>NC_136424.1:205997552-207197552 GCF_052625555.1 Lactuca saligna | reverse complement strand
AGGGTCTTTTAATGATAGGGAAGCTTGTGGGACAATTTCTCATCAAGTGTTGAAGCTAGATTTGCACTTTGGAGGCCCTTTAGGGGTGTTTTGAGGGGTGTACAGCCACACATGGGTGTACGGCCGTACACTCCTTTGGATCTTGAGTTTTGGTCGTTTTTAAGGTGTTAATCAAGTCTTCCTAACATGTACTAAGCATAGGGAAAGAGTACTTACGATTTGGAGGCTCAAAAGCGTTCACAATCACCAAGAACAAGTGTGTGTTCTTGATGTTCTTGGTGAAATGGATGAAGATTTGAAGATCTAGTCAAAAAGATGATTTCCATGTATGAAATCAAAGGGTGTTACGAGGTGTAGAAGGATAACATCAAATCAAAACGGAAGAAAGGCTTAAATTCTTGAAGATTAGGTGAAAAGCTAGATGATAGTTGAGAGAGAAATCGATGTGCTTGACTTGGAAACTGAGGATATGACTTAGAAATGAAGGGATATCACTCTTATGGAGGGGGTGTATGGCCAACATGGGTGTACAACCGCACACACATGTGTACGGCCGCACACTCATGTGTACGGCCGTACACTCCCTCTAATGGAGTGTTCGGCTCGATTTCAACGCAAAGAACTTTAGCTGATACATCCCTAAACCCAATGCTTGAATGTACTGAGCTTTGAACCTTTAAATAGACTCTAAACAAGGCTAAAAGGTACCAGAAACGAGTCTGACACACGGTTGAAGTGAATGGATGAACTTACAAGACAACGATTTTTCGGGTTGTCACACATAGCACGTAACTTATATAAAATACTTCATATCTATGTGTAGGATGTAAGTAACTATGCACTCACTTGTGAAAGTGACGACTCGAAATTCGAGCAGCGCTTTGCTTCTCAACAATATGATTTCCTTCGACGAAAGCTAGTATTATTACAACTAGAGTTTAGTCTAATATTTATTGCGACTAATTATTAGTCTAGATTTGTCATTAAATCAGAGTCTACTTCATGATCTATCAAGTAAGGAGCAAGCAGGTAGGATCATATCGGAGGTAGGGTCCGTTTGGTATACAAAATATACTGTTTGGAAATCCCATTTTAAACACCTCACTAAATCACAACCTAGACATCATTCGCATAAGTAGATCAATCTGTATAACGACTTGGAATCATTAATAAATCTTGTTTACAGCTTCATAATAAAGATAATGAACTTAAACATAAGTTATACTTAAAGTAGGGTAAGCATAACTCACTTACAAGAGGGTTTAGCAAAGAAACGGGCTTTACATGGGTTCGTTGAGCACACTCAAGAATTACGCGGAGCGTAATGGGTTTTTAAGGGTTAAGCTAAGTGTACTTAAAATTACGACGGTCATAATGTTCCACGTGTCGTGATATCATGCAAAGTTGTGGGGAAGAAGGTGCGGCTCAGATTGCGCCATGTGTCATTTCATGGTTACTCTAAAAACTAATTATCTTCTAAAATCCATAACTTTTGCATACGAGCTCCATTTTTGACGTTATTTATATCCACGTGTATGTGGGACGGTACTCAACAACTTTTGTTTAGACTCCGTTGGCTAATTTTGGATTTATTTTTAATGTTATATTTTTAATAGTCCTAAACAGGAAAGTTCCGTTAAAAATTCATAACTTCTTCATCCAACGTCCGTTTTCGTCTGTCTTTTTATCATTGAACTCCTATTAATGAGATCTTCAATTTCCATTTGGGTTGTGTCGGCTAAAAATCGGTCGATTTAAAATTCGAATTTTAGGTTGTGTACTGTTATGCCAAATCATAGAAAAATCATAACTTCCTCATACAAAGTCAGATTTGGGCATTCTTTTTATTTATGTACTCGGTTTAACGTATAATAAAACTTTCATTTAGATCTCTAAGGCTAAAAGTTAGTTTATCAAAAAATCACTTTTTATGATTCCTGGTGTCGTGCTGGTTTTGTTGTAAAACTTCGACAAGTCATAACTTCTTCGTTATAACTCGGATTTCGGCATTCTTTATATGTACGGAACCCATGTGACATATACTATAACTTGGTTAATATTGTTTATTCTAAATAATCTTCTATTAAAAAGTCATTTTTGACGCTTATTGTCTCTAAATTGACTAGCCCGAATCTGCGGGCGTTACAATTATCTTTCCCTTAAGATGATTACGTCCCGGAATCATCAACAAAATAGGGCTTGTATAATGACTCCATATGTTATCTCTTCATCCTAGGTAATAATAGTAACTTCTATATTCCTTCGAATCATTATCTATCTCTTAGACTTATTGACAGCAAGCAGTACTCAATCGTGCACCCTCTCTCTATCTCACGCTAGTCTTCCAATCATGACCTTCAAATAACAATATCGATTCCTTATTGGATACTCCTTCTTCTTAACAAACTTAAGATCATCCATTTGATTACCACCATAGACCAATAGGTCATGTTCTAATGACCTCTCATCGTATGATGCGACGCTTAGACTCGGGTCTTTTAGAGTCAAATTCCATAAAAGACTATACCTTCCTTCATGTTCTAATGTGATATAATCACATTCTAGCATATAGCACTTCTACCTACAATCTGCTTACTTTAATAACAATCGTGGTACTTCTACTGATCGCTTCGTTTATCCTTTATTTCAATTTTTTGTTCTAAGTCAGACGAGACATCGAACTTGGTTCTCTGAACCATTCATCTTAGTCGGACTCGATTTGGTATGACCACTTGGGTCGGAACAACAATCATCTTTTTAGTCATTACCAAAACGATGGTAATGACATACATGAACAAAATAGAATCAATTACTAGTGCCTTGGTAACCTTGTGACTTTCCCTGATCCAAGTGTGAGTCATGTGCTTCCGGTGGTATAGGCCTCTACTACCATTCACACCTACTCATACTCATCCCAAGTATTGCCTTGCAGTTTTCCAAGTTATTATAAAAAAAACAATTTTAACACATACAAATATGTCCAAACAATCATCTAATTTTCCCTAGACTCTACTAGGACTTCTTCCATGCGTATCTTCGATCATCAATTCCACTTCAACTCGGTTGGTGATGGAAATGTCAGACGATGGGATAACTTCACGGATTATACAAAAAATCTTTCTTTCTGCTAATCAAAAGTGTACTTCTCCGGTACTAGATGTTTTATTTATTAAATACATTCTAAAGGAATGATATTACTCTTACGATATCTTCCAATAGGTATCATTCACTATCGTAAGCCTTCTCATTTCCTCCATTTGCTCAGTCTGCTATGAGTCCTTAACATGAAATTCTATACACCAAAGCACGCGTTTGGTGAGTCGAAACGAGAATATAGATACAAAAGGTTTAGATGTGTAATCCTCCTAATTACTATGAAAAAGTTATATGCCAATTCTAATACCATAATTAAACAATTAGAAATCTGAACACATAAAATTTCTAGATCCGATCAGCAACTGGCCATAGATCCGATCAAACGATAACATAAAGCATCACAAATCATTTAGCACATAAAAGCATCTTAGGTATATTCTTTAATTAAGCTAGTCTTTGTGTCTATTCAAGCATACTTCCTAAAATATATTAGACACACTCCTCACGATCATCACTTAGCATTCTAAGTTTAAGTCTAGAAATAAATCCTTATTCCTAGTTTGCTTAAACTAATGCTCTGATACCAACTATGACATCCCCATTTTCACGGCCAAAAAAGACCGATTTGTTTATGCTTTATTTTGAACATCAGAGTATCCTTTTAAAGAAAATGTTGCGGAATTTGTTCCTACAAAGACATGATAAATATATTATCAAACAATTTCTGAAGAAATGTATTTTATTCCTTTTAAAACATTGGGATGTCATCGTCAATACAAAAGCATAAGCATAAATAGACCTTACATTCATTTACATTACTGATCTAAATTTCCTTAATCTCTCAGTGTAATAATTTAGCTTCATGCCGACACCTATGATACAAATAAACTTGAGTGAGTCAGGTTGGGAAACCTGGTGAGTACATAGGGTTTTCAACCCACAATAATATAATTATATATAATCATGAAACAATCAGTTCAATTACCCATCCCTATTATCTTCTTTATTTTTTTAAGGATCTACCCTAAGAATCATTTATCATTCAGTCCTAAGGATTGTCCTAAGGAGTAGGCACGAAATCTATCATTGCTAATGACACAACTGTCAATATTATCTATTAAGCACAACTGCCAATATTATCATTTAGGCGCAGCTACCAGAATTGTGAGATTCTCTACTAGGCATAGCTGCCAGGGTTATGATGTTTTCTATTAGGTGCAAGTGTCGATACTATCCTTAGAGCGTAGCTTCTAGGATGTTTAGAGTACATCCTAGATAAAAAAACATCTACAAGTTGTGGCGCAACTGCCAATGCTCATCTATAGGGTGCTAGGTCCATTGCTGCCAATGTTCACCTATAGGACATTATGACCATACTACCAATGTTCCTTTATATCAGCTTTCATCCCTCCTCATTCATCTACCCATGCTTTGCCCAACATATTTTGTAGATATAAAATACATATACATTTTAAATCATTTAAAACATGTATGAAATCGTTCATCCAACATAGATAGCAAGTATACAAATAATATGCACATATAGCATGCAATTTATATAAAATACTTCATATCTATGTTTAAGATGAAAGTAACCACACACTCACTTGTGAAAGTGACGACCCGAAATTCGAGCAACGCTTCGCTTCTTAACAATACGATTTCCTTCGATGAAACCTAGTATTATTACCACTAGATTTTAGTCTAATATTTATTGCGACTAATTATGAGTCTAGATTCGTCATTAACTCAAAGTATACTTCATGATCTATCAAATAAGGAGCAACCAGGTAGGATCATATCGGAGGTAGGGTCCGTTTGGTATATCGAGTTTACTGTTTGGAAATCCCACTTTAAACACCTCACTAAATCAGAACCCAGACATCATTCACATAAGTAGATCAATCAGTATAACGAATTGGAATCATTAATAAATCTTATTTAAAGGTTCATAATAACTATAATGAACTTAAACATAACTTATACTTAAAGTAGGGTAAGCATAACTCACTTACAAGGGGGTTTAGCGAAGAACTGGGCTTTGCGTGGGCAGAAGGTTTGTGCTGAAATCTCTTCTTCTCGGGGCCTTCTGGCACTCCGAGACTCACTACTAACTCCTAAGAAAGACTAGAGAAAAGCCTTGAGGCTTTGGGGGTATTTGGGAGAGAAGTTGAGAAAAGTTGTGATGAAAAATGAGGAAAACCACATTTATTTATAGGCTGCCAGCGCCGAATACGCTGAGCATACTCAAGACTTACGTTGAGCGTAATGGGTTTTTGAGGGTTATGCTAAGCGTACTCAAAATTACATTGGACATAATATTCCATGTGTCGCGATCTCATGCAAAGCCGTGGTGAAGAAGGTGCGGCTCAGATTGCGCCACATGTCACTCGCTGTTACTCTAAAAACTAATTATCTTCTAAAATCCATAACTTTTTCATACGAGCTCTGTTTTTTATGTTCTTTATATCCATGCGTAGGTGGGACTGTACTCAACAACTTTCGTTTAAACTCCATTGGCTAAATTTCAAATTATTTTTAAAGTTGTATTTTTAACAGGCCGGGACAGGAAAGGTCCGTTAAAATTTTATAACTTCTTCATCCGATGTCCGTTTTCGTTTGTCTTTTTATCGTTGAGCTCCTATTAATGAGATCCTCAATTTTCGTTTAGGTTGTGTCGGCTAAAAATAGGTCAATCTAAAATTCAAATTTCAGGTTGTGTACTGCTATGCCAAATCTTAGAAAAATCATAACCTTTCCTTATACGAAGTCAGATTTGGGTGTTCTTTTATGTATGTTCTCGGTTTAATGTATACTAAAACTTTCATTTAGATCTCTAAGGCTAAAAAGAAGTTTATCAAAAAATCACTTTTTACGATTCCCGGTGCCGTGCCGGTTTTGCCGTAAAACTTCGACAAGTCATAACTTCTTCGTTATAACTCGGATTTCGGCATTCTTTATATGTACAGAACCCTTGTGACATATACTATAACTTGGTTAAGATTGTTTATTATAAATAATATTCTATTAAAAAGTCATTTTTAATGCTTATTGTCTCTAAATTGACTAGCCCGAATCTGCGTGCGTTACACTACGTTTGTAGGTTATACGTCCACACTAGCAACGTAATTCACTAGACTGCTTAGAATTGTCAAGTATTGTAATTCACTCTGATTGATGATGTATACATACTTGTCAGTTGTTTGATCTGGAGCCACCGTTTGTTATCATCCAAAAAGAGGAGGACTACTACACTCCGCTCTGATTTCACACTCTACCCTCATAATGAGACTTAACCAATATCCAACTTATTTAGAACTAATTACATTTTATAAGTCATAACTAACCCAGACAATGTCTAAAGCCAATTTTGATTCTAACATAGTTCCTAATAAGCAATACTATTATAGTTATATAAGTAGCACATAAAATAACTAATACAATTAGTATTTAATAAATACTTTTATTAAATTATGCTCCTAAAAAGTAACTACGCACTCACATTACAAAAGATGGTGACTTGGGGTTAGGGCAATGCTTCACCTTAGCATTTTTTTCAAAAGACTTAGATATACATAACACTAAGTGTTAGTCTAGTTTCACAATTTATGAAACTGTTATCCTAATGGTTTGCATTCCTCAATGATCCCAATGAATACTGGATGTTCTATTTAATAAGGATCAGTCAGGCAAGAAAGTTGGGAGGCAAGACTATTTCAGCGTATAGTCTTTCTGAAATCCAACAACCCAGCCAACGTTACCATTCTGGACACATTTCTTGTAAGTAGATCAATCAATAAAACGACAAAGAATTACTGATAAGTCTTATTTATAGATTCATAATAATGACTATGACTATAAATATAAATTACACTAGAATAAGGATGTGTGTAGTTTAACTTATAGAGTTTTCCTAAAAAAATGGTCCGGAAATCGCACTGGTAGAACTCCTACTTGTTAGCTACTATTAGTCGAGTACTCAAGGATCTCAGGGCTTTGCCGCAAAGCTGGAAAACTCAAGCAAAAAAAGGCTACAAGGGAGGGGTTGTAAGGGAAATATATGACCAACATATACAAAATGAAGGCTATCTATACCCTTTTATGAAATGCATGTCGTGCCCAGGTCCGCCGCACCTGGTCACATGGCACCACACATAGGCTGACACGTGTTCTAATTTGTATGGGTGTGTGTGGCTAGCTTCTAGAACGTTGTGTGTGTCGCGCACGCATGCGAGTCAGTTTTTACATTTTCAAAATTACATAACTTCTTCATACAAAATCCATTTTTGATGTTATTTATATCCACACGTAGCTATCGATGGGATCTACAGCTTTTATTTATACTTTGTTGGCTAATTTTAACTTTATTTATTTCATACATGCTTAGATTGTTAAAGCTCGTATAAAATGCATAACTTTCTCATCTGACGCATGTTTTCGACTATCTTTATATCATTGGACTCCTATTAACGAAATCTTCAATACTCTTTTAGTTTGTTTTGGCTAAAAATCGACCGATCAAAAATTCAAATTTTGTGCTAACACTACTATACTGAAAATTCGAAAATTCATAACTTCTTCATATGAATTCGGATTTGAACGTTCTCTATATGCACACTCTTAGTTTAACGAATACCATGACTTTGGTTTAGATTGCTCTGGCTAATAAGCAACCTATCAAAAATTCATATTTTACGACACACAGATCCATGCCGATTTTAGTCGTGAAACTTCGATGAATCATAACTTCTTCATTCTAAGTCGGATTTGAGCGTTCCTCTTATCTCCAGAATCCTCATCACAACTACTTCTTTCATTAAGGGTATTCGTCCTAATTATTATTCTATTTTGACGCATATTTTAATCTTATTTATTATATTATATATAATATACACAAAACGTCATATAAAATATCACTATCTTTAGGATGAAACGCAGGCGTTACAAACAACAAGAACCATTTTTGTGATTTTTCTTTTTTATTTTATTGAATTATTGGATTTTTATATATTAATAAATATTATTTTTAACATATTATATTTATATATTAATAAATATTGTTTTAGCATATTATAAATATTTTTAATTAATTCTTTTTTTAATTTCTTTATCAGATTAATTTTTTTATTAGATTATTATATATTAATAAATAATATTTTTAACATTAAATATATATCTACTAATAAATATTACTTTATTGGATTATTAATATCTTTTAATTAATTTTTTTAATTTTTTAGTGCGTTAATTCTTTTTATTGGATTATTAATTTGACTTTATTACTTTTATACATAATAAATATTATTTTAATAGATTAATAAATTATAATGTATAATATTAATACTTTTTAATTTTATTGGTTCTACCACAAAGTCGTCAGAATAAACAAAAGTGTCACCTCTCATCATAAAAAATCTACGGGACAACCGTCGATAACCTTCAGCGATGGTTAGATGGAAACCCAACCAACTTATTAAACCCAAGGTCACTAGTAGCCACCTATGATAAGCTCTTCACAATCCCTTGAAATCCCCCACATCTACCACTAAGTTGGCCAAATTTCGCTAAAACCACCACCATTCGAACCACGAGGTGGTCCGATCCAAATATTCTTTTCATCTACCATCTTGCATCGCCATATCATTTCGCTGGAAATTATCGTTCATTGACTATAGTCGGACATTCTCGACGAGAGCTACACCGGTCAACTACCAACACAATACACAACAAACCCCAGAAAACATACAACCTCCAGCCGACCATTCGTTATCGCACCTCCATCGATAGCGACAATGTTAGATTGAGGCTTTTAAAACCACCACAACCACTGCAGGTGATAGCAAGGTTGTAGAAGTCGTTATTTGATATTCGTTTGACCGACTGTCAAGTATCGGGTACTCAGGAGTACTCGGATTTGGTAATTCATGTTAAAATATTTTAATGAAAATTATTTATGTCAAAATCATAAGTTTATTGAAATATATAACAAAATTAAATACATATGAATATACAAAAACTAAAGTGCAAACAATGATCTCACTTCATGAATAATTATAGAGAATTTAAGATATATATATATATATATATATATATATATATATATATATATATATATATATATATATGAATAATTATAGAGAATTTAAGATATATATATATATATATATATATATATATATGTATATATATATATATATGTATATAGACACACACACATAATAGAGATCTTTAGATTCAACCACAACCATATATTTCTTATTTTCCGCTCTAACCATCCGACCGTTTATAATCATAAATGATTATGTAGCACCTCCCGTTCCTTTTTCCGCCACCTCCCTCCCCACCACTACAACCATTACCGTCACCACCACCCCGCCACCAACTGATCAAACTACCACCACCTCTGTCAACTATACCATCACCATCACCTCCCTTATCAACCACCATAATTATATATAATTAAGCACTTTCTGAACATACATATATTTATAATCATTTATGACTAACTATATATGTATAAACATCTATAATCATATATGATTATATGTTCTCGCCGTATAATCAAATATATTTTGGAATACAGCGCTAATGTCGATACCATGTACCGTTAGAGTGACAAATGAGAAATATGTGACTGAGGTTGAATTTCAAGATCTCTATTTTTTTTAAATCTCAAGTGAACCATCTCATATATATATATATATATATATATATATATATATATATATATATATATATATATATATATATATATATATATATATATATATATATATATATATATGGAAAAGTTCAATATTGAACCATTATTAAGCAAGGAATCAATGAACCAATCAAAAGCGTCGGAATTTAAAGCGATCAATGGCAAAATGAAGGGTTGTAAACTTTTATAATGGACGCACATGTACCGGATTATAACAAAACCCACTTCCTTTTTTTCATTTTAAATTTTTTTATGCGAAGTTTTTTATCCAAAAAAAACCGAATATACTGTTGTTCATGATTTTTTGTCCTCTTTCCATAGAGATTCATGATGATATATATATAAAAAACGAAAAAAAATTTCGAAAAAAAACCCACTTAATTTTCTTAGTTTTTTCAATATTTAAACTTATTTTTATCAAAAAAAAACTAATTATTCCAAAAATATTAAATTTTTTGTACTCTATTAATAAACATCAACACCGATTAAAAACAAAAAAAAAAAAAAAAAAAAAAAAAAAAAAAAAAAAAAAAAAACTCGAACAGTGTAGATGCACACTGGGAATCTAAACTGTAGATATTTCAATTTTTAACATTCACAATATGAAAAATCCCGAACAGTTCAGATTCACATTGTGAATCTGAATTACTATTATGCACACTGTGAATTTGAGAATGTTGACAACAAAAAAAAAAAACTTGATTAGTGTAGATTCACATTTTGAATCTAAACTGTAAATATTTCAGATTTTAACATTCACAATGTGAAAAAACTCCAATCAGTTCAGATTCACACTGTGAATCTGACTTATTATTATGCACACTGTGAATCTGAGGAGGTTCACAATGTGAATCTGACTTATTATTATGCACACTGTGAACCTAAACAGATTTACAATATGAATTTGAACAGGTTCACAATGTGAATCTGAACTGAAATATTGTTTTTTTAATATGAATATGAATCTATGTTTAAAAAGTACAAACAATATGAATTTTGATATATTTATCAAATTTTTTCTATAAAAAATAGATCTTAACTTTTTTCATCAAAGAAAATAAAGTGGGTTTTTTTTCGAAAAAAAAAATCGTTTTTTATATATCATCATGGATCTCTATCGAAAGAGGACGAAAAATCGTGATCTATATTCGATTTTTTTCTATAAAAAACATGGTCTAAAAGGTTTTAAATGAAAAAAAGTGGTTGGTTTTTTTGTAAAGGGTGAATTTTTTTGTATAATTCGGTGTGTGTATGCGTCAAATATAAAAGTGTACATCTATTTCCTTGGCCATTGATAGTTATGATTTCTAACGCTCACGATTGGTTCTTTGGTTAATTATGGTTCTCTAATAAAAACCTCACCCTATATATATATATATATATATATATATATATATATATATATATATATATATATATATATATATATATATATATATATATACATACGATATTATTAAGGATATTACCCATTTCTTGAAATTTAAGAGGTACTACACCTACTACATAATATACAATCAATTTATTCATACCTTTTAATACTCCTATCACATTTCCGTTTTAAAAATTAATTGCATTAAATATTCACATTTTCGTTTGACAAATTAACGACATTAACATTGATGTTTCATAAATTGAATCAAAAAAGTAAACATACTATTTTTTTCCTCTCTCCTCTACACTCGAATTTTCCCTCAAACAAATAGCAAAATCCCTATTTTGAAAAGCCGACATCGCACCTCATCCGCCTAACTCATCGTCATCATCACCATCGGTAGTGAATCGCCACCCACTCTCCAACTTCGCACCACGCATTGTATCTGTATCTGTATCTGTATCTGATCATCGTCGCCGCCACCTACTGTGCTCTCAGCAACACTTTTTAGGTGACAGGAAGCCACCACTGTAACGCCCGCAAATCCGGGCTAGTCAATTTAGAGGCAATAGGGGTCGAAAATGACTTTTCGAAAAAAGATTATTTAGAATAAATAATCTTAACCAAGTTGTAGAATATGTCACAAGGTTTCCATACATATAAAGAACGCCAAAATCCGAGTTATAACGAAGAAGTTATGGCCCGTCGAAGTTTCGCGACGGAACCGACACGACACCTGGAAGCGTAATTAGTGAATTTACAATGGAGGACTTTTTAGCCTTAGTGATCTAAATGAAATTCGTAGAATATGTTAAACTAAGAGCATCGATAAAAAGAACGCCCAAATCTGACTTCGTATGAGGAAGTTATGATTTTTCTAAGATTCAGCTTAACAGTGTACAGCCCGAAACTCGAATTATAGTTCGAGCGGTTTTTGGCTTACGCGACCTAAATGAGAGTTGAAGATCTCATTAATAGGAACTCAACGGTAAAAAGACAGACGAAAACGGAGTCCGTATGAAGGAGTTATGAATTCTTCGCGGTCATTTAACAGTCTAAACGCCTCCTACTGTTAAATTTGATATTGGTCGAGAATTAGCCGACGAAGTCAAAACAAAAGTTGTAGATATTGATTTTACCTACGCGTTGAAAAAAAGAACGTCAAAAACGAAGCTCGTATGCGAAAGTTATGATTTTTCTAAGTTTGAAGGCTGATACACGATAGGGGGTGACGTGGCACCACCAGAATTGGACACGTGACACCACCAGAAGGTTCCCACATGCACCAACTCGGCGAGTCATGACTCAGACTCGGCGAGTCCATCAGATTTCTCCACTATAAATAGAGGTGTCGGGTTCCATTCATTCTCACACCTTCAAGCCCTTCTTTCTCTCTCTAAACTCTCTCTCTCTCTAAGCCTCCCTAACCCCCCAAAGCCTAAGGTAACTCCCTTGCACGAGCCGGAAGCCCCGGAGCACCCGACGACTCCGAGAAAAGAGCCTTTCGACTCGGGAAACGCTGCTCCAGCAAAGCCCGGTTTTGCGAAAAACCCGCTGTAAGTGAGCTACGCCTACGCTAGTTTTAATATAGCTTCTAATTAATTATAGTAACATTATTAGGACCTTAAAATAATTATTTGGGATATTATTATGAGTTATATTGAGTGTTATTTAATGCTTATATAATAATAATAATATTCAGACTATTAATTCGTTACGGATATCGGTAGACTAAACCCTAGTGGTGTTGATAATAGGTTTTATCGAAGGAAAGTTGTTTTGAGAGTAACGAAGCGCTGTCCGAGTGCTGGGTCACCACCTATCAAGTGAGTGCATAGTCCCTTTCATGAACATGATTTTAATACAAGTATTGATTGAAGTATTAATTATATGTTTATGTGCGAGTTAATTGATGTTGCTTGAAATTCGTGTTAAAAAACATACCTGATTATATTTGATAATTTAGGATAAAGAGTAGACCTAAATTAAATATGAGGAATATTGGGTAGTACATTCTTACGAGTACAAGTGAGTTAAACTCAGAGAATAGAAGTTAGTATATGTCACTAATCCGGGAGTATGGATTAGACATAGTCATTGTCCCTAGTCCGAGAATATGGATTAGGCATAATCATTCGTCATTAATCTGAGAGTATGGATTAGTCATTGTCCCTAGTCTGAGAGTATGGATTAGGCATAATCATTCATCATTAATCCGAGAGTATGGATTTGGTAAATTCGTTCATTTATGATCCGCGAGTATGGAGTAGGTAAAACGACTAATCTTAGGTCCGAGAGTATGGATAACCTCGTTGCGAGTATCGACGGGGTGGGATAAGAGTTGTTTATATATATATATATATATATATATATATATATATATATATATATATATATATATATATATATATATATATATATATATGGTGAAATTGTATATTTTGTGAGTTTTAAACTATATATATGGTATAACATTGTGGGATTGAAATCCCTATGTACTCACCAGGTTTCCCAACCTAACCCACTCAGTTTATTTACATCACAGGTATTGATATGAAGTCACACTGAGACATTAAAGAGATGTAGACCACTAGTGTAAATAAATGTAAGTTCTGTTTATGATTATGTTTTTGTATTGACGATGACATCCCAAACATTTTAACATAAATAAAATACGTTTCTTCGAAAATGTTTTGATAACATATTTATCGTATTTTTCTGGGAACAAATTCTGCAACATTTTTATGAAAAGAAGTACTCTGATTTTTATAAAGCATAAACAAAACCGGTCTTTTATGGCCGTGATTTTGGGGATGTCACAGTTGGTATCAAAGCATTAGTTTAACCAAACTAGGAATATGGATTTATTTCTAGACTTAAACTTAGAATGCTAAGCGATGATTGTGAGGTGTGAGCACTAGATTATTTTAGGGATTGTGCCTAAAATGCTTTTATGTGCTAAATGCTTTGTGTCTGACATGCTATTATTTGTTCGGATCCATGGTCTGTTGCCGACCGGATCTGGAAACCTTATGTGTTTAGGATTCTAAGCGTTTAACTACGATATTAGAACTAGCATATAAACGTTTCGGAGTGATAAGGATGATTTAAACGTCAATCCTAAATAAAGATCTAGATTCACCTTATTCGGTGTATAGATCAAGATGGCAAGGACCCGTAGCGGAAACGTGAACGCAAATAGGAACAGAAACCAACCCCCAGTGATTGAGTAGATACCAGTTGTGGTAGCCGCTGCTGAGCCAATAACGATGGCCGGAGTGCAAGCGATGATCCAGGTGATGTTGGATCATCAAATGGAGGAAACAAGGCGTTTACTTCAACAAGCTCGAGAGGAACTTACGATGCCTATTGAGAAGCCCGGGCTGAATGACGGGCAGTCTGAGGAAGGGAACGACAGCATGACCGTTGGTCAAGCTGATCCACCGGTGATTATAAGGAACAATCAAGATGACGAAGTCGAGAGGAATGGATGCAAGTACAAGGATTTTCAGACCTGCAATCCATCGAATTTCACTGGAAAGGAAGATCCGATCGGGGTCATGGATTGGATCTCAGAGATGGAGTTAGCTTTCATGACGTGTGGTTGCAGAGGCAAACTACAAACAACGTTTGCGGTACGCCAGTTCAAAGGAGGCGCGGTTCGTTGGTAGAACACTCTGGGGAAGACTCTAAGCCCCAATGAGCCCCTGCAACTGACATGGGCAGAGTTTTTGGTGCAGTTCAAACGTAAGTACTGCTCAACCCAAAATTTGCTTGAGCTAGAAAACCAATTCCTTACCTTGAAGAAAGGAAGCACGTCTATTGATGAATACACCAACAACTTCACAGAGAAGATGGAGTTCGTCTTGCGTCTTGTTCCGGATGAGCTGACGAAAATTGACAAGTACGCAAAAGGACTTCCATGAGAGTACGCGGCGCCAGTGCAACAAGCACCTACTCTAGAGGCAGCTATCTGGGCTGCCAAGTTTGTTGAGGATATGATCAAGGGAAGAGCCGCCAACAAGATGGAGGTTGGCGAGAAGAGAAAGTTTGAAGGATCTTCAAGGTCCAGCGAGAAGAGAAAATTCTCGAAGTCTGAAGAAGGAACGCAATGGTGTGACAAGTGCAAAAAGAAGCACATCGGGAAATGCTCTAAATATACAACATGCTTTAAATGCGGGAAGACTGGTCATTACGCCAACGAATGCACAACCAAGAGAGAAGTCTGCTTTAAGTGTGGAGAAGAAGGACACTTCAAACAAGACTGCCCAAAGAGAGAAGGGGCTACAAAGCCAAATGTGCCACCAAAGCCAAAGGGGAGAGCATTTCAAATGATCATTGACAAAGCAGATGACAATGCGAGGATTCAGGAGTGAAGGCTTGACATCCGAGGATCGAGTTATGGAGTAATCGTGTAGATAGTACCTCACGATGTAGCCCGTTAGAGGCATAGTCTAGGGTGAACTTGAACACCTATGTAATAGTTTCAAGAAATAATATAAAACCTTTGTTTTGTTATCTGATGTGTTAACTTGTTGTATGGTTTTCTTGTATGGTGACTTGGAAAAAAACTGCGGGACAA
Source organism: Lactuca saligna (assembly GCF_052625555.1). Classification (NCBI taxonomy): domain Eukaryota; kingdom Viridiplantae; phylum Streptophyta; class Magnoliopsida; order Asterales; family Asteraceae; genus Lactuca; species Lactuca saligna. The sequence continues at coordinate 207,181,796 of NC_136424.1, read as the reverse complement.
TACTTGGGACGAGTATGAGTAGGTGTGAATGGTAGTAGAGGCCTATACTACCGGAAGCACAGGACTCACACTTGGATCAGGGAAAGTCACAAGGTTACCAAGAAGCCAGTAATTGATTTCGTTTTATTCAAGTATGTCGTTACCATTGTTTCGGTAATGACTAAGAAGATTGTTGTTATCCCGACCCTAGTGGTCATATCACATTGAGTCCGACTACGATGAGTAGGTTACGTGGTTCAGAGAACCAAGTTTGATATAGCGTCCGACTTAAACCAAACGATTAAAATCAAAGCGATCAATAGAAGTATTGCGCTCGTTGGTAGCTAGAAATGCTACATGTTAAAGTATGATTATATCACATTAGAACATGAAGGAAGGCTTAGTCTGTTTTAGAATTTAACTCTAAGATACCTGAGTCTAAACGTGCATCACATGATCATAGGTCATAATTTGGAGTCTAACCTGAGGTAGAGAGCAGGTGCACGATTAAGTACTACTTACAGTCAATAAGTCTAAGAGATAGACTTGAAGGAATAAAGAAGTTATAATTATTACCTAGGATGAAGAGATGACATATGGAGTCATTATACGAGCCTTGTTTCGTTGATGATTCCGGGACGTAATCATCCTAAGGGGGAGATAATTGTAACTCCCGCAAATCCGGGCTAGTCAATTTAGAGGCAATAGGGGTCAAAAATGACTTTTCAACAAAGATTATTTAGAATAAATAATCTTAACCAAGTTTTAGAATATGTCACAAGGTTTACGTACATATGAAGAACGCCGAAATCAGAGTTATAACGAAGAAGTTATGGCCCGTCGAAGTTTCGCGACGGAACCGGCACGGCACCTCGAAGCGTAAATAGTGAATTTACAATGGAGTACTTTTTAGCCTTAGTGATCTAAATGAAATTCTTAGAATATGTTAAACTAAGAGTGTCGATAAAAAGAACGCCCAAATCTGACTTCGTATGAGGAAGTTATAATTTTTCTAAGATTCGGCTTAGCAGTGTACAGCCCGAAACTCGAATTTTAGTTCGAGCAATTTTTGGCTTACGCGGCCTAAAGGAGAGTTGAAGATCTCATTAATAGGAACTCAACAGTAAAAAGACAGACGAAAACGGAGTCCATATGAAGGAGTTATGAATTCTTCGAGGTTATTTAACAGTCTAAACGCCTCCTACTGTTAAATTTGAGATCGGTCGAGAATTAGCTGAAGGAGTCAAAACAAAATTTGTAGATCTTGATTTTACCTACGCATTGAAAAAAATAACGTCGAAAACGGAGTTCGTATGCAAAAGTTATGATTTTTCTAAGTTTGAAGGCTGATACGCGATAGGGGGTGACGTGGCACCACCAGAATTGGACACGTGGCACCACCAGAAGATTGCCACATGCACCAAGTCGGCGAGTCATGACTCAGACTCGGCGAGTCCATCAGATTTCTCCACTATAAATAGAGGTGCCGGGTTCCATTCATTCTCACACCTTCAAGCCCTTCTTTCTCTCTCTAAACTCTCTCTCTAAGCCTCCCTAACCCCCCAAAGCCTAGGGTAACTCCCTAGCATGAGGCGGAAGCCCCGGAGCGCCCGACGGCTCCGAGAAAAGAGCCTTTCGGCTCAGGAAACGCTGCTCCAGCGAAGCCCGGTTTTGCGTAAAACCCGCTGTAAGTGAGCTACGCCTACGCTAGTTTTAATATAGCTTGTAATTAATTATAGTAACATTATTAGGACCTTAAAATAATTATTTGGGCTATGTTATGAGTTATATTGAGTGTTATTTAACGCTTATATAATAATAATAATAGTCAGACTATTAATTCGTCGCGGATATCGGTAGACTAAACCCTAGTGGTGTTGATAATAGGTTTTATCGAAGGAAAGTTGTTTTGAGAGTATCGAAGCGCTTTCCGAGTGCTGAGTCACCACCTATCAAGTTAGTGCATAGTCCCTTTCATAAACATGATTTTAATACAAGTATTGATTGAAATATTAATTATATGTTTATGTGCGAGTTAATTGATGTTGCTTGAAATTCGTGTTAAAAAACATACCTGATTATATTTGATAATTTAGGATAAAGAGTAGACCTAAATTAAATATGAGGAATATTGGGTAGTACATTCTTACGAGTACAAGTGAGTTAAACTCAGAGAATAGAAGTTACTATATGTCACTTATCCGGGAGTATGGATTAGACATAGTCATTGTCCCTAGTCCGAGAATATGGATTAGGCATAATCATTCGTCATTAATCCGAGAGTATGGATTAGTCATTGTCCCTAGTCCGAGAGTATGGATTAGGCATAATCATTCATCATTAATTTGAGAGTATGGATTAGTCATTCGTCCCTAGTCCGAGAGTATGGATTTGCTAAATTCGTTCATTTCTGATCCGGGAGTATGGAGTAGGTAAAACGACTAATCTTAGGTCCGAGAGTATGGATAGCCTCGTTGCGAGGATCGACGGGGTGGGATAAGAGTTGTTTATATATATATGGTGAAATTGTATATTTTGTGAGTTATAAACTATATATATGGTATAACATTGTGGGATTGAAATCCCTATGTACTCACCAGGTTTTCCAACCTGACCCACTCAGTTTATTTACATCACAGGTATTGATATGAAGTCACACTGAGAGATTAAAGAGATATAGACCACTAGTGTAAATAAATGTAAGTTCTGTTTATGCTTATGTTTTTGTATTGACGATGACATCCTAAACATTTTAACATAAATAAAATACGTTTCTTCGAAAATGTTTTGATAACGTATTTATCGTATTTTTCTGGGAACAAATTCCGCAACATTTTTATGAAAAGAAGTACTCTGATTCTTATAAAGCGTAAACAAAACCGGTCTTTTCTGGCCGTGATTTTGGGGATGTCACAACCACGCTCTCTATTTCCTGAATCATGTTCGTCTTCAATAGATGTTGGTTAACCTCCTATTTCATCTTTTCCTCTTCGCATGCAATCAATTAAAATATAAAATGTATTCTTAGCAGTTATGTGAATGAAGTATTGGTGATTTTTATTATTAGCTTTATATTACAACTTTTTTGTTAAATAGCATCAGGAAACTTGAAGCATATTTTATGTCAAATGATATAAGGGAGACCTTGGTGGTGAATATGTAATCCCTCACTGTAAAAAAAATGCTAGCTTTAACAAGGTTGTAACATGCTTCATATCTAATGCAACAGTAAGAATTCTTTGGTACCGTATACTCCTGTTTTTTTATAATATACATACTCAAGAAGCCATATACACAACATGTATTTTGTGAAATTATGTGTCAAATTCAGAAATTTGTTTGGTTCTTTAGTTTTAGCTCAAGTTTTATGTTTATACTTATGATATGATTCGTAATATGTTTCATAATATATATTGTTTGCCTCTTTAAATTTAACACTTATGCTCAATGATATCTCTATATTGCAGAGAAATAACTCCTGCAGTGAAATAACACCTGAAGGTCCCTAGATTGCAAATCTTGGTCATATTTTCTTTAATAGAAAGAACATAACTATTGTAAGTATCATACTTCTTGGTTAAATCTTTTCTAGGTGATTAGGATTATATATTTTGTCTAATAATTCTTATTAATCAACTCTTGTTTTGGTTGAATTGAAAAGGCCTGAACAAGAAACTCGCATCCTGGAGGTTTAATCTTTAATGTTTTTATGTGTTCTTACACAAAATTTCTATTTTTATTGGTTATTTTACTGATTTTATATATCTATAGTTGAATTGAAGAAGCTTGAACACTAGGTGTAGATCATTTAGTGTGCAGAAACGAGTCAACATAATAGATGAGGGAAATGAGGTAGCCGGAACAAAGAAAAGAATTTACAAAAAGGAAGTGTTTATAAGTAGTTTTGAGGATCTAGTATAGAGGAACAAGATTATGCATATCACCAAAATCAGTTATTATTTATTTATTTTTATTAATCTTCTTTTACTTCAGGTCATTTGCTTCACTAGAAAAAAAGTAGACAACTTTCACTGTTAATGTATTTTTTGGTGTTTTCTGTTTATGTGGGTGTCAAATTACTAGAATAGGAGGTTGTTAAATCCATATTGTTCTTCATTGAGAAAGATGTTACATCATCCACTTTGTTTTTATAAACTGAGAGCTTAATTCATTCTTTTAAAAGTTGTTATTTAAATGACAGGCTTCTGACCCATTGAGGAGCTTTATCACAAGACATGGCTGCTACACAGGTAAGGGTAAAATGACCGAAATACCCTTTATAAAATGTGGGTATAGAAGTTTTGTGAAGAATATAATAAGTAAAATATAATTTTAATACAAAAATATAATTAATACATGGTGAAGATCTTGTTATTATAATCACATCAGGTCACTGTAGATGGGTCTGGGAATAAGCAAGTTAAAGGTAAATAGAGAGGGATTCATGTTAATCACACCAGGTCAGCCCTCTATTAAGTCCCATATTTCTTCTCCTTTTGAATTTCTCTTACAAACAATTTCCTTGCAATGTAATTTTTTTTTAATTTTCATTCATCTGGCACGATAGTGTTGTAAATAGTAACTAACTTTCATTGATTTGAGCATCATACTTTTGTTTAGGGTGCTGATTTTGCCACTGGAAATTTTAATTCTTCCATTGAAAATTTAATATAATGAAAATTATACCCTTAATCTAAATTTATAGATATTGAAATAGAGAGAAAGATCCTAGGGAATCTAGGATACGTTACCAAACGTACAACATTCCATCTTCTTCCTTCCTCCTTTGCACATGAGGTCGATTGACGTTCACAATATTTACACTATTGGTAAGTTATTCACCATTCATATATGCAATCAAGAAAAAATAATTATACTTAGGATGCATATTTTATTTCATGGCCTATATGTTATGTGCAAACAAATAATTAACATGAGGGAAAGATTCGCCGCCTCTCAGGGGATACTCTGACAATGATGAAGGATGGATGACTGTAGAAAGCAAGCAAATAAGGTTCAATCTAGTGAAAAGGGGAAATATTTTGGAGCTAAAAAAGGATTGCAACTACTTTGTTCGTGTCTCGCTTGCCTGAAGGATGTAAGAGTAGGAAACTTGGAAAGTTTTCAAGGATGTAATGTGGCTAAGTATGATAGAAGGAATTTTCTGTGACATTGTTTGTAACGCCCGTAGATCCGGGCTAGTCAATTTAGAGGCAATAGGGGTCGAAAACAACTTTTTGACCAAAGACTATTAGAATAAATAATCTTAACCAAGTTGTGGAATATGTCACAAATTTTCCGTACATGTAAAGAATGCCGAAATCCGACTTATAACGAAGAAGTTATGGCCCGCCGAAGTTTTACGGCAAAACCGGCACGGCACCGGGAGACGTAAATAGTGAATTTACGATGGAGGACTTTTTAGCCTTAGTGATCTAAATGAAAGTTGTAGAATATGTTAAACCGAGAAAACCCATAAAAAGAACGCCCAAATCTGACTACGTATGAAGAAGTTATGATTTTTCTATGATTCGGCTTAGCAGTGCACGGCCCGAAACTCGAATTTTAGTTCGAGCGGTTTTTAGCTTACGCGACCTAAATGAGAGTTGAATATCTCATTAATAGGAACTCAACGGTTAAAATACAGACGAAAACGGAGTCCGTATGAAGGAGTTATGAATTCTTCGCGGTCATTTAACAGTCTAAACGCCTCTTACTATTAAATTTGAGATCGGTCGAGAATTAGACGATGGAGTCTAAAAGAAAGTTGTAGATCATGATTTTACCGACGCGTGGATATAAAGAACGTTGAAAACGGAGCTCGTATGTGAGAGTTATGATTTTTCTAAGTTTGAAGGCTGATACGCGATAGGGGGTGACGTGGCACCACCAGAATTAGGCACGTGGCACCACCAGAAGGCCACCACATGCACCAACTCGGCGAGTCCATCAGGAATTCAGCCTATAAATAGAGGTGTCGGGCATTCCAACTTCCTCACACCTCAACCCTCTTCTTTCTCTCTCTAAACTCTCTCTCTCTCTAAGCCTCCCTAACCCCCCAAAGCCTAGGGTAACTCCCTAGCACAAGGCGGAAGCCCTGGAGCACCCGATGGCTCCAAGAAAAGAGCCTTTCGGCTCGGGAACACTGCTCCAGCGAAGCCAGGTTTTGCGGAAAACCCGCTGTAAGTGAGCTACGCCTACGTTATTTTTAATACACCTTCTAATTAATTATAGTAATATTATTAGGACCTTAAAATAATTATTTGGGCTATTATTATGAGTTATATTGAGTGTTATTTAACGCTTATATAATAATAATAATAGCTAGACTATTAATTAGTTGTTGTTATCGTTAGACTAAACCGTAGTGGTGTTGATACTAGGTTTTATCAAAGGAAATTGTTTTGAGAATATCGAAGCGCTGTCCGAGTGCTAAGTCACCACCTTTCAGGTGAGTGCATAGTTACTTTCATCTTACACATAGATATGAAGTATTTTATATAAATTACGTGCTATGTGTGCATATTATCTGAGTACTTGTTGTCTATGATAAATGAACGATTTTATACATGTTTTAAATGATTTAAACTGTATATGTATTTTATATCTACGATAATGTTGGGGTAAACGTGAGTAGATATAATAGATGGAATATGAGTTGAATGATGAGTTGAGAGGTGTTATAGACCACGAGGTGAGGGTGAGAGGTGGACGATGTAAGAAGCCTTTTTCCCAAATGATGTCCCCGTCATTCAGTAGAGTATGGATGACAACCACAGACTATTCTAGACAGTCCAGTGGAACACTAGCAGGCTCGCAACCTGTAGGTGTTGTGAACGATGTGTTCACCCGGTGTACTCTAAACCCTGGTGATCATGCAGACTTGATTCCTAAACCCTGGTGATCATGCAGACTTGATGCCTAAACCCTGGTGATCATACAGACTTGATGCCTAAACCTTGGTGATCATGCAGACTTGATGCCTAAACCCTGGCAACTATGCAGACTTAGTGCCCGTTGTGTAAACTGTGACAACGATGGACTTTGTGCCGATTCCTTAGGATGATCCTTAGGAATGAATGAACGAGGATTAGCTGATTCTTAGGGTAGATCCTTAAGATTAAAGAAGATAATGGGGATGGGTAATTGAGTTGATTGTTTGATTGTTTAAACATAATAAGTATATTATTGTGGGTTGAAAACCCTATGTACTCACCAGGTTTCCCAACCTGACCCACTCAGTTTATTTATATCACAGGTGTTGACATGAAGTCACATTACACTGAGAGATTAAAGAGATGTAGATCACTAGTGTAAATAAATGTAAGTTCTGTTTATGCTTATGTTTATGTAGTGACGATGACATCCCAAACGTTTTAAAATGAATAAAATATGTTTCTTCGAAAATATTTTGATGACGTATTTATCGTATTTTTCTGGGAACAAATTCTGCAACATTTTTATGAAAAGAAGTAGTCTGATTTTTATAAAGCATAAACAAAATCGGTCTTTTCTGGCCGTGAAAATGGGGATGTCACATTGTTCCATTAGTGTTAGTGGTGAAGTCGATAGGAAAGGTGATAGGGAAAGAAAGGATACATGGAGACCTGAATTGGATGGATATATGCTGCATGCCAAATCATTGAAAGAGGCTCTATCTGGATCTTTCAGTGGGGCTGTAAAACATGATAATTCTACCTATATGGGGAATTGTTCCAGATATGGTGGAAGTCGATTCACATCGATCCATGGCAGACGAATTCGTTCAGAGCAACATACTACACAGAGTAGATGGCTCACGTGGTTAAAAAGATGGGATAAGAATTTTTTTCACAATCAAAGGATTGTTTGGTTAAAGATTAGTCGAAGTACTCTTTCTGGAATACCAATGCCTTATCGATGATTGCTGGAAAGTTTGGACATGTTTTAATTCCTTGTAATTAATCTAAAGAAGTACATAAAATCTCGGTTGGTAGGGTTTGTATTTTAAGCAAGGTAGGTAGATGGTTGTGATCAATGGACAATGGAAACCATAATACATATTTGATATGTATTAATATGAATACTTTTGTTGCCAAAACATTTTTGTTGTTATTTGATTTACATTAGTTTGGAATTATATATATATTCTGGTTGTTAAGTTGTTGATTTTAAAAACTTTTATTTAATTAATGTGTCAATAACCTATCTTGAAAATATTAGAGTTGATGGTGAATAAATAACCAAAGAAAAAAAATAAAGTGTGAAAATGAGGGATAATACTATAAAAAAGAAAAAACTTATCGTAGAAAAAAGAAAAAATATGTTGCTAATTAAATTTGCAAAGCTAAAAAAAAGTTGTATTTCATAAATTTTTAAGAAAGAATTGTAAACACGTCAGCAAATAATGGATCCGGATATTTTGCTCTCCTTAATGATTATAAGTAAAACAAATCCTGGATTCCTTAGAATCTTTCTCTCTTTTTCAATTTTTATATATGTAAATCAAGGGTATAATTATTTTATATTAAATTTTCAGTGGAAGAATGAAAATTTCCAGTGATATAACCCTTTTGTTTATTCTTATTTCATTTATTGTTACTTCATTTATTCTTATGTTTTAGTCATAAAGTTAATGCAGATGCCTACCAATTGTATGCTATTAGAGAAATGAATGACAACTCTTCTCCATTAGGTCCAAAAGTTGAAACCGACATGTCTTCATGTATATTTATAAAGAATTCTAACTTTTTTATTTTTATTTTTTTTATAAAGTTAATTTCCGCTACCATGACTGTTACTGATAAGTGTTTATATGTAGTAAACTATTTGTGCAAAAGAATTAATCGTCTCTACAATTTAATTTTTGAATAAAATATCCGCACCTGATGCTTGACACGGGTAAACGGCTAGTTAATTTTTTTTGGCAAGTTGTTTTGTGTTATCTATGTGATCCATCGGCTATCTTGCACAAATATTAGTTTTTTTTGCGACACAAAATTTCTTATAATTACAATAATGTTTTGGGGGTAAAAATATATGTAAGTTGTACTTTTTGGGTTTTAATTATTAAAATGTATGTTATAATAAAAATACATGGTATGTTGGAATTAAGAGAAAATATATTGTTTTTCTTGGTTAAGGATAAAAACATGTTTTGGAATGTTTCAAAAAAAATTGTAATCGAAAATAAAGAAATTGAGAAAGGATATTATTTTTAATGAATTTGCCATCTTTGATAAAACATTTTGTTATCTTAAAACAAATTGCACTATACATCATAAAGATATTAATAAACTTAATAAATAAGAATATTATATTCTTTAATCTTAGAAATTTAATAAATGAATCTTTGGCTTTTCACATATATTTGCCATTGATTTACATGAAACTTATAATATATCTCTTCAATATTCCTCATTATATTATTTTACTCTTTCTTGATATCACAAAAATATCTCTTCAATATTCATTATTATTTTATTTTACTCTTTCTTGAATGGACGTATATTTCTTTTATGTTTTAACAAATATTGTCACCAAGATGGTTTTTCTTGCTTTAGACTGCCCGATATGGGCTATAAAAACATCGTTTTCAGCTGAGGTGGCACACAAAAACGGCGTTATAACATCGAGAACATCATCTCCGTCTACCGTTATGGTATCACATGTTATAACACCAACGAATTGCACGCCCCCTTTCAGCCAATCAATGACTTTCTTTTTTTCTGCATTTCTTCACCTCAACGGTGTTTGAGGAAATTGAACACCACCCCCAACAAAAAAGATGAAGATTAAGAAAACTTTTGGTGCTTAGGTGGCATCACCATCCCGTTACCTATACTCATCACCCTTGACGAAACTCAGTGTCCGCCATATCCCATCACACGATTTTTATAGAGTATTATAAAGGCTAATAGTTTCCCTCCAAATAAAAATCGATATTTTTTATAAAAAATAATCAAATCACATAGTAAACCAATGGACACAAATCACATATTTGTTCCTATTACGTCTAATTCTTTATTATAATTATAAAAAAATACATACATACACTTTTGTGATTAACATCTACTTTATTTTTAATCACAAAAATGCTTGCAATGGGATACGTAGTTATCGCTTCTTTTTTTGCTTAAAGATGTATCACTACAAGCACAAAGCCATGTTGAAACTTATTTAAAAAATTAAAAATCAAACAAAATCTATGAAGTACAAATATTGCTAAAATATTCTTACAAATAATTAGCTCTAAAAAATCTTGCATCAAGTTATACCAATTTCAAGAAAAAAATCAAATAAAATCTACAAGTACAAATATCAAATTTGTATAATATAATCACAACATTGTCAAATTTAATATATAATCACATACAAATATGTAATTACATACAAATATGTCCTCAAGAACCTTAAAACATAAACAATTATAGAAAAAACAGAAATTCATATCAGATACGACAACTCAATATATATCCTATTCTTTTTTCAATGATTCTTTCAGCTTACTTGTTTTCACAGATCTGAAAGAGATAAATGTAAATACATCTAATGTGAACTTTACATCTAAATAGATATTAAAAATCTTAAAACTTTACTTCTTGTTTCTGCCAACAGGATATGGCAATGTATTGGTTTGGGTAGTGTACACTTCCATCTAATAAAAAGGGGAAATCTCCAATAAAGTCCTAAAATTTTGATCCGGTTTACGTTTTAGTCATAAACTAATTTTTGTTTACGAAAAAATCCTAAAAACTAGCAAAAATATGCATTTTGACCCCTTTTGACTGGTTGGAACCAGCAACAAATTTATTTGGGACTATTTCATAAACTAACCTAAAATATTGAGATTATTTCACAAAATGACCTAAAATATTGAGATTTTTTCAGCAAAAAAAATATTAGGACTTTTTTTGCAAACAAAAACTTTATTATTATTATTATTATTATTATTATTATTATTATTATTATTATTATTAGAATAAACTTCAAAAATGGTCCCTGTGGTTTCCAGAAATATCAAGTTTAGTCCCTAAGTTCAAAAAACCTCACAGATGGTCCCTGTGGTTTCAAAACTTTTAACAAATGGTCCCTCCGGCTCACTCCGTTAGCATTTCACCGTTAACTCATTTTTTAATAAAATATTGTAGGGGTAATTTCGTCATTTCAGTTGTAACCTCCTCTCTTTAATATGAAATGATTACTTGCTTGCACATCACTACCCGTCCCTCTCCCAAGAAGATAACCAGTTACAGGTTTAGTCATCAGGCTCATTCCCATCGAAGAAGCAAGAACAGAAATTGGGATTTAGGGTTTTAAGCTGCAGAAATTGCAATGGTGCTATCAATATGGTGTTTTCGAGAAAAATTTGTAACCATGGAGGACTTAGGAAAAACATACGGTACAATACTACAACAAAACTTGTTTTTTCTTGGTCTATTGTGTTGACGTAAGGAAATCATTGATTTTACTGTTTCTTTTTTTGTGTTTACAGAAGGTTATGAGAACTATTTCACGTTGAAGATACACTACAGTGGTGTCTTCACCAAAGCACCTGGAAGGAAATACGTTGATGGTGTTGTAGCATATGTAGATTATGTTGACACTGATTTATTTTCAGTTCATGATCTTGACGACATGGTTCGAGAACTAGGGTACAAAACTGAGCAAACCCTTTACTACCATTTCTGTATCCCAGAATACCCTTTGGACTATGGCTTAATGCCTTTAGGTAATGATCAAGATGTACTTAAAATGGTATCATATGTCCCTAAACACAGACTTATTAGGGTGTATATTGAAACTGGTCAGACAAGGGTAGGTAGTTATTACAAGTCTCCTTCTAAAGTTGTTATTGAAGAGTTGGAGCCTGATAGTGTGTCACCTGAAATGAATAGAAAGAAACCTTGTAGGAGAGAAGCAGGCTCATGTAGTAGAAAGCTTGATCTAAACAAGTCTATGAACCCTGATTATGAGCAGTCACAAGTGTTAGATGTTGATGAAGGCCATGATTACTCAAAGAGTATTGTACCATTTATAAGGTCACAAGGTAAAGAAAGTCATGTCATTCAAAAGGAAGTGGTGAATCATGAAATTGAAACTCAAGAAGAAGTGATCACTAGTGCAGTTGAAACTGAAGAACAATTGGGAACTTACCATGTACAGGAACCAAGCTGCCAAGCTGATAATGGAGCTAATACTACAACAGTTGATGACTATGAACCATTTGTAGAGGATTACTCACTTTATGCTGATTATGATGCTGAGTTTAATGTTCAAACTTCATTTGAAAAACAACCAGAAGTGGATTATCTAGAGGGTATGGTGAGTGATGATAGTGGAGATGCTTTCTACTCTGAGAGTGGCCATGGTTCTGAGGATAGTGGAGATGATTCTGATGACAGTGAATACAATGTGGATGAGTCTAACATACAATTTGATGTAGATGTAGACATGAGTGAATTCCATAATGCTGTTGATGTAGATGAACATGGAATCTTGAACAATCATTCAAAAGATGATGGGATTGGAGTGGTTGACTTTGATAATGAGTTGGAAGTTATTGCCACTGATGATTATCAATTTGCAGGATTTCATGAAGATGATAGGAAGAGACTGCTAAAAGAGTTGAGTAAGTCAAGTACATGCTCACATGGAGAGGTTCATGTTAAACCATTTCAGATTGGTCAGGTCTTCAAAACCAAGGTTGATGTTAAAAACTACATGAACTCACATGCTGTAGCAACAAGGAGGTCTTTATACCTAGCCAAAAATGACAAAATCCGGATTAGGGTGAAATGTAAAGGTGTTGTAAGTAAGCCTTCTACAGGAGTTGATAGTGGTGGGCCCTCAACCAGAAGTAGGGCAAAGTGCAAGGCTAAAGATGTAATTGCCAATAAAGGTACATGTCCATGGGCAGTCCAAATATCGAGGGCTAATGAAAATCAGGATTGGTTGGTGAAAACGGTATAGGATGAGCATAAATGTTTGCAAACAAGGGCGGTTAAAGCTTGCACTTCCAGATACGTAGCAAACTTAATTGTTCAACAAATACAGAGTAACCCTAAAATTCCAGTGAAAGCTTTACACGAAGAGTTGTGCAAGAAATTGGAGGTAGGAATGTCATTGCAAAAGGTCGCTAGGGCAAAGTCAATGGCTGAGCGTATCATTAGTGGGGACTACCAAGTACAGTATGGATTTTTGAGGGATTATGTGTTGGAGCTACTCAACACTAATCCTGGTACAACAGTTAGGATTGATGTGTATCCAGAAACCTCCCTGTCTGTTACCACAAGAACTTTTAGAAGAATATATGTCTGTTTAGGTGCATTGAAGTTAGGATTCAAATCTGGATTAAGAGATTTTCTAGGTCTAGATGGTACTTTCATGAAGGGCCCTTACCCTGGGCAAGTGTTAACTGCTGTAGGGTTGGACTCAAACAATGGCATATACCCTGTAGCATATGCAGTGGTAGAGACAGAATCAACAAGTAGCTGGACCTGGTTCTTGGAACTGTTAGGAGAAGATCTGGATCTGGGACCAAATTCAAACTTTACCTTCATTTCAGATAGACAAAAGGTGTGTACCACCTAACTTTTTTATTACCTTTACTAAATACATTTGGTTAACTAATGTTGATTACATTGACTTTTGTTTAGGGAATAATACCAGCAATGGAGAAAGTATTCCCTAGTGCAGAACACAGGTTCTGTTTGAGGCATATCCAGGAAAACATGAAGAAGCAATGGAAAGGAAAAGACTTAAGTGACCAGCTTTGGGAGTGTGGTAGAGCAACAACAGTCAATCATTTTAACAGAGCAATGGATGAGTTGAAGAAGATCAATGCAGAGGCTCATGCTTGGGTGTCTAAGATCCCAGCAAACACTTGGGCTAAATCTCACTTTAGTGGTAAGTTTCTAGAAATTTATTGAGAATTGTTAATCTTCCCTTTTGTGTGTTTACTATATGTGTAATTGTCTTCTGTTAATATATATTATTCAGGAAGGGCACATACTGATTGTTTGTTGAATAACCTTTGTGAGGTATTCAATTCAAAGCTAGATGAAGGTAGGGATAAACCTATTATCACTTGCTTAGAGTATATTAGAGAGTATCTCATGAAGAGGTTATGTGTGGTGCAAAAGGAAATAGATAAGTGTGAAGGACTTCTAACCCCTACTGCAACTACACTGTTTGAAAAGATTAAGGCTGATGCATCAAAGTATGTGGCTAAATACAATGGGGCAGGGAAGTACCAAGTGGCAAGCACATGGCAAGACCAATATGTGGTAAATTTGAATGATCACAGTTGCAGTTGTAGGTTTTGGGAGATTACAGGTTTCCCATGTAGACATGCTGTTTGTGCTATATGGGACAAAATTGAAAATAGTGAAAATGCCCCACATGTTGATGAATGGGTCCATCCTTGCTATAGGTTATCAACATGGAAAGCCATGTATTTCAACAAAATTGATCCATTGAATGGACGTACAATGTGGCCTAAAAGTGACTGCCCATTCACTTTACTTCCACCAAAACATAAGACACAGGTTTGTATTTAAAGTACACAAAATATATAGTATACATGTGAACATGGAATGAATTCAATTTTAACTATAGTATATCAACATGTGTAGGTTGGGAGGCCTAAGAAGAAGAGAAGAAGGGGTGTTGATGAGCCAAACAGCCAAGCTGGTAGATTGAGCAGGAAATATTTGGCAGTCACTTGTTCAAAGTGTCATAACAAAGGGCACAATTCCAGAACATGTAAAGGGCAGGGAGGCAGTGGTGAAGTTGGAGGAGGCTGAAAATTGACTTTTTAGTGGTTATTAGGATGTTGGTGTTGTAGGTATTTAGAAACTTATGTAATGTGTACTTGTTTGAAGATGTGTTAAGAACTTGAAAACTTTGCATGTAATGGTGTGTATGCACTTTTTGGATCATGGTTGTGTTAAGAACTTTATAACTTTGAATGTAATGGTGTGTATGCACTTTTTGGTGATGAATTAATATGTTTTGTGTACTACCCCTCACTTCACAGATCAATTAATAACAATGTACATTTCAATTGCAAATGAAAACCATCTTCAAAATGCAATTACAATACACTTAACAATTACATTTCAAAAACATTCAAGAAATTGAACAATGAACTATAACAAACTACATTCCATTACCATTACCATTACCACTGCATTACACATTAATCTGATACATAAACCAAATACAACACCACCAATTCCAAAACCACCTACATAAACTGAAAGCAAAAAAACCCCTATCCGATTAAAATAAAAAAAAAAACCCTGCAATGGTTACAAACCAAAAACCAAAACTCCATTACCATCCAAACCTTCAGAAGATATTTAGAGATTAAAATAATACCAAAAAAAAAACACCCATGAACAAAACAACATCAACTGGTAGTTCCACAATTGTGCAGTTACAATGGCGACCCTCTCCTCCAATCGATTCTTTGATCTTATCAAACCTGGAATCACCACCAATGCCCTAGCACACATAGGGGGATCAGACCATCGAATGAAACCACATCTTTTACAGTTCCAAAATTGCCTTCCAGGGTTACGATCCGTCCATGAAGTGATCTTCGTTGCTTCATTCCCACATCTGCAAGTCACCATCTTTGAATCAGAAGCGATTGGATGTCGTGAAGGGTGCAACTGTCGAGCAACAGTGGAAAGGAGGAGAGATGATCGACTGATGAAGCTAAAGGATTTGCCCAAAAATCGGACATGCAATTTCTTTTAAAGAGAGGAGGTTACAACTGAAATGACGAAATTACCCCTGCAATATTTTATTAAAAAATGAGTTAACGGTGAAATGCTAACGGAGTGAGCCGGAGGGACCATTTGTTAAAAGTTTTGAAACCACAGGGACCATCTGTGAGGTTTTTTGAACTTAGGGACTAAACTTGATATTTCTGGAAACCACAGGGACCATTTTTGAAGTTTTGTCTTATTATTATAAACAAGTATACTAATTTTTAAATTCATTATTATTAATATTTTTAATAATACATATAAATACACTTGAATAAAAATATATTAAAGAAATTATTTAATGGTGAAGGTGGTGGTGATGGTAATGCTTTAAGCATTGAAATCACTGCTTGTATGTCCTCACTTTGTATATGATCATTTCACATTTCTTATTATTGTTTTCAATTCAAAATATTAACACTTAACAATTTAAAAGAAGTTGCCTATTTGTAAAATTATGTAAAAATAGTTTAAGATAAAAGGATTTCTCACTTTCTATATAAAATTTCTTAAGGTAGAATGATTTCTTTTCAAATCCAACAGATCCACAATAAATATTTACATTGGTGGCCCATATCAAAATTCGAAAATATTAACTAAAATATCTTATTTAATAGAAAGTAATATGATTTATTTTGCTTTATCACAATATATCTGCTATGTTTCCAAAAAAACCACAAGGATAAAGTAATGAAAAAGAGCAACATTCAAAAATACTTACACACAAGACATACATGCATATCACATGCTCACTATTTGTAAACAATTTGAAAAATCAGTAGCTTCTTTTAAATTGTTAAATGTTAATATTCTGAATTAAAAACAATCATAACAAATGTGAAATGACCATATACAAAGTTAGAATATACAAACAGACATTCATGATTTCAAAGCTTAAAGTATTACCATCCGCTCAACCTTCACCTTTATAAAATGTCTTTAATATTTTTTTTTAATTTAAATGTATTTATATGTATTATTAATAATATTAATAATAACAAATTTAAAAAATAGTATACTTATTTATAGTTTTAATATAATAATAATAAGGTTTTTGTTTGCAGAAAAACCCTAATATTTTTTGTTTTTGTAGAAAAGTCCCAATATTTTGGGTTAATTTATGAAATAGTTATAAATTAATTTTTTACCGGTTCCAACCAGTCAAAAAGGGTTAAAATGCAAACTTTTACCGGTTTTTGGAACTTTTTCGTAAACAAAAATTAGTTTAGGACTAAAACATAAACCAGGCTAAAATTTTAGGATTTTATTGGACTTGAATAAAAAAAATAAACTATTGATATAACATGCATAGATGAGAGTTTTTGGTATGAACTATCATGCCTTTGAAACGTAAAAAAACAAAAACATTTATAACGTAAAAGACAAAAACATTTATATTTTTACTTACTTGATGCTAATAAAGAGAAGCTGTTCTTCCTTCTACCCTCAGGAGAAACCAAAAACATAAAATATAAATTTTTAACGTTTTGTAATCCGTTACTTTCTACAATATAACAACAAAAATATTGGACTTTTTTAAAATTACAAGAAAACGGAAATAACTATACAACAACATGAACAAACACAAACTTATATTTGATTTTGACAATAAAACGTCAACAGAAATTTAGATCTAGACGGATTTGACTGAAATAACCTAAGATCTACAAATATCTAAGGATGAAAAGAGATTCTTAGAGAAAAACAATCTTCAATGCAAGGTAGGGGGAGTCGTGACGGCGGTGAGAGGAGATGGTAACAGTTCAGGGATGGTAGCAGTGGAAATGAGTGGTAGGGCTTTAAGTGTTAGCGAGTAGACGGTCATCGTGACAGTGGTGATGGTTAGTGTTGGAGACGACAATGGTGGCAGACGGTAACGACGACGATTCTGATGGTTGTAGTAGTGGCAGAGGTGGGTGATGGTGTTTGGCTAACGCTGGTGGCAATTATGGTGTTAGTGTAAACCGCTGAGGTTGATAGAGAATGGAGTTTAGAGAGAGAAAAAACTGGTAAATATAACAAAAGGGAGTGTTTGATTATATATGATCCGAATGTGTGTTAATTTTTGTGTCTTTTGTGTTTGTTTATGCATAATATATGGTATATTAAGCTTTAAAAATGGTAAATTCAAAGTCATTGTGTTTGGACACTTTTTATTAGCTTAAACATTTTACAATAATTACCATTAAATAATCTCCACCATCCAATTTTAATCCAAAGGCTTATATTTTATTTCCTTGTTTTTTAAGCTTTTGATCTTAAAATTTGTAGAGCTCACAATTATATATATATATATATATATATATATATATATATATATATATATATATATATATATATATTAAGGGGCTGTTTGATATATGACTGTCAGATGTATTTGGCTGACTCGGTCAGCTGAGGTTGTTTGTTAAACCAAATTAGGCTGGCTGACTCGGTAAGAGAAGTCTCGACGAGAAAGCTGAGATCAATCGCTGACTGTGAATCTTTTCCTAATCTGCCCTTCTCTTACTAAGAGCGTAACTCACAAAAACTCTCTGATGTCCAATTAGGCAGAGAGGAATGCAATATATAGAATAGAAAAGTTACAAATACACCCTTAGACAATAACAAAATAAACACAGCTAGCTAATCATGTCTAATATCCCCCGTCAAGCGGAATGGTGGTGGACCAATGGTGAGCAAGTCACGGAACAACTCAAACTGATGGCGGGGAAGACTTTTAGTAAAGATGTCAGCCACCTGGAGCTTGCTGGATATAAATTTGGTATGAAGTTTCCCAGAAGAAACGAGCTCCCGAATGAAATGGTAATCTAGTTCAATATGCTTCGCACGCTTGTGGGAAACCAGATTCTGAGTAAGAAATAACTCACTTTTTGTTGGATAAGGTGTCTAAGTCCATAACTATTTCTGGTATGTACTTGACCCGACCCGGCATGGTCCATTTGGGTTGCATGGCACCATGCAATTGGATAGACTAAATGAGAGAAATAACGCTTGGAGCTTATTAATATATTATAAGTTCTAATATATTAATAATATTATTTGATTAGTTTGATCAAGAATTAATTTAGAATTAATTAAGTGATCAAAAGATAACTAATTAAATATATGGGTTGATTAAGTAAATCATCCATATCTTGTATAGTGGGCTAAAAGGCTCCATGGATCATCAAGTTGGGTTCCACCCATAGGATGTTCCATGGATGCTCCATGGGAGTTACAAACCCATGGGTCATGGAAATGAAGAGTCATGACACATTAGGGTTTAACCCTAGATGTGTTAACACTATATAAGTAATATGATCTCCTCCCAAATCGGTTACACTAAGATATAGAGGGCTTGGCCGATTTTTGAAGAGTGTGTGTTCTCTCATAAGTTCTTCCAAGAGCATTTGGTGTTGTGTGAAGCATTTGAGGCATCACACTTGGGGTGCTAGGCTCACAAGGTTTCAAGGAACACAAGCAACAACAAGGTAAGTTATTCTATCTATACTTTATGTTAAAATTGTTCCCCATGTATCCTAGATAGAAATATAACCTTGGAAATCAACTTTGCATGACAAATTAGACAAACATAGATCCAAGGTTATTGGGGTTGCATGTACACTTAGGAAGTGTTAGAATGCTCAAAACCCATCAGTGGTATCAGAGCCTAGGCTTGTTTGTTCTTATTTGTGCTTAAAAGTTGAAAACAGAATCGAAAATTTGCTGTCTGCGAACGGACTCGTCGAGTCTATAGGGGGAACTTGTCGAGTCCATGTGTATCTTCAACCAACTCGGCGAGTCATGTTCATGCACTCGGCGAGTAGGGTCGAATGAGTGCAGAATTTCGATTCAGTTGCTGGAAAATGAATTAGAAACATTACCCCAAACTGTTTTAGTAAATGTAAACTTGTTTTTGGTGGTGTAATGTCTTGCTAACTCATTTACAACAACTAGTTATCAAAAATTACAAAGTTTTATGTAATTTTTGATTGTGTTCATATTCATGTTCTTGTTCTTATGATGTTTTAGATGATCATAGGAATTATTTGTAACCTATGTGGTAGTTTAATTCTTGATCATAATGTGTTTTAATGGAGTTCATAACTTATCCTTAAGTTATGGAAAACCAAGAGTCACACTTGAGTTAAAACCATTAAGAAAACACAAGAATTATAAAAAAATGAAGAGTCTTCATTTTATGACTCTATTAAACTGATAAGTTGCAAGAAATGAAAAGTTTTGAAAGTTACAAAACTTGCCCTCAAGTTTTGGAACAAGTAAAGTTAAGTTAAAACTTTAGTTCCAACCCCTAGAATTTTAAAAGTTAAAATTCAACCCTTATACTTATATTATGATGATTTAATAATTATATATATGTATAAGAACAAGTCGTCTTACCGCTAGTACGCCTCATTCACGAAGCCGGTCTATAAGGTGGGTATAAGGTTGTTGCCTATAAAATGGTGACTTAATGGGTGTATATTCTCACCCATCGCTTGCTTGACTGGTGGAGGGTCGTTAGCCGAACGGGTAAGACAAGGACTTATAAATTCTCATTCAAAGTATGATAAATATAATAAAGTAACTAAATGTTTATTAAATTCCCAATCTTAGTTACTTTAGGAAAAATGTGAATAAGGTGCTAATCCATGAAATTACACTTTACACTTTGTCTGAGTCGTTGGTGGAGCGTGTGTGGTTAACCGGCACACTAACTTGGACTTAACAAGGTAGGTAAAGGGTGACTTAAGGTTTATTATAGTATCGGTGGAGCGTGTGTGGTTTACCGGCACATCGATTGAGTGATAAACTTTAAGGGTACCAAGTGATTTGCATGGTTACTTCACACCTCGTTTTGTGATCCTCGGCATCCCAGTCACAAAACCTGGAGGGCACTCCCGAGATTGAAACATGCCTTTGAAAAGTTCATTGGATCTCAAAGAATCTAGGAATTTCTAAAACCAATAAAAACTAAATATTTAATATTTCGGTTTTCGTGGTGGAAATTGGTGAATCGTCATTCACCTACCTTTCAAATATGGTATAGCTTAGATTACAGCATACCTCTTCTAAGTTATATTATACTGTGATTGGATCCTAGCCTTAATATTACATTTGGGTGTTTTATTAAGGACTCTCTTAAATCTAAACTAAACTTGTTCTTCTTTTTCAGATGTCTTCAACTAATGCTTCTGGCTCGAATCCTAATGGCTCCTTTACTCTTATGAGTCTATGTGGGAAAGTCACCTTTGATGGATCCAACTTCAATAAGTGGATCAGAAACATCAAGATGATTACCCGCTACGAGGACAAAGAATATGTCCTTGACAAGGAGCTTAAGGAAATTGACGAGTCCACTGCAACTCCCCAGGAGATCGCTGACTTTCATACTCATGAAAGAGATGCAACCAAGGTGGCTTGCATCATGTTAGCCACCATGACAGCTGAACTCCAAAAGTCTTATGAAGACTTCTACCCTTATGAAATGCACCAAGATTTGATGGAAAGATACCATCAAAGTGCACGACAAGAGAGGTACGAAGTCATCTGCTCCATGATAACAACCATGATGAAGGACGGAGAGTCCGTCACGAGCCACATGCAGAAAATGCAAAGGTATGTGGATCGTTTGCTGAAGCTCAATGTGAACTTCCCTGAGGAGCTTGCAATAGATATCATTTTGCACTCCTTAGCATCGTGCTATGATCAATTCCGCATGACATATCACATGAACAAGGAAGAGGTCACCCTCAGCAAACTTCAGGGACTTCTCAAGACCGCAGAAACAGGTCTTAAGGGGAAGTCGGTTGCTATCACTCCTACTCCAGACTCAACTCCGGTCTTGGCAATCGGGCAGAGTCGAGGGAGGAAGAGAAAGAGATCTTCAAAGGGTACCAAGGCTCGGACCCTTGATGGCTCTTCTTCAAGTGGAACCAAGAAAGGTTTCATTACTCCTTCTTCTGACCCAAAAGAGGCTGAATGCTTCTATTGCCACGAAAAAGCTCATTGGAAGCGGAACTGCCCAAAGTACCAGCAAGATGTAAAGGATGGGAAAGTCAAACCCAACCATGCAGGTATTTACACTATCATTTCTAATAACTCACCCCATTCGAAATCTTGGGTCCTTGATACAGGTTGCGGTATTCATATTTGTTGTGACTTGCAGGGACTAGGAAGAAGTGAGAATATGGAGCAAGGAAGAATAAACTTAATCATGGGGAATAGGAAAGTTACACCTGTCACCAAGATTGGAGTTTATACTTTATCGCTAAGTAGTGGGTTAAATTTAGATTTGAATAAATGTTGTTATTCGCCAGAAATGGCAAGAAATATTATTTCCTTTCATGCATTGTACAAACAAGGTTTTACCTTTTCGTTTGATAATGAAGTTGGTTCGATTAATGCTTTCTTTAATAATGTACTTTATTTTAAAGCATTACCTTGTGATGGTGTGTATGAAGCTGTATCTATTGTAGATAACTTAGGAAATAATGTTTTGTGTATTGATTCTACTAATAATAATAACTTGGATAAAGCATCATTATGGCATTGTCGTCTTGGACATATAAGCAAGAAACGCATAGGCCAACTCCAAAAGGATGGAGTCTTGGAGTCGTTTGACCTAAAGTCAAATGATAGTTGCGAATCATGCTTACTTGGAAAAATGACAAAGTCACCCTTCACAGGCTCATGTGAAAGGGGTGAAGGTTTGTTGGACCTTATACACACGGATGTGTGTGGACCATTCAAACATGCCACAAGGGATGCTAATCGTTATTATTTGACTTTTACCGATGATTACAGTAGATATGGATATGTCTACTTAATCAAGCATAAGTCAGAGACTTTCGAGAAGTTTAAGGAATTTAAACAGGAAGTCGAGAATCAATTGGGCAGGAACATTAAGATGCTTCGATCCGATCGAGGTGGTGAGTATCTTAGTTCAGAGTTCCTCGACTATCTAAAGGAATGTGGGATTGTCTCACAATTGACACCTCCCAGGACACCGCAGTTGAATGGTGTGGCTGAGAGGCGTAATCGAACCTTGTTGGACATGGTTCGTTCCATGATGAGTCGAGCTTCGCTACCAATCTCATTCTGGGGGTATGCCTTAGAGACTGCCGCCCATATCCTTAATCTAGTCCCTACAAAGAAAGTTGCCAAAACTCCTCACGAGATGTGGACTGGTAAAGTACCTAAACTAGACCACATCAAGATTTGGGGATGCGAGGCTTTCGTGAGACGAGAGACTCACGATAAGCTCGAACCCCGAAGCGAGAGGTGTATTTTCATCGGCTACCCACAGCAATCCTTTGGTTACCTCTTCTACAGACCTAGTGACAATGTGGTCTTTGTAGCAAGAAGAGGGGTCTTTCGAGAAAGAGAGTTTATAAGCCAAGGAGACAGTGGGAGGCAAGTTGATCTTGAAGAAATTAAAGAGTCAAGTGGTGAAGGAACTTCAAACTCTAGCCCTCAACTTGAGGAGGAAACTCCTGTTGAGCCAATTGACGAATCTGTACCTCTGAGGCGTTCCACGAGAGTTAGGAGTGCACCTGAGCATTACTATGGATTCCATATTACTGCAGAAGGTGAGACACTTATTAGTGATGAGACACTAGTAAGTCAAGATGACCCTAACAGCTACGAGGAAGCCATGGCGGGCCCCGAGTCTGCCAAATGGAAAGAGGCTATGGATAGCGAGATACAATCCATGTGTGACAATCAAGTTTGGAACTTGGTTGAGAATGTACCAGGTCGAAAGACTGTAGGGTGCAAATGGGTCTTCAAGAAGAAGACCGACATGGATGGTAAAGTACACACTTATAAGGCTAGACTGGTTGCAAAGGGCTTCTCTCAAATTCCTGGAGTGGACTATGATGAGACCTTTTCTCCGGTAGCCAAGATTAAGTCTATTCGGGTTCTGTTAGCCATAGCCGCATTTCATGACTATGAAATTTGGCAAATGGATGTCAAAACCGCTTTCCTTAATGGGAAGTTGGCTGAAGATGTTTACATGAGTCAGCCAGAGGGTTTTGTCAGTAACGAGTACCCTAATAGAGTGTGTAAGCTTGAGAAATCCATTTATGGATTAAAGCAAGCACCTCGCAGATGGAATCTTTGCTTTGATGAAAAGGTCAAGGAATTTGGATTTTCTAGGAGTGAAGATGAATCTTGTGTATATGTCAAGGCTAGTGGGAGTATAGTTAGATTTTTGGTATTGTATGTGGATGACATACTAGTCATAGGAAACGACATTCCAACCTTGCAGGAAGTAAAGTCCTGGCTTGGAAAGTGTTTCGCTATGAAGGACCTTGGTGAAGCTGCCTATATTTTGGGGATAAGAATCTTGAGAGATCGGAGTAAAAGACTAATTGGACTTAGTCAAAGTACCTACTTGGAGAAGATTCTGAAGAGATTCAGAATGCAAGACTCCAAGAAAGGAGAGTTGCCCATCCAGAGTAGCGCCAAGCTGAGTAAGACACAAAGCCCTAGCACTGAGGCTGAGATAGCAGAAATGAGTCGAATACCTTATGCTTCAGCTGTAGGTTCGATCATGTATGCTATGACGTGTACTCGACCTGATGTAGCCTTTGCCTTGAGCATGGTTAGCAGGTTTCAGGGGAACCCTGGCAAGGCACACTGGATTGCGGTAAAGAATATTCTCAAGTACCTACGAAGGACTAAGGACTGGGTCCTTACCCTCGGTGGGAGTGATGACTTGAGAGTTGTAGGGTATAGTGATGCTAGCTTCCAGACTGATAGGGATAACTTCCGCTCTCAGTCGGGCTGGGTCTTTACCCTAAATGGAGGAGCAATTTCTTGGAAGAGTTCCAAGTAAGAGACAGTGGCAGATTCTACTTGTGAATCAGAGTATATTGCAGCTAGCGAAGCGGCAAAGGAGGCGTTATGGCTGAGGAACTTCATTGGAGACCTTGGAGTTGTACCAGCTATTAAAGAGCCGATGGAAATTTTCTGTGATAGTGAAAGTGCTGTTGCCTTAGCCAAGGAACCAAGGGATCACGGGAGATCCAGACACATCGACAGAAAATACCATTTCATCAGACATCGGATCGAAGAAGGACTCCTCGTGGCAAAGAGGGTATCATCAGATGAGAATCCGGCAGATCCCCTCACGAAGGGACTGACTCGGGTTAAGCATCTCCAGCATGCTCGGAGCATAGGGCTGAAGGATGATATTAAATTTAGTAGTTAGATAATCTCGAAATTTGTAAAGTGTAATTGACATTTGATGATGAATAAAAGTGTTTTATTTATGAGTAAAGTGTTGCTATCTCTTGTCGATCGTTTACTATATTTCTTTTGCATGTTTTGACTTCCAGAATAATTTTGTTTGGTTTAACATATTATTCAAACCTCCACAGTCGGTCATATGTCGGAAGTAGGTATGAATCAAGACTGTCATGTTTGATTGTAGAGGTCTGGGACAAGGCTACAACAATCATGAGTGCTCATAAGTTCTGAGCATTGGACTCAACCCACGCTCACTGGAATCACTTCATGGAATTCTATCTCGAGTGATCGTGAGACGGTAATATCATATAAGTCTTTAAACCTAGAGATATGATTTGTTACTTACAAGTTGGTTAGGCATTGATTGTACGAAAAACGCATTGGTAACTCGATGTTATAAAATCATGCTCTTATGTGTAATTTAATGAGTAGTAGAACAAACATATGAGTCGAAGTTTATCTGTTCCTTCTTGGATTAGAAGCTGATATCTGGGCCCCTCGATGATTTTGTTCTGACCTATGTACCGGGCCCGGTCAGAACTTAATTGATGTGTTCAATAAAGTTCTTTGTCAAACAAATCGGAAATCGGGAAACAAATGTTGGACAATAAGTAAGACATTGTTCCATGTATTTGTCCGACTGATATCTAGAACAGAGGATTATATGATCACTTATCTTAAATGGCGTACCATCATCTTCTCAAGTTTCGAGAAACCTTGTAAAGAGCTACGATTGCCGATCGGTTCCTGAAGTCATACTTGCAGTAATAGTTACTAGACTTATCCAAGTGGGAGACTGTTGGATAAGGTGTCTAAGTCCATAACTATTTCTGGTATGTACTTGACCCGACCCGGCATGGTCCATTTGGGTTGCATGGCACCATGCAATTGGATAGACTAAATGAGAGAAATAACGCTTGGAGATTATTAATATATTATAAGTTCTAATATATTAATAATATTATTTGATTAGTTTGATCAAGAATTAATTTAGAATTAATTAAGTGATCAAAAGATAACTAATTAAATATATGGGTTGATTAAGTAAATCATCCATATCTTGTATAGTGGGCTAAAAGGCTCCATGGATCATCAAGTTGGGTTCCACCCATAGGATGTTCCATGGATGCTCCATGGGAGTTACAAACCCATGGGTCATGGAAATGAAGAGTCATGACACATTAGGGTTTAACCCTAGATGTGTCAACACTATATAAGTAATATGATCTCCTCCCAAATCGGTTACACTAAGATATAGAGGGCTTGGCCGATTTTTGAAGAGTGTGTGTTCTCTCATAAGTTCTTCCAAGAGCATTTGGTGTTGTGTGAAGCATTTGAGGCATCACACTTGGGGTGCTAGGCTCACAAGGTTTCAAGGAACACAAGCAACAACAAGGTAAGTTATTCTATCTATACTTTATGTTAAAATTGTTCCCCATGTATGCTAGATAGAAATATAACCTTGGAAATCAACTTTGCATGACAAATTAGACAAACATAGATCCAAGGTTATTGGGGTTGCATGTACACTTAGGAAGTGTTAGAATGCTCAAAACCCATCACTTTTGTTGTCACATAGGAGCGTGGGACGAACAAGTGGGAGAGCATGGAGTTCTTGAAGCAAATGAGTAATCCAAATGAGTTCAACAGTGGTATTTGCCATGGCCCGATATTCGGGTTCGCAGCTGGAGCGAGAGACGGTAGGTTGCTTCTTGGCACTCAAAGAAACAAGGTTGCCACTGAGGAAGATAGAGTAGCCATAGGTGGAGCGTCGGGTGTCAAGACAACGAGCCCAATCAGCATCAGAGTATCCGAGAAGAGGTGATGGAGAATTTCGGTGAGAGAAAGTGAGGCCGAAGGACATGGTTCCCTTGACATACCGAAGAATACGTTTGACACTCTGAAAATGGGAGAGAGTCTGAGCCTGAAGGAACTGACTGACTTGATTTACCGCAAACGAGATATCAGGTCTGGTAATCGTCAAGTATTGGAGTGCTCCCACAAGTGAACGGTAAGTGGTGGGGTCATCAAACGGGTCGCCACTTGTGACAAAAGCAGCATTAGCAGCAAGGGGAGTGGTGACAGGTTTGGCATCAATCATATTTGCCCGCTTGAGGATATCATGGGCATATTTGGACTGACTGAGGAACAAACCGTCGGTAGTATATGTCACCTCGAGACCAAGAAAGTAGTTAAGACGACCAAGGTCTTTAATGGCAAATTCAACATGCAACTTGTGGATAAAGGATTGAATAATCGAGGCTTGATTTCCAGTAAGGATCAGGTCATCAACATAAACCAACAAATACATAATACATGCACCCCGTTTAAAAACAAAGAGAGAAGGGTCGGCCCGGCTGCACACAAAACCATTTGTGATTAGAAACGAGCTAAGCCGATGGAACCAAGCCCGTGGCGCTTGTTTGAGGCCATAGAGAGCTTTGTTTAAACGATACACATGATTAGGAAATTGGGGGTCTTGGAAACCCGGTGACTGCTCCATGTACACACGCTCACTCAAGTGGCCATTGAGAAAAGCATTATTAACATCAAGTTGATGAAGATTCCACTTGTTGGTAACGGCAAGAGACAAAACAATGCGGACTGTAGCGGCTCTAACTATCGGGCTAAAGGTATGAGAGTAATCCAAGCCAGGAACTTGGCTGAATCCTTGGGCAACTAAACGGGCCTTGTAACGATCAATGGAACCATCAACAAGGTATTTTGTCTGGAATATCCATTTACAGCCAACAACATTGTGGTTGTGCGGGCGAGGGACCAAGGTGAAGGTATTGTTGCAACGCAAAGCATCAAACTCCTGTTGCATGGCGTTCACCCAATGAGGGTAACGAGCAGCGGTTTTAAAACTGGTGGGATCGATGGAAGCGTGAAGAGCTACCAAAAGCCCATGAGAAGCGAGATCCGCCCGATATTTAGGTTTGAAAACGCCAGCTTTAGCCCGGGTGATCATCGGATGACTCGGAGGAGGAGGACATTGTGGTGATGGAGACGATGAGACTGAAGATGTCGGCTCAGTTGGAAGATCTTCAGAGACAACATCATAGTCAGAATCTACACCACCATGGTTGTGATCATTAGAGCCATGGTCATTATTATCAACAGTGGGAGCAGAAGCGGCTGGTGGAGAGGGATCCTCAGATAGACACCATGAAAGTAACATGGGAGTTGGTGTTGGAGCGGTAACAGTAGCAGGTGGAGACAGTGGCAGTGTCGTAGCATCGTATGCGTCATCTCGAAACTGTGATAAAACAAGAATGTGGGCTGGTAATGAATTTGCATCATTATGGAAGGGAAAGCATTGTTCATCAAAGCGAGCATGACGAGAGACAAAGATACGAGATGTGGTGGGCTCCAAACATTGAAAACCCTTATATTGAGAGCAATACCCGAGAAAAATACATGGAAGGCTCCGTGGAGATAGTTTGTGATCCACATAGTCACGTAAATAAGGATAGACCCGACACCCGAACGGGCGAAAATGATCATAGGAAGGTGGAGTCTTAAAAAAGCATCTCAAATGGGGAGCGATTCTTTAATACTGAAGAGGGGAGCCGGTTGATAATATAGACGGCGGTGCTGAACGCGTGAACCCAGTAAGATGGGGAAACATGACTACTAAAGAGCATAGCAAGACCTGTCTCAACGATGTGGCGATGCTTCCGCTCGACTCGCCCGTTTTGTTGTGGAGTGTACGGACATGAAATACGGTGAAATGTGCCATTTTTCTCAAGTAGAGAACGAACTAAGTGATTGAGAAATTCCGTGACACTATCGCTTTGAAAGATTTTGACTTTAGTGTTAAATTGGGTCTACACAAATTTAAGAAATACATCCAATACAACATGAAAACCCGACTTTGTTTTTAGTGGATAAAACCACGTAAATCGAGAATAGTCATCTACAAAGACAACATAATAACGAGAAGAATCAACCGAACATACGGGAGAAGGTCCCCACAAATCACAGTGAATAAGATCTAATACTTTCATAGCACGTTTTTCATTGTTTACAAAAGGTAACCGATGAGCTTTAGCCATCTGACAAGAAGAGCATAAAAACGGTTTGGGTAAAATAGAGGTAACCGACAATTGGCCCTTTTTATTTAACAGAGAAATAGAGTCATAGGACACATGTCCTAAACGGGCATGCCAAAGTTCAAAAGAAGCCTTTAACTTAGGACTAGTGGAAGAAAAAAGGACATGCGGATTGGAGGAGAGCACATAAAGACCACCGTTACACCGGCCCTGTGCTAGAACTTGCTTCGTCTTTCGATCCTGAATGTAAAAATTAGGATGAGAAAATAAAACATCCAGAGAATTATCGTATGACAATTTGCTAACAGATAGAAGGTTTTTAGTGAGATTGGGAACGACTAACACATCCCAACGATGGATATTCTTGTGTAAAAACGTGTGCCCAATGTGGGATATAGGAAGAGTCGTACCATTACCAAAGGAAACCTTGTTCGGACCAGAAAATGGAGTCAAATTGTTGACAGAAGCTGCTGAGGATGACATGTGATCAGATGCACCCGAATCGACATACCAGTCAGGGCCAAATGAAGTTACATGACATTGTGCTTGAAAGGCTCTTGCAAGGTCGGCATCGGAAGTGGCAACAGGGGAGCTAGCAAACCGAGTAAGCTGAGGACAAGTATTTGCGAAGTGTCCATTAGTTCGACAAAGTTGGCAGTGGGGAGGACGACGCCCCCGCCCTCGACCACCACGAGAAAAACGACCACCGCGACCCCGAGTAGGAGGAGAGTCACGAGAATTCACACTAAAAGCAACCGGTGGTGTAGATGAACCGTGAATAGAATGAATGAACAACTCATGCCCTTCGGCTTGAGCAAGAAGGTCACGGAAGGTGATAGAAGTGCGCGAGGCTCGAATCGCAGTGGAAAAAGTCTCAAAAGGTGCTCCGAGACCGCATAGAAACCAATGAACCTTTTCAGAATCGGCCACAGGTTTACCAATCGCTGCTAACTGATCACATAGGGCACGGAATTTTCGACCAAAGTCAGCAACAGAGGAAGAACCCTTGGTGATCTGACGAATTTGATCCCGCAGATTCTGAATGCGCTCGACGGAAGAGTTGATGTAAGTGTAACGACCCGTTCCCGGTATGTTGATTTATTGGTAATTATAGTGAGTTTTTCAAGAGGGACTCGGCGAGTTCTAGCCTGACTCGCCGAGTAGGGTCGCGCCTGAGGGCACGCGTGAGCCGGGGCCTCGGCGAGTCCATCTGTCTGGGTGAAACCCTAAATTCCCCGGGTTGCCCACTATTTAAACCACCTTATAGCCCCCATTCTCGCCTCCCTCACCCTGAGAACGCAGTGATAGAACCCTAATCCTCCCTTGAAGAGCTTATATGTGTTTTGGTGCCATTTTGTGAAGGTGTGAAGAAGGAGAAGAAGGAAGAAGCAAGGAGAAGTGTTGTAGTGCAAAGATCCAAGGCCAAATCAGAGTTAATTGAGGTATTTTCGGAGTTCCACCTTGTTATATGCTTTAAACTTCCATTAGAGCTCTCCTAAGAGCTAGTTGATGCTTGTTCCAAGCCTTATGTTTGCATGAACGTCTTATTAAGTCGAAATAGCTATGGATCTGAATGTTGGGGTGTTGTAGAGCCCAGATCTACTGTCTTTTTGGAGTTATATTGCATGATAACCATAGATCTACCCATTTTGTGCATCTTTTAGCCTTATTTCCCTTATTCATGAGGTTGTGCACGTAAAGTTGGAAACTTTACGTGGTAAATCAGCTTATTGGACCCAGATCTATCAATTGTATGTGTTGGATCCAAACAAAATCAAGTAAAAATCAGTTGCATGGCGGCAACTCGGCGAGTCGGAAGAACGACTCGACGAGTTGGGTCGCGAATCCCGAGTTCTTCAGTTTTATCAGTGTCGAGTGGACGAGGTGAGTTAGGGAGTGGACTCAGCGAGTTGAGGGTAAACTCAGTGATGGGGGGGGACTCGGCGAGTTGTTCATCAACTCGGCGAGTCCAAGGCAATCTTCTTGGGATCAAGAACAACTCGTCGAGTCTGTTCATACGACTCGGCGAGTCGGATGAAGATTGGCTGAGTTCTTGGATCAAAAGGGTACTCGTCGAGTCGATGCCAGACTCGGCGAGTAGCAGCGAGTAAGAGTGAAAAGTGAGAAGTAGGACTCAGCGAGTTGGGTGGCCCAACTCGGCGAGTCAGCCCAAAAGATAAGTGACTTTGACCGAGGGTAAAAGAGTCATTTTACCCCAAGTGCAGTGTTTAGTATTTGATTGAGTGTGTTTATGGACTTGTAGCCGAGGAGATTCAGGAGCAGCCGCCGTTAGCTTTCCGAGCCACACACTCAGCAGCCAGCTTACGAGGTGAGTTTCCTTCCAGTAGGAACGGGTCTAAGGCCACAATGCCGGCCCGTTCAGTTAGCAGTAGTTTCCGGATTTAGGTCCGATGCAGTAATTAGTATGTTCGATGCCTTCGTGACTCGAACAGGATTCGTGTGCTATGTTTTATGTGTTAAGTATTATGTGTTCCGGGCCACGGCCCGATGTAGCATGTCGTATATGTGTTATGCTAGTTGATGTGTTATGCTATTCCATGTTCAGTCAGTCAGTTCCGGACTTCGGTCCGATGCAGTTAGTTCCGGACTTCGGTCCGATGCAGGGGACAAGGTCCCAGTCAGTTCCGAATTTCGGTCCGATGCAGTTAGTTCCAGACTTCGGTCCGATGCAGGGGACAAGGTCCCAGTCAGTTCCGGACTTCGGTCCGATGCAGTTAGTTCCGGACTTCGGTCCGATGCAAGGGACAAGGTCCCAGTCAGTTCCGGATTTCGGTCCGATGCAGTTTCCGGGCTTCTGCCCGATGCAGTGGGCAAGGCCCAATATGTGTTTATATGTTATTGTATGGTATGTGGTAGTTTGGGGGAGATCACTAAGCTTCGTGCTTACAGTTTCAGTTTGGTTTCAGGTACTTCCGCAAGCAAAGGGAAGAGCTCGGGGTGACAGCATCGCACACACCACAGCATAGCTTTATCCTGGGGATGTCTTTTGATGTTTTGGATTGATGTTGTATGATACAGTTTTCCGCAAAATATTTTATTATGTTTTGAGGATACATCGCGTATGTTTTATGTTATGATACTTATATTATGGTTTTGATTATATTGAAAAACGAAAATTTTTGGGTCGTGTTTTTGGGTCGTTACAAGTTGGTATCAGAGCCCTGGTTTGAGGGATTCGGATACACTTCCGGGTGTATCTGAACTCAAACTAAGGGAAATAAAAGATTTTAGTAAAATAAAAATGTTTTACAAAAGAATTTTGAAAGCACCTAGAAAGAAAGAATTGTTTTTAACAAGATAGAGGTGTGTGCATGCGGTCAGCCGAGCTCAAGTAAGTACTCCCAAATTACCCATACAAGTTATTTGTTCAGTTTCAGTTTCAGTAGAACAGCATGCTAGTATAGGGCTAAGGATTTAGGAGAATGCCTTATGTGCCTGCTTATGTGTTACAGCTTTATGAGTATTGCATGCTAGAATTGAGTAGACAGCAGTAGGATAGCCTGTTTAGGTTATGCCTGATAGTATGAGCTTAGCATCCTATGCTATTGTCGTTTCTTGTTACGAGGATAGTTTTGCTTGAGTCTGGTTCCCTTGTCCGAATGCTGCTTGCTTCGTGCTTGGTGGGGTTCTGAGTAGTGGGAGTTAGCCATTAGGTGAACACGTCACACCACATGTGATCAGGTTTGAATAATCCCAGAGTGCTGGAACTGGCCCTATTGCGCAGCTCTTGTTTGAGTCCAACCGTTGTAGGGACAGATCTTTTACTTGAAGGATTATCTGATCCTCATCACATGTGATGGTGTTTAGGTGGTGGCTAACTGGAATTATGAGGAGACCTACAGCAGCTGAGGACCAGTCGTGTTGAGCTTGAGTTTCCTCTAGGGCAAGCCTAGGGTGAGAGTAGTAGAGAATAGCAGCGGTAAAAGTGACTTGGGGGAGTCAAGGCAGTTCTTGAGGAAAGTACGGATAGATGTGGAAGGTAGTAGGGGCCCATACTACTGAAAGCAGAGGATCCGTACTCGAATTAAGGAAGGCCAAGACAAGACCAGGAAGCTAGTAGTAGTATCATGACCCCTTGAGATATTTCAGTGTTTTGATGTTGTTATGATATGTTTCAGAATGGTAGTTTTGCGTCCGAGGCCACCAGCCGGCAGTTCAGATGCCGGAGGGGGATCAGGATCGGGATCAGGCCCGGAGGTCGGGCAGATGGATGAGCAGACTAGGGAGTTCCTTTCTTCTGAGGTTACTCGCATCATACTAGAGCAGACTCCTGTGATCTTCGGTTCGATCAAGGAGGGTATTTTGGAGCTGATGGATGAGAGATTGAGTACCTTCCGTGCTGAGATGGCGGCCGTGATGGGGTTGCGCACACTTACGTTCAGAGAGTTCAGGGCATGCGGAGCTCCAGACTATCATGTGGCGCGGGACCCCATAGCGAGTACTAGATGGTTGGCGGATGTGGCCAACGCGTTCCGCACTAGCAGGTGTCCCGAGGGGGACAAGGTCAGATTGGCGTCCTGTCTTCTGAAGGACAGGGCACGGGATTGGTGGGAGGAGGTCGGACATGCCATCGGGGATGATGCGGCATTGGATGCCATGACCTGGGCTGATTTCTCTACCAGGTTCAGGGCGGAGTTTGCACCAGTCATTGAGGTGCAACAGTTAGCTAGGGAGTTTCAGGACCTTACCCAGACTACAGAGACAGTGGCGGAGATCACCGCCAAGTTCAGGGAGAGGGCCCTTCTTGTTCCTCAGTATGCAGCCGATGAGGAGATGAAGAAGGCCCGTTATCATGAGATGTTGCGGAGTGACATCCGCATGTTTGTGAGCCGGTCTAGTTGTAAAACGCTGGACGACATGATTACCAGAGCTAGAGAGAGGGAGATTGATCTCGAGATGGAGAAGAAGAGGAAACCGGAGGCGGTTTCGGGTTCAGGCAGTGTGGGCAAAAAGCCCAAGGTTTCAGATCACAGGTCTAGGGGTCAGCAGAGCCACGGTCGGTGTGGCAAGTGTGGGAGATTGCACGAGGGGGCGTGCAAGGCAGGGAGTTCCGGCTGCTACAAGTGCGGTCGGACTGGGCATTTGAGTAGGGATTGTATGGCCCCTGCTACTACGGTTACAACATCAGATCTGATTTGCTTTCAATGCAATCAGAGGGGACATAAAAGGTCCCAGTGTCCCAGTTTAGCTGCAGCAGGGAAGGTGGTTGCACCTGCCCCTGCCACCTTGAGGATTACGGATGGCCGGCAGGGCCGATCTGATGCACCAGTGGCGAAGAGCAGGGCATTTTAGATGACAGCAGAGGAGGCGCGAGCGACTCCTGATGTGGTGATGGGTATGTATCTTTCCTCCATCTCTTAAATTGTTATAATATCATTTGAATATTACTTGATGATATGTTTTATTTAGGGTCGTTCTCGGTGAACGGCATTTCTGCTTTGGTATTGTTCGATTCGGGGGCTACCCGATCATTTGTATCGCTTGCGCTCAGCAAGAGATTTAGTAGAGCTCCAGGGGAGCTGGATTGTCCACTAGAGGTTGAGATAGCAGATGATAGGACCGTGAGGGTCGGCAGAGTACATAGAGGGTGTTCCCTTCAGATATTTGATGAGCAGTTTTCAGTGGACCTGGTTCCTATTCCCCTGCGTGGGAATAAAGTTATTGTGGGCATGGATTGGCTGAGCCCCAATGGGGCGGTGATTGATTGTGAGCTTCAGCTAGTGAGGGTTCGCACTCCCAGTGGGGGAGAGATAGTGATTCAGGGCGAGAGGCCCCAGCGAGGACCGATCTTTTGTTCCGCCGCAAGGGCGAGGCGCTATGTTCAGCAGGGTTGCGCCGGTTTTGTAGCTTACGTCTTGGATGCCCGGGAGAAGGGCAGGACGACGATTGGTGATGTTCCTATTGTTCGTGACTACCCGGATGTGTTTCCCGAGGATTTGCCGGGGATACCTCCTGAGAGGCAGGTTGAGTTCAGGATCGACCTAGTTCCTGGTGCGGCTCCGATAGCCAAAGCACTGTATCGACTTGCTCCCCCTGAGATGCAGGAGTTGTCTACACAGCTTTAGGAGCTGTTAGACAAGGGTTTCATTCGGCCGAGCAGTTCGCCTTGGGGAGCGCCGATCTTATTTGTGAGGAAGAAGGATGGGTCGCATCGTATGTGCATTGATTATCGGGAGTTGAACAAAGTGACGGTGAAGAACCGTTACCCCCTTCCGAGGATAGATGACTTGTTTGATCAGCTTCAGGGAGCGTCTTGGTTCTCCAAGATCGATCTACGCTCCGGTTATCATCAGATGAGGGTTAGAGATGAGGATGTACAGAAGACTGCTTTCAGGACCCGGTATGGTCATTATGAGTTCGTGGTGATGCCATTTGGGCTCACCAATGCCCCAGCCGCGTTCATGGATCTCATGAACCGCGTGTGCAGACCGATGCTGGATCGGTCGGTGATAGTGTTTATAGATGACATCTTGGTGTATTCCAAGACACAGGGGCAGCACGAGGAGCACCTGCGGGAGGTGTTGGAGACTTTGAGGAGGGAGAGACTTTTCGCAAAGTTCTCCAAGTGTGAGTTCTAGTTGCGCGAGGTGCAGTTTCTTGGTCATCTCGTCAACCAGAAGGGTATTTTGGTAGATCCGGCCAAGATTGAGGCCGTGATGCAGTGGGAGGTCCCGAGGTCTCCATCTGAGATTCGGAGCTTCCTGGGGTTGGCAGGGTATTATCGGAGATTTATTCAGGACTTCTCCAAAATAGCAGTGCCGCTCACCCGGCTAACCAAGAAGTCGGTGGTTTTTCGTTGGGGGCCTGAGCAGCAGGCGGCGTTCGAGACTCTCAGGTAGAGATTGTGCGAGGCTCCGATCCTTACCTTGCCAGAGGGAGTAGCGGATTTCGTAGTCTATTGTGATGCTTCGATCACAGGTATGGGAGCAGTATTGATGCAGCGAGGCCATGTGGTAGCTTATGCCTCGAGATAGTTGAAGCCTCACGAGGCTAATTATCCTACCCACGATTTGGAGCTGGGGGCAGTTGTGTTTGCCCTCAAGATTTGGAGACATTACCTTTATGGGGTCCGCTGTACTATTTACACGGATCACAAGAGTTTACGATATCTTATGGATCAGCCGAGTTTGAACATGAGGCAGAGGAGATGGTTAGACGTGCTGAAGGACTATGACTGTGAGATCCTTTATCATCCAGGGAAGGCCAATGTGGTGGCCGACGCCCTGAGCCGCAAGGTGTCGACGGCCCCTATCAGAGGTCTGTGTATGAGGATGACAGTGATCACTCCGTTGTTGGAGCGGATCAAGGAGGCTCAGATGGAGGGCCTCAAGGAGGAGAGGCAGAAGTGCGAGAGGATAGTGGGCCGAGTAGCTTCGTTTGATTACGACAGTCGGGGTTTGTTAACGCTTCATGGTAGGGTGTGGGTACCGTACTGGGGTGGGGTACGGCAAGTATTGATGGACGAGGCTCATAAGTCTCGATTTTTTATCCACCCAGGAGCGATGAAGATGTATCGAGATCTTCGACCTGAGTATTGGTGGCCCTGCATGAAGCGAGATGTTGCTTGGTATGTGGAGAGATGTTTGACCTGCCGGAAGGTCAAGGCGGAGCACCAGAGACCTCACGGCAAGATGCAGCTGTTAGACATTCCCGTGTGGAAATGGGAGGACATCACCATGGATTTTGTCACCAAACTCCCCAGGACCGCACGCGGGGTGGACTCGATATGGGTAGTAGTGGATCGGTTGACGAAGAGTGCCCATTTTATTCCGATTCAGGAGAGTATATCGGCGGAAAAGTTAGCCGATATCTATGTGCGAGAGATTGTGGCACGTCATGGAGTGCCGGTATCGGTGGTGTCGGACCGAGATGTTCGTTTCACGTCCAGATTCTGGAAGCGATTCCACGAGGAGATGGGTACTCGTCTCCATTTCAGCACCGCTTTTCATCCTCAGACTGACGGGCAGAGCGAGAGGACGATTCAGACTCTCGAGGACATGCTTAGGGCATGTGTTTTAGATTTTGGGGGCAGTTGGGATACGTATCTTCCGTTAGCGGAATTCTCGTATAACAACAGTTATCATGCGAGTATTGATCGACCTCCTTTTGAGATGTTATATGGCAGGAAGTGCAGGACCCCGATTTGTTGGGGCGAGGTCGGTCAGCGAGTTATAGGGAGCACCGAAGTGGTGCTCAAGACGACGGAATTGATCCAGCAGGTCCGTAGTAGGCTGCAGACTGCGCAGAGTCGGCAGAAGAGCTACGCCGACAGGAGGCGTTCGGACTTGGAGTTCCAGGTGGGAGATATGGTTCTTCTGAAAGTCTCACCTTGGAAAGGTGTCATCAGGTTCCGGAAGAGGGGCAAATTGGGCCCCAAATTTATTGGTCCTTTCAGGGTTTTGGTCCGGGTGGGTCGGGTTGCTTATCGGTTAGATCTCCCTGAGGAGCTTAGTCAGATACACAACACCTTCCACGTGTCGCAGTTGAGGAAGTGTTTGGTGGATGAGACAGCAGTCGTTCCCTTAGAGGACATTCAGGTTGATATCCCTGACTCGGCGAGTCCATCTGTCTGGGTGAAACCCTAAATTCCCCGGGTTGCCCACTATTTAAACCACCTTATAGCCCCCATTCTCGCCTCCCTCACCCTGAGAACGCAGTGATAGAACCCTAATCCTCCCTTGAAGAGCTTATATGTGTTTTGGTGCCATTTTGTGAAGGTGTGAAGAAGGAGAAGAAGGAAGAAGCAAGGAGAAGTGTTGTAGTGCAAAGATCCAAGGCCAAATCAGAGTTAATTGAGGTATTTTCGGAGTTCCACCTTGTTATATGCTTTAAACTTCCATTAGAGCTCTCCTAAGAGCTAGTTGATGCTTGTTCCAAGCCTTATGTTTGCATGAACGTCTTATTAAGTCGAAATAGTTATGGATCTGAATGTTGGGGTGTTGTAGAGCCCAGATCTACTGTCTTTTTGGAGTTATATTGCATGATAACCATAGATCTACCCATTTTGTGCATCTTTTAGCCTTATTTCCCTTATTCATGAGGTTGTACACGTAAAGTTGGAAACTTTACGTGGTAAATCAGCTTATTGGACCCAGATCTATCAATTGTATGTGTTGGATCCAAACAAAATCAAGTAAAAATCAGTTGCATGGCGGCAACTCGGCGAGTCGGAAGAACGACTCGACGAGTTGGGTCGCGAGTCCCGAGTTCTTCAGTTTTATCAGTGTCGAGTGGACGAGGTGAGTTAGGGAGTGGACTCAGCAAGTTGAGGGTAAACTCAGTGATGGGGGGGACTCGGCGAGTTGTTCATCAACTCGGCGAGTCCAAGGCAATCTTCTTGGGATCAAGAACAACTCGTCGAGTCTGTTCATACGACTCGGCGAGTCGGATGAAGATTGGCTGAGTTCTTGGATCAAGAGGGTACTCGTCGAGTCGATGCCAGACTCGGCGAGTAGCAGCGAGTAAGAGTGAAAAGTGAGAAGTAGGACTCGGCGAGTTGGGTGGCCCAACTCGGCGAGTCAGCCCAAAAGATAAGTAACTTTGACCGAGGGTAAAAGAGTCATTTTACCCCAAGTGCAGTGTTTAGTATTTGATTGAGTGTGTTTATGGACTTGTAGCCGAGGAGATTCAGGAGCAGCCGCCGTTAGCTTTCCGAGCCACACACTCAGCAACCAGCTTACGAGGTGAGTTTCCTTCCAGTAGGAACGGGTCTAAGGCCACAATGCCGGCCCGTTCAGTTAGCAGTAGTTTCCGGATTTAGGTCCGATGCAGTAATTAGTATGTTCGATGCCTTCGTGACTCGAACAGGATTTGTGTGCTATGTTTTATGTGTTAAGTATTATGTGTTCCGGGCCACGGCCCGATGTAGCATGTCGTATATGTGTTATGCTAGTTGATGTGTTATGCTATGCCATGTTCAGTCAGTCAGTTCCGGACTTCGGTCCGATGCAGTTAGTTCCGGACTTCGGTCCGATGCAGGGGACAAGGTCCCAGTCAGTTCCGGATTTCGGTCCGATGCAGTTAGTTCCGGACTTCGGTCCGATGCAGGGGACAAGGTCCCAGTCAGTTCCGGACTTCGGTCCGATGCAGTTAGTTCTGGACTTCGGTCCGATGCAGGGGACAAGGTCCCAGTCAGTTCCGGACTTCGGTCCGATGCAGTTTCCAGGCTTCGGCCCGATGTAGTGGGCAAGGCCCAATATGTGTTTATATGTTATTGTATGGTATGTGGTAGTTTGGGGGAGCTCACTAAGCTTCGTGCTTACAGTTTCAGTTTGGTTTCAGGTACTTCCGCAAGCAAAGGGAAGAGCTTGGGGTGACAGCATCGCACACACCACAGCATAGCTTTATCCTGGGGATGTCTTTTGATGTTTTGGATTGATGTTGTATGATACAGTTTTCCGCACAATATTTTATTATGTTTTGAGGATACATCGCGTATGTTTTATGTTATGATACTTATATTATGGTTTTGATTATATTGAAAAACGAAAATTTTTGGGTCGTGTTTTTGGGTCGTGTTTTTGGGTCGTTACAGTAAGCATCTTCTAAAGCCAGCCAGATGTCACGTGCAGAGGAGAGACCAACTATTTCAGAGAAAGCTTCTTCAGATAAGGAGGCCTGAAGAAGAATGACAACCCTTTGATCAGCGGATTGCCAGACAGCAAATTCCGGGTTTGGAGTTGATTTTCCATCAGTGATTAATGTGGGCGACAGTGTAGAGGAGGTGCCATCAACGAAGGGCATCAAGTTATGATAAGAGAGAAAGGGAAGAATTTGGTTCTTCCACAGCAGGTAGTTTGCAGGTGTGAGACGATTGGAGATGAGATGAAGAACTTTATTCATGGAGAAGAGGGAATCAGAAGATGAACTAGCCATGTAGAAGATGAAGATGAGAAGGAAGGAATGGAAGAGGAGAAGAGGAACGCTTAGGGCTCTGATACCATAAGATCGTAACTCACAAAAACTCTCTGATGTCCAATTAGGCATAGAGGAATGCAATATATAGAATAGAAAAGTTACAAATACACCCTTAGACAATAACAAAATAAACACAGCTAGCTAATCATGTCTAATACTTATTGTTCCTTCTCTCCCTTTCTTTCACTCCCGGTTTCAACCATTTTGAATGATGCCTCCTTTAAAATGATCGATGAGAGTATTTTAGGTTAAGGATAAAATAATTTTCCCTGGAACTTTTAATTGCAGGTTCAACAACAGAAAACAACGCATCCTCTATTATTGTTGTGTCACTGAAGAGAAGAAACAGATCCATGTTTCTGAAAATGGAAAAGCTGGTCCCTGAAGCTCTTCATGTTGACATAACCTACGATAATACTAATTTATATTAAATAAAAAATTTTCATTATTAAAAACACCAAAAAGAAAAAGGGTGTTTGTGAATGGATAAATAAATTAGATAATGTTTTATAGTTTTTTTATTTAAGTTTTATGTACATCTTGTATGCTTGTAATTACTTTTTTTTTATATATAATTTTTGGATTTATTTTTCAGCAATTTCATCCATCACTTTCAGCAGGGTAAAATGGTCATTTTTTATCAGTCAGCACATTCAGTCATATATACAATCAAACAACATGATTTCTTACTTAGTCAGGATTTCTTACCCATACATATCTTTCCCAGTCAACACTTTCTCAATCAGCAAATATCAAACGACACCTAACATGGGTTGGAGACAGTCCAACAATGGTGGTGGTGATGTATAAAATATATTATCCTCCAAATATTTAAAATAAATTAGAATATGTGGGTTGAGTGAGATTTTTGGTATATTTATTTAGAATAAAAAAGAAAACTTTTAAAAGAAAATAAAAACAATTAAGAAAAACGATATTTATTTTAAATAAAATAATATATTTAAAGTAATAATCAAATAAAAAGAATTAACCTAATAGAAAATTTTTTAAAATAAACGAAATTAATAATTGTAAGAGTCAATGTATGTTGTAATTAGTCGAATTCTGTCATATTCCCTTTCGTATGATTTGTAATGTATTTCATTAAGGTGCTTTTATACAAAACTTAGAGTCAATGCCTTAGTATTTTTTTACGCTTTCTGTTTCCAATAAATAGGAACATTTACTAGAGTTAGATAAGAGTTACTTTATAGAAACCGGTCTTTGTTCTTCGTAAACATACGAAAGCATAATAGAGCTGAAAACAAAATCTTATTTACATCCGGTTTTCAATCTTATTATCTTACATAATCTAATTTGTTAATTACTCGATTTATTGATTCATCAATTGGTATCAGAACGGGTTCTCAAGATCAAGGTGATTTTTGAAGAATGATTATGAGTTTGACAACTTTTGTCGTAATTTGAACAATTTTAGTGAGTTTCTCTCCATGATATCTCGTAATATTTGAATCGTGAGTTGAGTTATTAAATTTTTGATCGTTTTGATTCATTGGATCTAATTCGTTTCAATTCCCTTTGTTTGATCTAATTAATTTTTGCTTAGATCAAAATTTCTAAAATCATTCTCAAATTCAAAATTCACTGTTCATCAAATAATTCTTTTCTTTTTCAGGTTATTGTTTATTGATCCAATATCATGTTCATCAAATAATTCTTTTCTTTTTCAGGTTATTGTTCATTGATTCAATATCAAGCCCGATACAACAATCATTAACTATTACTGTTCATCTTGTTTGAGCCCAAAGATTTGATCCGATACTGTGCGTTTGTCAACATAAATTCAGAACTTGGAAGTCACATTCATCGTTTCATGTAATCTTAATTTTGGAGTCACATTTTTTTTTTCTTATCACGCTTATCAATCAACAATATTGTTTGATGAAGATGTTCTTGTGAATCGATTAAATATACTGTGTTTATTCATAGAAATCGATTATGATCAAGATAACGTTTGTTTGTTCGATTAAAACAGTCAAACTCAAAAGTTAACATTCATATTTTTGATTAATCAAACATGGAATCGAAAATTAAAATTGTATTTGTAGATTGAATGATATTAACTTTAGATAATATCGTGATTTCAAAGGAATGGAATTGTGATTTGGATGCTTGTTAATATCGATGAATTTGGGTCTGATATATCGAAGGGTTAACTGATCGATTTGGGATTGTTGAATGTAATTTCGAAGGAATGAACGATTTAGTTTCAATGTCAATGATCGATGGTTAATAGTTTGCAAAACAAAGATTTTGGTTTCGAAGCTTTTGAGAATGGTCGACTTGCATGAATTGGCTGTTGATGTGAATAAAAGGCGAAGTCAGGGAACTCGATGTATGGGTCGATATGTGAAGGCCTGTTTGGTCGTTGGTTATAGTTGATGATTTTGATAGTTGAATGTACGAAGTGAAGAACTGTGATTAAGAGGATGAATGGCTAAGAGGTTACTGTTCATAAGTGTGGCTTCGTGTGCTTCGTGTTCGTTAGATTGAGAGAGAGAATTTTCTTTCATATGGTGTAGATGATTTTCGTACAAAGGGTGTATTTGAGTTTATTGAACGAAGGATGCAGTTGAATTTCATACGAAGGGGTAAAGAAGTTTCGTACGAAGGGAATTGTCTGTGTAACAAATTAGGAAAGAAAACCCAAAGTTTCGTATATGGCCCTTGAAATTTCGACTATTTAACATTTTTATCCAAACCCTTCGTATGATTGAACAAAATTTCGTATGATTTTACAACATTTCGTATGAATTTAACGCAAATGGAAAATTTTCAAATTCAACCCCTGAACCTTCGAATTTTTGACATTTTGAAACTTAACCCAAGTTTCGAATGTTTGACACTTTTCACCCAAATTCGAAAATTTTTTAAGCTTCGTATATTTAGGGTGATTCTTCGTATAACTTGAGCACAAATGGTAGAATTTTCAAAAACAATCCCTGAGGTTTTGAATGTTTGGCAGTTCGTACCCAAATTCGAAAAAGGACTGTTTTTGCTGAAAATTGAAGAAAGTGCATTTCAGGCCTTGCAGTTTGTGCAAATTGACACTTTCTACCCAGCTTTGAAAAAGGGGAGAGTTTTGCATATTTTGTTGTTTTAGGCGTAACGGGTCACTGCAGAATTTTGAAATTGACAATTTCTACCCATTTTTGAGAAATTTTGTCAAAGGCGATCTGTGAACGAAGCTAAAAATTGATTATTTTTTGGATTTTCCAGATTGAAGCACAAAGTTCATGCCATATGTTAAGGGGGAGTTTTGACACAAAAAATTCATTGATCTGATTTTCACATTATTCAAAAAGTTTTGAATCCATTTTTTGATTCAAAAGTTTCTGCTCTTTTTGAAAGTGAAAATTTTTCTTAGATTTAATGTTGTGAGTTGATTCTGCATCAGAATTGTTGAATCGAGTGTTCTTCTTTTCATTTCTGAGTGAATCGGTTAGCTTGTTTTCAAAATTTCAATTCTTATTAAAAAATTTCTTCCGTACAACAATGGCGAGCTTCAATCTCAATTCGATGGCCT
This sequence comes from Lactuca saligna, assembly GCF_052625555.1. Taxonomy (NCBI): domain Eukaryota; kingdom Viridiplantae; phylum Streptophyta; class Magnoliopsida; order Asterales; family Asteraceae; genus Lactuca; species Lactuca saligna. The sequence goes on along the minus strand of NC_136424.1, from coordinate 207,138,282 downwards.
CGTTTTCTCATCTGTTAGGATCATCGACCAAAATTCCAATGCTAATTCCTGAATACTATGATCAGTGGGTTGATCGTATGCAAGATTATCTGAATCGTATTGATGAAGATTTGTGGCCGTGTATCTTTAAAAATGTCAATCCTCCAGCGAATGCTCAACCAATTGGATCATCTTCTGGAAGTTTTGTTGTTGAAAATCAATCTGATCCTTTGAAGAAACTAGAGAAGATGTGTATGAGAGAATTACGAGGAGCTTTACCTCTAATTGTGTAAAATTACGTAAGGAGTTGTACAACTACTAAAGAGATCTGAAACAATCTGAAAGATAAGTTTCAAGGAAGCGAGAAGACAAAAGTTAATTGAGTCAAACATTGTTTTGTTGAGCTTAAAGATTTAAGACAAAAGGAAGTTGAAACAATTGAAGCATATTATGATCGTCTGAACGAGTTAATCTATTGTTGCAATCGCTATAGGATCACCAGGACTTCAATGGAATTCAATCTCATTTTTGTAATGGGTCTTCGAAAAGAATGGAGAAGTGTGAGTATGATGGTCAAGAATTAGCAATGTTTTGATACATCAACTCTCAATGATTTGTACAATCAGTTGAAGACACACGAAAATGAAGTAAATGAAATAGCTGAGGAATCGAAGCTAAGTTTGGGAGGTCCGTTAGCTTTAGTCTCAAAGGTGTATGAGAAAGAAACATACGAAAAAGGTGATTCAGAGGAGGAAGAAGGATTCATTTTGAATTTAGATGATGAAGCAATAGCATTTTACTCAAATAATCGTGTCAAGAAATTTTTCAAAAATCCATTCAATTCAAAGGCTAAGCAAACTGAGGTGAAACGAAGTGCTGAGAGTAAATCTGTTGATGAGGAGAAGAAGAAGGTTGAGAAGAATGATTCGAAGGTGTTTCAAGGGAAGAATGAGAAGAAGCTTAAAGGTGACTCAGGTGTAGATTGTCACTATTGCAATGGAGTCAATCACCTTACAAATGATTGCATGCTGAGAAAGAAAGATGAAAAGATGAATAAAGTAAAAAGATGAAGCTTATTACGGTGAGAGGCTTGAGGAGGTTCACGCGAAAGCGAAGAATTCATCATTGATTGCAACAGGTGAACAAGAAGAAGCTGGAACCTATCAAATCTGGTCATCTGGATCAGATGATGAGGAGATGAGGAATCCTACTCATGGTGCATTGATTGTGAAAATGGAAGAGGATTCGGATGGAGAAGAGTTTGAAGTGAAAGGAAGGTGCTTCATATCAAAGATTGCTGACAAATCTCCTATGACGACAAAGGTACATAATATTATCGAATCTTTTAATATTCCAGTAAATGTTTATAACTCTGAATTAGTATCTTTTGATGAGACCGTTACTTATTTTGATTCAATTGTTGTGTCTGCTAAGAATGAGGCTAAGAAACTATCAATGGAGTTGTTAGAGACCAAAAAGCATTTAGCTATGAAAATAAGTAAAGTTATATGTTTAGAGTTACAAATAACAAACATAATATGTGATAGGGATGCTTTGTCTAGTGAAGTCAAACTTTTGTTAGCACAGCGAAATATATATTGTACTTCAGCAAAGAGACGGTATGGCAAATTAACTGATTTACAACATTCGTGTGACATTAGTAAAGAGCAACATAGAAAATTACTGCCTTTTTCTAGAATTTGAGAGAGCGAAGGTAGATAATATTTTGTATGATTGTGAGAAAATGATAGTTGAATTTGACAAAATTCCTGATGACAGATATAAATATGGAATTGTCAAAATTGATGAATGTATTGATACGAATGATTTAGTTAACATTATCAATGACACTTTAACTAAATCAGAACAAATCAAATTTTTGAAAAAGACTGAGAATTCAACATCTGATTCTCAATCTAATTTTGTTGATATTGAAGATGATTTTGATAATATTAGTGAAATTAGTGATTTAAAGGATGTTGATTGTTCCTAGTTGTCTATTGTTAGTGTTGCTTCAACATCTAAAGGGAAGGAAAAAGTTGAGGAATTGATGGTTAAGATTGAACTGACAAACCCTCAAGTTCGAAAGTTTGTGATTTGGACTTCGTAGACATCAGAGATAGTCAAACTGATGATAGTGATGATGAAAATGAGGAGAAAATTTCAAAGAAAAAGAATTCCTCAAAAGAAGAAGAAATTCCTCGAGTTGTGGTCGATCAAATGTATAGTGATACACAATAGTTCGAAAAGGTGATGAATGAACAAGATGCTCACTTTCTGGAAACAAATACAGTGGTATATCCGAATTTCAAGTGTTCGGATGATATTGTTTTTCCAAATCAAGTGTTCGTAACTACAGGGAATGTTGAGAATGTCAAACCGGAGTTTAAAACGTTAGTAGAAGAAGATAACAAGAAAAATTCAGACGAAGGTTTCTTTGCAAATCAAAGCACAGTTGAAAACAAGTTAACAAATAATTCATACGTTTTTCAACGGCAGAAACCACTTAAAGTGAAAAATGAAGTGAAAAATGAAAATGTTGTCAAACTTAACTGCAAAGAATTCAAAGATCATATTGACAAATTTTCGAAAGATCATAAAATTTCAAAAAGAAAAGCAAGAAAGAGAATTTTTTTGGTAGACTGTTGAGTCTCAAAAGAAGTCAAATGAAACACATAAACTCGTTAAGTCAATGAATTCAACAACTTTTTCAGACAAGAAGAAAAATTATGTTAAAACAAATAAATCTTTGTCTAAGTCACATTCACACAAAAATGTTTTCAAGGCTAAAAATTCATCTTTTTCAATGAATAATCATACATTTTCTAAATCAAATCATTGAGAATCTGAAACAAACCAACAAACAAAGTTTTCGAAAGTTTCAAAAACCACACTTCCAAGGAAATATTCTTCAAATCCACCACAAATGTTTTCTCAACATTTCCAATCGATTGTTGATACAACATATGCTCAATCTTTTCTTAATAAACCAAATGTTGATTTTGTTCCTCAAAAGCCAAATTTTCCTAATCACACGAAGAAACAAGTTTTGAAAATTTCGCATGAAAAAGGGTTGTCTTCTAGAAAGAATATTGATCATTGGCTAGAAGGAAGACGAAAAATGTATCAATCGAGTAAATTTTCAAAGGATCAAATTCATGAAGCATATGAGAAGTATGTGAATACTTCATCACATGGAAGTTCATCTTCTAAGGATTCGAACATTTCAGTCAAAGAATGGAAACCAGTTGTGAAACCAAAGAATGTTCAATCACAAAATCAGAATATGAAGGGTAATGTCAGTGAATATTCGAAACCAACAAAATCTTATGTTTCGATCTCTTTAAATGATGATGTAGACTTAATTGATAGTCTCAAAAACAAAGTTTCTGATTGGGTTAAAAGTTCTTCCTTACATTTAAAGTTGAAATGTAATTTCTAAGGACCCAAAAAGCCTTGGGTACCTAAATTCTTTGTAACAGCCCGAAATCTCAAAGTATTGTTAAATCACATTTTAGGGTGTCTTAAAGGGGGGACTCGGCGAGTTGGAGCCTGACTCGCCGAGTAGGATCGCAGATCTAGTCGCCGGTTCGCGACTGGACTCGACGAGTCCAGTATGGACTCGGCGAGTCGACGTTGTTCGGCGGAAAACCCTAGCCGTTCAGTTTGGGACGTATATAAGGGATCTTATGCCGTCATTGTTCGCCTTTTGGCCGACTGAGAAGGATCCTAAATCGGCTGTGGGCATCCAGAACAAAGATTGAAGATCATTGGTGATTTGAGGAAGTTATTGTCCAAGAAGGAGAAGGTTTTGGCTAATGGGACAGCAAGGGAATCACGTTTTGAGGCTTGGGGACACTGAGAGTGCATGATTCAGGTAACCTTTCGAATTATTTTCTGTTATGTGAATGTGTGCACGGATTTAGGGTTTGTGAAACCCATTTGGAGATTAGATGGATTGTTGTGTTGTTATCCAACGTTTATAACCCTGTATTAGGACCCTTAGAGGTCCAGAAGGTCCCATGTTTGTATATTCTGGAAAATATGTATCTCAGGAAGCAGTTTGATCGACTGCATGGCGTGGACTCGCCGAGTCGGATGATCAGACTCGGCGAGTAACTTGAAGATTCACTGGGACTCGTCGAGTTGTTCTTCAGACTCGGCGAGTGGAGTCGGGTGGCCCCGCGATTCTTCCAGGAGTAACTCGTCGAGTCAAAGAGGATACTTGACGAGTAGAAGGGGAATCTTAGAGGATTGAAGGACGACCAGACTCACCGAGTCGCCAGGGAACTCGCCGAGTCCAGTCGAGTTGACAGTGGACTGTTGACCAGAGTTGACCGGTGTGATTTCTTAGGGTCAGTTAACGTGGAAGATAGAAGTATTAATAAGAGATATATGATGTTACAGGGAACTTGTAGCTCGGAAGATCAAGTGCAAGGGATTTCAGGAGTTGCTATCTTCCAGTGTCCGCGAGGTGAGTCTTCTCACTATACTGTACCCGGAAGGGTTTGATTGTGTGACCGGAAGGTCGAACATGTTATGCATTATGTATTCATACTATAAATGGAAGTTAGTTGCTACGCGTGATATGCATGTTTATATGGGCCGGAAGGCAAAGTGTTATGTGACAGAAAGGTCAGGTATGATATGTGATATATGTGCTTTGAGTGCTAGAGTAAATGTGTTATGTGTTGTGTATGTTTCGGGCCGGAAGGCAGGTTGATATACGATATATGTGCTTTATGTGTTAGAGTAAATGTATTATGTGTTATATATGTTTATGGGCCGGAAGGCAATTATCTTATGGGCCGGAAGGCGATTATCTCATGGGCCGAAGGCGATTATCTCATGGGCCGGAAGGCTTTGTGCAGTGGACCGGAAGGTCAGGGTCTGGAAAGGCGTATGTGCGTAAGGTGTATATTGGCGAACTCACTAAGCTTCATGCTTACAGTGTTGTGTGTATGTTGTTTCAGGTTCTTCAGTAACGCGGGATGGCACCGGCTCGATTGTACACACCAAAGAAAGAGTTGAATTCTGGAGGATCCTGGTTTTCTTCTAAGTGAAAATGGAACTATGTTTTTGTAATTCAAATGTGTATGAGATTTTAAACAAGTGTTTTAATTGTAATTTGATTAAATAAAAATGAAAATTTTACCTTGAAATTCACGGTGTTACATTCTTTCATTGAATGCATGTACTATGTAACGAGAAATATGATAACAAATGGTACATTGATAGTGGTTGTTCTCATCACATGACTGGGTAGAAGGAGAATTTACAAGATTTTCGAAGTTTAAAGAATAGAGGAGTTGTAAAATTTGGTAATAATCAAAAGTGTCAAGTCAAAGGATATGGGAAAATCACGAATGGTCAATTCACAGTGAATCGTGCTGCTTATGTTGAAGGTCTTCAACATAACTTGATAAGTGTTTCACAACTTGTTGTGGGCACTGGTAATCAAGTACTTTTCAAAAAATAGGGAAGCATCATTTCGAATGTCAACACAAAAGAAGTTTTGCTCAAATCAAAAATGAAAGGTGACATGTTCACATTGGACATCAATCCAATAGTAGGTAAACCTTCTGTATGTCTTCTTTCAAAAGCTACATCAGACATAAGTTGGCTTTGGCATCGAAGACTTTCACATCTCAATTTTCGAAACATCAACAAACTTGTTGTACAAGATTTGGTAAGAGGTTTAGCTGTACTTATAAACAAGGCCATCCGATCACAATTGATTCGAAAATTGTCGAACCACTAGAACTATTACATATTGATTTGTATGGTCCATCGACAGTTTCAACACTCAACAAGAAACGATATATTTTAGTTATTATTGATGATTTTCCAAGATTCATGTGGGTTTATTTTCTCAGGCTTAAATCCGAAGTTGCACAAATCATGATTGACTTTATCAAAAAGATGGAAACAACATTAAAGAAGACTGTTCGAAAAATCAAGAGTGATCATGGAACTGAATTTAAGAAAAATGTTCTTGATTCATTTTTGGTGGACAAAGAAATTTTGCATAATTTTTTGTCTCCATATACACCACAACAAAATGATGTAGTTGAACGAAGAAATCGATCTCTATGTAAAGCAGCACGAACAATGATGGCGTATGCAAGTCTTCCATAATACCTTTGGGCTGAAGCAGTGTCCACAACATGTTTTACTCAAAATAGATATTTCATCCATTGTCGTTTTAACATCACTCCATACGAAATTCTCAGCAATCGAAAACCTAATGTGAAATTTTTTCATGTTTTCAGATGCAGGTGCTTTATTATGAATCTCAAGGATAATCCTTCGAAATTTCAAGCTAAAGCAGATGAAGGAATTTTCTTGGGATATTCGCATAATTCAGTTGCATATTGTGATGGGTTTTGGTCATAAGAACATCGTATGTGCTCATACAAACCCTAATGCTCGGATCTAGGTTTCTCTATTGTACATGCAAGTTATCCAAGACTATAAACCCTAATTCTAGCATACAAGTAATCATATTAACATAAGAATGGGTTTAAGACATTACCTTGATTGTTATGTAGCAATAACAATCCAATTCCTCCTTGTATTGACTTTAGAAAGCTTAGAGTCACAAATGTCACTCCTCTAATGGTTCACAAACACCAAGAGCAAGAGGATGAAGAGGAGAGAGGATGGAGGCTACCCTAAAACGTGTGAAACCCTAGAAGGATGCTTAGCCACGTTTTTTGGTCATAAAGGATGTATATATAGTTAGGCTATTAGGGTTATCTAACAAGGAAACCCTAAATTGGATGCTTAAGCCCTAAGCAACCCATATATTCCTTTCCTTAAGGCCTTGTACGATTTCCTCATGGGCTTTCCCATAGAATTCGTCCACTCCTTAATATAAGGCAATCCATAGCCGAAATTGCAATTATCTTATAATTACAATTCCAGTCCGTTAAGTTTAATTAATCTCTTTTAGTCACAAAACTAATTACCAATTAATTATTGACTAATATTAATTAAACAATATGATTTCTCCTTTAATATATTATTCTCATAATATATTAATAAATCATATTTAATCCTTTCTCTCCATAATTCATCCTATCAAGTTGCTTTGGTGAAGGCAACCCAAAAGGACCATGCACCATCGGGTCAAGTACATACCAAAATAGTTATGGACTTAGACACTAATCCAACAGTCTCCCACTTGGATAAGTCTAATAACTATTATGCGTATGACTTCAGATCCTGATCTGCAATCGTAGCTTTCCAACGCCGCTGTTAACTCTGATCCTATCAGATACACATTTCCTTTAGATAAGGGATCATATATTCCTCCATTCTAGATATCGTATGAGATATGATTTCAAATCATTCTTTATGTACTATTTCTCGACTTCCGATTTATGACGACTGACTAATTGAACAAATCAAATTAGCCCTAGCCCGGCCGAGCATTTACGTTTATCATCATGAAACCATCGAGGGGCCCAAACATATCGCTTTTATCCTACTTGGGATTAAAGGAATGGATAAACTTTGATTCAATGCTTGCTTGCACTCACTCACCAAATCACACACAATAATATGTTTTATAAAACCAAGTTACTAGTGCGTTTACATATTATCAATGTGCAACCGATTTGCAAGATACAACTCACACATCTCGGTTTCAAGAATATAAGATGTTATCATCTCACCAATCACTCGTGATACAATCCATGGAGTGATCCAAGTGAGCATGGGTTTGATCCAATGCTCAAATTCATATTCATAAGCACTCATGAACGTTGCAGCAAACATTTGCTTATGTCTAATACTCTTTTAGACAATTCACACACCAATTCACGACAGTCTTCATTCACACCTACTTCCAACATATGAACGACTGTGGCCCGTTCGAATAACTTGATTGTTCTTAATCAATTAAGTTATTCAGGAAGTCAAAACATGCAAAGTGAAACACAAGAATAATACTAATCCCATATGGCCTCAAACCTTTGAGCATAAATAAAACTCCTTTTATTTATCACCATATCGATTACTCATTATTTGTCGTTTCGGGTAATCAACTTCTTACTTGAATTATTACACTTGTCCCATGCTCTTAGCATGCACACAATGTTTACCTATGGTTCTTACTTTGCGAAATAGATCAAATTGAACACATTTCCAATCATTCTCATTTCACAACCCCTAATCCATTTTATAAATGTAAGAATATCAATTCTTGCCACTTATAGAATATGCTAGATTCTAATATTTTATGCAACGATCCTTTTGTAATATCACTGCACCAAAGTCACAAAGACTATTGCTAATGAAATTACAAAGTCCTGTATCGGAGATTGTTACAAGACAATTTCATAGATGTGATGTCTCTCACTCAAAGTACGTTCCTTTGAACATCCTTTTGCATAAAAGTTTCTAATCTAGACATAGATTTTCAATATTCAATTCCCAATATGGACATGTTTCCATATTTTCCATATGACAACTCATTCTTAATAGAATCTTATCTATTCATAATAATGTCGATATGGTCCATCCAATATGGAAACATTTCCATATTTTCCAATACTATACTTCCAACTACTCACAAGCAACCAATCCTAGGCAAACTTTGGATTGTCCTTTGATAGTTGTTTAATTATTTTGGTCAAAAAACGATTCTAGTCCTTTTTCCCTCTAAATGCACTAAACATTTGGAAAATTTTAGAATGGTCAAATATTATAGCATTTGCAATCGATCCTGTACCCGAAGCGTATGGGACATGATGCAAAATGTCTTACATAAAGATTTGATACTTTATCAATCTTTTGCCATAATGTTTTATTTGCTATGTTCTCAAAATTCGAATTGTGAAGAGGAATGTCGTAATCATAATCGAAATTTTAAGAACACATTATGTACTTTTGACTAAATTTATTAATATTCCACAACCTAAGCCTTTAGATTTAAAATGAAGCATAATATTCTCTCCGTTAATTATAGCAAAACAACTATTCCATCCTTACAACTTTGCAAAGAATGACTCTTGTTTTCTATAATTAATATTGCCAACTTGCAATACTTTCCTTAATAATCATACAATCATAACATTTATGCTCCCACTATCATGATGATTATTATAAAACATAACACTTATGCTCCCACTAGCTTCGAAATGTATTCATAAACATCTTAACTTTCAGAAAAACAATACCTATTGAATTTCTTAAGTCCATGTTTCTAATACTTAGTGCTTTGATAATCTTTTATCAAAGCTTCTTGAACTTATACACCTTTGCCTTAGATAGTTCATATGTATGTCTAAACAATTAAGACTAATTGCCGAACCTCACAACTCAAATCATGGAAAGGGATACCGTAACCATAATCGAATTTGAGAATGCAATTTTACAATCACTATCTTTTTTTTTTAAATCTTTCTTAGTGAAAGCATTTCCTCACAATCATTTTCATGAAGGAGGAAATCTTATGACACTTAGATTTAAACGGTGTATGTGTTCCTATCCATGTGAATTTGTTAAAACCAAAGTTTACGACAAATTCAAACTCATATGGACCGAACTTTCTTAATCATGATTTCTTGCCTTATGGTAGCACAGCTGCCCACCATGTCTTCCAAGTAGTTAAGCAGTTCACCTTTTCCTATCAAAGTACTTTCCATTGATCAAAGTCCTTGTCTTTTATGCATTCAAACGAGAACTCATAGGACTCATGTGCACAATTAACTCATTTGGAATGGCATAGAAAACAAAATAGTGCCAACACGATAGGTTGTAAACCTCAACTCGTGTGCTAGTGATGATCGATAAGGTTTATTTGATTTGTTCTTGAAACCCTTCAAGACCATTAAGACTCCCACTTACTCCTTGACATATAAGATTCTCTTGTCAATAAACATTTCTTGACAACCAAATATTCAAGAGTTAGTGTAGTTTTTATCAAACATAACACTTCATAAAATGGTCCTAGTTAGTCTTTGTCTTATCCAAGACATCACAACTTTCCACATTTGATGAATGTTAAAAACCTTCTTAATACTTGTCACTTATTGCCACAATCTTAACTTTAAGACTTGTTATTGGAACAAAGTATGATTGACTTTTTCATTTAACCATTTCTTCAATTCTTGATTCCTCTTCTTAGACATACAGTTGTACTAAGACTCACTTAGAGGATCAATTGAGATATGGTTCTTAATCATTAAGACTTATCATAAAGCATAAAAGGTATTCTCCCTTCTTCTTAGAATGGAGAAACTTTTATCTTTTTGCCTACTTGATTCTTCTTATTCGTTTTGCTATTGATTTAAACTTTTTCAATCAATTCAGAATTACACTTAGTCTTATGAGTATAATCATATTTACTAAACTTTTAGTAAACCATGACGAATATCTTGTTACTCTTATGGTGGACTTTGACCAACATATAACTTTGTGTACTCGATCTCCTAGTCCCTCACTTAACACTTTCTCAATGAATTAGTCTAATTTCCAAATACGAAATTTCTCATTCTTCGTGCAACCAAGTTGCATGATTCCAAATTTCTGTCCAATTGAAACTTGGGCGATGAGAAACTCTCCCTATTTGGTAAATTCTCGACTTTTCCATAAACACCATAAATAAGAATCATATCCATTTGTTGTAGAAATATGCAAACACCAATTTTCATAACGATTTCATTGCAAGGAAATAAACAAATAAATAAATAAGTCAAACGAAAATTTATTTTATTTATAAAAGCAGCGGAAAACATTTGTCCTTACAATGCAAAATCAACTGAAAACTATGTATTCAAAAAGAAAATTTCTAACAAATCTATCATAACTATCTAAGCTCAAAATCTAATCTTCTAGTCCATGCGATCGAGATCCATTTCTTTGTGATTAGACTCATCTTGCTATTTCATCAAGCATCCTCTCTTTTCATCGATCGTGCAAAATATTCAAATGCAATCTTATCACATTATGTGTCACACCCCCAAACCAAGGATGACAGAAACGTCCGGGGGTGGAGGACTTCATGTAGAGTATCACAACAACGAGTATAATAGTGCTCAAAGTAAATACAACCATCACAATTATAATTGAAAAAGTTACATCAAAGTACATGTTTACATGATTCACATCAATTACATTATGATACAAAATGAATTGTTTGACGAATTATCATACAAAATAAACTGTTTGACGAATTATCGTCCCATCCTAAAAACATTGTTGATTTCCTGTTTCACTAAATTCCTGAGAATACAAGTAGTTTTGAAAAAAGTGTCAACACCAAGGTTGGTGAGTTCATAAGAGATTTCGTTAGAGAAATAAACCGTTTTCCTTGTAAAAGCATTAGAATATGTATCCAGAAAATCCGATATTTTCTTTAAAATCTGTGTAATGTAGTCTTATAACCGAAGACTAAGATGTATAAGTAGCCTCTCTTACTAATAGAAAATGGTATGTGTTTAAATCGAAATAAAACGCACTTGAATTAAATAAAGTTCCCCGTAGATTCTTATGTTTGTTAATACTTTATGTATATGTAGTCCTAAATCCTAGAACCGAGAAATAACAAGTACTGGCCATACGTAAAGGTATAAATGTTGTTTCAAATGATGTATAATCATAATTACCAAAACCGAAAGTGTACAGTATTATCTGTACTTATTGAGATAAAATGTGATTTTAAATCGTCATAAAACCCATTTAGGTTTTATGAAAATCTCGTAAACTTTATGGATTGTTATATCCCTATGTGAGTTGCTATAATCATATTATGACTGAATGAACCTACCACGACGTTTCTCAGGCGTCGCGAAACTGAAATGACATTTGTCACCCGTAGACCTGCAGGTCCCACTGTAGCTTGCAGCAAGGTGTGGGGTGTCAAACCCAATATAGATCTATATACAAGTATCACGTTCTCCCTCCAGGAGACTCTGATTATAACTACCACGAATTATATCCCGCACTCGGACGTACGGGGAGAGAATGTCTCATAATTTAGGTTAACAAGTTTGCGTGTAATGTGTGTGAATGTAAATCTTTTCTGTATGGATATACCCTTTTTGTACGTGTGTGTTAAGTGATGTATCATAAACTATACCTATTATAGTTTATCTAAAATGTTTATAATATGTAAGAACTCTTTTATGAAAATGCATTATCGTTATGAATCCATTAAACTATACTTTTTATAGTTTAATATACGTGTTCTAAAATGAATGAATAATCTTATCATGAATGACTTAGTTTCAGTTTATGATGATAAACTAACAAGGAAACACATTCAATAATTAGAACTTATGATTATACACTTTGCTCAACATAAGACAAAGTGTTATGATATTTATATGCTGTTAGCTAACTTTAACCATTCTGTACTGTCTTGGAAAAATCATAGAAAAATCATAGGAAGTCGAAAACTAGATCCGTAAATTCTGAGAGTTCCCAAAATATGTCTAGTTTACTCATAATTTTTATCATGATTTTTGGAAGCCTTTAACTTGTATTAAAATGCTCATATTCACAGACTGGTCCGGGTTTGTGTTTGAAAAGATAGACTGTTTTGTAAAAATCACCATAAATTGTAGAAAAATCGTATGGAGATGTACAAGTAGTCATTTTAAAGCTAAGAAGTGGAACTACTTGAACCTAAAACAGTTTTGAAAACTAAAATGTTTAAGTTGTCCAAAACAATCCGTGAATGGAGTTGAACTTTTCTGATGAAGGCTGTTAGAAAAGCTTAGTTATGTTCTTGGTGTTTTAACTTGTATTTCCCCCCTTAAAAACTTGAGAAAACATTAAAATGTAGGGGTATGAACTCACCTTGAGTGATTTCAGTAGATAAGTGTTGAAGAAGAGAAGTGTTCAACCCAAGAACACTTGAAGAATCACTTGAAGATTCGAAGATCTAACACAATTATGTTGGAGTTTGTGTAAGATATCCATGATTTGAGTAGAAGAAGTGAAATAATCATAAGGAGAATGGATTATGCTTACCAAATGTAGAGGAAAAACCCAAGATCAGCCCTTGAATCTCAAATTCTAGAGAGAGAGGAAGTGAGAGAGAAAAGAGTTTGATCTTTTTGGTGAAAGGAGGGAAAATGAAGGAAGTGAGGAGAGAGGATGAATGTCCAGCTCTCAAAAACGTGGGAAAGAGTGATAATTGAGTGGAAAGGACATTGATGTAACCTAGGTATGGTGGGGAGGTGTGGCTGGTCATAGAGTGGGTGTGGGAGTGGTTGCTTGTGTCATAAGGTAAAGCAAAGTCAACACTCCACCTCTTTGTAATTTACCCACTTGCTTTTATTATTTAAATAAAGATTTTTATGAAAATATGATTAAATTGTGAATATATAGGGTTTATTATGTTAAAATATGATTTTGGGTGAAAACCCCGCGTTAAAATAATTAAAAACGGGCTTAAAATGTTAAAAATATAAAAAATGAGCTAAAAGTGACAAAATTCTGAAATCTGGCTGAGGTTCGGTCTTCTGATGCTAGAACCGAGAGGAGAGAGGGGTAGAACTGAGAGGGGCAAGGAACCGAGAGGAGGGGGCAGAGACCGAGAGGCGAGGCTGAGAGGGAGGAGCAGAGACCGAGAGGCTTCTCTCCTTACTTTCGGTCCGAGAGGCTTCTCTCCTTACTTTCGGTTCCTAAGAGGACTTTCGGCCCTAAGAGGGGTTTCGGGTCCTAAAGCTTATTTTACTCGTTTTCACTCCGTTTTGAGCCGTTTTTGACCTGGTTAAGGGTCGGAATGACCCGAATGATTCCAAAAAGTTATGCAAACTTTTGAGAGAATTTTGGGAGAGATTTCACATACTTGGAGAGATTTGGGAGAGATTTGACATTCTTGGAGAGATTTCTCATACAAAGAGATATTTGAGAGAGATTTCACATACTTGGAGAGATTTGGGAGAGATTTGACATTCTTGGAGAGATTTCTCATACAAAGAGATATTTGAGAGAGATTTCACATACCTGGAGAGATTTGACATTCTTGGAGAGATTTCTCATACAAAGAGATATTTGAGAGAGATTTCACATACTTGGAGAGATTGGGGAGAGATTTGACATTCTTGGAGAGATTTCTCATACAAAGAGATATTTGAGAGAGATTTCACATACTTGGAGAGATTTTGGAGAGATTTGACATTCTTGGAGAGATTTCTCATACAAAGAGATATTTGAGAGAGATAGAGTGACAACGATTGAGAGAGGTTTCATTTGTGACCTTTTTGAGTGTCCGGCTTCGCAGTGCAAGGTCCGTAAACCCCGTTAACCCTTGTTTAAGGGTCTTACACACTCCCGATGAGTATGCAACATTGCTTTATCGGTTTGGCTCGCCACGTACTGCAGTTTTATGTTAAGGAGATCTAGATGTACACACTTTTCGATTTATTATCTCTCATTAGAATAGCGAGTTGTTTAGAATTTACATAACGTAAACTCTAGTACGCAAGGGTTTTTGTGGAGTTGACCGGTTTGATTTGTTGACTTCAGTTGACTTTGACTTAACCGGAAATTGACGGTTGTCACATTATGTATTAAGAATCAACAAATAGGAACTTAATCGAGTTAGATAGTGGATTTTACCTGAAGCGCAGCCATACTCTTTGACTCTCCCATCTTTGGAATCTTCAGGCTCTTCGGGCAGACTTCTATCCAACGCCCTTTATCTTGGCAGCAAACGCAGGTCGCTTCTCTTAGAACGTCCTCGGAAGCATGGTCGGTTGACTCCCCCAACAAATACGCTCCATTGCTTCGCTAAATCATTTCTGATTCAGCAGCAATGAGCATGTAAGTTAGGTCAATGAGGTTATCATCACGATCCATCATATAATACTTTCTTTTGACCTCATTATATGATTCAGGGAGTGATTGCAGAACCCAGTTCACCGTCAACTCATCGGGAAATTACACACCCAACATAATCAACCTATCGATGTGTGATTTCATTCCTAGAATGTGGGCACACACGAATTTACCATCTTCATGTTTCATTTCCAATAGGGCTTTAGTGATATTGAACCTTTCAATTATTTAATCTTGTGGGTTAGGGAGAATAATTGGAGGAGGTGGAGGAAGTGAAACATGATTTCTTGTTCCTCGATTGAATCGTGGAATACCATCTTCATGTGGAATGCTTGTTCCACGGGATTTGAGAAGACCATAGTTGTCAAACTTAGACATCTACAAAATGGGAGAAACAAATTCAAGTTAGTTGATTGATTGAGTCATTAGTAAATCACCCAAATAAGATACTAAGGCTAGGACCCAACACAATTTTCTACAACTCGGGAGAGGAATGCTGTAACCCAAATTGTAGAACATTTGGAGGTAAGTGAATGACGATTCACTAACTTCCACCATGAAAAACAAAAAAGAATTTAAGTTTTGAATCTATGAAAACTCCTAGATCCTTTTGAGATTCATTGAACATTTCAATGGCATGTTTTAATCTAGATATGCCCCTCTTGTTTGTGACTGGGATGCCAAGGATCACAAAGCGGGTGTGAATAACCATGCAAACTTACTGTAACAGCCCGAAATCTCAAAGTATTGTTAAATCACATTTTAGGGTGTCTTAAAGGGGGGACTCGGCGAGTTGGAGCCTGACTCGCCAAGTAGGATCGCAGATCTGGTCGCGGGTTCGCGACTGGACTCGACGAGTCCAGTATGGACTCGGCGAGTCGACGCTGTTCGGCGGAAAACCCTAGCCGTTCAGTTTGGGACGTATATAAGGGATCTTATGCCGTCATTGTTCGCCTTTTGGCCGAATGAGAAGGATCCTAAATCGGCTGTGGGCATCCAGAACAAGGATTGAAGATCATTGGTGATTTGAGGAAGTTATTGTCCAAGAAGGAGAAGGTTTTGGCTAATGGGACAGCAAGGGAATCACGTTTTGAGGCTTGGGGACACTGAGAGTGCATGATTCAGGTAACCTTTCGGATTATTTTCTGTTATGTGAATGTGTGCACGGATTTAGGGTTTGTGAAACCCATTTGGAGATTAGATGGATTGTTGTGTTGTTATCCAACGTTTATAACCATGTATTAGGACCCTTAGAGGTCCAGAAGGTCCCATGTTTGTATATTCGGGAAAATATGTATCTCAGGAAGCAGTTTGATCGACTGCATGGCGTGAACTCGCCGAGTCGGATGATCAGGCTCGGCGAGTAGCTTGAAGATTCACTGGGACTCGCCGAGTTGTTCTTCAGACTCAGCGAGTGGAGTCGGGGTGGCCCCGCGATTCTTCCAGGAGTAACTTGTCGAGTCAAAGAGGATACTCGACGAGTAGAAGGGGAATCTTAGAGGATTGGAGGACGACCAGACTCGCCGAGTCGCCAGGGAACTCGCCGAGTCCAGTCGAGTTGACAGTGGACTGTTGACCAGAGTTGACCGGTGTGATTTCTTAGGGTCAGTTAACGTGGAAGATAGAAGTATTAATAAGAGATATATGATGTTACAGGGAGCTTGTAGCTCGGAGGATCAAGTGCAAGGGATTTCAGGAGTTGCTATATTCCAGTGTCCGCGAGGTGAGTCTTCTCACTATACTGTACCCGGAAGGGTTTGATTGTGTGACCGGAAGGTCGAACATGTTATGCGTTATGTATTTATACTATAAATGGAAGTTAGTTGCTACGCGTGATATGCATGTTTATATGGGCCGGAAGGCAAAGTGTTATGTGACAGAAGGTCAGGTATGATATGTGATATATGTGCTTTAGGTGTTAGAGTAAATGTATTAAGTGATGTGTATGTTTCGGGCCGGAAGGCAGGTTGATATATGATATATGTGCTTTATGTGTTAGAGTAAATGTATTATTTGTTATATATGTTTATGGGCCGGAAGGCAATTATCTTATGGGCCGGAAGGCAATTATCTTATGGGCCGGAAGGCAAATATCTTATGGGCCGGAAGGGGATTATCTCATGGGCCGGAAGGCTTTGTGCAGTGGACCGGAAGGTCAGGGCCTGGAAAGGCGTATGTGCGTAAGGTGTATATTGGGGAACTCACTAAGCTTCGTGCTTACAGTGGTGTATGTATGTTGTTTCAGGTTCTTCAGTAACGCGGGATGGCACCGGCTCGATTGTACACACCAAAGAAAGAGTTGAATTCTGGAGGATCCTGGTTTTCTTCTAAGTGAAAATGGAACTATGTTTTTGTAATTCAAATGTGTATGAGATTTTAAACAAGTGTTTTAATAGTAATTTGATTAAATAAAAATGAAAATTTTACCTTGAAATTCACGGTGTTACAAATTGGTATCAGAGCCTTGGTTTGAGGGATTCGGACGCGCCTACGAGTGAATCTGGACTCAAACCGAGGAAGTAAGAGTAAGTTTTCAAATAAATAGTTTTCTAAAAAGTGAATAAGAGTTCAAAGAGAAAGCAAGAAAGAGCAGTGTGTACAATCAGCCAGAGCCAGACGGTGATTTCCCAAAATACCCTTACTTTTGAATTATGAAATATTTATTATGCACTTATGAGATATTATTGCATGTTAGAGACAGGCTAGGTATTTCGTATCTTAGGACTAGAATGGCCTGATTTGTGATGCCTTAGCCTAGGGTTTGTTGTTATATGTGCGTTATGCTTTTGAATATGTGATGAAAGAGAGTATCCAGTTAGAACGCGCAAGGGGTAGAGCTACGGAGTTCAGTGGTACTCCGAGGACGAGCCGAGAAGGTGGAGTTATCATAAAGAGGGAGTCCTATGTATACTTCGATGCTCGAATGCTGCTTGCTTTGTGCTTTGTGGAACTCTCGATGATGGGAGTCAGCTACTAAGTGAGTATGACGATATTCAGGAGGTAGATGACTGGCATCATTAGGAGCTCTTCAGCAGCTGATAGCAAAGAAGTGGGAGGACGACGGAAGAGACTAGGGAGTAAACCTAGCCGGATAAGTGCGATGAAAGAGTAGAGGGTTTCGCTGGGGAGCGAGCACGTGCGATGGGATTGGTGAAAGAGCAGGTCGAGCAGCTACTTAGGAGCTCTGGGATGGTCCGTGTGGAAAGTATGGGTAGATGTGGCAGGTAGTATGGGCCCGTACTACTGAAAGCAGAGGACCCATACTTGATACAGGGAGTATTCTGGAGGTCCTAAGGAACAGATTGAGAAGTGATGTTATGGTTCGAGTACCATACATCGGAGCAGATTAAGGAGTGATGTTATGGTTCGAGTACCATACGTCGGAACAGATTGAGGAGTGATACTATGGTTCGGGAACCATACACCGGAGCAGATTGAGAAGGGATGTCATGGGATGAGTACCATGGTTCGTAATGAATGATGCTTGTGGTTATCTTGTTATCGGGTCATGATCGATGAGGTAGAGATCGGGCACGATGGGTCTTAGGCCTGCAGACCATGATTAAGTGTGGAGAGGCGTCCTTCGAGAGGAAAGGCGAGTGCCTATCAGAGTATTTTGGTAAGAAGTTAAAGGGAGAGGAAAATTTCGATCTGAGTTGAGCAATCAGTCGATAAGGGAGAGGTCACCTTCTAGGTGGGTATTGCTATTTACGTTGTGTGCAAGTTACGATAGGCCTGACGTTGCAGTTTTGAATTTTGGGGGGGTGCACCCTGCAAGTCGTTATCGGTGATGATTTTCCCCAGAGTATCAGGAAGCATGTGTGCAGCGAGGCAGTGATTTATCGTGAGCAGACAGTCAGTGGGGACTGAGGTAGTCGAGGACCACACTACACACAATTGGGAATATTGGGATGTGTTGTAGTGGTAGCAGTGGGGAGTTCAGTCGAGTTTTGCAGTGCAGAGAGTTTTCGTCTATGTTGAGAGTGGGTCCCTGTCCTTGGGACAATTTCCGGTGTTGGAACATTGGTTGATGAGTTGAGGCTAGAGGAACTATGATTCTGCGGTGCAGTCTACGAGCCAGGGATGTTATTGGGCAGTTGAGATGCTTAGTATTGGATTGGTATGAGATTTGGAACGATTAGAGACAGTCGTGATGAGGAGTTCTTAAGGGTTCATCAGAGGTTCAGAGTATAGGGGGTCGATTGATCCCCTTAAGGGGGAATTATTGGGCGTTGCGTAGCACTTCCTCGGAGCAGGTGCGATTTCGATGGTGGAAAAAAAAATAGTTGTGGGTTGAGTGTGTGCTAATTGGTGATGGTTCGAACCCTAGTGGGGGAGAACCGGGTGCAGTATGTAAGAAAGCAAGGATTTGTCAAGAGTGGTGATAAGTGAAGTATAGAGATATGCCGTAAGAAACCATGAGACCAGAGGTGTCGGTGATCGAGGAAGAGGGTCAGAGCGAATTAATGCGGGAAGTACTCGAGGAGGAGAACGAATGTATCCATGACAAGTGTTTGGTGTCGTTACGAGTAGATAAAGAATGTTTGGGTCGGTATGCGCATCCTTGTTTGGATTTTGAGCGTCGGAAGAAGGGTTTCGGAGAATTATCAGCATATTTCGTAGCGTCAGCGTTTCCTCGTTTTCCAATCGAGAAATTATATACACCGAAGTTGTGATGTGGAAAATGTAGATCTATTTATGGGATTCCGAGGAGATGTATTATTGTATCTACATGATGCTTGGGGCAGGATCTTGTGATGTTCGGTTGAGGTATTCTGAGATATCCGGGTATGACATCTTTATTTCGGAGTTATTCGTGAAACCTGAATTGAATCGACGTGTGGCATATCAAGTATCTGCGGATCTCGTGGGAGCCTTCGAGCATGGGCATGCAGGGGGATTATTTGAGAGAGCGGATTTTCGCAAAATGGGCGGTTGTTATGTTGATTGCCTACATAGTCTGTGATGGGTATTCGAGTTGCAGTACTCACAAGACAGAGGGCGTTGTGATACTGCGGGGAGCCGAAGTACCCACTATTCTGAAGGTGTTGTGATACTGCGTGGAGTCGCAGTACTCACTAAATGGCAAGAGAATTTTGATATTGGAATATTTTCGAGCAGTGTATGAAGTGGAAGAGTTTCGAGTTTGGGTAGCCCCGGTATTGAGTCTTTGGAGCTTGGATATTGGGTCAGGGGCGAGATAGGGGTCTCCGTCTCTGTCGGGGGATGAGGTGAGATATGCAAGGAATACGCGCAGCAGATATCAGAGATTAGAGTGAGACGATCCTCGGTTGGATTGTGTTTTCTCGCATGAGGAAAAGAGGATTTTGTGACTTACGTGTCACTGGGTCGGGATAGTGGTCACGGGGAGAAAGTTAGTGGGATATTTGGATCGTGATATGGGTGACCGTTGGGGGCTCAGTCGTGGAGCCAAAAGCTGATTCAGTACTTAGTCTTGAGGAGGAATATGGGGAAAGGAGTTTATCATGATGACATCGGAGGACACTTTAGAGAGAGTAAGCGATCCAAGCACTCGAAGGCATGCTTCGGGCATGTGCATTAGATTTCGGAGGAAGCCGCGGTACGTAATTATCCTTGGTTGAGTTGCCTCATATCAACAGCCATCATTAGTGCATTAGTATGCCGCCCTTTTGAGCTGTTGCATAGGAGGTGGTGTCGGATCCACATTTGCTGAGGAGAGGTAACGCATGGACCCGAGAATCCCTGCGAGCAGATCCAGAACGGGTGCGATATATGGAATAGTGACAAGGTCGTCAAGCGGATTTCCCTAGGTAAGGGAAGAGAAAGGTATGTTGGGGGCTAGTGCAGCATGTGTATACGATTGCAAGAGGAGAACTCGTGAGAGTTGCCCTGAGAATTGAGAATGGGTCCCTCAGTTGTTCCGATATGGATAAACTGGGCTTAGGATCGGGGAACCGATGATTCAGAGTTTTATAACCCTTATGGGTCGAGTGATCATTGAGATTTAGAGCAGAGTCGCATCTTGGGTAATTCTCGGTTGCAGGAAGTGGTGGACAGTACAGCGATCGTGTTTTAGTCGACAGGGCAGATGCAGCAGGTTAATCAGAGGTTAAAGATCGTCTAGAGTTGACAGGAAGGTTATGCGGACAGACGCCGTTGCGAGCATGTGTTTCAGGTCGGCGACTTCGTACTTCTGACGGTCTCTCTTTGGATAGGGGTGATTTGATTCAGGAAGAGAGGCAAGTTGGGGCCCCGATATGTTGGGCCTTTTCGTGAAGGTGCGAAGGTAGGAAGGGTGGCCTACCGTTTGGAGCTGCCAATGGAGTTGGGATGGATCCATGACACTTTTTATGTGTCGGAATTGGAAAGGTGTAGAGCCGAAGAGTCAGCAGTGGTTCCACTAGAGAACAATTAGGTGGATGTGAGCATGTGTTACGTTGGGAGACCAGTGGCTGTCAGGGATCGGAAGATCAAGGTTCTGAGGAACAAGGAGGTACCTCTGGTATTGGTTCAGTGGCAGTCTCGGAAGAGATCGGTAGTGACTAGGGAAGCCGGAACGTGAGATACGGGAGCAGCATCCGGAACTATTTTCAGAGTGAGACTTCGAGGGCGAAGTCTGATTCTAGTGGGGGAGAATTGTAACAGCCCGAAATCTCAAAGTATTGTTAAATCACATTTTAGGGTGTCTTAAAGGGGGGACTCGGCGAGTTGGAGCCTGACTCGCCGAGTAGGATCGCAGATCTGGTCGCGGGTTCGCGACTGGACTCGACGAGTCCAGTATGGACTCGGCGAGTCGACGCTGTTCGGCGGAAAACCCTAAGCGTTCAGTTTGGGACGTATATAAGGGATCTTATGCCGTCATTGTTCGCCTTTTGGCCGACTGAGAAGGATCCTAAATCGGCTGTGGGCATCCAGAACAAGGATTGAAGATCATTGGTGATTTGAGGAAGTTATTGTCCAAGAAGGATAAGGTTTTGGCTAATGGGACAGCAAGGGAATCACGTTTTGAGGCTTGGGGACACTGAGAGTGCATGATTCAGGTAACCTTTCGGATTATGTTCTGTTATGTGAATGTGTGCACGGATTTAGGGTTTGTGAAACCCATTTGGAGATTAGATGGATTGTTGTGTTGTTATCCAACGTTTATAACCCTGTATTAGGACCCTTAGAGGTCCAGAAGGTCCCATGTTTGTATATTCGGGAAAATATGTATCTCAGGAAGCAGTTTGATCGACTGCATGGCGTGAACTCGCCGAGTCGGATGATCAGACTCGGCGAGTAGCTTGAAGATTCACTGGGACTCGCCGAGTTGTTCTTCAGACTCGGCGAGTGGAGTCGGGGTGGCCCCGCGATTCTTCCAGGAGTAACTTGTCGAGTCAAAGAGGATACTCAACGAGTAGAAGGGGAATCTTAGAGGATTGGAGGACGACCAGACTCGCCGAGTCGCCAGGGAACTCGCTGAGTCCAGTCGAGTTGACAGTGGACTGTTGACCAGAGTTGACCGGTGTGATTTCTTAGGGTCAGTTAATGTGGAAGATAGAAGTATTAATAAGAGATATATGATGTTACAGGGAGCTTGTAGCTCGGAGGATCAAGTGCAAGGGATTTCAGGAGTTGCTATCTTCCAGTGTCCGCGAGGTGAGTCTTCTCACTATACTGTACCCGGAAGGGTTTGATTGTGTGACCGGAAGGTCGAACATGTTATGCGTTATGTATTTATACTATAAATGGAAGTTAGTTGCTACGCGTGATATGCATGTTTATATGGGCCGGAAGGCAAAGTGTTATGTGACAGAAGGTCAGGTATGATATGTGATATATGTGCTTTAGGTGTTAGAGTAAATGTATTAAGTGTTGTGTATGTTTCGGGCCGGAAGGCAGGTTGATATATGATATATGTGCTTTATGTGTTAGAGTAAATGTATTATGTGTTATATATGTTTATGGGCCGGAAGGCAATTATCTTATGGGCCGGAAGGCAATTATCTTATGGGCCGGAAGGCAATTATCTTATGGGCCGGAAGGCAAATATCTTATGGGCCGGAAGGCGATTATCTCATGGGCCGGAAGGCTTTGTGCAGTGGACCGGAAGGTCAGGGCCTGGAAAGGCGTATGTGCGTAAGGTGTATATTGGGGAACTCACTAAGCTTCGTGCTTACAGTGTTGTATGTATGTTGTTTCAGGTTCTTCAGTAACGCGGGATGGCACCGGCTCGATTGTACACACCAAAGAAAGAGTTGAATTCTGGAGGATCCTGGTTTTCTTCTAAGTGAAAATGGAACTATGTTTTTGTAATTCAAATGTGTATGAGATTTTAAACAAGTGTTTTAATAGTAATTTGATTAAATAAAAATGAAAATTTTACCTTGAAATTCACGGTGTTACACTTACATGGTTCCTTCACATGTTACAGTCACCTATTCGATGTGCCGGTAAACCACACACGCTCCACCGAACTATGACAAACATTGAGTCACCCTTTGCCACCTAAGCTTAGAACCATTTAGTGTGCCGGTAAACCACACACGCTCCACTAACATCTTTGCAAGGGCACAAAGTGTAATTTCATGGAATTGCATCAATTCACTTTGCCTAAGTAACTAAGATTGGGAATTTGTAAAAACATTAATTACTTTTGTATTTCATTATACTTATAATGGAAGGTTTCGTCCTATCCTACCCGTTCGGCTAACGACCCTCCACTAGTCAAGAGTGCGGTGGGTAAGAGTGGATACCCATCCAACCGCCATTTTATAGGCAATTTCCTTAAACACCCCTTATAGACCAGCTTCGTGAATGAGGCCTACTAACGGTAAGACTGACTTTTACTCATACATATATATAATGTTAGACTTTTAATGTTATATATAGTATAGGGTGTATTTTACACTTTGAAAATACTAGGTGGTCAAATTTAATAATTATACCTTTAATTCAATTAAATTGTAAACCAAAACTATTATGGATTTATTAAACCTCCTTTAATTATACTCCTTAATTAATTAATAAAACCATAAGGGTGTGATTTGAACTTTTTCAGAACAACACTAGGGTTTTAGAATTTAACATTCCTAATTAAACTTTTAATCAACTTTTAAATTCCAGAACTTGAGGGCAAGTTTTGAAACATTTCAAAACATTAGGGTTTAGAATTTAAATATACATCAAAATTAAACTATTAATCAAAATTTAAATTCCAAAACTTGAGGGCAAGTTTTGAAACCTTTTTCAAAACATTAGGGTTTTAACTATTTAAATTTCAAAACAACAAAACTTTTGGGTTCAAATTTAAACTATAAAACCTAAAGGGGAAAATATGAAACTTTTCATAACAACAAGGATCAAATAACAAATAATCTTAATTAACATTTAGTCACATAATTATCCATATTTGATTTATTTAATGATTTCTTGCAAAACAATTTACCAATTTAATCAAAATAATTAATCAATTATCACATAAGGAAACAAATATTTTATTAATTGATAAATATCTTCGATTAGATCAAGAATGCACTCATATATATCAAAAAATCGGATTTATATTGATCTAATATGATAAGGCAAGTATCTTGGGATATTCGCATAATTCAGTTGCATATTGTGATGGGTTTTGGTCATAAGAACATCCTATGTGCTCATACAAACCCTAATGCTCGGATCTAGGTTTCTCTATTGTACATGCAAGTTATCCAAGACTATAAGCCCTAATTCTAGCATACAAGTAATCATATTAACATAAGAATGGGTTTAAGACATTACCTTGATTGTTATGTAGCAATAACAATCCAATTCCTCCTTGTATTGACTTTAGAAAGCTTAGAGTCACAAATGTCACTCCTCTAATGGTTCACAAACACCAAGAGCAAGAGGATGAAGAGGAGAGAGGATGGAGGCTGCCCTAAAACGTGTGAAACCCTAGAAGGATGCTTAGCCACGTTTTTGGGTCATAAAGGATGTATATATAGTTAGGCTATTAGGGTTATCTAACAAGGAAACCCTAAATTGGATGCTTAAGCCCTAAGCAACCCATATATTCCTTTCCTTAAGGCCTTGGACGATTTCCTCATGGGCTTTCCCATAGAATTCGTCCACTCCTTAATATAAGGCAATCCATAGCCGAAATTGCAATTATCTTATAATTACAATTTCAGTCCCTTAAGTTTAATTAATCTCTTTTAGTCACAAAACTAATTACCAATTAATTATTGACTAATATTAATTAAACAATATGATTTCTCATTTAATATATTATTCTCATAATATATTAATAAATCATATTTAATCCTTTCTCTCCATAATTCATCTTATCAAGTTGATTTGGTGAAGGCAACCTAAAAGGACCATGCACCATCGGGTCAGGTACATACAAAAATAGTTATGGACTTAGACACTAATCCAACATATTGTATGTTGAACAAAAGAACACAAAAAGTGGAAGAAAATTTTAATCTTACATTTGATGATTATTATATCACACAAACTGACATGCATTTTGAAAATCATCCTATTCTTAAAAAATGCAAGATGAATATGAAAATTTACAAACTTTGGATGTTGATTATGATTTAATTTTTGGTATTTCAGATCGTGCTGCTAATGCTGAACTTAAAGCCAATGATAGTCATATATCTGAACTGACAAAACTTACTGATGATTCAACATCAAATCCTCCAGAGATAGGCGAAAGTTTGCAAACTAATCCAGTGGAGGGGGAGCACTTGGATAAGAATACTTCATTTGAGGGGGAGCATTCTTTCTCGGGGGGGGGGGGGGGGGGGGAGGAATGAGATATTGGATGCTGAAGTTGAGGGGGAGTATCATCATGTTGAGGGGGAGCATTCAGGACATATTGTCACACCCCAAAACCAGGAACGGCGGAAACGTTCTGGGGCGGAGGACGTCATGTATAATATCAACAACAATGTAAAGTAGTAAACAAGCAACAACATCATCCATTGCATTAATAATATAATTATTATACAAATGTTATCTGTCAAATTTTGATAAACACTAAAGCATAAATCAAAATGAAAGATAAGTCTTGAACAAGCACCATCTTCCTTTCTCCTTGCATCGGTACCTGTCTATGATGACCTGAGGATACAAGAAATTTTGAAAGCGAGTATCAGCTTTGAAGCTGGTGAGATCATAAGTATTAATGTGTCTTAATTTGTAAAACTTATAATTTTTAAGACTTGACATTGTTTTGAAAGAATGCTCGTATAAGTATGAAAATGTCTGTAGAACAACTGTAAATGTTTAAAAACCCTAGAATCCCTATGATTCCTATTAGTAACAAAAAGAGTCTTCTACCAAGACCTAACTGTTCTGAATGTAGTCTTCTACCAAGACCTAACTGTTCTGATTGTACTCTTCTGCCAAGACCTAACTGTTCTGATTGTAGTCTTCTACCAAGACCTAACTGTGTTACTATTATTATCATTATAAGAAATTGTATCCTTTGGTACTCGGATACTTAAATATAATTCACCTCATTGGTTATGTGAGTGAGTCACAGAATAAAGGTAATAATACAACTAACCTGAATATTACCCTTTGGAACTAGGGTAACTAACGTTGTTAACTTTAACACATCCGTAGACGTACTTTTACCTCTGTTGCTAACAGCTGGGTATAGGAATAGTTAGTCCCTTAAAGTATACCTGTAATGGTACCAACCGTTGACATCCGTGGATGTGCTTTTACCTCTGTAGCTAACAGAGGTTCTAGGAATGGTCAATCCCACAACGTATCCTTTGGTACTAGGATATTAAATCCAATCTATCTCGTCGATTATGTGATTGAATCACAAAGTAAAGATAAGAATGAGTATTTTGATAATAGAGTTGATACATGTAACAGCTCAAATTTTCAAATAAATTTTTCATTTAAAATAAAACATCATTATTCGATAAAAGAGTTTATTCCAAGTTTATTGCAAAAGTATAAATAATAAATCCTCAAGATCTTCAACAATGGCAGTGTGTACGTGTCACGCCGGCGCCTTCCCACGGTCATCGCTAGTACCTGAAAAACATAAACACAACTAGTAAGCATAAATGCTTAGTGAGTTCCCCAGTATACGACTTACCCACATACGCCTTCCGGCCCGGACCTTTCGGTCCACATAACATTGCCTTCCGGCCCGTAACATAATCGCCTTCCGGCCCATAACATATCGCCTTCCGGCCCGTATTACATTGCCTTCCGGCCCATAGTATTTTGCCTTCCGGCCCATAACAGTATAAACATAACACATATAGCATATCACACATAACACATAAGTCATACATCATACCGTTCTTTCTATCACATAAGTCACGCCTTGCGGCCCGTATAAGCATACATCACATATAAGCATACATCACATACAAAGCATCTACCTCCCTAGACATAGCATAAATATAACACATACAACCTTCCGGCCACACAGTCAAACCCTTACGGGTGAAGTATAGTGAGAAGACTCACCTCGTAGTGTGCAAGCTATAAACCCTTTGAGCTACTCGCACTCGATCCGCTAATCTGCAGGCTCCCTATAATACCACATACCTTTATTAATGATCTTATCAAACAAGACAACTGACCCTACTAAATTACATATAGGTCAACGGTCAACTTGACCGGACTCGTCGAGTGCAAAGGCAACTCGGCGAGTCTAGACACCCCGACTCCACTCGCCGAGTCTAAAGAACGACTCGACGAGTTCCAGTAGGTCTTCAAGCTACTCGCCGAGTCTGAAGAACAACTCGGCGAGTCCTAGTGAATCTTCAAGCTACTCGCCGAGTCTGATCATTGGACTCGGCGAGTCCTCGCTATGCAATCAATCAACTGCCTCCTGTACTTCGCATGATTCCATAATATATAGATATGGGGCTTCCTGGACCTTCACATATACTATTACAGCGGTTTAAACACTTGAAACAACACTATAATCTATCAAATCCTTAAATGAGTTTCCTAAACCCTAGATTCGCATACAACGTAAAAGCTACAGATATGATCCGAAGATTACCTGGAATACGCGTTCCCTGTGTCCCCAACCTTCAGAACTCGACCCCTTGAACCTCCTTTGATCACCACCTTGCCTCTCCTTGTCTAACAACCTCTTCAAGCTTCCACTAGCCCTCACCCTTGCTCCAGATACCCACAGACTCCTAAGCTATCTTCAATCGGCCAAAAGACGAGACATGACGGCCCTAAAGACATTATATACGATTCAGAATCAAAACGGCTAGGGTTTCAGCTGAACAGCGTCGACTCGCCGAGTCCCTAATGGACTCGTCGAGTCCAGTCGCGAATCTGTGACCAAAACCGTGGTCCTACTCGGCGAGTCAGGCACCAACTCGCTGAGTCCCCTCCTAAATATGCCCCAAAAATAATTTAAAGAAATACCTGAAATTCTGGGCTGTTACAACTCTCCCCCACTAGAACTAGACTTCGTCCTCGAAGTCTCATCCTGCGAATAACTCCGGATGTTGCTCCTGCATTTCACTTTCCGGCTCCCAAGTCATCTCCGATCCCTTCCGATGTTGCCACTGAACCAACACCAGGGGTATCTCCTTGTTCCGTAGAACCTTGATCTTCCGATCCCTGATAGCTACTGGTCTCTCAGCGTAATTCAGGCTTGCATCCACCTGAATATCCCCTAACGAAACCACTGCCGCTTTATCGGCTATACACTTCCTCAACTGTGATACGTGAAAGGTATTGTGAATCTGACTCAGCTCCGCTGGCAACTCCAACCGATAAGCTACCCGACCTTCCCTTGCAATTACCCGGAATGGACCTATGAACCGGGGCCCCAATTTGCCCCTCTTTCTGAACCGAATCACTCCTTTCCAAGGAGAAACCTTTAGGAGAACGAAGTCGCCGACCTGGAATTCGAGCTCGGACCGGCGTCTGTCCGCATAACTCTTCTGTCGGCTCTGGGCTGTCAATAACCTCTGCCTCACCCGTTGAATCTGTTCGGTCGTCTGAAGTACGATCTCTGTACTGCCCATCACTCTCTGTCCCACTTCTCCCCAGCAAATGGGAGTCCGACACCTCCTACCATACAACAACTCAAAAGGTGGCATACCAATGCTCGAATGATGGCTGTTGTTGTAGGAAAACTCAGCCAACGGCAGATGCGCATCCCAGCTACCCCCGAAGTCTAACACACACGCTCTAAGCATGTCTTCCAATGTCTGAATCGTCCGCTCGCTCTGACCGTCGGTCTGGGGATGGTATGCGGTACTAAAATGCAGTTTAGTACCCAACTCCTCATGGAATTTCTTCCAGAACCTGGAGGTGAAACGTACATCGCGGTCCGAAACAATCGAGGTCGGCACTCCATGCCGAGATACTATCTCTCTCACGTATAACTCTGCCAACTTCTCTGCTGAAGAACTTTCGCTAATGGCAAGGAAGTGTGCACTCTTTGTTAGCCTATCCACAATCACCCAAATCGCATCGACTCCCCTGGCAGTTCTCGGCAATTTGGTGATGAAATCCATCGTGATCTGTTCCCACTTCCACTTAGGAATCTCTAAGGGTTGCAATTTACCGTGCGGTCTCTGGTGCTCGGCCTTAACCCTACGGCAGGTCAAACACCTCTCAACGAACCAGGCGACGTCTCTCTTCATGCAAGGCCACCAATACTCCTTTCTCAAATCTAAATACATTTTAGTAGCACCGGGATGGATCGAGAATTTCGATCTGTGTGCCTCCTCCATCAAAGTAACACGCGTACCGCCCACGAATGGTACCCAGATCCGACCCTGAAACGTCAGAAGTCTCCGTCCATCCATAACGAACTCTGAAATCAACCCGACGACCCGCTCCTGTTTCTGCATCCCAGACTTCACAACCTCGGCCTGTGCCCCACGAATAGCATCTAATACCGGAGTCATCACCGTCAATCTCAAACATACGTCCCGCAATGGAGTGCTCTCCGCCCTACGACTCAATGCATCGGCTACCACATTAGCCTTGCCTGGGTGGTATAGGATCTCACAGTCATAATCCTTAACCACGTCTAACCATCTCCTCTGACGCATGTTTAGGTTGGGTTGATCCATCAAATACTTCAAACTCTTATGGTCCGTGTATATGGTACAACGAACCCCATACAGGTAGTGACGCCAAATTTTGAGGGCGAACACTACTGCCCCCAACTCTAAGTCATGCGTGGGATATCTCGCTTCGTGAGGCTTCAGCTGCCTCGATGCATAGGCTATCACATGGCCCCTCTGCATCAACACTGCACCCAATCCTGAAATCGATGCGTCGCAATATACGACAAAGTCCACCATCCCTTCCGGGAGAGCTAATAATGGGGCTTCGCACAGTCTCTGACGAAGTGTCTCGAAGGAAGTCTGCTGTTCGGGTCCCCATGAAAATGTAACACCCTTCCGGGTCAATCTGGTGAGCGGCACCGCGATCTTGGAGAAGTCCCTATTGAACCTTCGATAGTACCCCGCCAACCCAAGGAAACTCCTGATCTCAGAAGGTGACTTCGGTGCCTCCCAACTCATCACCACTTCCACCTTGGCCGGATCGACCAATATCCCTGCCTGATTTACAACGTGCCCCAGAAATTGGACCTCCCGTAACCAGAAGTCACATTTGGAGAATTTTGCATATAGCTTCTCCGACCTCAGTACCTCAAGGACCTCCCTCAAATGTCCCTCATGCTGCTCTCTAGACCGCGAATACACCAGAATGTCGTCGATAAATACAATCACAGACCGATCCAGCATCGGCCTGCATACCCTGTTCATGAGGTCCATGAACACTGCTGGGGCATTGGTGAGCCCAAAAGGCATCACCACGAACTCGTAATGCCCATACCGCGTCCTAAATGCTGTCTTCTGGACGTCCTCATCCCGCACTCTTACCTGATGGTACCCTGATCTCAAATCAATCTTGGAAAACCAAGATGCCCCTTGCAACTGATCGAATAGATCATCGATCCTCGGTAACGGATAGCGGTTCTTGACCGTCACCTTGTTCAGCTCCCGTAATCGATACACATCCGGTGTGAACCATCCTTCTTCTTGACGAACAGAATCGGTGCTCCCCACGGCGAGCTACTCGGCCGAATAAATCCCTTCCCCAACAACTCTTGAAGTTGCGAGGACAACTCTTGCATCTCTGGAGGTGCAAGACGATAAGGCACCTTCGCAATAGGCGCAGCCCCTGGAACTAGATCGATACCAAACTCCACTTGGCTCGCAGGAGGTACTCCCGGCAAATCCTCGGGAAAAACATCTGGAAACTCGCGCACCACTGGAACCTCCTTCAGTGTCTTCGGTCTCTCGGAAATCTCCCGCGTATCCATCACATATGCCACAAAACCGTTACATCCTCGCTGTAGGCATTGCCTCGCCCTAGCGGCTGAACAAAAGGCTGATCCCGAACGGGTACCCTCGCCGTATACCGTAAGAACTCCCCCACTAGGGTCTCGTATAGTCACCAGCTGACGCTCGCAGTCGATGACAGCGCTGAATCGGCTCAACCAGTCCATGCCTACGATGACACAGACATCCCCCATCGCAATAGGAATTAGGTCAATCGGAAACGCGACCCCGAAGATCTCTAGCACACATCCCCGAAGAACCTCCGTAGCACAAATCACCCTCTCAGCCGCAATAGAAACGCTCAAAGGCCGACTTAACGGCTCACGACTAATGCCGATGTGCTGACTAAAAGCTAACGATACAAACGATCTACTCGCACCCGAATCAAATAACACTAGAGCAGGCATAGAGTTCACAAGGAAAGTACCTACACATACATTAACATAAGCATAGCATTTCGACCTTTAAGTAAATACGTGAATGATAACATACCTGCCACAACATCGGGCGCAGCGCGGACCTCCTCCGCAGTCAGCTGAAAGGCTCTCCTGCGAGCCCTCGGGGCCTCGACCTTCGCCGGTCGGATCTCAGTAGTCCAGGTAGTAGGTGTAGCTCCCTGACGAAGTTGCGGACACTCGGCCTTCCGATGGCCTATCTGGTTGCAGTGGAAGCAAACCATAAACCCCTTAGGGCAATCCTTGGCAATATGTCCCTCCTTGCCACACTTGTAGCAACCACCAGCTCGACACACCCCCTCGTGACTCCTGCCGCACTTCGCGCAAGTGCGACCCTTCGGACCTCCCATTCTCGAATCAGCGAACTTAGTCCGCTTGGCTGCCGGCTGAGACTGAGCCGGCCGTCGATCCACCTGCCGAGACTCAGCCTCCTCCCTCGCCTGAGTCTCCAACTCGATCTCGCGCTTCCTAGCGTTCGCCTGAAGCTCAGTGAAAGTACGATAGGTGGAGTTTGACACAAACTCCCGGATCTCCCTCTTCAAAACGCCCAAATACCGGCTCATCCGCGACTGCTCTGTAGATACCAGCTCAGGACAGAACATTGCCCTCTCATGAAACTTCCGTGTGATCACTGCCACGGAATCAGTACCCTGCTTAAGGGTCAAGAACTCCTGAATCAATCGCTCCCTCTCCACCGGGGGAACGTACTCATCCCTGAACATCTCCGTAAACCTCTCCCATGTCACCGCTGAAATCTCTGCCTGAGTGAAGTTCGCCGTCACGAACTTCCACCAATCCTTCGCTCCCAGACGGAGCTGGTTCAAGGCGAACCGTACCCTCAAGTGCTCCGGGCATGAGCAAGTATAGAAGCACCCCTCGATGTCGGCGATCCACCTCATAGCCACAATCGGATCCTGCGTCCCATCAAATTCAGGGGGTTTCGTGTTGCTGAATTCCCTGAATAGTAATGAATCACCCCCTTGCGGCCTAGCAGCAGCCACAGCTGCGGTAGCGGCAGCGACTGCAGCTTCAGTAAGTGTGGCGTACCGCTCCTCAAACTCCTCCATCAGAGTGGTCTTAATAGACCCAAACATCTCCGGGATCTCAGCCCGAACCGCCGCAGCTACCTCTTCCTGAATAATCTGACGAATCTCCTCGTCACTCGCACCGCTCGAACTCGCCCCATTGCGTGTGATGACCATGATGTCTCTGAAATACAACATAAAATCATCAGAGACTCCACCAAGTACAATGGTACTCGATACGCGCCCTACTCAGTCTCCGATTTCCAGGGATTCTTACTTGGGTCTTCCACTGATCCGGTGTCTTCGGTAGTACGGGCCCAATACTACCGACCACACCGTATCAGTATTCGTCCCAAATCTTCCTCCCCAAATCCCGAATAATGAGTACTCTACCTCTAGTATGCACTATCTACTTGCACGCTACCAATATCTCATATAAGAAATCTCCCTAGACAAGGCATCACAAAACAGGCCATTCTAGTCCTATCATGTATACCTAGTCTTCTAGCATGCATAACAATTCATAATTCAGTGCATAATATAACATTGTAAGGTATTCTGGGGATCTTTACCGTTCGGGCGCTGGCTGATCGTACACACTGCTCCATTCTTGTTTTACCGCCTTACCATTTATGAAATGTTGTGTCCTTATTATTTAAAAAGGTTTTTCCTCAAATCCCCGGTCTGAGTTCAGTTGCACCCGAAAGTACACCCGAATCCCTCAAACCAAGGCTCTGATACCAATTGTAACAGCTCAAATTTTCAAATAAATTTTTCATTTAAAATAAAACATCATTATTCGACAAAAGAGTTTATTCCAAGTTTATTGCAAAAGTATAAATAATAAATCCTCAAGATCTTCAACAATGGCAGTGTGTACGTGTCACGCCGGCGCCTTCCCACGGTCATCGCTAGTACCTGAAAAACATAAACACAACTAGTAAGCATAAATGCTTAGTGAGTTCCCCAGTATACGACTTACCCACATACGCCTTCCGGCCCGGACCTTTCGGTCCACATAACATTGCCTTCCGGCCCGTAACATAATCGCCTTCCGGCCCATAACATATCGCCTTCCGGCCCGTATTACATTGCCTTCCGGCCCATAGTATTTTGCCTTCCGGCCCATAACAGTATAAACATAACACATATAGCATATCACACATAACACATAAGTCATACATCATACCGTTCTTTCTATCACATAAGTCACGCCTTCCGGCCCGTATAAGCATACATCACATATAAGCATACATCACATACAAAGCATCTACCTCCCTAGACATAGCATAAATATAACACATACAACCTTCCGGTCACACAGTCAAACCCTTACGGGTGAAGTATAGTGAGAAGACTCACCTCGTAGTATGCAAGCTATAAACCCTTCGAGCTACTCGCACTCGATCCGCTAATCTGCAGGCTCCCTATAATACCACATACCTTTATTAATGATCTTATCAAACAAGACAACTGACCCTACTAAATTACATACAGGTCAACGGTCAACTTGACCGGACTCGTCGAGTGCAAAGGCAACTCGGCGAGTCTAGACACCCCGACTCCACTCGCCGAGTCTAAAGAACGACTCGACGAGTTCCAGTAGGTCTTCAAGCTACTCGCCGAGTCTGAAGAACAACTCGGCGAGTCCTAGTGAATCTTCAAGCTACTCGCCGAGTCTGATCATTGGACTCGGCGAGTCCTCGCCATGCAATCAATCAACTGCCTCCTGTACTTCGCATGATTCCATAATATATAGATATGGGGCTTCCTGGACCTTCACATATACTATAACAGGGGTTTAAACACTTGAAACAACACTATAATCTATCAAATCCTTAAATGAGTTTCCTAAACCCTAGATTCGCATACAACGTAAAAGCTACAGATATGATCCGAAGATTACCTGGAATACGCGTTCCCTGTGTCCCCAACCTTCAGAACTCGACCCCTTGAACCTCCTTTGATCACCACCTTGCCTCTCCTCGTCTAACAACCTCTTCAAGCTTCCACTAGCCCTCACCCTTGCTCCAGATACCCACAGACTCCTAAGCTATCTTCAATCGGCCAAAAGACGAGACATGACGGCCCTAAAGACATTATATACGATTCAGAATCAAAACGGCTAGGGTTTCAGCTAAACAGCGTCGACTCGCCGAGTCCCTAATGGACTCGTCGAGTCCAGTCGCGAATCTGTGACCAAAACCGTGGTCCTACTCGGCGAGTCAGGCACCAACTCGCCGAGTCCCCTCCTAAATATGCCCCAAAAATAATTTAAAGAAATACCTGAAATTCCGGGCTGTTACAATACATATAAAATGTAATAGGACTCCTCCTGATATATCTATGTAACAGTGCTCCTATAAGTATGATCATGTAAAAGTAGTCATGTATATGTACTTATGTAAATGTGCTCATGTAAGTGTAATCATGTAAAAGTAATCATGTATATGTACTTATGTAAATGTACTTATGTAAGTGTAATCATGTAAAAGTAATCATGTATATGTACTTATGTAAAAGTGCTAGCTGTAATGTGTGTTCTCTCTATTTAGCACGTATAGTAATGTACTGTAATGTTCTAGAAGGTATTTACTCATGAATGAACTGACTCATTTGTATGACATCGCGTTCTAGTAATTGTTCTAGTATCTTCCTAAACTACTCATATAATAGTTTACTAGTAATCTATCTGGTAAGTATGGACATGGATGTATACCCTTGCTACCCAAGGGAATATGTTGAACTGGAAGGACCTTTTATGACTATATATGTACACATGATATATAACTAATATTTAAACGACTTTCGGACGAATACCCGATATCCCACCAGACCACATCTCAAGGCGTGAAAAGGAAATAGGGTGGATAGCCTTCCTAAGTCTTTTAAACATTTCTTATATAACTATACATATAGAGGCATGCAATTTATAATATAAAAGCATAAGTAAATTTTGTAAGACATTTGAAACATAAATATTATTTTAAGAAAAGATCGACTTGATGTCAATCTATAAAACAATTTGAAGGCATAAGTTTAATAAAACAGTTTAAGTATAAGGAAACATTTTTTTGAAACACAGTTGTAAGTAAGTTTGAAAGGTAATGTACGGAGTAAGATGTATAGTGTAATAAGGAGTTTAAAACATATAAAATGTTTATAAAAATCATTTGAAGGAAATTGTTTGGTAAAACGGCTAATGAGTGGCCAAATCATTTGAATGCTGCATATTAATCACATGTGATTGATGTAATAAGTATATAATTCTACTTACTAATCACTTGTGATTGACATAATAAGTAGCGTGATTCTACTTGTATCTCCCCCCCCCCATAAAACATTTAAAAATAGTTGAAAACATTAGTTAAAGGGTATGAACTCACCAGTAGTTGGTGATTGGAATGAACTGAACGGTATAGGATGGCTAGGTGTCAAGCGAGGACTTGTACACACACTACGATCCTAATGAACATATAATCACACATATATGCATTCAATTAGTCTTAAATCACTAATTGATAAAGTTAAGACATCCTAGGCATAATAAACACTTTATATAAGTGTTATAGGCCCTAAGGATTGCATCTAAGCTAATGTGGGACAAGGTACTTGTGTTTAGGGTTCCAAAGGACCCTATATGTGAGTTTACTCCCCATAGAACATCACACATGGAGTTTACGGTTGTAAAATCTTGAGTTTACGGCCGTAAACTCCCAAACATGTGTGTTTGGTGTGTTTTGAAGTCTCAAATGCTTTCTAGAATTATTCTAACTTGGTGGATAAGTCCTTGGAAGGGTTTGAGGTC
This sequence comes from Lactuca saligna, assembly GCF_052625555.1. NCBI lineage: Eukaryota > Viridiplantae > Streptophyta > Magnoliopsida > Asterales > Asteraceae > Lactuca > Lactuca saligna. The sequence goes on along the minus strand of NC_136424.1, from coordinate 207,101,888 downwards.
TAGAAATACTCCAAATAGGAGTTTACGGCCTCAAGGCCATTCCCCTTGGAGTTTATGGCCGTAAACTCCCTTGGGGTGTTGTTTTTATTGTTTTCAAGCCTCTTGCACTTGTGGTATAAGTTCTAGACTCTTACTCCTAGCATAAGAAGGCATTAGGCACACCTTGGTGCCCTTTTTAGGAGTTTACGGCCCAAGAACCATGTCTTGGCCGTAAACTCACTTTGTTAAGTGATTTTGATGTGGTTTGGTCCTTCCATTAAGTAGGTACAATTTCTTGTAAAGGTCTAGGGCTTTAGGTGTCATGAAAACACCCCTTTTGTCCATTTCAATGGAGTTTACGGCCTAAGATTCACTTGGGCCGTAAACTCACTTTTGTTTGTGTCATTTGATGTGTTTAAGGCCTTTCACTACTTGGGAACATAGTCTAGATACAAGTCTTAAAGTCCTAAAGCCCTTAAATCATCATTTTGTGTTTGATTTTGGAGTTTACGGCCTAGGATTATCTAGGGCCGTAAACTCCCAAACTTGGGCGGATTTCGTCTTGTTTTCTTGTCCCTAACATGCATACATAATCATCTAAGGCCTTATCATAACACAAGTGTCGGTTTTGGCTTCGTTTCGGGAGTTTACCGCCCAAGAACACCTTGGGGTGTAAACTCCTAGATGTCATGTTTTAGCCTTCTAAATCATGTTATAGACACATATAAAGCTTTCTAACATTACTATAAAGAGTTACTCACGTTTTGGTATAAAAACCCGAAGATCCGTCAGAGAGAAAATGGCTTTTCTCTAGTTGGAAATGTGAATAATGAATAAATTTGGTTTAGAAAACTATTTATAGTCCTGAAATATTTTGGCAGAAAATATTTTTATTCCTGGAATGAACTCTAATGTCCTAGACTAATGGAATAACAGTGTTGCACAAAACCCTAGTGCATCCACTCTCCTAATATCTCATTAAGTGTAAAATCCTGAAAACTGCCAAACTTAAACTCAAAAACTGAGTTTTCACTGTAACTGTTCTACTTCTATTGGCTTCAAATGGTTTGTTTAGAATGGAAATTTCGGGTTGTCACACATATTGAAAATATTAATGATTTTCATGATGAATGTTCAATTGTAGGATCAGAGAATGATGATTTATACGAAGATGCGCCTTTGGATTTTGATCCAGCTTATCCTCCAATGAAAAAATGGATAAAAGATCATTCGAATGATCAAATAATTGGGAATCCACAAGAGGTAGTATTAACAAGAGCTCAAATTCGTGCAAAGAATGAGGTATTGAATAATCATCAATAATTTTGCATGTTTAATGTTTCATCTCTAAAATTGATCCAAAGACAGTTAAGGTTACAATGGAATACTCAGACTGGGTTGTTGCAATGCAATCTGAATTGTTTGAATATGAACGAAACAAGGTTTGGAGATTTATTCCTAAACCTGAAAATGTTTCAATTGTCGGGTTAAAATGAATTTTCAAAAACAAAACCGACAAAAATGGAAATATCATTCGAAGCAAAGCCAGACTTGTTATTAAAGGATACTCACAACAAGAAGGAATCGACTATGAAGAAACTTTTGCCCCTGTCACATGACTTGAGGCTGTTCGTATATTTCTGGCTTATGCAGCTCACAAAGACTTTGATGTTTATCAAATGGACGTGAAGTGTGCATTTTTAAACGGAGAGATTGAAGAAATAGTTTACGTGGAACAACCTCCAGGTTTTATTAACGAAGAACATCCTGGTCATGTTTATATGTTAAATAAGGAAATTTATGAGTTAAAACAAGCACCACGAGCATGGTATGCAACTCTAAATTCTTTCTTGAAACAATCTAAATTTAAACAAGGATCTGTTGACCCCACGTTATTTCGTAAGAAAGTTGGGAATCATCTAATGCTTGTTTAAATTTATGTTGATAATATTATTTTTGGCTCAACTAACCCTGCCTTTTCTAGAGAATTCGAAGATCTTATGAAAATTATGTTTGAAATGAGCATGATAGGAAAGATTAATAATTTTCTTGGTCTAAATATTCGTCAAAGCAGAGAAGGAATTTTAATTAATCAGGAAAAATATACGAAGAATTTGCTAGAGAAGATTTGATTGACAAATAGTATGAAGTTACGAGTTCCTATGGCAACTGGCATAAAACTGATTCCTTCATTAGATTAACCTGCTGTTGACCTAACTCTTTACAGGAGCATGATTGGTTCATTACTTTATCTTAGAACTAGTAGACCTAATATCATGTTCTCTGTATGTAATTGTGCTAGGTATCAGTCAAATCCACGAGAACCACATCTCACTGCTATGAAGAATATATTTCGTTATCTTAAGGGAACAATTTCGTTAGGATTGCGGTATCCTTCGAAAACTGGGTTCATTGTTCAAGCTTATTCGGATGCAGACTTAGGTGGTTGTAATCTTGATACAAAGAGCACGAGTGGAGGATGTCAGTTGCTTGATGGCATGTTGGTGAGCTGGCAATTGAAAATGTAACATCCAAAATTCCAAACCAATTTAAACTTTTAAAAATAGGTCAAGTACATCAAAACATTACAACTTTGTTTTCAAAATATTGATTATCAGAGTTTTTCACAGAAACATAAATATAATAGGAGGAGCTGGACGATCATGCCTTGGCCTTGCCTCGATCCCTTGATGTACCTGAAACAATAAACTGAAATTGTAAGCCTGAAAGCTTAGTGAGTTACCCCCAAAATACCGATACACATAAAGTCCACATAACAATGTCACGATAACATATCATCACAACTAAACATAACAGTACAAAACAGGTCCATAGCCCTATAGACTGTAATACCCACGAGCCCACAATACGAGTCTCCCTTAGCCCATTACTGGAATGCACCCGAGCCCACAGTACAAGTCTCCCTTAGCTCATAACTGGAATGCTCCTGGGGTTTGTTGGCTACCTCACAAAGCAGTACAACCTCAACCCATCCCATATAACCAACACATAATTCATAACAATCGGGCATGCAATAATCACATAACATCACAGATAGTCGTACAGACCTGCCTAACAGACATAACCACTAGCATGTGACACTAAATCATACTCAGCATCTATCACAGTTCAAGGTAACACATTAAATGGGCTGGCCTTGGTGCCTTATACCCCTTAGTATAGTGTGGATAACTCACCTCACAACTGACATCAGAAATCAATAAGCATCAACTCCCGGATCACCAACACGAACTTCACTACTTATAAATACCATAAAACCCTTTCTTCATAAGTTCCCAAATTATCATAATACCCTCAGAATCAACTGGTCAACTCTTGGTCAAGGTCAACGCCCGCAGTCAAAGTCAACTGTCCAAGTTAACTTGACTCGTCGAGTGTAGTTTACCGACTCGTCGAGTCCTTCCTGAACTCGAGGAGTCGTGAAATCCTTGATTGGCTCGTCGAGTTTTCCTTTAACTCGCTGAGGTTGTACGTGGCCAAGAATCGAGGGAACTCTAGTCGACTCGCCGAGTCTTCTAACGACTCAGCGAGTTCAAGGCAAACTTCAACAGACTCGTCGAGTTGTTCATTCAACTCGTTGAGCTCGCGGCCATATTCATCGGGCTCGCCGAGTTGCTCATCCAACTCGTCGAGTCCTCACGGACCTCCATCCATGCAGATGCTTTTTAAACCATGACAAGGCTCCAGATTACAGATCCAAGTTTCCAAGGCATGTTTATCACGTAAAGTTGCAAAGTTTTCGCATATGCAAGGTTCTAAGGGTTCTAAATGATCAATCTATGCTTCCAATGGAGCTTTACACTTTGGGGGAGTCTCATTCCTGCACAAGGTGGAAACTTTATGTACTAAGAGGCCCAAAGGAGTTCATTTCTGAAGTTACAACTTATGATCTGAAGTTGCAAGCAAGAATAGCTTCCAATCATACTATGAAAACCATAGAACTTGACCAAAGAGGGAATCTAGAACGAATGAGGTTAGGGTAATGATTTATACCTTCCAGAAGATGATAACTACAACATATCTCAGGTCCTTCAAGCTCCTTGATTCTGAATGCTTGATCCTCCAAGCTCCTTTCTCAAAGAAAATCCTCCTCCAAGCTAAAGAATGCACAAAATGAGCTCACACACGATTAAGGTTTTAGAGGGGCAAGAAGCAGTGAAGGGGAGGCTGGGGGATGGCCAATGATCTTTTTAATAGGGTGAAATACCCCGAAGTTTAGGGTTTCATCTGCCAGCTCCTACTCGTCGAGTCCCTTTATGGACTCGGCGAGTAGGTCACTAAATGTGTGATCCCACCTCGCTGCTACTCGACGAGTAGGGCACCCTTAGCTCGTCGAGTAGGGCTTAAAACCAAAGAAATTCTTACTTAAATCAATACCTGAGAATCAGGGCATTACAATTCTCCCCCACATGAACTATACTTCACCCTAGAAGTCCTCTGGGGCAAACAACGCTGGGTAGTGCTCGAGCATCTCTCTATCCGACTTCCATGTCCACTCGGATCCCTTTCGATGCTCTCACTACACCTTCACCAAAGGTATTTCCTTGTTTCATAAAATCTTCTTCTTCTTCTCCAAGATGGCCACAGGCCTCTCCACATAGTTCAAGCGCTCGTCGACCTGAATATCATCCAGTGATACAACCGCCTCCTGCTCAATGATGCAATTCCATAACTACGATACATGGAACGTGCTGTGAATCTAGCTAAGCTCCTCCGGAAGCTGAAGCCTATAAGCTACCTTGCCAACCCTGGAAATGATCCTGAATGGCCCAACATATCGAGGGCCCAATTTTCCCCTCTTCCTGAAGCAGATCACACCCTTCCAGGCGAGACCTTCAGGAGTACCATATCACCCACTGAAATTCCAACTCAGATCGATGCATGTGGGCATAACTCTTCTACCGACTCTGAGCGGTCTGTAGTCACTGCCTGATCTGTTGAATCTTCTCGATAGTCTGCAAGACCACCTCCGTCCGATCCATCACCCTGTAACCAACCTCACCCTAACAAACTGGGGTGCGACACCTCCGCCTGTACAACAGCTCGAATGGTGGGGCGCCAAGACTAGAATGATAGTTGTTGTTGTAGGCAAACTCCGCGAGCGGTAGGTGAGAATCCCAACTCCCACCAAAGGCAATGACACACGCCCTCAACATATCCTCGAGGGTCTGAATAGTCTGCTCGATCTGGCCGTCTGTTTGCGGGTGGAATGTTGTGCTGAAGTGCAATCGTGTGCCCATCTCCTCGTGAAATTTCTGCCAGAAGCGGGAGGTAAACCTGACATCCCGATCAGAGATAATGGAAACAAGAATCCCATGGCGAGACACGATCTCGCACACGTATATTTAAGCCAACTTTTCGGCCGATGAACTCTCCCGTATGGCTAAGAAATGGACACTCTTAGTCAATCGATCCACGATGATCCAAATGGCATCAAACCCTTCGCCGTTCTTGGTAGCTTTGTGATAAAGTCCATCGTGATCTGTTCCCATTACCACTTGGGAATCTCCAGGGGCTGTAGCTTGCCATGTGGCCTCTGATGCTTGGCCTTGACCATCCTACATGTCAAGCACCTCTCGACGTACCAAGCGATCTCGCGCTTCATACACGGCCACCAATAGCTCAAACTCAAATCCTGGTACATGTTGATGGGCCCCGGGTGAATAGAGAAGTGAGATTTATGAGCCTCCACCATAACCATATGCCTAACCCCATTAGACATTGGAACCCAAACCCGACCGCATCGGGTCAGTAACCCCTGGCTATCCTACACGAACCTGGTATTCTCACCCTTGATCCTCTCCAACTTCTAATTCTCCGATTGTATACCCTTTACCTGGGTATCTCTGATCAAACTCACAAGTGGAGAATCCACCGCTCTCCTCATACATACCACAGGGGTAGAAGATCCAGCTGACTTGCAGCTCAAAGAATCCACAGCCACATTCGCTTTACCCGAGTGGTAAAGGATCTCACAATCATAGTCCTTGACTACATCCAACCACCTGCGCTGCCTCATGTTCAGGTTCGGCTGATCCATGATATGTCTCAAGCTCTTATGATCCGTGTAAATGGTACAACTGACCCCATAAAGGTAATGTCTCAATATCTTGAGGGCGAACACCACCGCCCCCGGCTCCAAGTCATGGGTAGGGTATCTCACCTCATGCAGCTTCAACTGCCGCATGCGTAGGCTATAACTCGTCCTCTCTGCATGAGGACTGCTCCTAAACCTGTGATGGATGCATCACAGAATACCACAAAATCCTCAACTCCCTACAAGAGTGTCAAGACTGGTGCCTCACACAAGCATCGATGGAGGGTCTCAAACGCCCTTTTCTACTCAGGGCCCCACCGGAAATCCACCCCTTTTTTCGTCACACGAGTGAGGGGTACTGTAATCTTGGAGAAATCTCGTATAAATCTGCGGTAGTATCATGCCAACCCCAGAAAACTCCTAATATCCGAGGGAGATTTTGGGACCTCCTACTGCATAACTGCCTCGATTTTGGCTGGATCGACCAAGATTCCTTCCTGGTTGATGAGATGTTCGAGGAACTGGACCTCTCACAACCAAAACTCAGACTTCGAGAACTTGGCGTACAGCCGTTCTCGTCTCAAGACTCCCAATAACTCTCGCAGATGCTCCACATGCTGCTCTCGGGTCTTGGAATACACCAAGATGTCATCTATAAACACTATAACTGAGCGGTCAAGCATCGGTCTGCAGACCCGATTCATCAAGTCCATAAACATTGTTGGCACGTTGGTGAGCCCAAACGGCATCACCACGAACTCGTAATGTCCATAACGAGTTCGGAACGTGGTCTTTTCCATGTCCTCCTCTCTAACCCTGACCTGATGATACCTAGACCTCAAGTCTATCTTGGAAAACCAAGATGCACCCTGTAACTGATCGAAGATATCGTCTATCCTCGGGAGTGGATAACGGTTCTTCACTGTTAACTTGTTGAACTCCTGGTAATCAATGCACATCCGGTGCGAGCCGTCCTTCTTCCGGACAAAAAGAATCGGTGCTGCCCATGGAGAACTGCTAGGTCAAATGAAATTCTTGCCCAACAGTTCCTGTAACTGTGACGACAACTCCTGCATCTCTGGTGGCGCCAATCGGTACGGAGCCTTAGCGATAGGGACCGCAACTGGCTTCCAGGTCAATGATGAACTCGACTTGCCTCTCCGGAGGTATCCCTGGCAAGTTTTCTGGAAACACATCTACAAACTCCCTGACAACTGGTACATTGGAAACCAAGGTATGTTCCTTAATTCTCGTATCTACCACATATGCTAGATAACCCATACACACATGCTGAATGTATTGCCGATCCCTGGAAACTGAACAAAACCATGATCCTACTCTGGTGCCCTCACCATATATGGCCAGCTCTCCCCCACTTGGGGTTCGAACCACCAATCTCTGGCCTTCGCAATCAATCATAGCACCGAACCGACTGAGCCAATCCATGCCCACAATCACGCACACCTCTCCCATGGGGATCGGAATCAAATCTATCGGAAAAGACACCCCAAAAATCTCTAAGTCACATCCTCGATAAACTGAAGAAGCAGAAACCCCATGTTCGTTGGCAATAAACAATCGCAACGGACGCCCTAACTTACCCACTTTCGTACGAAACTCCCTACTAAAAGACTAAGACACGAAGGACCGACTCGCCCCCGAGTCAAATAAGACCAAAGCAGGCAAAGAGTTCACCAGAAACGTACCTAATCACAGGTTCAACAGGTAAGCATACAACAGACAAATAAAACAAGATGAGGATAGAAACATACCAGCAACCACATCTGGTGCTGCACTGGCCTCCTCCGACGTGAGTTGGAAAGGATGAACATGAGCCTTCGGAGGCTCTTCCCTAACGGGTCTCCCATCCATGATCCTCAAAGTAGCCGGCGCTACAGCCTGCACCGGCTTGGCGGTGAGTAACGGGCAGTTGGCCTTCAAATGGCCAACCTGATCACAATGGTAACATAACTTCATACTCGCTATCGGAGCGGTCTGGCGACAATCCTTCACATAGTGACCCTCCTTGCCACTCCTATGGCACCCACTACTGGCTCGAAAAATCCCGGAATGAACCCTACCGCACTTCCCACAAGGGCGGCTCTGCTGAATCCTAGACCTCAATTCAGAGGTCTTAGACCGCTTTGGCGCCGGCTGCGATTGTGCCGGGGCCGACTGCTTCTCCCTCAGCTACAACTCAATCTCTAACACCCACCATCTAGCGGCCTCCTGCAACTCCAGAAGACTATTACATCGCTGAGTAGAGACAAACTGTTGGATATTAGTCTTGAGCATACTTAAATAATGGGTCATCTGAGATTGCTCGGAAGCAAACTCTAGGTAGAACATCGCCCGCTCAGTGAACATACGGGTGATCTCCGTCACCGACTCCCCATCCTGTCTCAAACTCAAAAACTCATGTGCCAAACGTTCCCACTCAAACCGCGGAATGTAACGGGTGCGAAACATATCCCTGAACTACTCCCAAGTAACAACAGCTCTCTGATCGTCAGTGTATGCCCCAGTCGCAAGTCTCCACCAGTCCTTTGCCCCGGACCTATGCAGGTTTAGAGCACACCTGACCTTCTGGTTAGCAGGACACGAGCATGTGAAGAAACACCCCTCCACATATGAAATCCATCTCATAGCCTTGATGGGATCCTGCGTCCCATCAAAAGTAGGGGGCTTCGTGTTACCGAAGTCCCTGTACTCAAAACCCCCACCAACTCCTCCCCATGTCGTAGATACAGCTGATGCAGCTGTTGCGGTGGTTGTCTCTGTGAGGGCTGCGTAGCTCTCATCAAAATACACCACCATGGCGGTCTTAATCGACTCGAACATTTCCGGCAACTCGGCCCAGAACAACGCAACAACCTCATCGTGCAGGATCGCTCGGATCCTATCATCCATCTCATCTGGCCTCATCTAGTCTCATGTGCTATCAGTTCCCCCTGTCCGCCCTCTCCTGATCCTGATCCCAAACTGGATCCAGTCACAAAGCGCCTGATCATCACCATTTTGAAGCATAACACAAGGTGTCAGTTAACTTTTACGAATACTGGGGACCAACCCCCTACAAAACATTAGGGGTTGTGACTTCCTTGTGACACGTATGGGTCCTATGCTTTCATTAGTACGGGCCCATACTACCTTCCACATCTACCCATCTTTGTCCCAAGTATCATCACAAATCCCTAAAGATACACATAATCATATCGAGCACTCAAGCCCCACTCCTAAAATGCCTTGAAGTTGGCGGACTCCTCCCAAACAACAACCCACCCACGAAACTTCCACCAACCCTGCAGCACTAGTGTATGCTAGCCATACATAACACTGGACCATATAAACTTTCGAATATTCAATCCTACCCTAAGCTCCAAATCAAACAAGAATAGAACATAAGGCCAAATCAAACATTCTTAGGCTATAAGATCTTAATCATGTATAAGCGTTATCCCTACACTAGATAACTACAATAATGATGTGAATTTCATATAAGAGAAACCCTAGGCTAGCAAGCATCATGTATCATGCAATTCCTGAAGATCCCTAGCCTAGTACTAGCATGATGTTCTATCATATCAATTAACTGTATGGTATTTTGGGGTCTACTTACTGGCTTCAGCAAATCGTACACTCTGTATCCTCCTTTACTTATTTTGAAAACCATTTAAAACCATTTTGAAAATCTTTCCTTGATTTGAGACTGGATTCACACGAATGTTCCTCCAATTCACTCAAACCAACGCTCTCATACCAACTTGTAACATCCAAAATTCCAAACCAATTTAAACTTTTAAAAACAAGTCAAGTACATCTAAACATTACAACTTTGTTTTCAAAATATTGATTATCAGAGTTTTTCCCAGAAACATAAACACAATATGAGGAGCTGTGCAATCACGCCTTGGCCTTGCCACGATCCCCTGATGTACCTGAAACAATAAACTGAAACTATAAGCTCGAAATCTTAGTGAGTTACCCCCAAAATACCGATACACATACAGTCCACATAACCATGTCGCTATATCATATCATCACAACTGAACAGAACAGTACATAACGGGTCCACAACCCTACAGATTGTAATACCCATGAGCCCACAGTACGAGTCTCCCTTAGCTCGTAACTGGAATGCTCTTGAGCCCACAGTACGAGTCTCCCTTAGCCTGTAACTGGAATGCTCCTAGGGTTTGTTGACTACCACACAAAGCAGTAAAACCTCAACCCATCCCATATAACAAACACATAAATCATTAAGAACTGAGCATGCAATAATCACATAACATCACAGATAGTCCTACAGACCTACCTAACAGGCATAACCACTAGCATGCGACACTAAATCATACTCAACATCTATCACAGTTCAAGGTAACATATTAAATGGGCTGGCCTTGGTGCCTTAGACCCCTTAGTATAGTGTGAATAACTCACTTTGCAACTGACGTCAGAAACCAATAAGCTTCAACTCTCGGATCACCAACAAAAATTTCACTACCTATAAATACCATAAAACCCTTTCTTCATAGGTTCCCAAATTATCATAATACCCTCAGAAGTCAACTGGTCAACTCTTGGTCAAGGTCAATGCCCACAGTCAAAGTCAAGTGTCCAAGTTGACTCGACTCGTCAAGTGTAGTTTACCGACTCGTTGAGTCCTTCCTGAACTCGAGGAGTCGTGAAATCCTTGATTGGCTCGTCGAGTTTTCCTTTAACTTGTTGAGCTTGTACGTGCCCAAGAATCGGGGGAACTCTAGTAAACTCGCCGAGCCGTCTAATGACTTAGCGAGTTCAAGGAAAACTTCAACGGACTCGTCGAGTTGCTCATCCAACTCGTCGAGTTCGCGGCCAAATTCATCGGGCTCTCCGAGTTGCTTATCCACTTCGTCAAGTCCTCGCAGACCTCCATCCATGCAGATGCTTTTTAAGCCATGGCAAGGCTCCAGATTACAAATCCAAGCTTCTAAGGCATGTTTATCACATAAAGTTGCAAACTTTACGCACATGCAAGGTTCTAAGGGCTCTAAATGATCAATCTATGCTTCTAATGGAGCTTTACACTTTGGGGGAGTCTCATTCTTGCACAAGCTGGAAATTTTATGTACTAAGAGGTCCAAAGGAGTTCTGTTTTGAAGTTACAACTTCAGATCTGAAGTTGCAAGCAAGAATAGCTTCCAATTATACTATGAAAACCCTAGAACTTGACCAAAGAGGGAATCTAGAATGAATGAGGTCAGGGTAACAATTTATACCTTCCAGAAGATGATAACTACAATAGATCTCAGGTCCGTCAAGCTCCTTGCTTCTGAATCTTGATCCTCCAAGCTCCTTTCTCCAAGAAAATCCTCCTCCAAGCTAAATAATGCACAAAATGAGCTTACACACGATTAAGGTTTTAGAGGGGCAAGAAGCAGTGAAGGGGAGAGTGGGTGATGGTCATTGATCCTTTAAATAAGGTGAAATACCCTAAAGTTTAGGTTTTCATCTGCCAGCTCTTACTCGCCGAGTCCCTTTATGGACTCGGCGAGTAGGTCACTAAATGCGCGATCCCACCTCGCTGCTACTCGACGAGTAGGGCACCCTTAGCTCATCGAGTAGGGCTTAAACCAAATAAATTCTTACTTAAATCAATACCTCATAATCAGGACATTATAGAAAAAGCAAATATGTGTATCAATTTCAACTGCTGAAGCATAATATGTGGTTGCTGCTGCTTGCACATCACAAATTATATGGATCGAAAGTCAATTGCGTGATTATGCAATTAATATGAAAAAGATTCCATTACATTGTGATTCTCAAACTGCAATAAGAATTTGTCATAATCCTATGCAGTATTCGAAGAGTAAACATATAGCTCTTCGTTATCATTTCATCAAGGATCATGTGGAGGATGGAAATATTGAAGTACATTTCGTGAAAACAACTGATCAGTTAGCTGATATTTTCACGAAACCTTTAGACGAAAAATCTTGTGTAAGAATTTTAGAAGGACATGGAATGATCAATGGAAGTATTGTTCCATGCGAAAAGGGAGAATTATGGTTGACAAAGAATGATTCAAAGGCGTTGAATAAAAGACACAAATATGTCATTCAACATTCAGAGGTTACTGTTCATAGTCAACGCTTCGACCCCTTCGAATTCGTAAATTATTCACTTTTATTGGTGATCAAATTTTGTGAAATTGCAACAACTACATTCTGTTTTGTCATTTTATTTTCGAAAAAAACAAAAATAATAAAAAGATTTTCATTTGTTTTGTCATTTTATTTTCGAAAATCACAAAAATAACAAAAAGATTTTCGTTTGTTTTGTCATTTTCTTTTCGAAAAACACAAAAACAACAAAAAGATTTTCGTTTGTTTTGTCATTTAATTTTTGAAAAATCAAAAACAACAAAAATATTTTGTTTTTCTTTTGCTTTTTAGTATTTTGTTGCAAAAATTCATGATGATTCCACTTGGGGAATGTTTGCAGTTCTAGGTTCAGGTAAATTTTTGAATACTTTGAATTAGTTAAGATGTTTCTAGAAGCATGTTGCAGCATGTTGACCAAAGCCTCCATTGACTCAATATGTGTGTAAGAAAGCCTTAATGAAATCTTTCATACGAAAATTTCTTCCCAATCAGACTTGTATTCATATTAGTCTTCTGAGCTACCTGACTTTTCTCACATGAGTTAAGAGTTTACTGTTTTGTCCAAATATAATAGAGGTACATTTCGTGTCTTACACCAGTCGTTTTCATCTGAAAGTTCTTACATGATCACACACGAAGACATATGTCCAAGAGGTCTCAAATCAAACCAATCGAGACTTATACATATCAAAAGTCTTTGTTTATGATCTAACATCATGAGACCGTGATGAAAGTGAAACCCATTTTTCTAAACTTTGAAGGAATTGACAGGGAACTATGTTCCAGATGTTCATGAAACATTTGTTTCATTACTTAAATTCGAAACTTCAAGTCATATTAATTTTGTATGAGTGGTCTTGATCAAACATTTGAAACCCATGATGTTTATAACCGAACAAGATCCAGCACAATTTTTTTCATGAATATGATTTCCGTTTGAGTTTTATTCAAACTTCAAAGTCACTTAAAATTGTTTTGTCAAAGCAAAGTTGTCACTAACTACACCGGTCAAACAAGTAATTTCTGTTACAATTTCTCACCTTATGTTTAGGTTGATATGTAACGCAATTTTAATAGCTACCCATAATCCTAATAAAAGAAACCCTTCGATACTTCTCTATAAATATTCGATTGTATATCACAGGATCATACACAAGCAGTTAATCTTCTCTCTTGATGATTAATGAAGTAACCTTTACTCGGGGTTTAAACTGCTTTTGTGTCGAAAAATTGATCGACATCACTGACTTCCAATTTTTTATTTATTTTTGCTTCTCATCTACTTTTGGAACACTGCACTCACGAAATCCTTGAGGTTCTGAGTAACACCAACTCAGGCTGATGATTTCGAACATCTGGAAAATGACTTTACTTCAAAACCCAAAAGTAAAAGATGCTTACTTCCATTCGAAGGGTTCTGACGGTTACAATTCTATTGGGGCAAACAAAATAGCCTGTTTTACAGTGACGTATGGTATTCGGTCCGGGTTTCAAGGAGATGTGACAGTTACTTTTTCACGCGTGGCTACTTTTATGGGGTAGTGGTCCGATTTTCAAGGTGCCATGTCGGATATCATTAAATGCACATCCCACTTAAAATTCAAACTCCAGGGTTACATATAAAAGGGGATTCAAGGGTTTGTTATTGGTTTACGCTTTCAAAAGAAAAAAAAATTCCCAAAATTTTCTCTGAAAAATTCAATTGTTCTTCACAAGCTTTTCCAACCTTAATCATGGCTACGCAAACTAATGTTCCATCCAAAACAACTGAAGATGTTACTTCACAACCAATCATGAAGATGCAAGGAACTAACTACCATGTAGAGGTTAATGTTTCTACTTATCCGGAAAAACTCAAGATGTTGATCGTCGCTCTACAAAGTTCTGTTCTATCCAAAGCAATGTTTCAATCTTTTAATGTTCCTCTTTCATGGTTATCGCAAGCAGGATCAGTTGCTACATACAACAAAGCTTTGGATGTCACACATTCAACCTGGTAACCGACAAGAAGGTTAGATTATCCAAGAAGCTCTTTTGTCGAATACTGGAAATCCCAAATTCTCCACCCTACACTGATCTTCAATTTCCCCAAATCATACATATGTTTAACGAGATGGGTCATCAACCGCAACTTACCAAGATCAACAATTTCAAAAATCTAGTCTTCCAAGCATTTGGAACTTTCTCTTTGGTATTTTTCTAAGATGTTTGACTGGTCGAACTGTTCGACTTTATAAAGGACGGGTGGAAGTACATGTCATGGTTGCTAGGCTATACTATGATATACCAGTGGAGTATTCTACACAACTTTGGAAGGAATTCCAAAAAATGTTGAGAACACGGATGCAATTCAGGGCATCTCGTGTGCAAGGTATTGGAGTTTGATTTTGCAACATTTTTATGAGAAGGAAGGTATTTTGGTGAATGATGAGAAGGAAAAGGCTGAATTCTGCACATATCATTATCCGAAGAATATGACTGATGATGCAGACGAGTTTCCATTTGTTGCTCGTATTCTTGATGCTATGTTAAGGCACGTTGATCCTACAAATGTTGTTTTGGTGGAATATTTGAAAAACATTGAACCTAATGTTCAAACAGGGGTATTGTTGCCAAGGGAAGAGAAGAAGTCTAAATGTTCGAAGAAGAATGAATCAGGTTCTTCTGAAAAAATTGTTTCTGAAACCACGCCAAAGAAGTCTCAAAAGAAGAAGCCAAGTGAAGTTAAAATGGTAAAAGAAGTATCTACTGATTTGATTATTCCAATTGAGCCTATAGCTGAAAATATTCAAGAAAAAGAGATTATTCCTTCGAAGAATGGTGTTTTTAGAAGCATAAAAATGAAGTCTAAGCATACCCGCAAGTATCCAACTCTCAATGTAGTATGAAAGCCCCATATTACTCACCAGGGTGTAGTTTTTCGTGAAATACCGGCTCTGGTTTCTCCATTGTCTAAGAAACGGATGGCTAAAGATATGGCCAAACAGATTTCTGAAAGAGAGAAGAAGAAGACGTGAAAGCTTGTAATAACAACCACACCACAAAAGTTGAAGATGAACAAATTCTTGAAACACCTGAAGCCAATCTTAACAAGGAAAGTTCAACTCCTGAGCAGACAATGGTCATACCACCCGAAGATTCATCTACCAAGTCATCTCATGAGGAGGCACGAACATCAGACATCAATGCAAACATATCTAATACAGATGTAAATGTCACCATGGGTGTAGGAGATTCGAAGAACGAAGCTCAAGGTAATCCTGATTCTAGTACCTTAGGAAATCTTGTTTCATTACCTCCACAAATCACACCAATTACTTCAACCACAGACTCACCCACATTCGAAAATATTATCAATCAATCCTTTACTTCCATTTTTTTCTCAATCCACTGATCCACCAAAACCAGTTCTCCTGTTAAAGACTCTATTCTTATGGAAACTGATACTGACAATGAGTTTTGGAGGAACCTTTGAGGACCTTGAATTTGATAATGAAGAAGAAGATTTTCCAGATCATATGCTGATGACGATAAAAGAGTTTAAGATTTTGAATACGAAGTTGAATTCCATACTTCAATCTCAAGCCGATCTGGGGGTGGTTCATCGGTTTCAAGTTTGGAAGTTGATACAATGCTGAAAATGTTTGAAGCAAAGGTGGTGAGTAAAGTTTCTGGGATGGTTCGAGACTCTAAATCAAGAATTTTGGAGAAAGTTGATCATCATGATCAAAACAATGAGCTAAGAGTGAATTCTCAAAATTCAAAATTTTTGGGAGAAGTAAAAGATTTGAAGAAACTGGCGAAGGATCGACACATTTTGTTCGTTCAAGATGTCAAGAAAGTTCGTGAAGATGTTAATTTGCAGATTCGTGAGCTTCACAAAGATATGCAAAAAGAGATTGTTAGTGTTCAACATGATTATGCATCTCACAATCAGAAGATGGACATTATTTGTGATGCTGTTACAAGACATGTCAAGTTGTATGAAAGCATGAGTCCTCAACTTACTCAACTTTCTACAATGGAAAGTAAAAATTTTCTAGAAGTAATCAAGCTGTTGAAGGAGCTTAAGGAATTACCAGTCAATCCGGTTTCATCTTCTTTGATAACTACTGAGTTTGTGTCTAAAAAATTCACTCAATTTGAAGCTATTCTACACAAGCAACTGGCCCCTATTTCTAGAATTTTGAGCCTTCTACGAACAACAGATGCCCCACCTATTTCTACAGGGGTGCAAGGGGGAGAACGAAAAGTTGAAGATGTGAAGGCTGCTGGTGAAGCTTCGCATACAGATGCAAATGTTATGGGAAATGTGTTTTCTACGAAGATCCCAAT
This sequence comes from Lactuca saligna, assembly GCF_052625555.1. NCBI lineage: Eukaryota > Viridiplantae > Streptophyta > Magnoliopsida > Asterales > Asteraceae > Lactuca > Lactuca saligna. The sequence goes on along the minus strand of NC_136424.1, from coordinate 207,085,370 downwards.
AACAAATCCAATAATGTCATCTGCTAGGCCAATTACTTCAACTGTGGTCACCACAATACCAATTTTAAGACCCATCACAAAAGGACTTGTTATTGGTGAAGCTGCTGGTGGGAGCAATAAGAAGCAAATGTGACAGATGATGCTTCGAAAGACAAAGGGAAATCTATTGTTTTATAAAATTCAAAGGAGGAGAAGAAAGCTGAAGTTGAAGCAGAACTTGAAAAGTTGAGGTTGGTCCAAAGCATAATGACTCAGCGTGCAAGTGATCCTCCATGTTTAGATAAAGTTGATTCATCCAAACATTACAACTATGAAACCATCGAAGCCAAGGTTTCATATAATCATATGTATTCGTTCGAAAAGAAATCGAAGCAGAGCTATATTGTAACGAATACTGATGCAGACCAACTAGACTTTCTAGTGAATGAGATGATGTTTATCATGCCTCAATTCAAAGCAGAAGGAAGTTTCAAAGTAAAAGATAAAGGTACTCACATGAAGATTTGATTTCATGCCGTTCTTGCCAAATCCGCTGAGGAAGTCTGATCATTGGTAAAGATTAAGAAGGTGATCAGTATAAAGAAGGATGTGGTATTTGAAAACACAATTTAAAATATCTAGTATGTTGTGGCCAGGGTAAATGGAAATATTTGTGATTTTACAATTGTAGATTTTCCATTAATGAACTTGTTTGATCTTATACAAGTTGCATTGATTTTAAAAGATAAATCTTTTTCATATCTTCAAAATACTGAACCTGATGAATTCAAGCTTGGAGTTGCTCACATCAATATTTTTATTGAGAATTATTATGATTGCTTGGCACTAACTGATGTTGAGTTAGCAACAACTAAAGGTTTGGAAATAAAAGCTCCAATGGCACCTACGAAGACCCAAACTGATCTGAAGAAATATGCAGATAGAGAGATTTGCTTAAAACATTTTGGGTTGGTCTTCGCAGGAAAAGACAAAGCTGGAAAAGCAAAACGTTTCTTGTTCCAGGCAAGCGAAGTGGAAAGGTATTCAACGTCTCAATATACGAACTTGATTGTTCGCATGAATCATTGCAAGAAGAACAATGAAGGTGATAAGAAGGAGCTTAAGAAGATCATTTCCTAGTACACGGAGATACGAAGGGTGATGTTGTATTCCATTCAGCTTCTCACACATTAAGGAGTTCGACTATTATTACAGAGGGGAAGATTGTAATAGTCAATGTATGTTGTAATTAGTCGAAGTCTATCATATTCCCCTTCGTATGATTTATAATGTATTTTACTAAGGTGCTTTTATACGAAGCTTAGAGTCAATGCCTTAGTATTTTTTGTAGGCTTTCTGTTTCCTATAAATAGGAACATTTAGTAGAGTTAGATAAGAGTTACTTTACAGAAACCTGTTTTTTGTTCTCTGTAAACATACGAAAACATAATAGAGCTGAAAACAAGATCTTATTTACATCCGGCGTTCAATCTTATTATCTTACATACTCTGATTTGTTAATTACTCGATTCATTGATTCATAAATAATAATATTTATTAACAGAAAAATATTATAAGTTAAAAATAATATTTACAAATATATAACAATACAATAAAAAAGGATTAGTCCAATACATAAGAAATTTAAAAAAATAGTTAAATAAACTAATTAATAACCAAAATAATATTTATTAATATATAAATATAATATATTAAAAATTATAACAGTTAACTTATATAATTAAATGAAAAGTACACAATAAGAAAGAAATTAAAAAAAACAATTAAATGAATTAATGTATAATAGTTCAATAAAATGAAAAAGAAAAATTTTAGAAATGGTCTTTATATTTCGGTAAAAAAATGAAACTTCAGAAATAGCCATTGATTTAAAACTGTTATTTTCAAAAAGTTAACAATCAAATTGTTAAAATTAACTAGATTGAAAAGAAAACCACAACAAAACCATTAAATAGAGATTTTTTTTGCTATATATATATATATATATATATATATATATATATATATATATATATATATATATATATATATATATATATATAGGTTCATGTGAGACGGTCTAATTTTGTAAGACCGTGAGACACATTTTTTTATTTTTTTTTTAGTTAATTCGAGTTCTGAAAATAATATTAATTTTTTTTTTGGATTTTTCCATTTACTTTGCATTTTAAAATTATTTTTTAAAATATGTACAGTGTAATAATCTATTAGAATATTTCACATATTTAAAAAAAAAAAACGGGATTTATTTATTTATTTTTTATTTTTTAATTTTTTTTAGTTAATTCAAGTTCCGAAAATAATATTTAAAAAAAGAATTTTTAGATTTTTCCATTTATTTTGCATTTTAAAATTATTTTTTAGAATATGTACAGTGCAATATTCTATTAGAATATTTCATGTATTTTTCAAAAAAACGAGATTCTTTTTTTTATTTTTTATATATATTTTTTATTTTTTAATTAATTCAAGTTCCAAAAATAATATTTAAAAAAAGAATTTTTGGATTTTTCCATTTATTTTGTATTTTAAAATTATTTTTAGCTTTGGTCTTACCGTTTCACAAAAATGAAATGGTCTCAAATGAACCTATATATATATATATATATATATATATATATATATATATATATATATATATATATATATATATATATATATATATATTAACGTTACCCAAAAAAATTAAAAACTACTTAACATTTTTGCAATTTTGTCTTCTAACTCATTAAAAATTTTTCAGCACCAAAACTACTATGAAATTCTTATTTCTGACCAATAGTATAACTTCAAATTTTTTTTGACCAAATATTTGATTTTTGACATATGACGGACCAAACATACGATTTTTTTATAATAATAATAATGTCAAATTAATATTAATTAAAAGTAAATCTTCAGGTATATATATAATAAAAAAAATATATCTAATATCTTTATATTCCACCCACCAAATATATACGAAATCAAAAACCAAAAATAAAAATATGTCAACAATAACTAACCAATCACAACTCAATATGAAAAAAAATGCATTCGGCGAGATGAATTTCAACATTCAAAGTCAACTCCTTTGAAACAAGGTACCCTTGCAGTATTGTCTTTGAAAAACATAAACCAAATGGCCACGCAATTCACGATAATTAGTCAAGTTCACACACTGCGCATCATTTATATACCAGTGCTTCTTCCATATTCATCTTACACCTGCAAACCCATTACCTAATTCCCACTTTTCAGTGGTGCACCCGAGCCAGAACCATGTCCGATCGACATGACGACGACGATTCACCCTTTTGGCCTCGTGGGAACTCAACCAATGTTAATAGTAGGATCTTGCTCATTGCTATTATATCCTTATCTTTTGTTGTGATCATCGTAACCATGTTGCATGTATACGCAAGGTACATACTCCGCCGCCAAGCCCGCCAACGAGCCGCTTTCCGAGGTATCGGAATCGTGGCTCATATCCAGTCCGAAGAGCCACCTAAAAGAGGTCTTGAACCCACTGTTATCTCTTCCCTCCCTATACTCATGTATAAAGACATCGATCACAAACCAGACGATTCAAGTCTTAGCCCTGAATGCGCTGTTTGTTTAAGCACGTTCGAGGGTGGTCAGATGATTAGGGTTTTACCAAACTGTAATCACCATTTTCATGCTGACTGCATTGACAAATGGTTAAGCTCAAGGTCCAGTTGTCCCATTTGTCGTCATGAAGTGGAGCCAGGTGCCTCCATTAATCCCTTACCTCGCGAGCCTAGTACTAGGCTAGGGGTAGCATCTGCTCCACCTTTAGAACGTATCGGTTCTGTAGTAATTCCTCTTGAAGGGACATCATCAGATCAAATGGTATCAACGTCGGAAAAAGTCAATGGAACGAATTCGAGATTGAGTTCTTTTCGAAGGATGCTTAGTATGGACAGGTCTTCACGACGTGCTAATTCATGTACACAAGGCGAAAGTGAAGATCTCGAAAGACAGTAATTGGATCGATATTACAGCATATATTGTACGTAAGCAATACTGTTTGTTTTTGTTCATATTTGTATGGATTCATTGAATCTTTGTGTTAATACTACGACATATTACTCCGGCACATGTGGCCGGAAAACATAAACGTCGAGAAGTTTTGTTTAAAATAGTATTATTTAAGATTACTTGCGACATAGAGTCGTAGACTTTTACGTGGTTTGATTTGGTAAAACATATAGGGGCGGCAGGTACACGCCACCCATGTGAACCATTGACCTTAATCATCGTCTATAGAATTAGCTTATTCTTTTAAGTTTCAAGTTCGCAGAAAATTTAGGAATTCCAATTTCAGTCCTTATAATTTTTTCAAAGGACAAAACAACTCAAATCTGATTGCAAATTTCAACACACCACAAATTAATTAAATTAATGAAAAATTGAAATAAAGTCGTTACATATGATTTTATAATCGATTTAGTTTTTATATATATTTTTATTCAATTAAGTCTAAAAATCGGTAATCTTATTCAATTTAATTTTTTTATCAGATCATCCAATTTTTAAAAATTACATTTTGACACAAATCTCGAAAAATATTAAAATTTGGTTTAAAATTTATACTTTTGGCCTATACTTTAAATTTTATTACAAATTGGGTCTCAAATTGACTCTTTTAGCCAAAATTTTAAAATTTTGTTATGAACTCATCCTACCTTTAGTTTTTAATAACTTTTTTTTTGTTTGAATATTTTGTTTTCAAATATGTTCTTTCTTTATAAAATGATATTTATATAAAAAAAACATATTTTCTATATAAAAACATTTTTTTAAAGAACTTTTTGGTACACGTTATACTAATTTAAAAAAACATGTATTTATTAAATACATCAATATATACATAGCCGTTTGTATATAAAAAATGTATATTGACAAGTATCTTATAAAACAAAATATATACAAACACCTATTTTATTATAAAATTCATTTGTACCCAAACAATATATATATATATATATATATATATATATATATATATATATATATATATATATATATATATATATATATATATATATCATAGTAAACGTATACATCTTTTTTGTAAAAACATATTTATATGCACCTAAGTAGTGTTTGTATAAATTTCTTTTTTAACAATATATATATATATATATATATATATATATATATATATATATATATATATATATATATATATATATATATATATATATATATATAAACATCTATCTTAAAAAAAATGCATTTTTATTCAAACACGTTTTTTATAAAAGAAATATATACAAACACAATTTGATAAAAAAATATAGATACATCTATTTATGTGCGTGTGTGTATATATATATATATATATATATATATATATATATATATATATACCATCAAATTGAGTATGTTTATATGTGTGATAGCATCTACTACAACAGGGATATCAATGAATCTAATTATTGCAATTGCTCATGATACCTTTTTTTTTTTTTTTTTTTTTGTAATTTCTAGGTTTTATTCTTTGTTCAAGATAGGGGTGAGCATTTGGATCAGTGGATCGGATCGGACCGGTGAACAGGACTGAACCGGACCGGACCAAACCGTTTTTCTGGACCCCCAGGCCATCCATCAAAACCATACTGGTTTTTTTCCCGGTCCGGTCCGGTTTTTACCGATTTTAGAACCGGTTGGACCCGATTTAAAAAAAAAAATTGTAATCTGTGTAATTTTATAAACAACCATATCTCATTCGTTTTAATTTAGATTGACACGCGATTTTTTCCAACGTTTAACTTACAGTTTGTAGATGAATTTAGACTATAATTTTGTTGATTTTGGTATTATATTCAATGAGTTACAGTCTTTCAAAGTTAAGCTATCAAAGCTGAAAATTTTCGGCTTTCCAGCAACATTTTTAAAAGTTTGTAATCTATGAAAATTTTTAAACAACCATAACTCATTCGTTTTAAGTCAGATTGATATGCGGTTTTTTCTAATGTTTAATTTACATTTTGTAGATGAATTTAGACTATAATTTTATTTATTTTGGTATTATATTCAATGAGTTAAAGTGTTTCAAAGTTGAGCTATGAAAGATGAAAATTTTCAGCTTTTCATCAAGATTTTTAAAATTTTGTAATCTGTGAAAATTTTTAAGCAACCATAATTCATTCGTTTAAAGTCGGATTGACCTATGATTTTTTCCAACATTTAGTTTACAGTTTGTAGATGAATTTAAACTATAATTTTGTTGATTTTGGTATTATATTCAGTGAGTTACAATCCTTCAAAGTTGAGCTATCAAAGTTGACATATTTCAACTTTTTAACTATTATTTTAGACTATAATTTTGAATTTAATGTATCTTTAACAGATAAATCCTACAAAAAGGATCTTGGTAGTTCATATCTTAGTCGCTTTTATTTGGAAAATTGATTTTGCAAGTTATAATATTATAACATCAAGCTAGATTAGTTATGCATGAAACGGAAACATAATCATTTTTACAAGTTGTATTGTATCAAACCCAATAACATATTTGTTTTAATGAGTTTTATCAAACCCAAAAACTTATTTTAACAACTTGTACTCTATGAAATTAAAGTTGTACCGGTCCAAACGGGTCCAAGAAACGAAAAACTCAGACCTGGACCCGAATCGGACACGGACACAGACACGACTCATCCGATCCGGTCCACAGTCCATAATATTCTCCATAATCGGTCCAGTCCGAGAGCCGGTCCTGTCAGATTCGGTTCAAATGCTCACCCCTAGTTCAAGATCCTTCTTACTAACTGTAATCAAAGAATTTGTAGATATATTTTGCCCAAAATGTAATGGGCTTGGGTTTTAAACTTATAATCTATAATCTGATGATTGAGTCGATTCTATGATTATAAGTTCATTTCATACTGGACCACAACGGAATAGTGTTATATAGATTCTTATTGTAATATATATATATATATATATATATATAAGTAAGTAAGTTCAAATAAAAACAATATATAGTGTGAGAACGTAAAAACACTATTTTTATGTTATTATTCTGTAATGAATTTTGTATATGTGTATTGTTAAAGTAATTCTAATATAAATATTAACTTTCGACTAGTCATATATTCGTTATAATGTTATTATTCTATTATAAACTTATGTATGGGCAATTTGTAGTAAATTCTAATTTTAATTTTAACTTTTGACTATTCATTTATTCTTTACTGAATAATGATATAAATGTGGCGATACAAAATTCATTGCAGAATAATAACATAAAAAAGTGTTTTTACGTTCTCACACTATTTACTATTTTTATTTGAACTATCCCCTATATATATATATATATATATATATATATATATATATATATATATATATATATATATATATATATATATATATATATATACACTATGAAATATGTGTTTGTATAAAAAAAAGTGTTTAAATAAAAAATTTAAGATTTTTTTATGTGAAAATATGTTTTTCGTGTAAATATAATTTTATAAAGAAAAAACATATTCGAAACAAATTTTTAACGATGATGCAACTGTGATATACAATTGAGGTTCATTTTACGATAATCCCTAATGATTATAGCAAATCAAATAAGGATCATGATATAGTTATAAAGATTTGTGTATATGTGACAATTTTGAACATTTGAACTATAAGGCCAACATAAATAAGTTGCTAAGACCATAAACACCTTTATTAGACCAAGTTAGGCCATTAACCTCCTTAGTGGACCCCTTTGGGGCGTAAACACTCTAATAAACCAAAGCTAGGCCATGAACACATCCCAAGATAGTGTCTTGGGTGTAAACTTCTCCAAGATGTGATGTAGGGGCGTAAACTACTTCATGGTTTGATATTGGGATGCAAACTACTCCATGATGTGATGTAAGGGTGTAAACTACTCCATGATCTCATGTAAGGGTGTAAACTACTTCGTGATGGGATGTTAGGGCGTAAACACCTTAATGAATCATATTAGGAGCATAAACACCTTGTACTTGCTACAATACTTGAATATTTTAAGGGGTTTATGGATGGTGAGTTGTCTTTTGCCATTTTCCCATGCAAATCCCAGTAAAACATGTATTAACCATATATAGCAAATCTTTATCCATCAGTAATCCAAGCAAGTGTCAAGTCACTCCCTTATCCTTATGATAAATGTAAACACCACTCCTCAATTCACCAAACTCTTTTTCATTCACTGAGAAGTCTGTGCACTCTCTCAAGAATTCTAGCCAAGTTCCAGAAACCTTATTTCTTCACCAACTCTTCTAATATTTCTAAGTATTTTGTGCCTAGTAGAAATTCTACACATTACTTGTTGAAATTCTTCCTAATCACACATAAATCAATGTGTTAATAACCTTAGGGTATCAAAGTCTCCAAGAAGTTCATCAAACACTCCAAGTGTTCTAGGCTCTAAACTTTCACCTCATCACTTCCACTACATCTTTTCTCTACCCAAGGTGAGCTTCATACCCTACTCTTTTTAAGTTTTCATTCTTTTGTGTGTGTGTGTGTATGTGTGGGGGGGGGGGGGGATAGAAGTCAAATCTTGTCTAAATCCTTGAATAATTGCATGTATTTGTATGTTTAAGTGTTTATCTGTGTTAAAATGATATTATTTCATGTTCATACTTCATAAACTTGAGATTTTACAAATCTCATGATGTTAGAACTAAGTTATATTTGTACAGATCTACATATTTTGTATTATATTATTCATAAAACTAAGTTACTAGGTAAAAATATGATGAGTTACACCAAAAATGGTAAATTATGGTTAAAAATACTTTTACCACTAAAACTTGTACAAGCATTGAGACATAATAAATTTTCATGGATTTATATGAGATTTTGGTGGAACTAGTGACAATATTTTAGTCACAAAAAAAAGAATATTTTGTTTGCAAAGACCTCCATTAAAATTTTGGGTATGTCAAAACACCCTACAAAACTTGGCTATTTTTCTAAAATTAAATGTTGCTAGTAAAACCATCATGTTATGCTGATACCATTTCAAGGATTTTAAACTTAGAACAATATGTCATATTCATAAACTTTTCATGTTGACAAACTATTAGTGATTATTTATAATTTTCAATATAAATAATTTTATTAAAAAGATTTACAAAACAAAGGTTTTATAACGGAAATATTTTCATGTCATAAAATGTTCATCATAAAACTTTTGGAAATACAAGTAATAAGCTATATGTCATAAAGTAGTAAAACACGTGTCATAAAGCTGCAGTCATAAATTTTCACAAGGAAAACATTAATTGCATTATTTTAATAATGGGAGTCAAAACTCGCGTAAATTTTGTTAAGGCTCTTGTGAGATTTGTTTTGTTTTCTTCACCGTACCTATCTAGTATACATTGTAAGTCCTGTAGTTATAACCAGAGTCTCTTAGAGGGGAGCGGGATAATTGTGTATAGATCTATACGGGATTGACGCCCCACACCTGTGCTGTTTGCTACAGCTAGATAGGCCAGTCTAAGGTGACAAATATCTTTCATAGTAGCTGACGCCTGAAGAACATCAGGACAAGCGTTCTCGACATATTAGTATGGTTGTAACGAATCATACAGAGTAGGGTCCTATTAACATTGGAATTTACAAAGAATATACACTCTGCTAGTTTTAGAAAATACAGAACTATGTTTCGTATATATTGTTAACGTATTTCACAACTTCAGACTTAGGGTTTTAAGACCACAACATCTTTTATATACTGAATATATAGGATTTTCTGGGAACACCCTCTTTCTAGTAACAAACAAAGGAAAACTAAGGAACATGCATGCAATTATACACGATTTTGGAACGACACTCACAAACTACTTTTTATAGAAAATATTGGATTAAAATCTGGAGTTTTACAAATTACTATGAACAAAGATAATATAAAGTTTTTCTACAGCTATGCTTATGAACTCACCAACATTCTATGTTGACGCTTTTCAAAATGAATTGTATTCCCACGAACTCAGTGAACAGTTACGCGAGTCTCGAATCTGGACATGTTACTATTTTTAGAGACATCATACTTTTTGGTGATTTTGTGTATTCAAAGAACAAATATACTTTGTAAACAATGAATGTTGGTGTATTGTATTGTATGATGTTTGGTTTCTATGTATCATTTATATTCAACTTCTATGATATTACTCAATGATGTCAACTGCCCTCAGACGTTTTTGCCATCCTGGTTCGGGGGTGCAACAGAATGGTATCAGAGCATTGTTTATAGTGAAGTAGTATATCTAACCATACAAGATATACAACTATAAACACAATGGGACTAAAACACTCTGAATAAAAGTATGCTTTTAAAAATACAAGTATTTTATAAAAAGTATACATACCTGTAAACACATTATTGGTAGGGTCTTAATAGGGAAACACATAAAAGTCCTTAGAGGAGTTGGACATTGAGATTAACTTGGACAATTATGAAATCATATCTAGAGTAAATATATCCTAATTAACTATATTTATTTGAGATATGACCAACATGTGTCTAAGAGTAGTCTAGGTGAATGGAAAATCAAAAACTTACCAACTTAAAACCACAAGAGTTTGAGAATAAAGCTAAAAGAAATAAAAATACTATAGGAGTATTTTGACATTCCACCTATTTTATCGTACTTATATATTCTCGTACAGAAGACATGGCAGGCATTCAGCTCCCCGGATACCCTTACTTCTCCAACCAGCAGAATGGGGGTTGGATCAAGGAAAACCCCGAGGATCCCATGGAGGAACCCGAGGAGCCGATGGAGTTTGAAGAAGAAGACATTGATTAAGAGATCGAGAAAGATGACAATAAGGAGGACAATAAATTGGATGCAGAGTCCAAAGTTATCAACCTCCCTACATGGCAAGTGCACAACCTTATAAAATGGGCTACAACGACCCTACACCTCCTTGGGCCGACGATATTGAGAGGTGAGGCCGATGCCAGGATCAGCAACCGCCATTTGGAATGAATTCGTATTTAAAAGAATGAGAGTGTATTGTAGCAGAATAAGAGTGTATTCGAGTAGAATACCCTCATGTTCTTCATATTCTATGCAAATTTATTATATTTTAAGTGAGTGAGTAGTGAAACGAAAAACGAACCCATCTATAAAAACCTAGATGCGAATTCATTTTGAAAGAATGTTATTGCTGACATTAATGAAAATTTTAAGTAGTTTCCATAAAAAGAGAATTATAATTATGGATATCATTTAATATCTATCTTTATTTAATTAAATAATTCTTTAATTTTACTAAATTCCTGTTGGTGCATTCTAGCACACGATAAATGTAAGAAACACATTAACCTAGCTATATATATATATATATATATATATATATATATACATATATATATATATATATATATATATATACATATACATATATATATATATATATATATATATATATATATATATATATATATATATATATATATATATATATATATCAGGTTAGGTTCAAATGTTTCTGACATCTATTGTATTCTTGTAAGCACAAATCTAGACCAACAAATGGAAGATAATCAATGGTCATGATCTGAAAGTCAATGATATTACAATTAGATAACATGTAGCATATAATTACACAAATTTCAACATAAGGGTATTTTGGTCAATTAACTATATTTTAAAAAGGAAAGTTTTGGATTTTTAGGGATAATTAATTCTCCTAATTTTAAAAATATGAATTTTTAAATTAATTTAGTTTTAATTCTAATGTATTTTGTAAAAATAACCGATTTGATTCCGTCAGAATGTTTTTTTTGTTACAATGATGTTCTTTCATAATATTTTTTCTATTAGAATATTACTGTAGAATCACAGATTCTTGAATCCCCGGTTGATGAATAACAACATTTTATTATATTCTTATATATCCGAACTTAAATATAATTACATAAATATTCTTACAGACTAATAATCTTATACATTTTAATATAATTATACATATTTTAAAAGAATATCAACAAAAATGAATAAAATTCTTAAAAAATAACAACATTCTTAAACTATGAATGTCATCAATCTATTATGCATTCTTCAAGTTATTCCTATCAGGTCTTCAACACATTCTTCCAACCATTCCTATCACAAATACAACAAAAACTAAGAATGGTGAAAAGCATGTTATCACTTTATATATTATAATAGAATACATAGAATACATTGTAGTAGAATACATAGAATACATTCTAACAGAATACATATAATACATTTTTACTAGTTGTAACTTTAATTGCCACTATAAAGAATTAAACACTTGTTACTTGTAACTTGCAATCATATTTTTAGATGATAAAACTTAACAAACCAACAATTTGTAATTTAACAATATTGAAATTTTTGTACAATAGAAAATATATTAAAATTTAGCAAACCATTGTTACAACAATGATATTCTATGAGAATGCTCTTGAAAGAATGCTCATAGAATGTATTCCTTGCCTTATGATGCTTTGCTGAAAGGTTTTCAAACAATTCTTACACTATCATTTACCATGTTTTTTTTTTCATATTAAAATGCAAAAACATATTCACTCTATGATAATATAAATACTATATAAAACATGTGTTGCTAGTAACTCTGACAGAATGTATATCATATGGTTAGATTCTTTAGATTCTTTTTCAGGCATTTCAACCAACACTTGTTAGGAATTATCATCAAACAAACTAAAATTCATGTAAGAAACAAGTAGCATAATTGATTGAAAACCTCAGTTCAAACACATGTAAAAAACATTTAGATTTACATAAAGAAAACTAGAAATAAAACACTCTTGCTAGTAATTGTAAAAGAATACATACCACATGGTTATATTCTTTATATTCTCTTTCATGCATTTTAACAAACACATGTTAGGCATTATCATAAAACAAGCCAAAATTCATGTAACATCCTAATTTTCAAGACCAAAAATTTTGTTTTTAATTATTTTACTAATAAAACCGTTTACTGAAAAACATCATCAAAATCTTTTAAAACCATAAAACCATAATCATATGTCTCAAATCATAACACCAATAGTAAAAATGTAAGAGTACAATCCCATGGATCTCAAACGTGTGGAAATCATGTACGTGCGATGCGCTACTACCGTGCCAGCTCCTTCCCCTTCGATGAAGAGGTACTTGAAACCAAAACTGTAAACTATAAGCACAAAGCTTAGTGACTTCCCCCATCATATCGCATACCATACAACCAACATACTATCGGGCAATTCTGAGGTGCCCGACTACCCTACCAGGCAATTGTGGGGTGCCCGACCTACCCATGTCAAGCAATTATAAGGTGCTTTACCTTCCTGCAAGGAAATTCTGGGGTACCCGACCTACCCGTCGGTCCTTACGACCGTACTCGGGGACTATTCTGCCTACTACCTCCTATCACATAACATCATATCATACATGAATATAAACATATCAGGTCGTAGCAACCCTAGATGGTTATCACAAAGATAATCATCTACCAACTAAGTCTAATAGTGGGCTAGCCTTGGTGCCTTAGACCTACTTCTACTGGAAGGTAACTCACCTCAATGTCGTGAAGTGTCTGAACTGTCGTCATTGTCGTAGTCGACTCCTCTCAATTCGTACACGTAATAAATTTCCTTAATTTACCATTACATACTCTTAACCCCGACACGGGTTACTCAGTTCAAAGTCAAAGTCAAGGTCGATACCTTGGTTAAAATCAACTATAGGTCAAAATTCAATGTCTGGTTGACCAAACAACTTGCCAAGTCCCTGAATTCTTAAAACACTAAGACCTCGATCCTACTCGCCGAGTCTTGCACACACTCTCCAAGCTATACTTCATACAAAGTCAAGACCTTCATCAACTGACTCGACGAGTTCATCCTTGAACTCGTCGAATCCTTCTTCATGAAAGAAGGAAACTTTTTCCTTGGACTCACCGAGTTACTTATGAACTCGTCGAGTACGCCTTCATGAAGTTGGGACTTGCCTAGAACTCATCAAGTTCTGCTCTTGAACTCGCCGAGTTCCATGATTTTCCAAGTCCAAATTCATATCTATTTTGTTGAGTCCTCTCCTAGACTCAACCAGTTCGATTGAAACAAAAGAGGGTTAGGGAACCATACCCCGACTCGTCGAGTCCTATGAACGACTCGCCAAGTCCCCTAAAGTCCATGTCCATATAGTTGATTTCAGTCGGGTTTAACACATCCAAAACATAGATCTAGCCTCCTAGGATTCATAATAAACATAAAGTTACAAACTTGACGTTCATGCATGGGGTATTTGGCTCAAAAGGCCCAAAAAATGGAGTCTACAAGATGCATTGGGATCTTATGGCAATAAAGTTGGCACCTTTATAACATAGGAACCCTCAATGGTTCCAGATCTGAAGTCATACCCCCATATAACCACAAAATTCTGAATATGGCACTTCTAAGACATAGAAAAGGTAGAAATGAACCCTAACTAGAGATCTAAGAGATAGTTGGTAAAGGTTTCAGCTTTATACCTCAAATAAGTTGGAAATGTGCCAAAACCTCTAGATCTTCTTGCTTCCTCTTGATCTCTCAAGCTTCCTTCTTCGTCTCAAACTTCAAATACACACAAAAGGCACCAAAAAGCTCAAGAACACTTCAATAATTGATTAGGGCTTGGAGTTAGGGCTTCTCTGGACTGAGAGGGATGACATAGGCTGGTTTGGGACAAGATAAGGTGTTTAAATAGGGTGCAAACCCTAAATATTAGGGTTTCATCCATACAGTCCTACTTGCCGAGTCAGGCTCTCTGACTCGTCGAGTAGGTTCTTTAAACTCGCGTCCAAGAGTCTAGTCTACTCGACGAGTTGGGCCTCCAACTCCCTGAGTCCTAGTGCAAAATCATGCAATTAATTAAATTTAAATATGTACCAGGAACCAGTATTACAATTCATGTAAAAAACATGTGTAAGCATTGATTGAAAACCTCGGTTTAAACACATGTAAAAAACAATTAGATTTACAGAAAAGAAAAACTAGAAATTATAATAATGAGAGAACAAGGCTCACCTTTTCCTTAAATCCTAATAATACATCCCCAACTTCTGAAGTGGTAGAGAAAGAATTGATTTGGGCATTTCATTTGATAAACTAATTCTTCTTCGTAGCCGTACCATAACATGAATGAGAATGAAGGAGGGATGGAGGTAAACTTCTCACGTTGATTTTAGGTTGAAGCAAATCATTCAAATCAGAGACATGAACATCATATAGGGTATTTTGGGTTTCAAAAGCGCCAAACTCCGACCATGAATATCTGTAATTTTAGGCCTTCAATGGAGGGGATAGGGTTTTGAGAAGGGATATGTGATGATATTTTAGTCGACAATTGTTAAAGGGATGCAGGTTTTGTAGTGTTTATTCCTTTATTTTAGGATATATTAATTGAATTATTCTTTTACCATAATTAGATTTACTAAGATTACCATTATAACCCTATTTTTGTTAATTATTTTATTATTTCCTAAATTCTCATTGGTACATATATGCACACAATAGTTGCCAGGAACATTTGAACATATATATATATATATATATATATATATATATATATATATATATATATATATAAACACATACACACACAAAGTATCATAGTCGTGGGTTGACGGTACATAATACATCAACCCAAACACAACTCATATAACTATGCAGGTCACGGATTGGAGGATAACTATTTAAAAGGTTAAATTCAGGTTCGTTGACCGAATAAATATAATTTGCTTGACATTGAATTGATTCGGTTTTATTTTCGAAGTCTTATTAAAAGTTATTAATGTAAGTTACTTCAAAATGTAAGTTACAACCTAAGTGGCCCTGGCATTTTCACTTCAGCAACAAAAACAAGTATTTACTAGTTACTACCCTATAAAGATTCCAATGTCCTCTTTCCAAATAACAAAAGCATCCTTTAACTTATGAAAACAGTATACTAACATAAGTTAATTCATATTTCATATATTAACAATCATTGATGTTTTCATAGAAATAAAAGATAACATGGAGTAATATTCTTAATTGACCAATCATTTTTTTTGAAACGACCTATTAACTTGAAATAAAGATAAAATCTCTAGCAAGAAACTAAAGAGAACAAAAATTACAAAGACTTTAAAGGACCTTGCAACCAACAAGTCCATTTAACAACACTTTTCCTATTTCTATTAGAATACCATAAAGTGAAAATTCACGAATGGAATAAAACATATCCCCTTTTTTCAACTTTCCTTTAACAAAAACATTATCATTCTGAAATCTCTAAATATACCACAAAGTCGTCCCCACCATAACATCAATTGCAATCTTCTTATTGGATCAACAATGAAGAGAGTCCATGTAATAAAAAAGATAATAAATTTGTGACAACCCGAAATTTCCATTGTAAATCAAATCATTTCAATCCAATAGTAGTAGAGCAGTTACAGTGAAAATTCAAACTTATGGAATAAGTTTGGCAGTTTTAGGGTTTTACACCAAAAGGGGTATTAGGAGAGTGGTTGCACTAGGATTTTGTGCAACACTGTAAATTCCATTATCCTAGAATCATTAGAATCCATTCCGAGATTAGAAATATTTTCTGCCAAAAATCTCAGGACTATAAATAGAATTCTGAACCAAATTGGTTCATTAGTTGAATTCCATTTAGAGAAAAGCCCATTTCTCTCTCACGGATCTTCGGGTTTTCATCCCAGATTGTGAGTCTACTTCCCTAAATGTGTTTTAATACTTGTTATATGCATTATAACATTGTTTACATGTCCAAAACACAAGATCCGGGAGTTTACCGCCCAAGAACGTTCTTGGGGAGTAAACTCCAAAATCAAGCCTAAAGGCCACCTAGTCCCAATTCCGTGTTAGGCATCTAACTAAGGACTTAGTGTATGATCATTAGAGGCTAGAAACAAATCAAAAGCAAGTAGTTTGAGGAGTTTACGGCCAAGGAACAACCTCTTGGGCCGTAAACTCCAAGTAAAGGGCACATATGAGTGCCTTGTGATCCTTAGCCTTAGAACAAACACCTAGAAGCTTTAAACTCATGATTTATGCCATCAAAACCCTTAGAAATCATTCCCATAAGGGAGTTTACGGCCAAGAAACTCCTTGGGCCGTAAACTCCAAGTTTTAGGCTCCAAAATGCCTTCAAACTCATCCTAAGGCTTAGTATTCATTTTTGGCATATACCTTAATGTGTTTAGGACCTAGATAACACATAAAAAGCCTAAGTGTTGAAGAGCTTACAGCCAAGAGTATTTCTTGGGCCGTAAACTCCTTAAATGGGGTCAAAGGACACCCTAGACACTTCCTTAGGTCAAGAAACTTTTAGGGCAAGTACCTAGATGAGATATGGACTAGTTAAAATTCTTAGGACCTTATGTGTGAGGGAGTTTATGGCCCAAAGAGTTCTATGGCCGTAAACTCCATCAAATGGTCCCTTTTAGTGCCATAAATCTTCCTTAATCCAAGTATCGAAGCCTAGACTTGTTCCTAGATATATTAGAGACTTGAAAGGACAATAAGAACCCTCCCAAGGGAGTTTACGGCCATAAACTCCAAGGGAAAAGGGTCTTTGGGCCTTAAACTCTAATGAATATGGTCTATTGACCTTAAACTCCCATTAGGGGCATTGCACTTCTTTGTTGCAACCCATTAGCCTCCTAGCACTTGACCAAAAGTGTTAGCCTCGCACTTAAATGTTATTACTTGTATAATTAGTGTTATAATCACTAATTATTTATATACATATGTCTTCATATGTATTTAGGATCATTGTGTGTGTCTAAGTCATCACTTGACACCAAGCACTTGTCCGATCCTTCCGTACGATAACAACCCGTTCAATTCCAGTCACATACTGCAGGTGAGTTCATACCCCTTAACTAATGTTTTAAACTATTTCAAATGTTTTATGGGGGGGATACAAGTAGAATCATGCTACTTATTATGTCAATCACATGTGATTTGTAAGTAGGACATTATTACTTATTACATCAATCACATGTGATTGATATGCAACATTCAAAAGATTTGGCTACTCATTAGCCGTTTTACCAAACAGTTTCCTTCAAATGATTTTTATAAACATTTTATATGTTTTCAAACTACTTCTTACACTGTACTTCTTACTATGTTTATCATACTTCAAACTTATTTACAACTGTGTTTCAAACAAATGTTTCTTTATACTCAAAACTGTTTTATTATACTTATGCCTTCAAATTGTTTTATAGATTGACATCAAGTCGATCTTCTCTTAAAATAATATTTCTGTTTCAATTGTTTTACAAAACTTACTTATGCTTTTATTTTATTATAAATTGCATGCCTCTATATGTATAGTTATATGAGAAATGTTTAAAAGACTTAGGAAGACTATCCACCCTATTTCCTTTTCGCGCCTTGAGATGTGGTCTGGTGGGACATTGGGTATTCATCTGAAGGTCATTTAAAGATTTGTTATATATAATATGTACATATATAGTCATAAAAGGTTCTTCCAGTTCATCCTATGCCCTTGGGTAGCAAGGGTATACATCCATGTCCATACGTACACTTAGATTACTAGAAAGCTACCATATGGGTAGTTCAGGAAGATACTAGAACCATTGCTAGAACGCGATACCATTCAATGAGTCAGTTCATTCATGAGTCAATACTTTCTAGAACTTTTCAGTACATTACATATACAGATATACTAGGACAAGAACATATACAACTATACTAGAATGATTACATTACTATACTTGCTAGATAGAGAGAACACACATTACAACTAGCACACGTAGAACATTACAGTACACTACTGTACTATTACATGATCGCTCTTACTTGAGTACAATTACATGATCACACTTAGATATACATAGAACAGACGTCATTAGGTGCTATAGCACGGAACTAGTTCACGATCTAACTATACTGATGAATCACACCACAATTGTGATAATTATCGAGTATACATGATCATTCGGTAATGTGGATGCTCACGGCTTGCGTTCATGCAGGGGTCGTGGGTAGGTCCCAAAATCCCTTTGATAGGGGAGCGTATAGTCTGGGATCTAGACATCACATTATACCTTATCCCTCAAATAAGGCAGTTGAGTACCGATGTAGTTATTTTTATTAAATACTATAGTACTTGGTAGTATTACCTTGGATTTAAGGTAATAAGTACGGTTGTAGTTGGACACTACACCATAGTACCACATTGATTTTCCATTACATATTTTTAGTGATAACCCCACTTAAACATTATTGTACAGACTATATTTTTGAATACTGATAGTTATACTTTGGAAAATGCATCCTCTTACAAGAGACACACACATTCAGAACAGTTAGGTCTTGGTAGAAGACTACATTCAGAACAGTTAGGTCTTGGTAGAAGACTACATACAGAACAGTTAAGTCTTGGTAGAAGACTCCTTTTGTCATTAATAGGAATCATAGGGATTCTAGGGTTTTTCAAACACTTACAGTTCATATACACTTTCAATACTTTTAAGTACATATACTTACATTTTCTCACATACAAATTAAGACACTAAATACTTATGATCTCACCAGCTTTAAAGCTGATACTCGCTTTCAAAATTACTTGTATCCTCAGGTCATCATAGACAGGTACCGATGCAAGGAGAAAGGAAGATGGATCTTGTTCAAGACTTATCTTTCATTTTGATTTATGCTTTAGTGTTTATCAAAATTTGACAGAACACATTTGTATAATAATTATATTATTAATGCAATGGATGATGTTGTTGCTTGTTTACTACTTTACATTGTTGTTGATATTATACATGACGTCCTCTGCCCCAGAACGTTTCCGCCATTCCTGGTTTTGGGGTGTGACAGATTGCTATCAGAGCATTGTTTATAGTGAATTAAGTATATCAACCCATAAAAGATATACTAACTATAAATACATAAGGGATTAAAAATACTCTGACCAAGAGTTTATACTTTAAATAGTAAAATATTCAAGTAGGTATACGTGCTGCATTCATACTAAAATCAGTGTCACTAGGACAGTACAAAAGAATTACGATTGTTGGACAACACAAGTGGGCTTAGAGACATATGGTCAAAACTGGGAAGATATAGCCTGATCGCCTATATTATCCGAGGGTTGACTAGCATGTGCCTAAGTTTAAGTGTGTGGTTGCAACAATGCTATAATCTTACCAACCCTACCACAAAGAGAACAATAGAACCTAACAATAAATTTAAAATACTATAGGTGTATTTTGGTGTTACTATGAGTACTTCATACTTTAGAATTAAAACGGGATCTTCATTACTAAGTTGATAGTTGCTAAGTGGATACACTAAGGCTACATGTAATTAGGATGTTATAGACTTAGAATCTATGATAATTTTGCCTTACCCCTATTCTGTGTGAATTTGGAATTAAGGTCACTTATTCGATGGTCTATCCTATTTAGATTACACATAGCTGGTATGCACTTCACAAATAGCAATGTAACTGATGAAGTTTTTCTACATAATTATCTAGATAGATTGTCTAATAATTATCCTTTTACCCTAAATTCTCGCATAGAAAACATGACTGGACTCCATCCCCTTGACAGCCAGTACCTTCCGAATGAGGTCATAGCTGGTTGGTTTGGAGAATAACCAGAGAATGATCATCCTGTTCCCCTTGAATGATCACCATGATGAAGACCTTTCGTCTGATGCTAACTCCGAACCAGAGTTTGAGAACCTACCCCGAGCAACTCCCTTTCCAATTCCTAACCCTCGTCCGGCTTTTCATGGCCCGACCCTGAGTGAGTGGAATGCTTGGAAACATGGAGCCAAGGACAAGATCAACCTATGCTATTTGATGGCGACCGAAGTTTTTACGACTTGAGCAATGAGGGCTTAGCAGATATAGTCTTGCCAATCTTGGTCCGCAGAGTGGCCCGAAATGAGATTCAAGGCAGGACAGCTCTACATCAGATTACAGAAGTTGTCGCCAATGCTAGATTGCATACCCTCCACACCATTCATCTAGAAGATGCCCACGAGAGATCAGAGAGAAACCATGAAATCCTGTTGCAAACACTGGCTGAATCACGAGCCGAAGGCTAAGAGCTCCAAGTACGCCAGATGGTGTGCGAAAGACACCTACTTGACGTGGAACGTCAATTGGTTGAACTAAGAGTTCACCAGAGGGATGACCGTCGCCGCAGTGGACGCTTTACTTTATTTCCCTTATAAAAAGAAATCGTGTTTTTCTGTTTATGCCCGATGTGGCATTTTCTATGAAATTATCTTGTTCCGTAAGTACTTTAGTTAGGTCTTTATGCTGTCAGGAACTATCTTTTGTGGATATGATGTAAGACCTTTACAAGGTCATTTTCCAGAATCTTTACATCGTGAATATCACAGATATTGACAGCCGGCTAACTTCTGTGTCATTCTTCATTCAAGTACTCTTGCCATTCATTCATAAGAGTCTATCTGAATCATGCTTTAGTCAAATCATTGGACTACAGCGATTTATCTCCAGAGGCATTTCCAAGTCTCTTTCAGTGGTTGGATCTTGTTATTCACTAACCCACTATACCTCAGCTCGAACGATAAACGTCTTGAGACCATACTACGAACTTACTTCCACCCGTGACTTGGACTGCATCTTGGGGATGTAGGTCCAACTTTCGAGAACATACTTCTACTCTTTACATGAACAATCTAAGTACATCAGGGTTAACCGAAGTCGCTCACAAATCCTTATCTTTCGTATTACAGAATCATGTCGTCATCCGGAAACGACCAGCCAAGCAACGAGACCTATACTTTTTCGATGGACGCCGCTACCTTTCAAACGACATTAACAGCTGCTGTAGTGGCTGCCGTAACCGCGGTCATTGCGCACCGTAGCGCTAGCAACACAGTCGATACTACTGATGGGAATGAAGTTCCCAATCGTGATATCCATTCAGGAAAAGAACAAATAGTAACAGTCACTGGCTCGCAAAGTCGAAAGACAGAGAACAAGAAACGAAAGCGTCAAGCCCAGAAAGAACGCAAGAAATCCCGTAAGCTGGCTATACAACCGCAACAAGTGGAAACCCCTACCGTTCCCATACCGCGCAGATCATATGAGGGAAAACTCCTGAAGTGTGAGAAGTGTAGTTTCCACCATCATGGGGCTTGCCATGAGATGCAATGTTGCAATTGTCTGAACATAGGGCATCATGCTCGTGACTGTGGAGCACCGAAACGACCTGTTACTCAAGTCCCTTTCATCGAGACTAACCATGCGCGCAAGACGAGTTATAGTGCAGAACGATTTAAGAAACAATTTCCAAGGTGGAGTAACGAGGAAGACACTCATGTCCACATAACATTGGCTAAACACCACAATCCTGTCGCCAAAGCTAGTACCACCCAGGCATGCCACCAATGCGGGGAAATAGGGCACTTCAAGAAAGATTGCCCGATAACAAAGAACTCTGGCGAAGATGGGAGAATTCTCAGGATCACCGCTGCAGGAGAGCCTGCTCCGGAACCACGTTATATATAAATTAGGCATTTCGTTGTAACAGACTTATAAACTATCTAGAACTAGTGCAACTAGAGTCTTACCTTTTGCGAGATCCTATCTGTATAAGGACTCTCGTGCTGCGTATACTTGACTTTTGTAGTATACCTTATTCGCAGCAATAGTCTTGTGGTAAACCTAAAGTACTGTAACTCTGTTCATGGTTGCACGGTTGTGTTTTGTCTGTAAACGTCTTATGTTCAAATCTAATGTCTTTAAGTTTCGGTATGATTTCGACATTATCATACGACTTGATTCAATTTGATCCTCACGAAAACAGCTTCATGCGTACACCCCTTTCTTCTAGATCACTTTTCCAGCGAAACCGTCACATCGGAACGTCGAGGTACTCATGCCAGGAGTACCTATTAGTTATTTTCTTTCCGAATAAATCCCCGAAGTACCACTCGTGCAGTACGTCAAGTTTAATCCAGGGATTCATGCGGTTGATCTATCATTGAAGAATGTATGCATAAGAGTGATATATAATCAAGGTTCTACAGGTTTAGAATTGATGATTCCACTTTAAATTCTTTTTCCCCGATGGGATGTGAACTTAAAGAAGAACCAGTTATTCGACTACCATTTCAACCTTAATTATATATGACTCGTATACACGAAAGGGTGACTGTGAAACTAAGTATGAATTCTAATATGAACTTCAGGACGTAGAACTGCCTAAGTACGAGTAATCACATCGTCATGAGAACAAGCATAGAACCCAGTACGACTCCCGAAAACAGGTCGCCCTATAGTTTAAACACCCACGGAGATACAAGAACAGTTTGGATAACTTAGCGAACTACACATAAATAGAATTAGAAGACTAGGTTTCTCACCCTAGAGAACCTCGGTCATATTTTTCCAGAAATCGACGGATCGCATTGCATGTACCTCGATTATTGAGGACCCCGTCGAGATTTTTCATTAGAAATCGTTATCTCTGCCGCACGTAGACAAAATGGTTGAGCAATCGCAAAGAAAGAAACTACTTCCAGGAGTGAATCCGGGATCCGAATATCACCAGTTCGAGTGTTAGGGAAAGATGTCCGGAAGACTATCTCCCGAACTCGATACGGACACGTCGAGTCCGTAGTGATACCCTCCGGATAGGACCAATGCGCCCATAGCTTTCATAAGCTAAATGAGTAGGGTACGTCTTTCTTACCTGGATCAGTTCGTCATTTCTCCTTGTAATGACTTACTTATCTACCCTTGTAGTAAGAAGGTATCGATATCAGAGATGCCGACATTTCCTTCGCCAAACTCTAGGTCTTACCGACCTACCGCCTTAGTTCGTTCAGAACTCCTCGCAAACTACAGAAACGCGTACGACTTTGACCCAGCAAGGGGTGGCTTTGACTGGGAAGTTATTCAAGAAAAAGGAACCCTTGAGATTCCAAGTGAGTGACCAAGTTCTTTAGAATAACTCACTCTAGGAATGGCTTTATATGCTTCGTAAAGCGTGGAAAGCTAAATCCAAGTTAGACAGGACCTCCGAGATTCTTAACAGAATCGGTTCTGTGCCTCGCACAAACTCGATCTACTCCGCGAGCTCAGTAACATACTTTCTACTCTTCGCATCTCGATCGTGAAACTATACCTTTCCGTAGGACACTTGCAAGTCCACTCGTCGAGATCCTTGCCTTCGTATCAGAACCGTAGTGACCCTCGACCGAGAGGTCAAGAGGACGAAGCAACGTCGTCGCCAGTTAGTGAAGGTTCGTTGGGATACCAACCGAGAGCCCGATTTCACTTAAGTACGCTAGAACCAATCGATTAGGAAGTTTCCTCCTCACGTGTCGATCATTCGTGCATACTTCCTTGCCTAAATTCTAATTTCGGGACGAAATTCCCTTTAACAGGGGGATGATGTGACAACCCGAAATTTCCATTGTAAATCAAATCATTTCAATCCAATAGTAGTAGAGCAGTTACAGTGAAAATTCTAACTTATGGAATAAGTTTGGCAGTTTTAGGGTTTTACACCAAAAAGGGGTATTAGGAGAGTGGTTGCACTAGGATTTTGTGCAACACTGTAAATTCCATTATCCTAGAATCATTAGAATCCATTCCGAGATTAGAAATATTTTCTGCCAAAAATCTCAGGACTATAAATAGAATTCTGAACCAAATTGGTTCATTAGTTGAATTCCATTTAGAGAAAAGCCCATTTCTCTCTCACGGATCTTCGGGTTTTCATCCCAGATTGTGAGTCTACTTCCCTAAATGTGTTTTAATACTTGTTATATGCATTATAACATTGTTTACATGTCCAAAACACAAGATCCGGGAGTTTACCGCCCAAGAACGTTCTTGGGGAGTAAACTCCAAAATCAAGCCTAAAGGCCACCTAGTCCCAATTCCGTGTTAGGCATCTAACTAAGGACTTAGTGTATGATCATTAGAGGCTAGAAACAAATCAAAAGCAAGTAGTTTGAGGAGTTTACGGCCAAGGAACAACCTCTTGGGCCGTAAACTCCAAGTAAAGGGCACATATGAGTACCTTGTGATCCTTAGCCTTAGAACAAACACCTAGAAGCTTTAAACTCATGATTTATGCCATCAAAACCCTTAGAAATCATTCCCATAAGGGAGTTTACGGCCAAGAAACTCCTTGGGCCGTAAACTCCAAGTTTTAGGCTTCAAAATGCCTTCAAACTCATCCTAAGGCTTAGTATTCATTTTTGGCATATACCTTAATGTGTTTAGGACCTAGATAACACATAAAAAGCCTAAGTGTTGAAGAGCTTACGGCCAAGAGTATTTCTTGGGCCGTAAACTCCTTAAATGGGGTCAAAGGACACCCTAGACACTTCCTTAGGTCAAGAAACTTTTAGGGCAAGTACCTAGATGAGATATGGACTAGTTAAAATTCTTAGGACCTCATGTGTGAGGGAGTTTACGGCCCAAAGAGTTCTGTGGCCGTAAACTCCATCAAATGGTCCCTTTTAGTGCCATAAATCTTCCTTAATCCAAGTATCGAAGCCTAGACTTGTTCCTAGATATATTAGAGACTTGAAAGGACAATAAGAACCCTCCCAAGGGAGTTTACGGCCATAAACTCCAAGGGAAAAGGGTCTTTGGGCCGTAAACTCTAATGAATATGGTCTATTGACCTTAAACTCCCATTAGGGGCATTGCACTTCTTTGTTGCAACCCATTAGCCTCCTAGCACTTGACCAAAAGTGTTAGCCTCGCACTTAAATGTTATTACTTGTATAATTAGTGTTATAATCACTAATTATTTATATACATATGTCTTCATATGTATTTAGGATCATTGTGTGTGTCTAAGTCATCACTTGACACCAAGCACTTGTCCGATCCTTCCGTACGATAACAACCCGTTCAATTCCAGTCACATACTGCAGGTGAGTTCATACCCCTTAACTAATGTTTTAAACTATTTCAAATGTTTTATGGGGGGGGGGGGGATACAAGTAGAATCATGCTACTTATTATGTCAATCACATGTGATTTGTAAGTAGGACATTATTACTTATTACATCAATCACATGTGATTGATATGCAGCATTCAAAAGATTTGGCTACTCATTAGCCGTTTTACCAAACAGTTTCCTTCAAATGATTTTTATAAACATTTTATATGTTTTCAAACTACTTCTTACACTGTACTTCTTACTATGTTTATCATACTTCAAACTTATTTACAACTGTGTTTCAAACAAATGTTTCTTTATACTCAAAACTGTTTTATTATACTTATGCCTTCAAATTGTTTTATAGATTGACATCAAGTCGATCTTCTCTTAAAATAATATTTCTGTTTCAATTGTTTTACAAAACTTACTTATGCTTTTATTTTATTATAAATTGCATGCCTCTATATGTGTAGTTATATGAGAAATGTTTAAAAGACTTAGGAAGACTATCCACCCTATTTCCTTTTCGCGCCTTGAGATGTGGTCTGGTGGGACATTGGGTATTCGTCCAAAGGTCATTTAAAGATTTGTTATATATCATATGTACATATATAGTCATAAAAGGTTCTTCCAGTTCATCCTATGCCCTTGGGTAGCAAGGGTATACATCCATGTCCATACGTACACTTAGATTACTAGAAAGCTACCGTATGGGTAGTTCAGGAAGATACTAGAACCATTGCTAGAACGCGATACCATTCAATGAGTCAGTTCATTCATGAGTCAATACTTTCTAGAACTTTTCAGTACATTACATATACAGATATACTAGGACGAGAACATATACAACTATACTAGAATGATTACATTACTATACTTGCTAGATAGAGAGAACACACATTACAGCTAGCACACGTAGAACATTACAGTACACTACTGTACTATTACATGATCGCTCTTACGTGAGTACAATTACATGATCACACTTAGATATACATAGAACATACGTCATTAGGTGCTATAGCACGGAACCAGTTCAGGATCTAACTATACTGATGAATCACACCACAATTGTGATAGTTATATCGAGTATACATGATCATTCGGTAATGTGGATGCTCACGGCTTGCGTTCATGCAGGGGTCGTGGGTAGGTCCCAAAATCCCTTTGATAGGGGAGCGTATAGTCTGGGATCTAGACATCACATTATACCTTATCCCTCAAATAAGGAAGTTGAGTACCGATGTAGTTATTTTTATTAAATACTACAGTACTTGGTAGTATTACCTTGGATTTAAGGTAATAAGTACGGTTGTAGTTGGACACTACACCATAGTACCACATTGATTTTCCATTAGATATTTTTAGTGATAACCCCACTTAAACATTATTGTACAGACTATATTTTTGAATAATGATAGTTATACTTTGGAAAATGCATCCTCTTACAAGAGACACACACATTCAGAACAGTTAGGTCTTGGTAGAAGACTACATTCAGAACAGTTAGGTCTTGGTAGAAGACTACATACAGAAAAGTTAAGTCTTGGTAGAAGACTCCTTTTGTCATTAATAGGAATCATAGGGATTCTAGGGTTTTTCAAACACTTACAGTTCATATACACTTTCAATACTTTTAAGTACATATACTTACATTTTCTCACATACAAATTAAGACACTAAATACTTATGATCTCACCAGCTTTAAAGCTGATACTCGCTTTCAAAATTACTTGTATCCTCAGGTCATCATAGACAGGTACCGATGCAAGGAGAAAGGAAGATGGAGCTTGTTCAAGACTTATCTTTCATTTTGATTTATGCTTTAGTGTTTATCAAAATTTGACAGAACACATTTGTATAATAATTATATTATTAATGCAATGGATGATGTTGTTGCTTGTTTACTACTTTACATTGTTGTTGATATTATACATGACGTCCTCTGCCCCAGAACGTTTCCGCCGTTCCTGGTTTTGGGGTGTGACAAAATTGAAGTAAATTAAACATTTTCAACCCCAAACATTTAAAAACTTCATCCCATCTTCTAGTTGTCACTTCACATTTGAATAAAAGATGAGAAAGTTGCTCAACTTCCATATTATAAACAATATACAGGGTAGAAGGAATATCCTTAGTTTTGTAACTGAGATTAATAAGATTAAGGAGTTTGTTCATTCTAACTCTCCACACAAGAATATTAACGAGCTAATAAACTATTCCATCTAGTTTGAGTATTAATAGAGGGAAGATGCATTTATCAATCCATCTTCTTAAGTGAGCAACTGTAAAATCGCCAGAAGGGTCTAGATTCCAAACCTACCTATCTTCATTATCCAAAAGCGAAAGAATATTAGACATCTCCTCAAAATGCAATTCCTACTCCCCTCTATGTTGCGATGCCAATTATGAACCAAATCCATACCTATTTTTCGATCCAAAAGTAGGCAGCATTTGTCAGATTCAAGTTGATACAACCTAGGAAAGAAAGTAGATAAAGTGTAATCTCTAATCCAACAATCCTTTCACAAAAGAGTTGAAGTACCTTTACCAATTCCTTATTCCGATAACTTGATCTGAAAAGATTTTTATTCTATTCAACCTCAACGATGAAGGAATTATCCTTTCCCATGAAGCCGAACCATCGGTACTAGACCTACGACCATCGAATCCACCAGTTCTAGTCCTACCACTATTGACTCCACTAATTCTAGTCCTACCACTATTCAATCCATTTAATTGTATTTTGAGACCGAAGGTGCGGAGTGCACAATTATATATCCAAATAGGGGACTCAGGAACATGCGAGTTCGTAGATAGCGCCCCTTGCAGGGTCAAGGGATGGCCATTATGGCATGTAGAGCAGTGCCCCACCCTGAAAAATAGTGCACATGGGATAAATGGGCACAATAGCTTTTTCTATCCAAAAACCCAATGTTTGCGTCCACTACAAAAAGGGACTCCATTTTTCCTACTAAAATTGTCTTATATATGTATGTGTGTGTGTGTGTATATATATATATATATATATATATATATATATATATATATATATATATATATATATATATATATATATATATATAAAAGAAGACTCAAATGTTGCAGAAGATAATACGAGAAACCAACTTCTTCTCTCTATATACTATATCTCGAAAACACAATCAACTACAAAGTATTTTTTTGTTTCAAATTTTGGAATAGGTTTTTATTCTAAATCGATTTGTTCTTAGATTATCCCAAATCAAATTCGTGATACCCCAACAGGGGCGATATAAAATATATTGGAAAATGTACTTATACACAAGCATTGAATTATCTAAGTGTTATTGATGATATTCAAAACCCAAAATCCAATTGGTAACTGGTAGCTAGAAATTGAAAACTTGTAGATGTTGGTAGCTGGAAGCTAGAAGATGGACCTTTGATTTGTTATATTAGTCTTTGGCAAAATTAGTTGAAAGATTTTGAAATGTGTAAATTTACATAAAAATGAAATTAAAATAGATTATGTTAATCATATTAATGGAAATTGAGTAAAAAGCTCAACATTTTTTTTTCTTAAAGGGTATGTGAAGTAGCTTTTAAATTTCTAGTTTTTTGCTTAAACTAAAAGCTAAAAGTCGATACCCCAAACACAATTTTTGTTCAAATCAAACTTTTTGTTAAAAGCTAAAGAATATAAGCTCCCAAAATCCCATTATGGAGCACGACTATAACGATCTACTCGACGAGTTGGTGTTATGACTCGACAAGTTGGTGTTAGAATTCAAATGTCTTTTTCAGCCCATGTTTTTTAACTTTTCACCTTTTTGTCGTTTCCAACCATTAAAAATTAATAAAAATTGATTTCTTCAACAAGATTTCACCCTTTTTACAGAATTTCCGTCAGCTTTTGTCCCTCCTTTTTTGATAAACTTTTAAGAAACCTTTGGTACCCATTTAAGATTCAAGATTGATGAAGACCTTTTGCACATCCACTTCTTTGAAAAAAATGATCATCTTCTGATAACGATATCCGATTTTTAGGTGGAAAACAAAAATTTCCAAAATTTTCATTAAACCAACCAAATAACCTTTTTTGCTCCCTCTAGCTTCTACCATCTTTGTCTGAAGAAAAATGAGAATTGAACTTTCTTTAAACATGCTTGAATTTAACTTTCTGAACTTTTTCACAAGCTTGAGTGACTTGTACCTTGGGCATCCAAACCTTCTTCATTTTACTCTTCTTCTTCTTCTTCTTCTTCTTCTTCAGATTTTGAGACTTCAAATATGGTTTTTTAATATGAACATGTTCTTACATTTTAGAATCTGACCATCAAAAACCTTTGGTACACAAACTTTTGGAGTTTGGTAAATCTGAACATCTTGAATTATTGGCTTTCTGTAAGGAACCATTCCTTTAAAAACATCTTCAGAACATGAAAAATCATCTATTTGAGTTACAATAGAGCAAAACTTCTTCACTTTCACGATTTCAGAAGAATTTCTTTCAGATTTGTCTTTAGCAATACCAAATTTGGAATATAACCCTTTTGAAAACTTGAACCATTTGACTCCCCCTAAACAAGAACATCTGGAGTCACCTTTTCTTTAGTAACACGAAGAACATTATAAACTTCAACAAGAACACCAATAACATCCTTTTGAACAACATCTTCTTTTCTTTTTCTTTCTTTCTCCATTTGTTCTTGTTTTTCCCGTTCCAAATGATTTTTGATAATACGAAATTGTTCCTACACAAGCTCATTTTCATCCAAAATATTTATAATTCGTTTTTCTATAGTTTTCAAATATGATTTTTTTGTCAATCTTTCCATCTACTAAGAGATTATACAAATCAATGACACATTGAGAATGTTTTATTAGACCATATATAAGATACCAACGATCTGTATTTGAAAGTCTAAATTTAGATCTGTAACTTTCATTCCTAGTTCTTTAATCGAAGATAACAACTCTAAAACTAAATAGTTCATCATATCTTTAACCCGAAATAAAACTCGAAGAGATAGAAAAATAGATCTAACAAGTTTTATAGAGATAGAAAATGGATCTGAGATGATTTTTAGAGAGAGACAGTAGATCTAAACACAAATATGACAACAAACATAAAATTCTTTTTCTATTTCTTTTCCCAAACACAAATCAAGAACAAATAAGATGATAGAATAAGTAGAAGATAACAGATCTGAACAAGGTTTTGCAATAATATAAGATATTTTACTTTTTCTTTTTAGAAAACTTACAAAACTTGAAGAACAAGGTGAGATTCATGAAAAAATTTCGCCATATCTGATCGATTCTTGCAATAATCGTTGAGATTTACAAGAACCCTCTCTGATACCACTTGCTAGGAATAAAGAAAAGATGACGAATGCAGAATCTGAAGAACAATCATGAATCAATCACCATAATATGCAAGTAAACTGTCAATGGTTTTGTGTATATTGATATTGATATGACCGTACAAAGAAAACCCTTTTCAAGAAAAAACTTAAATCAAAAGTTAACCTAATGATTATATACATGGAACATAAAATATTTACCAAAAATATAAAACCATAAAAAGGCTTCTCTAAATAACCAAAAATGTCAAATCAGTTTCAATATCTCAAAATACTCAACAATTAATATTATCATGTTCCATGTAATCATGACTAGTAAAAGAATAATGTAATCGTAAAGGAACCTCTCTTTTAACTTGTGAATTGTTTTTGATTCATGATAAGTTAATAATATAATCTTCATTATGCAACTATTACATATTGTTGAGTTTTATTCAAAATCATTTTCCCAAAAATGCTAAAAACGGTAGCGGAAGCTTTAAAAATGGAATAAACTTAAAACTCTTTTTAATCCACCAATGATGATTTTGCAAATCAAGGAAAGATTAAAACCGAAACCATAAAAAGAAAGAGCTACAACCTTTGAGGATTTTGTTTCCTCTCGTGAGATTGGAAGTTGATGAAGATAACAAAAGACTCAAAATAGAGCTAATCTAAAAGTATCCACCAAGCAAGGATAAACCACTTGAAGATGCTAGTCTTCAATTGTATTAATTTGTTCTAAAACCATTAAGTTTTATACCAAATAAGACTTAATGAAAAGCAACTTATAAGAACCCCAATACTTCACTACACCATACAAGTAGGAGGTGATGGGAGAGCCTCAAGGCTTTCGGTTTTTAACAACCTAAGAGAAGAAGAAAAGAATGAAAAACTAAACTAGTTTTTGCTCATTACCCTTCTTTATATACTTATACAAATATACTAATTTAATGTAAGAAATTAAGGAAATTTTTTTTTATATATGATAAGTATGGAGATGTAATACATAAGAAAACACACAACATCTTCTACATGAGAAGAAGATGTGGTTTTGGAAAGTAAAGTCAAGACCAAAGAGTGTGTCTTACTCCATCTCATAACTAGTTGTTACATTATAGCTAAATGATTTACTCTAAGAACTCAAAATGTTTTACATAACTTTAATATTCAATCATATGATATTTAGTAGTTTTTTCTCTTTAATTATCATTTCATAGAAATAAAACTTTCTCAATATGTTGGCAAAATATTATGTTTATATGATAATGTTTTTTCCGATTAAATAAAAGTGTTGAAAACATTCATTAATAATCAAATTACTCCAATAAGTAATCAATTAATAGTATATTGTTATAACGAGACCCTATAGGATCATATTTCATTACTAAATTGTGACATCCCCAATTTACGGCCAATTAAAAACTTTTTCTTTATGCTTATTTAAAACAAATTATTCTTTTGTTAATGAATAATTTGTCCCAAAACAATATTAATGTTAAATGATATCAATATCAAATGAATTTCTAAAGACACGTTTGCATTAATATTCAAAAGCATGGATGTCATAAATAATACAGAAACATAAGCAAAAACTAGTCTTTACTGGACATACATCAATTTATTTAATGGCCTAAAGCTCCTTAAATCTCTCAACAGATTCAAATATCTGGAACTTCATATCGCTACCTGTGATTCAAAGAAATTGAATGGGTCAAACTTGGTATCTTGGTGAGCACATAGGTTTTTTTTGTAATACCTAGTTTATGGTATGGATTTTCACTTCTTAAAAGTAAGATTTAGGGTTGTCCATGACATAGTAAAGTGGTTACCATGATGTGGAAACCTTGCATGAATTGTGTGTTCATTTAAGATACCATAACGTGGAAGGATGTTGTTAGGGCGAAGATCCTTAATCCTATCTAGGATCCCAGATCTCAAAGATATCTAAGGATCCTTAAGCCTATCCATGATCCCAAATCTTAAAGGAGTCTCAGGATCCCGAACATACATTAGGATCCTGAACATCGCCATTATTATTTCCTAATAAGTTTAACAACTATATTTCTTGTTTATTCCTCACATGTGCAGAAATGGTCAACATAAGACTCATTCTCAATAAAGAAACGTTCCAATTAGGCTTAAGACTCGGAAATACCAAGTCAAAGCATGTGCAAATACCAGCTCAGCAGGATCACATAAATCTCATACTTATAGTTACTTAACCTATACTATAAATACACTTGTAAATGACACACAATAGGCACAATCTTTGTACACCATACACACTTAGATTTACAGAAACACTTGTAATCATATTCTCATTATCATCTCTGTAATTATATGTTCAAATCAGTAAAATCAAACATAGTTGATGATCATTATAACCTCCCAAGGTTTTATGTCGGAGATCCTAGCAAGGATCAAGCGCTTTACTTATAAATCACTTGTGCAATCTTGTACTAATTTCACTAATCACTTCACCCACAACAATACAGCCTCTCATGTAATTTGGTTGACATCCAATCAGTCGATTTTTGACCAAAACAGATGCTTGCTATGAATTGGGGACATCATATGCGCAAAACCATAATTTTTGGGCATAAGGCCCTATTTAAAGGAAGTGATGGATAACGTTTCCCCATCCTTAGCCTCCATCACCTCTTAAAGCCTTAAAGAAAACACTAATCCTTTCTTCTCCATTTTTAAGATTATTTTGTGTTCTTGGTGATTCTTTAAGGAAAAAGAATCTCCTTGTGGTGTTGGAAAGCTTATAGATTTTGTTTGAGTAACTTTTGGACTTTTTTAATTTTCCTTTTCCAGATCTTGTTAGATAGCTTCTTCTAGATCTATGTTTAAATGCTTTTCCTTTCATATTCTAAGTGTTTTGAGTAGATGGATTCAATAAATTTTGCAACTTTATTGATCCCCGAGGTCCCTAGATGGTCTTAAGGGTTTTGGGCATTCTAACACTCCTAAGGTGTACATGCAACCCAAGAAACCTTGGATCTATGTTTTACTAGGATACATGCAAATTTGATTTCCAAGGTTATAAACCTAACTAGCATGGCGTGGGGAACTTTTAAACATAATAACTAGTTGAGATACATACCTTTTGTTGTTTGGATTCCTTGAGAACCTTGTCATCGTAGCACCTCAAGTGTGATGCCTCAAATGTCTCACACAACACAACAATACTTGGAATAACCTTGAGAGAAGTACACATACACACCAAAATTGGTTTGCCCTCTTACTTGCTTATAGTGGCCGATTTTCCTAGACATGTGGCCTTTATATAGTTGTGACACAAGTAGGGTTACACCATGTAAACCCTAATTGTCATGGCTTTCCATATTCCATGATCCATGGGTTGGTAACCTCCATGGTCTATCCATGGAGCACCTTATGGATTTTAACCAAATCCATACAAACCATGGATCATTAGACCAACTATACAAGAATAGATGATTTACACATTCAACCACATATATTTAATTAGTCTCTTTTTGATCACTTAATTAATTCCAAACTAATTCATGATCAATACATATTAAATAATATTATTAATATATTTGAACTTATAATATATTAACGCAACTTAAGTGTTATTTCTCTCATTTAGTCTATCCAAGTGTTGCAATGCCATGCAACCCAAATGAACCATGCTAACTGAGTCAAGTACATTCCAGGAATAGTTATGAACTTAGACACTTAATCCAACAGGTTAGATGCTCCAAATTATAAAGCTATGTAGCATGGAGTTCATCCATGGGGTTTTGACCACATTTATGCCATTTTTGACCTAACTAAGAAATGACGTGCATTGGACATGAATATCATCAAAGAAACGATTTATATGGACCATTAGGGACCCAAGAAGCATTCTGGAAGGTTTGAGCACGGGGGCTTAAAGGGTTGAGAGCTTAATGCATTAAGTTGATTGGAGCAGTTCTCATTATGTGGTGGCAGGTATCCTCCACGATGTTTTTGTTGGATTAATGTCTAAGTCCATAACTATAATTGGTAAGACTTGACCCGACCCGACATGGTCCATTTGGGTTGCATACCATCATGCACTTGGATAGACTATAATGAGAGAAATAAGACACTTATGGTTATTAATATATTATAAGTTCTAGTATATTAATAATAAGAATAATAAGATTATTAAATTAGTATTGATCAAGAATTAATCTAGGATTAATTAAGTGATCAAAAGAAGACTAATTAAATATATGGGTTGATTTTGTAAATCATCCATACTTATATAGTGGGCTAATGCTCCATGGATAATCAAGTTGGGCTAAAACCCATAGGATGGTCCATGGATGCTCCATGGTGTATTTGAACCCATGGATCCAAGGAAATGGAAAGCCATGACAATTAAGGATTTACCCTAATTGTAACACTATATAAAGATCTTATTCTTGACAAAAGCGGCCACTAAGAGAATCACACTAGAAAGTGAAGAAAAGGGCTAGCCGATTTCATGAAGTGTAGAACTCTCTCAAGTTATTCTAAGTGTTTTGATGATTGTGATTCCATTTGAGGCTTCCACACTATTGGGGCTAGGCACTCAAGCTTCATGAAGACTTTCTACATTAAAGAGGTATGTATTCTATCTTGTTACACTCATTGTTTTGTATGCTAGATTAGGATAATACCTTGGATGTTCTTATTTGCATGTATAATAGAGAAAACATAGATCCAAGGTATTTAGGGTTGCATGTACACTTAGGAGTGTTAGAATGCTCAAAACCCAACAGTGGTATCAGAGCCTAGGCTTGTTTTCTTGTTGTACCTGCAATAGAAGTTGAAAAAAACGAATTTGTTGCTGTCTGATCATCAGACTCGGCGAGTCCATCAGGAGACTCGGCGAGTCCATGCCTAAAATGTGATCAATTCGATCCAACTCGCCGAGTTGGTTCATGCACTCGACGAGTTGGACCCCCATACAACATATTTTCGAGGTTTTTGGCTAGAAATGTACTAGGAACATTACCCTAAGTTATTTTTGAACTTATAAACTTGTTTTTTAATGTGGTAATGTTCATGCTAATCCATTTTCAAAGATAATTGTCAATAGATTCATGTTTTGTATTAGTTTAAGGTTTAGACTAATTACATGAAAAAGTTTGATTTGAATTATCTTGTTCTTATGAGTTGCTTAGATTAATAGAAAGTTAATTGAAATAGTTGCTTTCAATCCATTTTAATCTAAGAGTTGATTATAAAATGTGTTTGTGTAACTTGTCCTCAAGTTACATGAAGAGTCACATTAAAGACTCATAAAACTCATAAAAGTTGGTAATGGTTACAAAATGAAGAGTCTTGTATCATTGAAATTTTTTTTATGACTCCATAACTTGTCCTCAAGTTATGGAAGTTCAAGATTCACTTCATTAATAAATAAATAAATAAATAAAGTGTAACCTTAATTAATTCCATAAGTTATAAAAATAAAGAAAAGTTAATTCTCTTATTAGTTTAAAGTCTTCCATAAGTTATGGAACTTGAAGAGTTTTTTGGATTAAAACTACTTTAAACACATAAGTTATGGAATTAATTAGTTTTGAATAGTTTCAAAACTTGCCCTCAAGTTTTGGAATTTGAAAAGTTTTCACTTATGAATACTTTAATTCCAAGTTAGCCCTTAGAATTCTAAAGAGTTAAAATTCAACACTTATACTATTTATAACATTAATGGTTAATTATCATATATATATATATATATATATATATATATATATATATATATATATATATATATATATATATATATATATGTATGTATAAGAACAATTTGTTTTACCGTTAGTAGGCCTCATTCACGAAACTGGTCTATAAGGTGGGTATAAGGTTGTTGCCTATAAAATGGCGACTTAATGGGTGTATACTCTCACCCACCGCTTGCTTGACTGGTGGAGGGTCGTTAGCCGAACGGGTAGGACAATGACTTTAAATTATCATTAAAAGTATAATGATTATTATAAAGTAACTAAATATTTTATTTAATTCCCAATCTTAGTTACTTTAGGAAAAAGGTGAATTTGGTGCTAGCCCATGGAATTTACACTTTGTACCTTACCAAGTCGTTGGTGGAGCGTGTGTGGTTAACTGACACACTAACTTGGACTAGTAAGGACCACGAAGGGTGACTTAATGTTTGTCATAGATCAATGGAGCGTGTGTGGTTAACCGGAACATTGATTAGGTGATAATATTAAGGGTACCAAGTGAATTGGTATGGTTATTCACACCTTGTTTTGTGATCCTCGGCATCCCAATCACAATATTTGAGAGGGCACACTCGAGATTGAAACATGCCATTGAAAAGTTCAATGAATCTCAAAAGATCTAGGAATTTCAAATCCAATTAAAACCTAATAAATAATTTCGTTTTTCATGGTGGAAATTGGTGAATCGTCATTCGCCTACCTTCAAATATTTTATAGCTTGGATTACGGCATACCTCTTCTAAGTTATAAAATAGTTTGTTGGGTCCTAGCCTTAATATTTCATATTGGGTGTCATATTAAGGACTTTAAATCAACTATCTTGAATATCTCCCAAACATGTCTTGTTTAGACATTTATGATCTTCCTAAATCTCATGAAGATGATGTTCCAATGGAAATCATACTTCTTTCACCTCCTCCAATAATTCTCCCTCACCCACAAGTTCTTGAAAAGTTTAAAGTCACTCAATCCCTATTGGCAAGCATAGTCTATGTGTGCTCACATCTTGGAGATAAAGTCACATATTGACAAGCCGGGAGAGTTGGGTGTCAAAGTCTCGTGAAAGTTGGATGTTCAATCACTTTCTTAGTAACATAGCGAGTCTCTTTGGGACTACTATGCGATAGACTATGACACGAGCCTTAATGATCTTATCTATTTGCTTTGTGTTGCGGAGTCAACAATGATTTGGAACACTAGTAAAGCAAATTTTATTAGAAGATCAACTTCCCAAATCTTAAATGGACATTGGTAATGGTAGCTTTGGATATCTAGAAAAACATTTCTCTTCCCAATGGAAAGGGATCGGCCATAGTCAACTAGGTTGACCAAATGGTAAAGAGAAAAACTAAGTCTGTGATAGTCCCGTGTACCATTATCAAAGGGTCCATATGTTTATATTGCCAAAGAAAAGGGCATTGGTTGCAAAGCTGCCATAATTTACCTAAGGATGTTAAAGTCGATAAGTTTGACTCTACTTCAGGTAAAGTCCACTGTCTAACTCTGTTAAGTTTCTATTTGGAGATTCTTATTACATAATGTGAATGGGTCACATGTTGATGTCCTTTAAGAATCAAAGAAAAGATAGGAAGCTTAAAGAAGTATATGCTGATTTTGATTGCGAAGATGGGTTTCGATCGCATGGTTCGGTAATCAGAATTTTGAGCTGTTGCTTAAAAGTTATAATATATTGCTTGTGAATAGATAACAACAAGGTTTTCATGTGGATTGTAAGGATAAGTTTTTCCGCAAAGTTTTAAAAAAAAAGAAAAAAAAGGGGTTTTAATTTTATTTATTTTAAAATATCCTTACAATGGCATTTGAGGAAAAAATTGTTTCTTATATGATTCCATTAATAGCGAGAGTGGAAATATGAAATTGATTCCTTCATTTGTGGTAATGTCTAAATTTACCAAATAAGGAAAGATTCTCATCATCCAAAGTCTCAATTGGACCGGGACTTGGAATTATACAAGTTGTATTGTATGATGAATGAGAATTTTTATCTTTGAAAAATTAAGACTAATTCTTTGATCACATGTATATGTGAGTCAATTGAAGGACTAAGGAATTAGGTACACTGGGTGTGCGCTGGTCAAGGTCCACCACAAAGATTGATTTGTCATGATTTACTAAAGATTAGTAAGTATGATTATACTTATGAGGTTAAGTATAATTCTGGAACATTGGAAAGGATACAATGTATGACAAAACAAATGAGAAGAATCAAATTAGGTAGAAGGATAAAAGTTTCTCAAATCTGAAAAGATGGGAGAGTACTTTAGTATCAGTTTTATGATCATCTTAATGATTATGAAACCATATCACAAATTCATACTCTAAGGATGTCTTAGTGCATTGTTATGGCTAAGAAGAGAGGTCATGAATTGTTGGATTGGTTAAAATCAAGAAGATGAGTTATACTTCGTTCCAAAACAATTCTTAGAGTCATACTCCAAGATTGTAACCTTGAGTGACATAAAGTAAGGTTTAAAACACTTATCAAATGTAGTGTGAAATGTTTCTACTCTTGTACATTTGAGATTAGTTAGTTGTGATGTCTTGGATGAGACAAAGACCAACTAAGATCAATTGTGTGAAGTGTTAGTCTTGATAAGAATCCCCACTATTCGTTGAATATTTGTTTTGTCAAGGAATGGTTCTTAACTAGGAAAACTTATATGTCAAGGGGACAGTGGGAGCCTTAAGGATCCTGAAAGAGTTTCAAAGATTTAATCAAGAGTGAAACCTATAATTT
Organism: Lactuca saligna; assembly: GCF_052625555.1. NCBI lineage: Eukaryota > Viridiplantae > Streptophyta > Magnoliopsida > Asterales > Asteraceae > Lactuca > Lactuca saligna. The sequence continues at coordinate 207,045,563 of NC_136424.1, read as the reverse complement.
ATCACTAGCACACGACTTAAGGTTTGCAACCTATCGTGTTGACATAATTCTTATTTCTGTACCTACTTCAAATAAGTTGAATTTGCATGTGAGTTATCAGAGTTCAACTTGGAAGCATTGGTGGGCCTTGTGCTACCAAGGTGACAAGAAAGTAAGATTGAATAAGTTTAATCCATGTAAGGCTGAATTTGTCACTAACCTTATCTTGTGATTATGGTTTTGACAAATTCGCATGGATAGGAACTCATACACTATAAAATCTAAGTGTCATAAGGTTTCTCTTCGATTCATGAAAATGATGGTGAGGAAACGCTTTCACTAAGTAGATTTTACGTAGATAGCAATTGTGTTATTTGCATTTTCAAAAGTCATTAGTGGAGCGCGTGTGGTTAACCAGCACACTAACATGGACTTGTGAGAAATGGCAAATGCCTAAGCAATTGAGACTATGATTACAGCATCCCTTTTCATAGTTCTGAAAATTGTTTATACACACATGTCAGCTATCTAAGAAAGGGTGTATGAATCTAAATTTCAGAAGTCCAACAGATTTCTGGAAATATGTCAGAGTTAGTGGGAGCATAAGTGTTATGCTAATAATCATCATGTTAGTGGGAACATGATAATTATGATTAGTATTGCAAGTTAGCAATGTTAATTATAGAAAACAAGGTTTCAGTTGGGAAAGAATTGTTTTGCTATAATTAAGGGAGAGGAAATTATACTTCATCTCAAATCTATAAGCTTAGATTGTGAGGTTTTAATCATTTAGTCAAGGATATATATGAATTTCATGTTGGAATGGCTCAATATAAGGAAATTCTGTATATGGGTCCATTATTTGTGTTCTAAAATTCGATTATGATTACGGCATCCCTTTTCATAATCTGAATTATGAGAACTTGGAAAATAGAAATGGAAATGTTATAGCAAAAGACTGGTTTGGTCTTTATGTGAGACATCATGAATCGTGTCCCATAATCTGAATTATGTGCTATATTCATCCTTTCTAAAATTTTCCAAATGCCTGGGGCATTAAGAAGGGAAAAGGTTTAGAACTGGATATGACTAAAAGGATTAAACAATTGTCGAGGACAATCTAAAGGTTTACCAAAGATTGGTTGCTCAAGGACATTTGGAAGTATAGTGATAATTCTGGAAGGACCATATCGACATAATCTGTAAGGAGGCAACTCTTGTTCCGAAGTGATAGTCAAAATGGAATCTGGAAATGTTTCAAAGTTAGAATTTTTAATCTGTTTAAGATTAGGAAACTTAATGCAAGAAGGATGTTCCGAAGGAGCTGATTTCCTTTGGAATACTCTGTAATGGTTGTTGTCAAGTCTTTCTGACTACGTGCATAATCATTACAAGAGGATCAATGCATATAAGTTTAGAATCTAACAGATTCCAGTAAATGACATGAATTTGGAATTCTTGCATTTGTAGTAAGGATTTGGGAGTGTGAAAAGAGAATCATTGACGTTGTGTTCAATGGATCTAGTTTACAAAGAAAAGATCATAGACAAACATAGTATGCATACTTGGTGTGTGGCATGACTAGTCTTTAGAAAACATAGTGTACATGCTTGGAGCATGGGACAACTATTGTTTTAACTTCAAGAATAAAGTTGATAGCTGAAACAGTATACACTGAATAATGTGTAATCATATGGTGATAAATAAAAGGTGTTTTATTTATATTCATAAGTTTTGAGACCATATTGGATTCAATTATTATTGTGTTTCACTTTGCATGTTTTGACTTCCCGAATAAACTAGGTTATTCTTCCGAAATGACTAAGTTATTCAAACCATCCACAGTTGGTCATATGTTGGAAGTAGATATGAATTAAGACTGTCATGAGTTGGCTTGTATAGGTCTAAGGTGTTGGACAAAGGGCTACAACACTCATGAGTGCTCATAAGTTTTGAGTATTGGATTCAACCCGCGCTCATTGGAATCACTTCATGGATTTTATCACGAGTGATCATGAGATGATAATATTTTATATTCTTCAAATCTAGAGATATGAGTTGTTACTATAAGTTGATAGTACATTGATTGCACGAAAATGCATTTGGTAACTCGGTGCTATAAAACGTGCCTTTGTGTATGATTCAACAAGTAGTAGAACAAGCCATATGAGTCGAAGTTTATCCATTCCTTTTACCTTCGGGATAAAAGCGATATCTATGGGCCCCTTGATGATTTGATGATGACAAATGGAAGTGCTCGTCCGGGCCAGGACTGATTTGATTTGTTCAATTAGTCAGTCATCATAAATCGGAAATCGGGAAACAACAAATGGACAAAGAGAATGATTATAATCCATGTCTCAGTCCATATGATATCTAGAATGGAGGAATATATGATCCCTTATCTAATGGACAAGTCATTGACAAGGTCAGAGTTCATCTACAAGGTCAGAGTTCGACATAAGCTTTTGAGAGCTACGATTGCCAGTTGGTTCCTGAAGTCATACGCAATAATAGTTTTAGACTTATCCAAGTGGGAGACTGTTGGATTAATGTCTAAGTCCATAACTATAATTGGTAAGACTTGACCCGACCCGGCATGGTCCATTTGGGTTGCATACCATCATGCACTTGGATAGACTATAATGAGAGAAATAAGACACTTATGGTTATTAATATATTATAAGTTCTAGTATATTAATAATAAGAATAATAAGATTATTCAATTAGTATTGATCAAGAATTAATCTAGGATTAATTAAGTGATCAAAAGAAGACTAATTAAATATATGGGTTGATTGTGTAAATCATCCATACTTATATAGTGGGCTAATGCTCCACGGATAATCAAGTTGGGCTAAAACCCATAGGATGGTCCATGGATGCTCCATGGTGTATTTGAACCCATGGATCCAAGGAAATGGAAGGCCATGACAATTAAGGATTTACCCTAATTGTAACACTATATAAAGATCTTATTCTTGACAAAATCGGCCACTAAGAGAATCACACTAGAAAGTGAAGAAAAGGGCTAGCCGATTTCATGAATTGTAGAACTCTCTCAAGTTATTCTAAGTGTTTTGATGATTGTGATTCCATTTGAGGCTTCTACACTATTGGGGCTAGGCACTCAAGCTTCATGAAGACTTTCTACATCAAAGAGGTATGTATTCTATCTTGTCACACTCGTTGTTTTGTATGCTAGATTAGGATAATACCTTGGATGTTCTTATTTGCATGTATAATAGAGAAAACATAGATCCAAGGTATTTAGGGTTGTATGTACACTTAGGAGTGTTAGAATGCTCAAAACCCAGCAGTTTTGTCTGATGTTGCCACGGTGTGACCAAGGGATGCCCATATCATGGAAGTCAGCTGAGATTAACTTTGATTACTGAAATTAACCATTCACTTTTTGATCTAGTTGAATTTCAGTCAAATTGCTAGTCTTAGATTGTTGTTTAAGGTTTGACCTTGAGTGTTTTGATAGGTGGGTTGTAGCATTGGTTTCTAGATATTACAAGTTGTGGTTATTTGACTATGAGTGTGATGTGATTATCCTCACCATATTATGTAGGATGTTATTTGTCTTTGTGACTTTTGCATCTATGTTAGACAGGGTCCGATATGTTAGGCGGGGCCCACTGTTATGCATGGTATGTGGTATTTTAGGGAACTCACTAAACATTGTTCTTACAATTTGTGGTTTTAAATGTTTCAGGTACTTCTCGTTTCAAAAGGAAGGGCCCGACGTGATTGAACATCATCCGCTAGACTTTTATTCCAAATTAAATGTATATGATTTTACTCTGATTTTTTCAGAATACTTTTAATCTGGTTATCGTTTGTAACAATTTAATGAATGATTTTGATTTATTTAAAATGAAGTTTTTACTCAGTATTTTGGGATGTTACAAGTTGGTATCAGAACTTTGGTTTAACGGATTTAGAAAGGGGTATGATGTGTGCAATCAGCTAAGCTCAAGTAGGTGATTACCAAAATACACATACATGTATGTTATGCTTTAGTATGATGTTATGTGAGTTACATGCTATAATAGAGCTAAGGTTTACTTTAGGAATTACATGATAGAATTGTCTGATAATTGTGGTACCTTATAGCCTAGTGAATTGTTTGTTTTGTATCACCAAAAACCTAGATTGAAAATGTTAATTGATTAGCGTATGTTTAAAATTATATATGTAGCGCCTAGTTCCTGGTATGTAAATCTTAATTGAGTATTTTTCCTTTTTAAGCCTTGGACTCAGCGAGTCATAGGTCTGACTCGCCGAGTAGGGACGAGACCCGGGACACGTTTAAGTTGGCGACTCGGCGAGTCCATATCCTGGACTCGGCGAGTCACCGCTATTGGATGAAACCCTAAGTTTCAGGGGTTTGCACCCTATTTAAGCAACATATCCGCCCCAGGCCAGCCCCCATTCACCCCCCAGAGCTCCCAACCCTCGTTTAAGCTTGTCCTTTGAAGAGTTGTAGCATTTGTTGTGTGTTCTTGAATGTTTTGAAGAAAAAGGGAAGTAGATCCAGAAGAAGGGAAGCCATCCAAGCACCATTGTGTTCTCTCAGCAATTCCATTGAGGTATATCCTATTTTTCCCCTGTTTCTATGCTTGTTGCTTCATTTAACACATTCTTTAGTGATTCCCCAAGCTTGTATGTGCATAATATTTCGGAATAAGTTGATTGGTCTCTAGATCCAAGCATAGTTGAGCTCCAGGAGCTCAGATCCACTACCTTTATGAGCCCATATTGCATATGAACCTTAGATCTACTCTTTTGGTGCATTTTGAACCCTAAAAACCCCATAGATGGATATTTACACGTAAAGTTGGAAACTTTACATGTTATTCATGCTCTAGGAGCCTAGATCTACGAATGACATGGATTGGATTCGAGCAAAATCGCATTTTTAGCTCTTGCATGGAGCGGACTCGGCAAGTCGCTCATCTGACTCGGCGAGTCCAGTCGCGAGTCTCCGGGTTTGTCCCCTTTTGTTATGTCCAGTCGTGTGGTGAGTTCAGGAGGGACTCGGTGAGTTGGAAGCCAAAACTCACCCATAGTGGAACTCGGCGAGTCAATGCCCAGACTCGGCGAGTCCAAGGCAATCTTCATAAATCAAGAACAGACTAGGTGAGTTGTTCATACAACTCGGCGAGTCTCAGCATGAGTGTTCATCGGATGAAGATGAACTCGGCGAGTTGTTCATACAACTCAGCGACTAGGATGAAGGGATTAAAACTCAAGTTTAGAAGGAGAACTATCGAGTCAGCGCCCAACTCGACGAGTAGGGACGGGATTCAGCTCAGACGATTTGCTAGAGACTCGGCGAGTTGGCGAGCCAACTCGGCGAGTCGGGTCAACTGAAAGTTGACTCTGACTTTGTCTTATGACATGATCAGGCGTAAAATGATCATTTTACCCACAGGACAATTAGTAGTAATTGATTGAGTATGTTGCGGTAATTGCAGCCGGAGGATTTCCGGAACAGCAGCAACAGTCAAAGTATTCCCACGAAGATCAGGAGCTACTCCGAGGTGAGTTACCTTCTAGTAGCGGTGGGTCTAAGGCCACAATTCTGGCCCAACAGTAGGAGACGTATGATAGATGATTGTCTTTGTGATATCATCTAGGTTTGCTACTACCTGTTATGTTATGTGTTACCATGATATGTTATATATGATAGTAGTAGAGTTCGGTTGTTAGGACCGAAGGGTAGTTAGACACCCCATATACGTCTGATAGTATATTATAATATGTTTGCATGTTGGCTTGATATGTTATATGCGATAGAGGTAGTAGGAGGGGACCAGTCCCCAAGTTCGGTTGTTAGGACCGAAGGGCAGTCAGACACCCCAGACATGTCTGATATTATGTTTGAGTTATGATATATGTGATGGTAGTAGTAGGGGGGTGAAATAGTCCCCGAGGTTCGGTTGTTAGGACGGAAGGGTAGTCAGCACCCCAGAATAGCTCGACATGGGTAGGTCAGCGCTCCAGAATGGCTTGACATGGGTAGGACGACACCCCAGAATGGTCGCATGGGTAGTCGGTGTTGGATTAATGTCTAAGTCCATAACTATAATTGGTAGGACTTGACCCGACCCGGCATGGTCCATTTGGGTTGCATGGCATCATGCACTTGGATAGACTATAATGAGAGAAATAAGACACTTATGGTTATTAATATATTATAAGTTCTAGTATATTAATAATAAGAATAATAAGATTATTTAATTAGTATTGATCAAGAATTAATCTAGGATTAATTAAGTGATCAAAAGAAGACTAATTAAATATATGGGTTGATTGTGTAAATCATCCATACTTATATAGTGGGCTAATGCTCCATGGATTATCTAGTTGGGCCAAAACCCATATGATGCTCCATGGTGTATTTGAACCCATGGATCCAAGGAAATGGAAAGTAATGACAATTAGGGTTTACCCTAATTGTAACACTATATAAAGATATTATTCTTCCCAAAATCGGTCACTAGATTATTCTAGAGAGGGCTAGCCGATTTCATGAAGTGTAGAATTCTCTCTAAGTTATTCCAAGTGTTTATGGTGTTGTGTGAACCATTTGAGGTGTCACACTTGGGGCACTAAGCACTCAAGCTTCATGAAGACAAGCACTATCAAAGAGGTATGTATTCTATCTTGTTATATCCATTATTTTGTATGCTAGATTAGGATAATACCTTGGATGTTTATATTTGCATGTATAATAGAGAAAACATAGATCCAAGGTATTTAGGGTTGCATGTACACTTAGGAGTGTTAGAATGCTCAAAACCCAACAGTGGTATCAGAGACTAGGCTTGTTTTCTTGTTATACCTGCAATAGAAGCTGAAAAATCGAGTTTTGATGCTGTCAGCCCAGCTGACTCGCCGAGTCCTTGAAGGAACTCGACGAGTCCAAGGCAAAATGTATCCAACTCGCCGAGTTGAGTTCATGCACTCGACGAGTTGGACCCCAGACAGCATATCTTCGAGGTTTTTGGCTAGAAATGGACTAGGAACATTACCCTAAGTTGTTTTGAACTTATAAACTTGTTTTTAAATGTGGTAATGTTCATGCTAATCCATTTTTAAGATAATTGTCAATAGATTCATGTTTTGTATTAGTTTAAAGGTTAGACTAATTACATGAAAAAGTTTGATTTGAATTATCTCGTTCTTATGAGTTGCTTAGATTAATAGAAAAGTTGACTGAAAAAAATTGTTTTCAATCCAAATTAATCTAAGAGTTGATTCTAAAATGTGTTTGTGTAACTTATCCTTAAGTTACATGAAGAGTCACATTAAAGACTCATAAAACTCATAAAGTTGGCAAAGGTTACAAAAAAAAGATGAAGAGTCTTGTCCTTAAGTTATGGAGGTTCAAGAGTCACTTCATTAATAAATAAATAAATAAAATATGTAACCTTAATTAGTTCCATAAGTTATAAAATAAAGAAAAGGTTAATTCTTTATTAGTTTAAAGTCTTCCATACTTTGTCCACAAGTTATGGAACTTGAAGAGTTTTTGGATTAAAACTACTTTAAATACATAAGTTATGGAATTAATTAGTTTTGAATAGTTTCAAAACTTGCCCTCAAGTTTTGGAATTTGTAAAGTTTTCTCTTATGAATACTTTAATTCCAAGTTAGCCCTTAGAATTTTAAAAGTTAAAATTCAACCCTTATACTTTATAATATTATAAGTTAATAATATTTATATGTATAAGAGTAAAGTCGGTCTTACCGCTAGTACGCCTCATTCACGAAGCCGGTCTATAAGGTGGGTATAAGGTTGTTGCCTATAAAATGGCAACTTAATGGGTGTCCACTCTCACCCACCGCTTGCTTGACTGGTGGAGGGTCGTTAGCCGAACGGGTCTGACATGACTATAATTCTCCCTTCATTAAAAGTATTAATGATAAATACTAAGTAACTAAACTCTTAATAATTCCCAATCTTAGTTACTTAGGAAAATGTGAATAAGGTGCTAATCCATGAAATTACACTTTGTACTTTGTTTAAGTCGGTTAGTGGAGCGTGTGTGGTTAACCGGCACACTAACTCGTATTTAACAAGGTAGGCAAAGGGTAACTTAATGTTTATCATAGTATCGATGGAGCGTGTGTGGTTAACCGGCACATCGATTGAGGGGTAAACACTTAAGGGTACCCAGTAATTTGCATGGTTACTTCACACCTTGTTTTGTGATCCTCGGCATCCCAGTCACAAAACCTGAAGGGCACACTCGAGATTGAAACATGCCATTGAACAGTTCAATGAATCTCAAAAGATCTAGGAGTTTCAAATCCAATTAAAACCTAATAATACATTTCGTTTATCTTGGTGGAAATTGGTGAATCGTCATTCACCTACCTTCAAATTGTTTTATAGCTTGGATTACGGCATACCTCTTCTAAGTTATAAAATAGTTTGTTGGGTCCTAGCCTTAATATTTCATATTGGGTGTCATATTAAGGACTTCAAAGATCAACTATCTTGAATATCTCCCAACACATGTCTGTTTTAGACATTTATGATCTTCCCAAATCTCTTGAAACAAGCTTTCCTAAATGAAGATGGTTTCCCATGGAAATCATACTTCTTTCTCCTCCTCCAATTATTCTCCCTACCCCACAAGTTCTTGAAAAGTTTAAGGTCACTCAAGCCCTAATGGCAAGGCAAGGTCTAGGTGTGATCACATCTTGGAGATGTAGTCACATATTGACAAGCCGGGAGAGTTGGGTGTCAAAGTCGTGAGAAAGTTAGTGGCTCAACTACTTTCTAAGTCACATAGTGAGTTCTTTTGGAACACCTATGAAGCAGACTATGACAAGACCCTTAATGATCTTATCTATTTGCTAAGATCAACTTCCTGAAACTTTATGGACATTGACAATGGTGACACTGGAAATACAGAAAAAAAAAACATTCTCTTCCCAAGGAAAGGGATTGACCATAGTCAACTAGGTTGACCAAATGGTAAAGAGAAAAAGGCTAAGTCTGTAATAGTCCTGTGTACCATTATCAAGGGGTCCATATGTTTATATTGCCAAAGTAAGGGTTATTAGTTGCGAAGCTGCCAAATTTACCTAAGGATGTTAAAGTCAATAAGTTTGACTCTACTTCAGGTAAAGTCCACTATCTAACTCTGTTAAGTTTCTATTCTGAGATTCCTGATACATGATGTGACTGGGTCACATGGTCATGTTTTAAGAATCAAAGAAAAGTAAAGGAACTTAAAGAAAGAATATGCTGAATCTGATCGCGTAGATGGATTTCTATCGCGTAGTTTGAAGATCGGATTCTTGAGCTACTTCTTAGGAGTAATGAGATATTGCTTAGGAATAGATAACAACAAGTTTTCATATGGGTTGTAAGGATAAGTTTTTCCGCATAGTTTTAAAAATAAAAGAAATTTTTGATTTTATTTATTTTAAATATCCTTACAATGGCATTTGAGGAAAAATTGTTGCTTATATGATTCCATTAATAGCAAGAGTGGAAATATGAAATTGATTCTTTCATTTGTGGTAATGTCTAAATTTATCAAATAAAGGAAAGATTCTCATCACCCAAGTCTCAATTGGACCGGAACTTGGAATCATGCGAGTTGTATAGCATGATGAATGAGAACTTTCAAGTATTGGAAAAATTAAGACTAATTACTTATTCACATGCATGTGTGAGTCAAGTAATGGACTAAGGGATCGAGTACATAGTCATGTGCACTGATTAAGTCCACCACAAAGGATATAAGGATATTCGTCATATTTTACTAGAGTTTAGTAAATATGATTATACTTACAAGCTTAAGTGTAACTCTGAGACATTGGAAAAGGTTCCAATGTAAGGCAGAGCGAATAAGAAGAATCAAATTAGGCAGAAGGATAAAAGTTTCTCAAATCTGAAAAGATGGGAGAGTACTTTAGTATCAGTTTTGTGATCATCTTAATGATTAAGAAACCATATCAAAATTATTTCTCTAAGGAAGTCTTAGTGCATTCTTATGACTAAGAAGAAGGGATCTTGAAATTGTTGAAATGGTTAAGTCAAGAAGATGAGTCATACTTCGTTCCAGTACAAGTCTTAGAGTCATACTCCAAGAGTGTAATTTGAGTGACATGTCTTAAAGAAGGTTTAAAAACACTTGACAAATGTAAGAGTAAAAGTTTTCTACTCTTGTACATTTGAAATTGGTAAGTTGTGATGTTTTGGATAAAACAAAGACCAACTTCGGCCAATTGTGTGAAGTGTTTGTCTTGATTAGAATCCACACTATCTCTTGGATGTTTGACAAGGGAGTCTTATAGGTCAAGAGGACAGTGGGAGTCTTAAAGGTCTTGAAATTCTCAAGAACTAATCAAGAATAAAACCTAAAGTTCTTCACTAGCACACGACTTAAGGTTTATAACCTATCGTGTTGACATATTCTGTGCCCATTCCAGTTAAAGTTGGCTTTGCATATGAGTTCTTAGAGTTCTCAATGTGTTGCACAACAACTTGGAAGCAATGGTAGGCCCTTGAGCTGCCAGGTGGCAAGAAATTAAGATTTAGTTCAATCCATATGGTTTTGGATTTGTCATTATCCTTGTCTTGTGATTATGGTTTTGACAAATTCATATGGGTAGGAACTCATACACCATTAAATCTAAGTGTCATAAGGTTTCTCTCCGATTCATGAAAATGATGGTGAGGAAACACTTCCACTAAGTAGATTTTAGCTAGATAGCAATTGTGATCTCAAAGTCGTTAGTGGAGCGTGTGTGGTTTACCGGCACACTAACTTGGACTTGTGAGAAATGGCAAAGGTCAAAACGATCAAGACTATGATTACGGCATCCCTTTTCATAGTTCTTAAAATTGTTTTGACACACCCACAAGCTATCTAAGGAAGGTGTATGTTTTTGATAAAGTCTTATCAAAACAATCTAGTATCAGAAGTCTGAACTTTGGTAAGAAAGTCAATAAAGTATTGATTTCTAGAAGTCGAGCTTTCTGAGTATATGTCAAAGCTAGTGGGAGCATAAGTGTTATGCTAATAATCATCATGTTAGTGGGAGCATGATAATTACGATAAGTATTGCAAGCTAGCAATGTTAATTATAGAAAACAAAAGGTTTCAATTGGGAAAAAGTTGTTTTGCTATAATTAAGGGAGAGGAAATTATACTTCATCTCAAATCTATAAGCTTAGATCGTGAGGTTTTAATCATTTAGTCAAGGATATATATGAATTTCATGTTGGAATGGCTCAACATAAGGAAATTCTGTATATGGGTCCATTATTTGCGTTCTTAAATTCGATTATGATTACGGCATCCCTTTTCATAATCTGAATTATGAGAACTTGGCAAATTGAAATGGAAATGTTATAGAAAAAGACTGGTTTAGTCTTTATGTGAGACATCATGAATCGTGTCCCATATGCTTCGGATATAGGACCGACTACATGTGCTATATTCATCCTTTCTAAAATTTTCCAAATGCCTGGGGCGTTAAGAATGGAAAAGGTTTAGAACTGGATATGACTAAAAAGGATTAAAAAATTGTCGAGGACAATCTAAGGTTTACCAAAGATTGGTTTCTCAAGGACAATTGGAAGTATAGTGATAATTCTGGAAGGACCATATTGACATAATCTGTAAGGAGGCAACTCTTGTTCAGAAGTGATAGTCGAAATGGAATCTGGAAATGTTTCAAAGTTAGAATTTTCAATCTGTGTAAGATTAAGGAAACTTAATGCAAGAAGGATGATTCCAAGGAGTTGATCTCCTTTGGAATGCTCTGTAATGATTGTTGAGTCTTTCTGACTTTGTGCATAATCATTACAAGAGGATCGATGCATATAAGTTTAGAATCTAACAGATTTCAGTAAATGACATGAATTTGAAATTCTTGCATTTGCAGTAAGGATTTGGGAGTGTGAAAAGAGAATCATTGAAGTTATGCTCAATTGATCTGGTTCACAAAGTAAAGATCATAGACAAACATAGTATGCATACTTGGTGTATGGCATGACTAGTGTTTAGAAAACATAGTGTACATGCTTGGAGCATGGGACAACTATTGTTTTAAATTTAAGAATAATGTTGATAGCTGAAACAATATACAATAAATAATGTGTAATCATATGGTGATAAATAAAAAGTGTTTTATTTATATTCATAAGTTCTGAGACCATATTGGATTCAATTATTATTGTGTTTCACTTTGCATGTTTTGACTTCCCGAATAAACTAGGTTATTCTTCCGGAATGACTAAGTTATTCAAACCATCCACAGTCGGTCATATGTTGGAAGTAGATATGAATTAAGATTGTCATGGGTTGGCTTGTAGAGGTCTATGTTGTTGGACAAAGGGCTACAACACTCATGAGTGCTCATAAGTTCTGAGTATTGGATTCAACCCGCGCTCATTGGAATCACTTCATGGATTTTATCACGAGTGATCATGAGACGATAATATCTTATATTCTTCAAACCTAGAGATATGAGTTGTTACTATGAGTTGGTTGTACATTGATTGCACGAAACTGCATTTGGTAACTCGGTGCTATAAAATGTGCCTTTGTGTATGATTCAACAAGTAGTAGAACAAGCCATATGAGTCGAAAATTATCCATTCCTTTTACCTTCGGGATAAAAGCGATATCTGTGGGCCCCTCGATGATTTTATGATGACAAATGGAAATGCTCGGCCGGGCTAGGACTGATTTGATTTGTTCAATTGGTCAGTCGTCATAAATCGGAAATCGGGAAACAGCAAATGGACAGAGAGATTGATTATAATCCATGTCTCAGTCCATATGATATCTAGAATGGAGGAATATATGATCCCTAATCTAATGGACAAGTCATTGACAAAGGTCAGAGTTCATCTACAAGGTCAGAGTTCGACAAAAGCTTTTGAGAGCTACGATTGCCAGTTGGTTCCTGAAGTCATACGCAATAATAGTTTTAGACTTATCCAAGTGGGAGACTGTTGGATTAATGTCTAAGTCCATAACTATAATTGGTAAGACTTGACCCGACCCGGCATGGTCCATTTGGGTTGCAAGGCATCATGCACTTGGATAGACTATAATGAGAGAAATAAGACACTTATGGTTATTAATATATTATAAGTTCTAGTATATTAATAATAAGAATAATAAGATTATTTAATTAGTATTGATCAAGAATTAATCTAGGATTAATTAAGTGATCAAAAGAAGACTAATTATATATATGGGTTGATTGTGTAAATCATCCATACTTATATAGTGGGCTAATGCTCCATGGATTATCTAGTTGGGCCAAAACCCATATGATGCTCCATGGATGCTCCATGGTGTATTTGAACCCATGGATCCAAGGAAATGGAAAGTCATGACAATTAGGGTTTACCCTAATTGTAACACTATATAAAGATATTATTCTTCCCAAAATCGGTCACTAGATTATTCTAGAGAGGGCTAGCCGATTTCATGAAGTGTAGAATTCTCTCTAAGTTATTCCAAGTGTTTATGGTGTTGTGTGAACCATTTGAGGTGTCACACTTGGGGCACTAAGCACTCAAGCTTCATGAAGACAAGCACTATCAAAGAGGTATGTATTCTATCTTGTTATATCCATTATTTTGTATGCTAGATTAGGATAATACCTTGGATGTTTATATTTGCATGTATAATAGAGAAAACATAGATCCAAGGTATTTAGGGTTGCATGTACACTTAGGAGTGTTAGAATGCTCAAAACCCAACAGTCGGCACCCTAGAATGGCCGTACCGGGTAGTCAGGTACCCCAGAATAGCCTGGCAGTATATATGATATAGATTGTATGGTATGTGGTACGATGGGGGAACTCACTAAGCTTTGTGCTTACAATTTACAGTTTTGGTTTCAGGTACCTCTTCATCGAAGGGGAAGGAGCTGGCTCGGTAGCGGCACATCATGCACACACATTGGTTTCCACATTTACTAGATTTCCTTGGGATTTATACTCTGATGTTTCGATTGGTTGTAAGACTTGACTTTTGAGCATGGTTTATGTTGTGATGTAGTTTGGTCAAACAATGTTTTTCTCTATTAACGTTCTCTAAAGTAATGTTTTAAAAAACGAAATTTTTGGACGTGAAAATTGGGTTGTTACAATATATGATTAGGATCACATAGCCTTAGAATAATTGATTTATCCTTATTTCATATTCCTTTTATGTTTGTGGGCTTAGGGTAGAATCATTTATTCTACAGTCTGTTTGATCTTGTATTGGTTATAATTTGCATGCATAAGGTAAGTAACGGTGTTCGTAACTGTTCCTTGCTATGCAGAAGGAAGTGGGATGAGGATTCCTAGGAGAGTGAAGGGAAAGTTGTAATAAGATATGTATGTTATGTAGCAAAGGATTATGAGAGTTTCCATAGTAAAGTGACTTAGGGGATTCAGGATGATTCTTGAGGAAAGTACTGATAGGTGTGAAAGGTAAGATTGGGCCTGTAATACTGAAAGCATATGATCTATACTAAAATCAAGAAAAGTCATGAAGATTCTAAGGAGCTTGTAGCATGTTTGTGGGTATTTTCTAATCTTGGTATTGTTGTCTTTCAGTATGGTGGTGATTACCCAAGGTTTTGGTTCTGGTTCTGCTGCCGGTTCAAGCATTGATGTAGATCTGATTGATAAGAGGATATGCAAGTTTATTATCTCTAAAATCACTTTTAGTATTTTGGATGTGACTCCTGGGATGTTTGGAACCATTAAGGAGCAGATTGTGGAGGTAGTGGATGAGTTCTTAGGGGCCTTTCATGCAGAGAATGCATCTTGTTAGTTCAGTGAACCAACTCTCACGATGACACCGACACCCCCCATCGCAATCGGCACCAGATCTATCGGAAACTCAACACCAAAAATCTCAAGTACACATCCTCGGATAACCTCAGTAGCATAAAACGCTTGCTCGTTATCTATAGAAACTCGTAGAGGTCGACTCAATGCCTCTCGTCGGATACTGATGTGTTGGCTAAATACTACTGACACGAAAGATCGACTGGCACCCGATTCAAATAACACCAAAGAAGGTACAGAACTTACAAGAAAAGTACCTATACATACCACAATATAAGCCCAATATCTCAAACTCAGTAATAGTAAATAAAAGAATACATACTAGCCACGACATCGGGCGCTGCACAGACCTCCTCCGCTGTCAAATGAAATGCTCTCACGTGAGCCTTCGGTGCCTTGGCCTTCGCCGGTTGAACCTTGGTAGCTCTAGCAGCAGGTGCGGATCCCTATGCTGATCCCTGAAGTAGCTATGGGCACTCGGCCATCCGATGCACAATTTGGTTGCAGTGAAAGCAAACTGCAAACCCCTTGGGACAATCCCTCGTGAAATGCACCTCCTTGCCACACTTGTAGCACCCCTGTCTTGCATACTCCCTCATGGCTCTTGCTGCACTTCCCACAAGTGTAGCCTTTCTGTACCCCAGATCTCAAATCATTGGGCTGTGCCTGCTTACCTGCCGGCTGTGACTTCATCGGTCGCCTATCCTTCCTCTGAGACTCGGCTTCCTTCCTGGCCTAAGTCTCTAGCTCAATCTCCCTCTTCCGGGCATTTTCCTGGAGCTTGGAAAATGTATGGTATATCGAGTTCGCCACAAACTCACTAATGTCTCTCCTCAGTATGCTCAGATATCGGCTCATACATGCCTTCTTGGTAGACATGTGCTCAAGGCAAAAAAAAGCCCTCTCATGAAACATCCATGTAATCACGGTCACAGACTCCGTCCCCTGCTTGAGGGACAAGAACACCTGCGCAACCGTTCCCTCTCCACCAGGAGAACATACTCATCTTGGAACATGGAGGTGAACCTTTCCTAGGTCACCACTCTAATCTCTGTAGGAGTGAAATCAGCCTTTACAAACTTCCACCAGTCCTTCGCTCCCAAGTGAAGCTGGTTTAGAGCGAACCGTACCCTCAGACACTCCAGACTAGAGCAGGTGTAGAAATATCCCTCAATGTCAGAAATCCACCTCATCGGAGCTATCATATCCTGAGTCCCGTCAAACTATGATGGCTTCGTGTTGTTGAACTCTCGGTACAACAACGAGTCACTTCCCTGTAGCCTCGGGATAGCGACAACTGTAGTGGCTGCAACAGAAGCTGCCTCAGTAACGACAACATATCTCTCATCAAACATCTCAATCAACATGGTCTTGATAGACCCAAACATCTCCAGGATGGCCTCCCGGATCGCCGTGACCACCTCGTCGTGAATCATCTGACGAATCTCCTCATCGCTAACGTCGCTTCCCCCTGGTGTGTGGTGTGTCCCAACTATGATGTCTCTAAAACACAACACAAAAGAAATTAATGACTCGCTTGAGTATACTCGTACTCGATACTCAAGCCTACTTGTTCCCTAGTACCCTAAGGATTCTTACTTGGACTGCTCATTGATCTGCTGTTTCCAGTAGTACGGGCGCTATACTACCTTCCACACCACATTATTATTCACTTAAAGTCCTCCTCCTAGGATCCCAGATTACAAGTAAACTATATCTTACTGAACACAGGCTAACCTCTAGTAAACCACTCATAAGCTCCTTGCTGCTACCTACTCACTCTCGAAGTAACTCATAGTAGCAGTAATCTCCTAGGCTAAGGCATCACAAATCAGTCCAATCTAGTCCTAGATATGAATACCTAGCCTACTCTAGCATGCATAGCATATCACATAATATCTCATAACACATAATGTAAGGGTATTTTGGGAAATCACCATTCGGGCGTTGGCTGATCGTACACACTGCTCCGTTCTGCTTTTCTCAAAATATTTTACTCTTTAAGAAAAATTGTTTCTTTGATGAAATTTTTCTCAAATCCTCAGTTTCAGTTTAGATACGCCCAAAGGTGCATCCGAATCCCTCAAACCAAGGCACTGATACGAACTTGTAACGACGTGAATTTTGCAAAAATTTTTTTCTTTAAAACATAAAATATCTCAATAAGTAATCACAAACTCAAGTGTATCAAATGTTATCTCAGTAAAACATATCCCAAAATCTCAAATACATAACACATAATACTTTATCAGTGTGTACAAATCATGCCGGCGCCTTCCTACGATCCTCGCTAGTACCTGAAACACATATCATATAACACGGTAAGCATAAATGCTTAGTGAATTCCCCAAATACAACATACAACACATAAGCCACTCAAGGATATAACTCGATAAGTTCCTCCGGTCAATGTGTCTTAGCAGGACCCTCCAGTCCCGTAGCTTGTTGGACCCTCTGGTCCGGTCTAAATCGTTGGACCCTCGGATCCGGTCTGATTGAGGACCCTCTGGTCTCGTAAGTCGTTGGACCCTCCGGTTCGGTCTAATATCATATAGCATACATAAATCACAAAGCACATAATCTCAAGAAAGCACATAACACGTAAGACCTTCCTGTATGCACATATATACCACTCTAGGTAATGTATAGTGAGAAGTCTAACCTCGTAAGTTGTTTAGAAAACTCTCGTGTTCGAATCCCTGATCTAGCCTCCGCCTATCAAAATGATAACATCTCTAATCAATATACTCCTTACATCCTCCTCTCTAAGAATGGGTAGAAGACTATTCTATCCCTCCCTGACCTCTCTTAAATCTTTACCAACCCTAAAGTCAACTAAAGTCAACTCAGTTAATGGTCCAACTTTGACAAGATTCGTCGAGTGCACTCAGGTGACTCGGCGAGTCCATGCGTGTTCTCTGAATCCTCCTAAGGCTGTACTTGAATCGTCGAGTTAACCTTTCACTCGACGGGTTACCACTGATCACAAATCACAGGGCAACCCAATCCGACTCGTCGAGTCCTCTTATGGACTCAGCGAGTTTCCTCCATGGCAACACTAATTTTACCTTCTAAGGTCAGATCTGATTCTCTGACCTATAGATCTGACTTTCTAGCACCCAAAATTCACGTAAAGGTTCAATATTTATGTCCATGCATCACACATCAACCTCTATTTGATGAAATAACTCTTAAAATGACAACGTAGATTTAGAACTCCAATGGGATTGCATAAAGCTGGATGATTGGGACTCTCTGGACCTAGAAGGGTCCAGATCTATAACACAAACTTGCAAGAGGGGTTTGAGGCATTCAAAATCAAAAAAATGAAGTGGTTCAAGCCCTAACCTCAAAAATGTAATCTACACAATAGGGAAGAAAACGGTTCAATTTGGTACCTCATAATGAAGCTCCTTGCTTGAATAGCTCAGAACAACAACCTCCTTTAGTCCCTCTTGCTGGAGCTCTTCTCCTCTCTTGCAAAATCACACCAAATAGATCAAGATGGCTCTTTCTTTCACTCTACACACTCAAGCTCGTTAGGGTTCTCTCTTCTAGAAAGGTAGCCGCAATTGAAGGCTGTAAGTGCCTTTAAATAGGGCTCATGCCCAAGGATTTAGGGTTTCAGCTAACAGCGCAGACTCGTCGAGTCGACTCACCGACTCATCGAGTGTATTCATTAATCTGAGTCGTCAGTCGTGACCTTACTCGATGAGTTTAGGCGTCAACTCGTCGAGTCCCTCTTCTTAACTCAAAAAATAAATACTTAAATCATGATCCCTGGAAACCCGGATGTTACACTGGGTCAAGTACATTCCAGGAATAGTTATGAACTTAGACACCTAATCCAACAGTCTCCCACTTTGGTAAGTCTAATAACTATAACTGCAAGAATAACTTCAGGAACCGATCAACAATCGTAGGTCTTTCAGGGTCTCTCGGAATTGAGATGATCATGATATGCCATTTAAGATAAGTGATCATATAATCTTCTATTTTAGATATCAGTCGAACAAAAACATGGAACGATGTCTTAATTATTGTCCAGCAGTTTGTTTCCCGATTTCCAATTTGTTTGACATAGAACTTAATCGAACACATCAATTTAGTTCTATCCGTGCCCGATACATACGTCAAAAAAGAATCATCGAGGGGCCCATATATCGCTTCTAATCCAAGAAGGAACAGAGAAACTTCGACTCATATGCTTGTTCTACTATTTGTTGAATTATACACAAAGGCACGTTTTATAACATCGAGTTACCAATGCGTTTTCTTACAATCAATGTATAACCAACTCATAGTTAACAACTCATATCTCTAGGTTTGAAGACTTATATGATATTACCGTCTCACGATCACTCAAGATAAATTCCTTGAAGTGATACTAGTGAGCGCAGGTTGAATCCAATATTCATAACTTATGAGCACTCATGAGTGTTTTAGCACCTATTGCTATGTCTAACAACTTAGACATCTACAAGCCAACTCATGATAGTCTTGATTCATATCTTCTTCCAACATATGCCCGACTGTGGAGAATTTGAATAATATGATGTACCATAACATAATTATTCTGGGAGTCAAAACATGCAAAATGAAATGATAGTAAATGATTGACAAAAGATAGCATCATTATACCCTACTACACTCATGTCATCACTACCACCGAGGGTAAGGACCCCGCCCTTAGTCCTCTGAAGGTACTTGAGAAGCTTCTTTACTACAGTCCAGTGAGCCTTACCAGGGTTGCCCTAATATCTGCTGACCATGCTCAATGCAAAGGACACATCAGGATGAGTACAAGAATAGCATACATGATCAAGCCTATAACAGAAGCATACAATACTCGACTCATCTTAGCTATCTCAGCCTCTATACTCGGGCTCTGAGTCTTACTCAGTCTGGCATTACTGTGGATTGGTAACTCTCCTTTCTTGGAATTCTGCATGTTGAACCTATTCAACACCTTATCGAAGTAGGTACTCTGACTATGTTCAATTAGTCTTTTACTCTTGTCTCTCAAAATTCTTATCCCTAGAATATAGGCAGCTTCTCCAAGGTCCTTCATAGTGAAACACTTCCCAAGCCAGGACTTAACCTCCTGCAAAGTTCGAATGTCATTTCCCATGAGTAGTATGTCATCCACATATAGTACCAAAAACCTAACTATACTCCTACTAGCCTTGACATATACAAAAGATTCATTCTCACTTCTTGAATAACCAAACTCTTTGACTCTCTCATTGAAACAAAGATTCCATCTACGAGGTGCTTGTTTCAATCCATAAATGGATTTCTCAAGCTTACACACTCTATAAGCGTACTCTATGCTGACAAAACCCTCTGGCTGACTCATGTATACATCCTCAGACAACTTTCTAGTAAGGAAAGCGGTTTTGACATCCATTTGCCATATTTCATAGTCATGAAATGCAGCAATCACTAACATGACCCTAATATACTTAATCTTTGCTACTAGTGAAAAGTTCTCGTCATAATCAACTCCTAGAGTTTGAGAAAAGCCCTTTGCAACTAGTCACGCCTTATAAGTGTGTACATTACCATCCATGTCAGTCTTATTCTTGAAGATCCATTTGCACCCAACTGTCTTACGACCTGGTACATTGTCAACCAAGTTCCAAAATTTATTTCCATACAGGGACTGTATCTCGCTATCCATAGCCTCTTTCCATTTAGCAGCCTCAGGGCCTACCATAGCTTCCGTGTAGCAGTTAGGTTCATCCAGACCAACCAGTGTGTTATCACTGAAAAGTGTATCACCTTCCCCAATAATATGGAAACCATAGTAATGCTCAGGTGCATTACTAACTCTAATGTAACACATCAGAGGTACATATTCATCAGTCTGATCAACAGAAGTTTCCTCCTATGATTGATTGCTAGGGTTTGAGGTTCCTTCACAACTGGACTCTTGAATTTCATCAAGGTCAATTTGCCTCCCACTGTTTCCTTGGCTTATAAAATTTCTCTTTCTCAAAAGACTCCCCTCCTTGCTACAAAGACCACATTATCACTGGGTCTGTACAATAGGTAACCGAATATTTTCTGTGGGTAGCCGATGAAAATACACCTCTCACTTCGAGGTTCGAGCTTATCGTGAGTCTCGTGCCTCACAAACGCCTCGTAACCCCAAATCTTGATGTGATCTAGATTGGGAACGTTTCCAGTCCACATCTCGTGAGGTCTTTTGGCAACCTTCTTTGTAGGGAGTAGATTAAGAATATGGGTGGCAGTCTCTAAGGCATACCCATATAATGATGGAACAAACCATGTCCAACACGGTCCGATTATGCCTCTCAACCACACCATTAAGCTGTGGTGTCCTGCGAGGTATCAATTGTGTGACAATCCCGCATTCCTTAAGATAGTCAAGGAAAAAATGTACTAAGATATTCACCACCTTGATCGGATCGAAGCATCTTAATGTTACTGCCCAATTGATTCTCCACTTCATGCTTAAACTCTTTGAACTTTTCAAAGGTATCTGACTTATGCTTGATTAAGTAGACATATCCATATCTACTAAAATCATTAGTAAAAGTCACATAGAAGCGGTTAGCATCCCTTGTGGCGGTTCTAAACGGTCCACAGACATCAGTGTGTACCAGATCCAACAAACCTTCACCCTTAGCACAAGAACCATTGAAGGGTGATTTTATCATTTTTCCATGTAGACAAGATTCACAACTATTTTATGTCAAATGACTCCAAGACTCCATCCTTTTGGAGTTGGCCTATGTGTTTCTTGCTTACATGTCTAAGATGAAAATGCCACAATGATGGTTTATCCAAGTTAGTAAAAGAATCAATACACAACACATTATTTCCTAGGTTATCTATAGAAGACACAGCTTCATACACACCATCACAAGGTAATGCTTTAAAATAAAGAACATTATTAAAGAAAGCATTAAGACTACCATATTCATTATCAAAAGAAAAGGTAAATCATTGTTTGTACAAAGCATGAAAATAAATAATATTCCTCGCCATTTCAGACGAGTAACAACATTTATTCAAATCTAATGTTAACCCACTACATAGCAACAAAGTATAAACTCCAATCTTGGTGACATGTGATGCTTTCCTATTCCCCATGATTAAGCTTGTATTCCCATGCTCCACATCCTCACTTCTTCTTAGTCCCTGCAAATTAGAACAAATATGAATACCACAATCGGTATCAAGGACCCAAGAATTAGAATGTGGTGATTTATTAGACAATATAGTGTAAATACCTTCATGGTTGGGTTTCACTTTCCCATCCTTCACATCTTGCATACTTTAGGTAGTTTTGCTTCCAATGCGACTTTTTGTGGCAATAGAAGCATTCAGCCTCTTTAGGGTTAGCAGAAGGAGTGACGGAAGCTTTCTTGGTTCCACTTGAAGATGATCCATCAAGGGACTTTCCCTTGGTACCGTTTGAAGGGATCTTCCTCTTCTTGCCTTTGCCTTGCCTGATTGCCAAGACACGGGCCGCGGTAGGAGTAGGAGTGGTAACAACCGACTTACCCTTAAGACTACTTTCGGAGGTCTTCAAGAGTCCTTGAAGTTTGTTGAGTGTAACTTCGTCCTTGTTCATGTGGTATGTCATTCGGAATTGATCAAAACAAGAAGGTAAGGAGTGCAAAATGATATCAATTTCCAACTCTTCGGGGAAGTTCACATTTAGCTTCAGCAACCAGTCCACATACCTTTGCATTTTCTGCAAGTGGTCGGTGATGGGTTCACCATTCTTAATCCGGGTTGCTACCATGGAGAAAATGATGTCATACCTCTCTTGGCGAGCACTTTGATGGTAGCGGTACATCAAGTCCTGGTCATCTCAAAAGGGTAATAGCCCTCATAGGACTTCTGGAGCTCGGTTGTCATCGTGGCCAACATGATACAAACCACTTTTGTGGCATCTCTTTCATGAGTCCGAAATTCAGCGATCTCCGCTGGAGTAGCAGACGACTCATCAAGTTCCTTAAGCTCATTTTCGAGGACATATTCCTTGTCCTTGTAATGAGTATACATCCTGATGTTCCGGATCCAATCTATAAACTAGGAACTATCAAAGATGACTTTCCTATAAAGGTTCATGATAGAGAAGGAGCCAGTAGGGTTTAAGATAGAAGCAACATTGTTTGAGGACATCTGAAAAAGGAAAAAAGAGAAATTTATATTAGATATAAAGATAGTCCTTAATAAAACATCCAAATGTAATATTAAGGCGAGGATCCAACACCAAGCTATAAAATATTTGAAATTAGGTGAATGACAATTCACCAATTTCCACCATGAAAAACGAAATAAATTATAAGGTTTTAATTGGTTTTGAAACTCCTAGATTCTTTGAGATTCATTGAACTTTTCAATGGCATGTTTCAATCTCGTGTGTGCCCTTCAAGTTTTGTGACTAGGATGTCGAGGATCACAAAACAAGGTGTGAAGTAACCATGCAAATTACTTGGTACCCTTAATGTTTATCACTAAATCAATGTGCTGGTTAACCACACGCACTCCACCGACCTATGATAAACCTTAAGTCCCGCTTTTCCTACATTGTTAAGTCCAGCTTAGTGTGTTGGTTAACCACACACGCTCCACTAACGACTTAAACAAAGTGAAAAGTGTATTTTCATGGGTTAGCACCTTATTCACATTTTCCTAAAGTAACTAAGATCGGGAATTTATAAATCATTTAGTTACTTTACTTTCATCATACTTTTAATGAAGATTTAAGGTCATTGTCCTACCCATTCAGCTAACCACCCTCCACCAGTCAAGGAAGCGGTGGGTGAGAGTGGAAACCCATTAAGATGCGATTTTATAGGCAACAACCTTATACCCCTTTATAGACCGACTTCGCGAATGAGACCTACTAATGGTAAAACGACTTTTGTTCTTATATATATATATATATATATATATATATATATATATATATATATATATATATATTATTAACTTATAATATTATAAAGTATAAGGGCTGAATTTTAATTTTAAAATTCTGGGGGTTCAAACTAAAGTTTTTAACGTGACTTTACATGTTCCAAAACTTGAGGCCAAGTTTTGTAACTTTCAAAACTTTTCATCTTTCATCACTTATAAGTTAATGGTTTATCAAAATGAGAGACTTTTCATTTTATGTAACCTATGTGTTTCAAAATGGACTTAAAATGTGTGAGTTTTGGTAATTCATAACTTTAGGACAAATTATGGATTCCATTAAAACACATGAAGATCAAGAATTAAACTAACAAGCAAGTTACAAATAATTCCTCTGATATTGTAAACTCATAAGTTCGTGAATGTTCATACCAACAATTTCAAGAATCATAAATAAACTATACAAAACTTGGAATTTTGATATTAATCATTGAAAATGGATTAGCAAAACCATTACACCTTCTAAAATAGGTTTTACAAGACCAAAGCAGTTTAGGGTAATGTTTCTAGTCCATTTCCAGCAGCAAAACTCGAAAATATGCAATTAGGGGGTCCTACTCGTCGAGTGCACAAACCTACTCGACGAGTAGGATGAATTATTACATGCACTCGTTGAGTCCCCCCATGGACTCGGTGAGTTCACTCAACAGATAGCAGTTTTTTGAGTTTTTTTAACAAGTTTGCATCAGTTATCAAGTAAACTGTAACACCGTGATTTTCAAGGCAAAATTTTCATTTAATTAATCAAATTAATATTAAATCACTTGTTTAAAATCTCATACACATTTGAATTACAAAAACATACTTCCATTTTCACTTAGTAGAAAACCAGGATCCTCCAGAATACAACTCTTTCTTTGGTGTGTACAATCGAGCCGGTGCCATCCCGCGTTACTGAAAGAACCTGAAACAATATACATAAAACACTGTAAGCACGAAGCTTAGTGAGTTCCCCAATATACACCTTACGCACATACGCCTTTCCAGGCCCTGACCTTCCGGTCCACTGCACAATGTCTTCCGGCCCATGAGATAATCGCCTTCCGACCCATAACGTATTGCCTTCCAGCCCTTAGTACATTGCCTTCCGGCCCATAACATATTGCCTTCCGGCCCATAACATATTGCTTTCCGGCCCATAACATATTGCCTTCCGGCCCAAAAACATATATGACACATAATACATTTACTCTAACACATAAAGCACATATATCATATATCATACCTGACCTTTCTGTCACATAACACTTTGCCTTCCGGCCCATATAAACATGCATATCACGCGTAGCAACTAACTTTCCATTTATAGCATATATACATAACACATAACATATTCGACCTTCCAGTCACACAATCAAACCCTTCCGGGTATAGTATAGTGAGAAGACTCACCTCGTGGATGCTGGAAGTTAGCAACTCCTGAAATCACTTGCACCTGATCCGCCGAGCTACAAGCTCCCTATAATAATATATCTCTTATTAATACTTTTATCTTCCACGTTAACTGACACTAAGAAATCACACACAGGTCAACTCTGGTCAACGGTCATCTCGACTGGACTCGGCGAGTGCCCTGGCGACTCGGCGAGTCTAGTCGTCCTCACAAATTCCTGGATGTTCCCTTTCTACTCGTCGAGTATCTCTCTTGACTTGACGAGTTCCTCGTGGAAGAATCGCGGGGCCACCCCGACTCCACTCGCCGAGTCTGAAGAACAACTCGGCGAGTACCAGCTATTCTTCAAGCTACTCGCCGAGTCTGCTCATCCGACTCGGCGAGTCCATGCCATGCAGTCGATCAAACTGCTTCCTAAGATCAGAATCGTCCCGACCAATCATAGGTCTGGTCCTCCTAAGCTGGTCCATCACAAAAGGCCTTCATTTAGGTGCTCATGCTACACCCCAAGACTCATAATTCCCATGTTAACCTAAGGCATAAGGATTTCAATCCAAAACCTTCACCAATTCCCGAAATGCACAGACCTGGGATCTTCTGGACCTCCAAGGGTCCCAACACAGGGTTACAATCGTTTGGGGGACAAGGGTAACCATTAATCTAATCACAAAAGGGTTCCTTAAACCCTAATCCATGCACACATTCACATAACAGAATATAATCCGGAATGTTACCTGAATAATCCCCTCTCTATGTCCCCAAGCCTCAGAACATGATTCCCTTGTTGTTCCTTTAGCCAAAACCTCCCCCTTCTTGAACAATAACTTCTTCAAAATCACCAATAGCCTTCAATCCTTGCTCTAGATGCCCCCAACCGATTTAGGGTTCTTCTCAGCAGCTAAAAGGGAACAACGACGGCCAATGATCCCATTTATACGTCCCCAAACCTGAACGGCTAGGGTTTACGCTAAACAGCGCCGACTCGCCGAGTCCCTATCTGGACTCGTCGAGTCCAGTCGCGAACCCGCGACCAAATCTGCGATCCTACTCGGCGAGTCAGGCTCCAACTCGCCGAGTCCCCCCTTTAAAACACCCCAAAATGTGATTTAACAATACTTTGAGATTTCGGGCTGTTACATAAACAAGTCTAGGCTCTGATACCACTTAAGTGTTTTGAGCATTCTAACACTCCTAAGGTGTACATGCTGTTGAGTTATGAGCATTCTAACACTCCTAAGTGTACATGCAACCCTAAATACCTTGGATCTATGTTTTCTCTATTATACATGCAAATATGAACATCCAAGGTATTATCCTAATCTAGCATACAAAAATATCAATATAACAAGATAGAATACATACCTCTTTAATGGTGCTTGTCTTCATGAAGCTTGAGTGCCTAGTGCCCCAAGTGTGACACCTCAAATGGTTCACACAACACCATAAACACTTGGAATAACTTAGAGAGAATTCTACACTTCATGAAATTGTCTAGCCCATTCCTTATGCTCCATGGATTTTAACCTCCATGGAGTATCCATGGGTCACCCCATGGACTTAATCCAACATAAGGAATCTTGGATCACAAGCCCACATATATAAGAATGAATGATTTACACAATCAACCCATATATTTAATTAGTCTCCTTTTGATCACTTAATTAATTCCAAATTAATTCTTGATCAATACTAATTAAATAACCTTATTAATATATTAGAACTTATAATATATTAACAAACCTTAAGTGTTATTTCTCTCATTTTAGTCTATCCAAGTGCATGATGCCATGCAACCCAAATGGACCATGCCGGGTCGGGTCAAGTTTTACCAATTATAGTTATGGACTTAGACATTAATCCAACAGTCTCCCACTTGGATAAGTCTAAAACTATTATTGCGTATGACTTCAGGAACCAACTGGCAATCGTAGCTCTCAAAAGCTTCTGTCGAACTCTGATCTTGTAGATGAACTCTGATCTTGTCAATGACTTGTCCATTAGATAAGGGATCATATATTCCTCCATTCTAGATATCATATGGACTGAGACATGGATTATAATCATTCTCTCTGTCCATTTGTTGTTTCCCGATTTCCGATTTATGACGACTGACTAATTGAACAAATCAAATCAGTCCTGGCCCAGCCGAGCACTTCCATTTGTCATCATCAAATCATCGAGGGGCCCACAGATATCGCTTTTATCCCGAAGGTAAAAGGAATGGATAAACTTCGACTCATATGGCTTGTTCTACTACTTATTGAATCATACACAAAGACACGTTTTATAACATCGAGTTACCAATGCGTTTCGTGTAATCAATGTACTATCAACTCACAGTAACAACTCATATCTCTAGGTTTGAAGAATGTAAGATATTATCGTCTCATGATCACTTGTGATAAAATCCATGAAGTGATTCCAATACTCAGAACTTATGAGCACTCATGGGTGTTGTAGCCATTTGTCCAACAACTTAGACCTCTACAAGCCAACCCATGACAGTCTTAATTCATATATGCTTCCAACATATGACCGACTGTGGATGGTTTGAATAACTTAGTCATTCCGGAAGAATAACCTAGTTTATTCGGGAAGTCAAAACATGCAAAGTGAAACAAAATAATAATTGAATCCAATATGGTCTCAGAACTTATGAATATAAATAAAACACCTTTTATTTATCACCATATGATTACACATTATTCATTGTATACTGTTTCAGCTATCAACTTTATTCTTGAATTTAAAACAATAGTTGTCCCATGCTCCAAGCATGTACACTATGTTTTTCTAAACACTAGTCATGCCATACACCAAGTATGCATACTATGTTTGTCTATGATCTTTACTTTGTGAACTAGATCAATTGAGCATAACTTCAATGATTCTCTTTTCACACTCCCAAATCCTTACTGCAAATGCAAGAATTCCAAATTCATGTCATTTACTGAAATCTGTTAGATTCTAAACTTATATGCATCGATCCTCTTGTAACGATTATGCACAAATTCACAAAGACTTGGCAACAATCATTACAGAGTATTCCAAAGGAGATCAACTCCTTGGAAACATCCTTCTTGCATTAAATTTCCTTAATCTTACACAGATTGAAATTTCTAACTTTGAAACATTTCCGAATTCATTTTGACTATCACTTCTGAACAAGAGTTGCCTCCTTACAGATTATGTCAATATGGTCCTTCCAGAATTATCACTATACTTCCAACTGTCCTTGAGCAACCAATCTTTGGTAAACCTTAGATTTTCCTCGACAATTGTTTAATCCTTTTAGTCATATCCAGTTCTAAACCTTTTCCCTTCTTAATGCCCTAGGCATTTGGAAAATTTTAGAAAGGATGAATATAGCACATGTAATCGATCCTATATCCGAAGCATATGGGACACGATTCATGATGTCTCACATAAAGACTAAACCAGTCTTTTGCTATAACATTTCCATTTCTATTTGCCAAGTTCTCATAATTCATATTATGAAAAGGGATGCCGTAATCATAATCGAATTTTAGAACGCAAATAATGGAACCATATACAAATTTTCCTTATGTTGAGCCATTCCAACATGAAATTCATATATATCCTTGACTAAATGACTAAAACCTCACGATCTAAGCTTATACATTTGAGATGAAGTATAATTTCCTCTCCCTTAATTATAGCCAAACAACTTTTTCCCAATTGAAACCTTTTGTTTTCTATAATTAACATTGCTAGCTTGCAATACTTATCATAATTATCATGCTCCCACTAACATGATGATTATTAGCATAACACTTATGCTCCCACTAGCTTTGACATGTTCTCAGAAATCAGCTGGACTTCTAGAAATCAATACTTTATTGACTTTCTTACCAAAGTTCAGATTTCTGATACTGGATTGTTTTGATAGAACTTTATCAAAATCATACACCTTCCCTTAGATAGCACACTTGTGTGTCTAAACAATTATGAAGAGGGATGCCGTAATCATAATGGTTAGACCTTTTTGCCACTTCTCACAAGTCCAGGTTAGTGTGCTGGTAAACCACACACGCTCCACTAAAGACTTTGAGAATGCAAATATCACAATTGCTATCTAGCTAAAATCTACTTAGTGAAAGTGTTTCCTCACCATCATTTTCATGAATCAGAGAGAAACTTTATGACACTTAGATTTAATGGTGTATGTGTTCTTATCCATGTGAATTGTCAAAACCATAGTCACAAGACAAGGATAATGACAAATCCAAACTCATATGGATTGAACTCAATCTTAACTTCTTGCCACCTGGCAGCTCAAGGGCCTGCCATTGCTTCCAAGTTGTTGTGCAACCAATTGAGAATTCTAAGAACTCGTATGCAAAGCCAACTTTGATTGGAATGGGCACAGAACATGTCAGCACGATAGGTTATAAACCTCAAGTTGTGTGCTAGTGAAGAACTTTAGGTTTTATTCTTGATTACTTCTTGAGACTTTCAAGACCTTTAAGACTCCCACTGTCCTCTTGGCCTATAAGACTCCCTTGTCAAACATCCAAGAGATAGTTTGGATTCTAATCAAGACAAACACTTCACACAATTGGCCGAAGTTGGTCTTTGTTTTATCCAAAACATCACAACTTACCAATTTCAAATGTACAAGAGTAGAAAACTTTTACTCTTACATTTGTCAAGTGTTTTAAACCTTCTTTAAGACATGTCACTCATATTACAATCTTGGAGTATGACTCTAAGACTTGTATTGGAATGAAGTATGACTCATCTTCTTGATTTAACCATTTCAACAATTTCAAGATCCCTTCTTCTTAGTCATAAGAATGCACTAAGACTTCCTTAGAGAACAAATTTTGATATGGTTTCTTAATCATTAAGATGATCACAAAGCTGATACTAAAGCACTCTTCCATCTTTTCAGATTTGAGAAACTTTTATCCTTCTTCCTAATTTGATTCTTCTTATTCGCTCTGCCATGCATTGGAACCTTTTCCAATGTCTTAGAGTTACACTTACGCTTGTAAGTATAATCATATTTACTAAGCTTTAGTAAACTATGACGAATAGCCTTACATCTTTTGTAGTGGACTTAATCAGTGCACATGAATATGTGCTCGATCCCTTAGTCCATTACTTGACTCACACATCCATGTGAACAAGTAATTAGTCTTAATTTTTCCAATACTTGAAAGTTCTCATTCATCATGCTATACAACTTGCATGATTCCAAGTCCCGGTCCAATTGAGACTTTGGATGATGAGAGTCTTTCCTTATTTGGTAAATTTAGACATTACCACAAATGAAGGAATCAATTTCATATTTCCACTCTTGCTATTAATGGAATCATATAAGCAACAATTTTTCCTCAAATGCCATTGTAAGGATATTTTAAAATAAATAAAATCAAAAAATTTTCTTTTATTTTAAAACTATGCGGAAAAACTTATCCTTACAATCCATATGAAAACTTGTTGTTATCTATTCCTAAGCAATATCTCATAACTCCTAAGAAGTAGCTCAAGAATCCGATTTTTCAAACTATGCGATAGAAATCCATCTATGCGATCAGATTCAGCATATTCTTTCTTTAAGTTTCTTCACTTTTCTTTGATTCTTAAAACATCACCATGTGACCCAGTCACATCATGCATCAAGAATCTCAGAATAGAAACTTAACAGAGTTAGAGTAGTGGACTTTACCTGAAGTAGAGTCAACCTTATTGACTTTAACACCCTTAGGTAAATTTGGCAGCTTCGCAAATAATGACCCTTTCTTTGGCAATATAAACATATGGACCCTTTGATAATGGTACACGGGACTATCACAGACTTAGCTTTTTCTCTTTACCATTTGTTCAACCGAGTTGACTATGGCCGATCCCTTTCCATTGGGAAGAGAATGCTTTTTTTCTGTATTTCCAGTGTCACCATTGTCAATGTCCACAAAGTTTCAGGAAGTTGATCTTAACAATAGATAAGATCATTAAGGGTCTTGTCATAGTCTATTTCATAGGTGTCCCAAAGGAACTCACTATGTGACTTAGAAAGTGATTGAACCACCAACTTTCTCAAGACTTTGACACCCAACTCTCCCGGCTTGTCAATATGTGACTACATCTCCAAGATGTGATGACACCTAGACCTTGCCTTGCCATTAGGGCTTGAGTGATCTTAAACTTTTCAAGAACTTGTGGGTTAGGGAGAATAATTGGAGGAGGAGAAAGAAGTATGATATCCATGGGACATCATCTTCATTAGGAATGCTTGTTTCAAGAGATTTGGGAAGATCACAAATGTCTAAAATAGACATGTTTTGGGAGATATTCAAGATAGTTGATCTTAAAGTCCTTAATATGACACCCAATATGAAATATTAAGGCTAGGACCCAACAGACTATTTTATAACTTAGAAGAGGTATGCCGTAATCCAAGCTATAAAACAATTTGAAGGTAGGTGAATGACGATTCACCAATTTCCACCAAGATAAACGAAATGTATTATTAGGTTTTAATTGGATTTGAAACTCCTAGATCTTTTGAGATTCATTGAACTGTTCAATGGCATGTTTCAATCTCGACTGTGCCCTTCAGGTTTTGTGACTGGGATGCCGAGGATCACAAAACAAGGTGTGAAGTAACCATGCAAATTACTTGGTACCCTTAAGTGTTTACCCCTCAATCGATGTGCCGGTTAACCACACACGCTCCATCGATACTATGATAAACATTAAGTTACCCTTTGCCTACCTTGTTAAATACGAGTTAGTGTGCCGGTTAACCACCCACGCTCCACTAACCGACTTAAACAAAGTGCAAAGTGTAATTTCATGGATTAGCACGTTATTCACATTTTCCTAAGTAACTAAGATTGGGTATTTATAAGAGTTTAGTTACTTAGTATTTATCATTAATACTTTTAATGAAGGGAGAATTATAGTCATGTCAAACCCGTTCGGCTAACGACCCTCCACCAGTCAAGCAAGCGGTGGGTGAGAGTAGACACCCATTAAGTTGCCATTTTATAGGCAACAGCCTTATACCCACCTTATAGACCGGCTTCGTGAATGAGGCGTACTAGCGGTAAGACCGACTTTACTCTTATACACACACACATATATATATATATATATATATATATATATATATATATATATATATATATTATTAACTTATAATATTATAAAGTATAAGGGTTGAATTTTAACTTTTAAAATTCTAAGGGCTAACTTGGAATTAAAGTATTCATAAGAGAAAACTTTACAAATTCCAAAACTTGAGGGCAAGTTTTGAAACTATTCAAAACTAATTAATTCCATAACTTATGTGTTTAAAGTAGTTTTAATCCAAAAACTCTTCAAGTTCCATAACTTGAGGACAAATTATGGAAGACTTTAAACTAATAAAGAATTGACTTTTTCTTTATTTTATAACTTATGAAATTAATTAAGGTTACATTATTATTATTATTTTTTTATATTTATTTAATGAAGAGACTCTTGGTCCTCCATAACTTGAGGACAAATTATGGAGTCATAACTCCAACTAAATGGAACTAGACTCTTCATTTTTGTAACCTTTGCCAACTTTATGAGTTTTATGAGTCTTTAATGTGACTCTTCATGTAACTTGAGGATAAGTTACACAAACACATTTTATACTCAACTCTTAGATTAAAATGGATTGAAAACAACTATTTCATTCAACTTTTCTATTAATCTAAGAAACTCATAAGAACAAGATAATTCAAATCAAACTTTTTCATGTAATTAGTCTAACCTTTAAACTAATACAAAACATGAATCTATTGACAATTATCTTTGAAAATGGATTAGCATGAACATTACCACATCAAAAAACAAGTTTATAAGTTCAAAAACAACTTAGCGTAATGTTCCTAGTCTATTTCTAGCCAAAAACCTCGAAAGTATGTTGTCTGGGGTCCAACTCGTCGAGTGCATGAACACAACTCGGCGAGTTGGATGCATTTTGCCTTGGACTCGTCGAGTCCCTTCATGAACTCGGCGAGTCTGCTGGGCTGACAGCATCAATTTCGATTTTTCAGCTTCTATTGCAAGTATAACAAGAAAACAAACCTGGCTCTGATACCACTGTTGAGTTATGAGCATTCTAACACTCCTAAGTGTACATGCAACCCTAAATACCTTGGATCTATGTTTTCTCTATTATACATGCAAATATGAACATCCAAGGTATTATCCTAATCTAGCATACAAAAATATCAATATAACAAGATAGAATACATACCTCTTTAATGGTGCTTGTCTTCATGAAGCTTGAGTGCCTAGTGCCCTAAGTGTGACACCTCAAATGGTTCACACAACACCATAAACACTTGGAATAACTTAGAGAGAATTCTACACTTCATGAAATCGTCTAGCCCTTCATACACACATAGTATCGATTTCTTGAGCCATGGGTTTCTTTTATATGGTGGCTATTAGGGTTACACCATGTAACTCATGACTTTACCCATTCCTTATGCTCCATAGATTTTAACCTCCATGGAGTATCCATGGGTCACCCCATGGACTTAATCCAACATAAGGAATCTTGGATCACAAGCCCACATATATAAGAATGAATGATTTACACAATCAACCCATATATTTAATTAGTCTCCTTTTGATCACTTAATTAATTCCAAATTAATTCTTGATCAATACTAATTAAATAACCTTATTAATATATTAGAACTTATAATATATTAACAAACCTTAAGTGTTATTTCTCTCATTTTAGTCTATCCAAGTGCATGATGCCATGCAACCCAAATGGACCATGCCGGGTCGGGTCAAGTTTTACCAATTATAGTTATGGACTTAGACATTAATCCAACACATGCAACCCTAGAAACCTTGGATCTATGTTTTACTAGGATACATGCAAATTTGATTTCTAAGGTTATAAACCTAACTAGCATGGCATGGGGAACTTTTAAACATAATAGCTAGTTAAGATACATACATTTTGTTGTTTGGATTCCTTGAGAACCTTGTGAGCCTAGCACCTCAAGTGTGATGCTTCAAATGTGTCACACAACACCATAATACTTGGAATAACCTTGAGAGAAGTACACTTACACTCGAAAATTGGTTTTCCCTCTTACTTTCTTGTAGTGGCCGATTTTCCTAGACATGTGGCCTTTACATAGTTGTGACACAAGTAGGGTTACACCATGTAAACCCTAATTGTCATGGCTTTCCATATTACATGATCCATGGGTTTGTAACCTCCATGGTCTATCCATGGAGCACCTTATGAGTTTTAACCCAATCCATACAAACCATGGATCATTAGTCCAACTATATAAGATTATATGATTTACACAATCAACCCCATATATTTAATTGGTCTCTTTTCGATCACTTAATTAATTCCAAATTAATTATTGATCAATACTAATTAAATAATATTACTAATATACTTGAACTTATAATATATTAACACACCTTAAGTGTTATTTCTCTCATTTAGTCTATCTAAGTGTTGCAATGTCATGCAACCCAAATAGACCATGCTAACCGGGTCGAGTACATTCCAAGAATAGTTATGAACTTAGACACCTAATCCAACAAGTTAGATGCTCCAAATTAGAAAGCTATGTAGCCTTGAGTTCATCCATGGAGTTTTGACCACATTCACGCCATTTTCAATAAGAAAATCACATGCATTGGACATGCATATCATCAAAGAAATGATTTATATGGATCATTAGGGACCCACGAAGCAATTTGGAAGGTTTGAGCATGGGGGCTTAAAGGGTTGAGAGCTTAATGCATTAAGTTGATTGTAGCAGATCCCATTATGTGGCGGCAGGTATACTCCACGATGTTTTTTCAGATGTTGTCACGGCGTGACTAAGGAAGGCCCATATCATGGAAGTCAGCTGAGATCAACTTTGATTACTAAAATTAACCGTTCACTTTTTGACCTAGTTGAATTTCGGTCAAATTGCTAGTCTTAGAGTGTTGTATAAGGTTAAACCATGAGTGTTTTGATAGGTGGGTTGTAGCATTGGTTTCTGGACACAACAAGTTGTGGTTATTTGACTGTGAGTGTGATGTGATTAACCTCACCATATTTTGTAGGATGTTATTTGTCTTTGTGACTTTTGCATCTATGTTGGACGGGGCCTGATATGTTAGGCGGGGTCTAATGTTATGTATTGTATGTGGTATTTTAGGGAAATCACTAAACATTTTTCTTACAGTTTGTGGTTTTAAATGTTTCAGATACTTCTGATTTCAAAAGGAAGCGCCCGACGTGACTGAACATCATCCACTGGACTTTTATTCCAAATTGAATGTTTATGATTTTACTCTAATTTTTCAGAATACTTTTAATCTGTTGGTGTTTTGTAACAAATTAATAAATGATTTTGATTTATTTAAAATGAAGTTTTT
Source organism: Lactuca saligna (assembly GCF_052625555.1). NCBI lineage: Eukaryota > Viridiplantae > Streptophyta > Magnoliopsida > Asterales > Asteraceae > Lactuca > Lactuca saligna. Next base: position 207,009,966 of record NC_136424.1, on the reverse strand, counting down.
ACTCAGTATTTTGGGATGTTACAAGTTGGTATCAGGGCTTTGATTTAAGGGATGCAGTAATGGTTATGATGTGTGCAATCAGCTAAGCTCAAGTAAGTGATTACCAAAATACGCATACATGAATGTTATGCTTTAGTATGATATTATGTGAGTTACATGTTATAATAGGGCTAAGTTTCCTCTAGTAATTACATGAAAGAATTTCCTGATAATTGTGGTACCTCATAGCCTAGGGAATTGTTTGTTATGTATCACTTAGAATCTAGATTGAAAATGTTAATTGATTAGTGTATTTTTAAAACTATATATGATTAGTATCACATAGCCTTAGAATAATTGATTTATATTTATTTCATATTCCTTTTATGCTTGTGGGCATAGGGTAGAATCATTTATTCTACAGTCTATTTGATCTTGTATTGTGTATAATTTGCATGTATAAAGTAACGAACAGTGTTCGTAACGGTTCCTTGCTATGCAGAAGCAAGTCGGATGAGGATTCCTAGGAGATTCAAGGGAAAGTTGTAATAAGATATGTATTTTTTGTAGCAAAGGGTTATGATAATCGCCATATTAAAGTGACTTAGGGGATTCGGGATGATTCTTGAGGAAAGTACTGATAGGTGTGAAAGGTAATATGGGGCCCGTACTACTGAAAGCATATGATCTATACTAAAATCAAGAAAAGTCATGAAGATTCTAAGGAGCTTGTAGCATGAGGAATTTTTTGTGTATTTTCTACTTTTGGTATTGTTGTCTTTCAGTATGGTGTTGATTACCCGGGGTTTTGGTTCTGGTTCTATTTCCGGTTCAAGCATTGATGAGAGGATGTGCGAGTTTATTACGTCTGAAATAACTTTTAGTATTTGGATGCGACTCTTGGGATGTTTTGAACCATCAAGGAGGAGATTATGGAGGTATCGAATGAGTTCTTAATGGGTCTTTCATGCAGAGAATGCAACTCGCCAGTTCAGGGAACCAACTTTCACGTTTTGGGACTTCAAGACCCGTGGAGCCCCGGAGTTCTTCGGGAAAAAGGATCTTATTTCTAGTAGATGCCGGATAGTAGACATGGAAAGTGCTCGACGGACGAGCTTCTACCCCAATGGGTCGAGACTGAGATTTTCAGCTTGCTTTCTGAGGGACATGGCTCACTATAGGTGGGAAGAGGTTGGTGATGAGTTGGGTGCATAGACAGCTGAGACTATGACCTAGCATGATTTCGATGCATTGTTCAGATTGGAGTTTGTACCTGCTATTGAGGTGTAACAGTTGGTGAAGCAGTTCTAGGACCATCGCTAGATGAAAAAGTATGTGACAGAGATAACTACCATGTTTAGGGAGAGGGCTTTGATGGTTTCCCAGTATGTTGCAGATGAGGATATGAAGAATATGAGATATCACAACAAGCTGAGAGATAAGACTCCAAATATTTTTTTATCATTTCGAGTTGCAGGACCCTAGAGGATATGCTTGACAGAACCCAAGAGTAGGAGATTGAGTTGCAACTTCATATGAAGCACACACCAGTGCAGTTTCACGCAGCAGCAAATCCAATGAAGAGTTCCAAGACTTTTGGTTCAAGATCAAGGGGCAAGAAGGGTTAGGGTCATTGTGCTAAGTGTGAGATATCTGCAACATGGATGCTATGCCTTTTTGAATTATGTTTTGGATATGAATGATATGGAGAGGAAGAATGTGGATGTTATCCATGTTGTTCGATATTTCCCAGATGTTCTTCCCAAGGCTTTTCCAGGGGTTCCTCCAGAGAGGCAGGTAAAGTTCCTATTTGATGTAGTTTCAGGTGCAACTCCGATAGTGAAGGCACAGTATCACCTAGCACCATTAGAGATGCAAGAGTTGTCTACATTGTTGTAGGAGCTGTTTGACAAATTATTCATTAGACTGAGCAATTCCCCGTGGGGAGAACCAATCACGTTTTTGATGAAGAAGGGTCATTTTCAAAGGATGTATATTAATTATAGGGAGTTGAACAAGTTAACGTTTAATAACTGTTACCCACTTTTGAGGATTGAAGACTTGTTTTACCAGCTTCAGGGAGAAACTTGGTCTTCCAAGATTGATTTGAGATTAGATTATCATCAAATGAGGGTCAGAGATGAGGATGTACAGAAGACGACTGTAACAGCTCAAATTTTCAAATAAATTTTTCATTTAAAACAAAACATCATTATTCGACAAAAGAGTTTATTCCAAGTTTATTGCAAAAGTATAAATAATAAATCTCCAAGATCTTCAACAATGGCAGTGTGTACGTGTCACGCCGGCGCCTTTCCACGGTCATCACTAGTACCTGAAAAACATAAACACAACTAGTAAGCATAAATGCTTAGTGAGTTCCCCAGTATACGACTTACCCACATACGCCTTCCGGCCCGGACCTTTCGGTCCACATAACATTGCCTTCCGGCCCGTAATATAATCGCCTTCCGGCCCATAACATATCGCCTTCCGGCCCGTATTAAATTGCCTTCCGGCCCATAGTATTTTGCCTTCCGGCCCATAATAGTATAAAACATAACACATGTAACATAACGCACATAACACATAAGTCATACATCATACCGTTCTTTCTGTCACATAAAGTCTCGCCTTCCGGCCCGTATAAGCATACATCACATATAAAGCATCTACCTCTCTAGACATAGCATAAATATAACACATACAACCTTCCGGTCTCACAGTCAAACCCTTCCGGGTGAAGTATAGTGAGAAGACTCACCTCGTAGTATGCAAGCTATAAACCCTTCGAGCTACTCGCACTCGATCCGCTAATCCGCAGGTTCCCTATAATACCACATACCTTTATTAATGATCTTATCAAACAAGACAACTGACCCTACTAAGTTACATACAGGTCAACGGTCAATCTTGACCGGACTCGTCGAGTGAAAAGGGCAACTCGGCGAGTATAGACACCCCGACTCCACTTGCCGAGTCTAAAGAACGACTCGACGAGTTCTAGTAGATCTTCAAGCTACTCGCCGAGTCTGAAGAACAACTCAGCGAGTCCTAGTGAATCTTCAAGCTACTCGCCGAGTCTGAAGAACAACTCGTCGAGTCCTAGCCATGCAGTCAATCCGCTGCCTCCTGTATTTCACATATATAGATATGGGGCTTCCTGGACTTTCACATATACTATTACAGGGGTTTTTAAACACTTGTAACAACACTATAATCTAACAATTCCTTAAATGGGTTTCCTAAACCCTAAATTCACATACAACGTAAAAGCTACAGATTATGATCCGAAGATTACCTGGAAACGTGTTCCCTGTGTCCCCAACCTCCAGTACTCGACTCCTTAGACTTCCTTTGATCACCACCTTGCCTCTCCTTGTCTAACAATCTCTTCAACCTTCCTCTAGCCCTCACTCTTGCTCCAGATGCCCACAAACTCCCAAGGTATCTTCAATCGGCCAAAAGACGCGACATGACGGCCATAAGATCATTATATACGATTCAGAATCGAAACGGCTAGGGTTCAGCTGAACAGCATCGACTCGCCGAGTCCCTTATTGGACTTGTCGAGTCCAGTCGCGTATCTGCGACCAAGACCATGGCCCTACTCGGCGAGTCATGCACCAACTCGCCGAGTCCCCTCCTAAATGTGCCCCAAAAATAATTTAAAGAAATACCTGAAATTCCGGGCTGTTACAACTCTCCCCCACTAGAACTAGACTTCGCCCTCGAAGTCTCATTCTGCGAATAACTCCGGATGTTGCTCCCGCATTTCTCTTTCCGGCTCCCACGTCATCTCCGATCCCTTCCGATGTTGCCACTGAACCAACACCAGAGGTATCTCCTTGTTCCGTAGAATCTTGATCTTCCGATCCCTGATAGCTACTGGTCTCTCGGCGTAATTCAGACTCGCATCCACCTGAATATCTTCTAACGGAACCACTGCTGCCTCATCGGCTATACACTTCCTCAGCTGTGATACGTGGAAGGTATTGTGAATCTGACTCAGCTCCGCTGGCAACTCCAACCGATAAGCTACCCGACCTACGCTTGCAATTACCCGAAATGGACCTATGAACCGGGGCCCCAATTTGCCCCTCTTCCTGAACTGGATCACCCCTTTCCAAGGAGAAACCTTTAGGAGAACGAAGTCGCCGACCTGGAATTCGAGCTCGGACCGACGTCTGTCCGCATAACTCTTCTGTCGGCTCTGGGCGGTCAATAACCTCTGCCTCACTCGTTGAATCTGTTCGGTCGTTTGAAGTACGATCTCTGTACTGCCCATCACTCTCTGTCCCACTTCTCCCCAGCAAATGGGAGTCCGACACCTCCTACCATACAACAACTCAAAAGGTGGCATACCAATGCTCGAATGATGGCTGTTGTTGTAGGAAAACTCAGCCAGCGGCAGGTGCGCATCCCAGCTACCCCCGAAGTCTAACACACACGCTCTAAGCATATCTTCCAATGTCTGGATCGTCCGCTCGCTCTGACCGTCGGTCTGTGCCCCACGAATAGCATCTAATACCGGAGTCATCACCGTCAATCTCAAACACACGTCCCGCAATGGAGTACTCTCCGCCCTACGACTCAATGCATCAGCTACCACATTAGCCTTGCCTGGGTGGTATAGGATCTCACAGTCATAATCCTTAACCACGTCTAACCATCTCCTCTGACGCATGTTTAGGTTGGGTTGATACATCAAATACTTCAAACTCTTATGGTCCGTGTATATGGTACAACGAACCCCGTACAGGTAGTGACGCCAAATTTTGAGGGCGAACACTACTGCCCCCAACTCTAAGTCATGCGTGGGATATCTCGCTTCGTGAGGCTTCAGCTGCCTCGATGCATAGGCTATCACATGGCCCCTCTGCATCAACACTGCACCCAGTCCTGAAATCGATGCGTCGCAATATACGACAAAGTCCTCCATCCCCTCCGGGAGAGCTAATACTGGTGCTTCGCACAGTCTCTGACGAAGTGTCTCGAAGGAAGTCTGCTGCTCGGGTCCCCATGAGAATGTAACACCCTTTCGGGTCAATTTGGTAAGTGGCACCGCGATCTTGGAGAAGTCCCTAATGAACCTTCGATAGTACCCCGCCAACCCAAGGAAACTCCTGATCTCCGAAGGTGACTTCGGTGCCTCCCAACTCATCACCGCTTCCACCTTGGCCGGATCGACCAATATCCCTGCCTGATTTACAACGTGCCCCAGAAATTGAACTTCCCGCAACCAGAAGTCACATTTGGAGAATTTTGCATATAGCTTCTCCGACCTCAGTACCTCAAGGACCTGCCTCAAATGTCCCTCATGCTGCTCCCTAGACCGCGAATACACCAGAATGTCATCGATGAATACAATCACAGACCGATCCAGCATCGGCCTGCATACCCTGTTCATGAGATCCATAAACACTGCTGGGGCATTGGTGAGCCCAAAAGGCATCACCACGAACTCGTAATGCCCATACCGCGTCCTAAAGGCTGTCTTCTGGACGTCCTCATCCCGCACTCTTACCTGATGGTACCCTGATCTCAAATCAATCTTGGAAAACCAAGATGCCCCTTGCAACTGATCGAATAGATCATCGATCCTCGGTAACGGATAGCGGTTCTTGACTGTCACCTTGTTCAGCTCCCGGTAATCGATACACATCCGGTGTGAACCATCCTTCTTCTTGACGAACAGAATCGGTGCTCCCCACGGCGAGCTACTCGGCCGAATAAATCCCTTCCCCAACAACTCTTGAAGTTGCGAGGACAATTCTTGCATCTCTGGAGGTGCAAGACGATAAGGCACCTTCGCAATAGGCGCAGCCCCTGGAACTAGATCGATACCAAACTCCACTTGCCTCGCAGGAGGTATTCCTGGCAAATCCTCGGGAAAAACATCTGGAAAATCGCGCACCACTGGAACCTCCTTCAATGTCTTCGGTCTCTCGGAACTCTCCCGCGTATCCATCACATACGCCACAAAACCGTTACATCCCCGCTGTAGGCATTGCCTCGCCCTAGCGGCCGAACAAAAAGCTGATCCCGAACGGGTACCCTCGCCGTATACCGTAAGAACTCCCCCACTAGGGTCTCGTATAGTCACCAGCAGACGCTCGCAGTCGATAACATCGCTGAATCGGCTCAACCAGTCCATGCCTACAATGACACAGACGTCCCCCATCGCAATAGGAATGAGGTCAATCGGAAACGCGACCCCGAAGATCTCTAGCACACATCCCCGAAGAACCTCCGTAGCACAAATCACCCTCTCAGCCGCAATAGAAACGCTCAAAGGTCGACTTAACGGCTCATGTCTAATGCCGATGTGCTGACTAAAAGCTAACGATACAAACGATCTACTCGCACCCGAATCAAATAACACTAGAGCAGGCATAGAGTTCACAAGGAAAGTACCTACACATACATTAACATAAGCATAACATTTCGACCTTTAATTAAATACGTGAATGATAACATACCTGCCACAACATCGGGCGCAGCACGCACCTCCTCCGCAGTCAGCTGAAAGGCTCCCCCGCGAGCCCTCGGGGCCTCGACCTTCGCCGGTCGGGTCTCAGTAGTCCGGGTAGTAGGTGTAGCTCCCTGACGAAGTTGCGGACACTCGGCCTTCCGATGGCCTGTCTGGTTGCAGTGAAAGGAAACCATAAACCCCTTAGGGCAATCCCTGGCAATATGTCCCTCCTTGCCACACTTGTAGCAACCACCAGCTCGACACGCCCCCTCGTGACTCTTGCCGCACTTCGCGCAAGTGCGAACCTTCGAACCTCCCATCCTCGAATCAGCGAACTTAGTCCGCTTGGCTGCCGGCTGAGACTGGGCCGGCCGTCGATCCACCTGCCGAGACTCAGCCTCCTCCCTCGCTTGAGTCTCCAACTCGATCTCGCGCTTCCTGGCGTTCGCCTGAAGCTCAGTGAAAGTACGATAGGTGGAGTTTGACACAAACTCCCGGATCTCCCTCTTCAAAACACCCAAATAGCGGCTCATCCGTGACTGCTCCGTAGATACCAGCTCGGGGCAGAACATTGCCCTCTCATGAAACTTCCGTGTGATCACTGCCACGGAATCAGTACCCTGCTTAAGGGTCAAGAACTCCTGAATCAATCGCTCCCTCTCTACCGGGGGAACGTACTCGTCCCTGAACATCTCCGTAAACCTCTCCCATGTCACCGCCGAAATCTCTGCCTGAGTGAAGTTCGCCGTCACGAACTTCCACCAATCCTTCGCTCCCAGACGGAGCTGGTTCAAGGCAAACCGTACCCTCAAGTGCTCCGGGCATGAGCAAGTATAGAAGCACCCCTCGATGTCGGCGATCCACCTCATAGCTGCAATCGGATCCTGCGTCCCATCAAATTCAGGGGCTTTCGTGTTGCTGAATTCCCTGAATAGTAATGAATCACCCCCTTGCGGCCTGGAAGCAGCCACAGCTGCGGTAGCGGCAGCAACTGCAGCTTCAGTAAGTGCGGCGTACCGCTCCTCAAACTCCTCCATCAGCGTGGTCTTAATAGACCCAAACATCTCCGGGATCTCAGCCCGGACCGCCGCAGCTACCTCTTCCTGAATAATCTGACGAATCTCCTCGTCACTCGCACCGCTCGAACTCGCCCCATTGCGTGTGATAACCATGATGTCTCTGAAATACAACATAAAATCATCAGAGACTCCACCAAGTACAATTGTACTCGATACGCGCCCTACCCAGTCTCCGATTTCCAGGGATTCTTACTTGAGTCTTCCACTGATCCGGTGCCTTCGGTAGTACGGGCCCAATACTACCGACCACACTGTATCAGTATTCGTCCCAAATATTCCTCCCCAAATCCTGAATAATGAGTACTCTACCTCTAGTATGCACTATCTACTTGCACGCTACCAATTATCTCATATAAGCAATCTCCCTAGACTAAGGCATCACAAAACAGGCAATTCTAGTCCTATCATGTATACCTAGTCTTCTAGCATGCATAACAATTCATAATTCAGTGCATAACATAACATCGTAAGGTATTCTGGGGATCTTTACCGTTCGGACGCTGGCTGCTCGTACACACTGTTCCATCCTTGTTTTACCGCCTTACCATTTATAAAATGTTGTGTCCTTATTATTTAAAAAGGTTTTTCCTCAAATCCCCGGTCTGAGTTCAGTTGCACCCAAAAGTACACCCGAATCCCTCAAACCAAGGCTCTGATACCAATTGTAACAGCTCAAATTTTCACATAAAATTTTCATTTAAAACAAAACATCATTATTCGACAAAAGAGTTTATTCCAAGTTTATTGCAAAAGTATAAATAATAAATCTCCAAGATCTTCAACAATGACAGTGTGTACGTGTCACGCCGGCGCCTTTCCACGGTCATCACTAGTACCTGAAAAACATAAACACAACTAGTAAGCATAAATGCTTAGTGAGTTCCCCAGTATACGACTTACCCACATACGCCTTCCGGCCCGGACCTTTCGGTCCACATAACATTGCCTTCCGGCCCGTAATATAATCGCCTTCCGGCCCATAACATATCGCCTTCCGGCCCGTATTAAATTGCCTTCCGGCCCATAGTATTTTGCCTTCCGGCCCATAATAGTATAAAACATAACACATGTAACATAACGCACATAACACATAAGTCATACATCATACCGTTCTTTCTGTCACATAAAGTCTCACCTTCCGGCCCGTATAAGCATACATCACATATAAGCATACATCACATATAAAGCATCTACCTCTCTAGACATAGCATAAATATAACACATACGACCTTCCGGTCTCACAGTCAAACCCTTCCGGGTGAAGTATAGTGAGAAGACTTACCTCGTAGTATGCAAGCTATAAACCCTTCGAGCTACTCGCACTCGATCCGCTAATCCGCAGGTTCCGTATAATACCACATACCTTTATTAATGATCTTATCAAACAAGACAACTGACCCTACTAAGTTACATACAGGTCAACGGTCAATCTTGACCGGACTCGTCGAGTGAAAAGGGAAACTCGGCGAGTATAGACACCCCGACTCCACTTGCCGAGTCTAAAGAACGACTCGACGAGTTCTAGTAGATCTTCAAGCTACTCGCCGAGTCTGAAGAACAACTCGGCGAGTCCTAGTGAATCTTCAAGCTACTCGCCGAGTCTGAAGAACAACTCGGCGAGTCCTAGCCATGCAGTCAATCCGCTGCCTCCTATATTTCGCATGATTTTGAAGTATATAGATATGGGGCTTCCTGGACTTTCACATATACTATTACAGGGGTTTTTAAACACTTGTAACAACACTATAATCTAACAATTCCTTAAATGGGTTTCCTAAACCCTAAATTCACATACAACGTAAAAGCTACAGATTATGATCCGAATATTACCTGGAAACGTGTTCCCTGTGTCCCCAACCTCCAGTACTCGACTCCTTGGACTTCTTTTGATCACCACCTTGCCTCTCCTTGTCTAACAATCTCTTCAACCTTCCTCTAGCCCTCACTCTTGCTCCAGATGCCCACAAACTCCCAAGGTATCTTCAATCGGCCAAAAGACGCGACATGACGGCCATAAGATCATTATATACGATTCAGAATCGAAACGGCTAGGGTTCAGCTGAACAGCGTCGACTCACCGAGTCCCTTATTGGACTCGTCGAGTCCAGTCGCGTATCTGCGACCAAGACCATGACCCTACTCGGCGAGTCATGCACCAACTCGCCGAGTCCCCTCCTAAATGTGCCCCAAAAATAATTTAAAGAAATACCTGAAATTCCGGGCTGTTACAACGACCTTTAGGATTCGTTATGGATATTACAAGTTTGTGATAATGTCATTTGGACTCACCAACACACCTATGGCATTCATGGATATCACAAACCGGGCGTGTAGGAAGATGTTGTATATATCTATGATTGTATTGATGATATCTTGGCCTATTATAAGACCAAGGAACAACAGGAAGAGCACTTCTAGGAAGTTCTATAGACTTTGAAGAGGGAGAGGCTTTACTCAACATTCTCTAAGTACAACTTCTGGTTACGTGAGGTACAGTTCCTGGCACACCTTGTCAACCAGAAGTGTATATTGGTATATGTGTTCAAGATTGAGATCATGATGTACTGGGAGGTTCAATGGTCTCCATCTGAGATTTGGAGTTTCCAAGGATTGGTAGGCTATTATCGTAGATTTATTCAGGATTTATCCAAGATCACAGTCCCTTTGACTCATTTGATAAAGAAGAGTGTTACGTCTCATTGGGGGGCTTGATCAGTAGGTGGTGGTTGAGGATATGAGACATAATTTGTGTGAGGCTCTGATATTTACACTACGTCAGGGTGTAGATGATTTTATGGCTTACATGTGAAGATTCACTTATGGGCTTGGGGGCGGTCCGGATGCAAAGAGGTCGCATGATTGCGTACGCTTCGAGGCAGTTGAAGCCTCATGAAGAGAATTATCATACACATGATTTAGAGTTAGGGGTTGTGGTTTTTGTCCTCAAGATTTGGAAATATTGTTTTTATGGGTTCTGGTGTACTATCTACACAAATCACAAGAGTCTGGGTTATTTGATGGATCAGCTGAACCTGAATATGAGGCAACGCAGGTGGTTAGATCTCGTGAATGATTACTGTTAGGGGAAGGATCCCAAAATCATATTCAGGATTCTTAATATTTTTGTAGCCTCAGGATCTTTAAACATATCACAGGATACTGATTATTATCATTACTATTTCCTAACACTTTTAACGACTATATTTTCTTTTCATTTTCTCACTTGTGTAGAATTAGTCAACAAAAGACCCATTCTCAATGGAGAAACACTTCAACCAAGCTTAAGATCCAGGAATACTGAGTCAAACAACATGCAAATATTTGTTCAAAGAGGATCCTGTAACTATTAGACTTCTTGTTATTTAACTTGGACTATAAATAACACCTGTAAAGCACACAGTACACACATGAAAGCTCTATTAGTTCACTTGTACTCTTATTATATTCATTATCACTATAAACCTAGTTTGAAATTAATAAACACAATAATGCATGTGATCATTATCACCAACCAAAGTTCTATGCTGGAGATCCTAGCAAGGATCAAGGGCTTTCCATGTAAACTCGCTTGTGTCATTTACACTTCATTAGTATATTCATTTTGATCACAACACCATAACCTCTCACACAATTTGGTTGATTTCTACTTTATTTTTTGAGCAAAACAATTTGGCGCCCACCTTGGGGTCATGGTTCTCACAATCGTTCACAAATCATGTTTATCCAACAAGTCTTATCCTCTTCCTCTATTCCTCCCATTTCCTCTAAAAACATTCCACAACCGACTTCAGAGGCACCAAAGAAAAACACTTCTGTAATCACTAACCAAGGATTTTAGGATCCTCATGTAATGATTTCCAACAACGAGCTATTCGCTATGATGAAGAGACTGGAACACCCGGTTATTCAACAGCAAGAAGATAACACGATGGTGCTCAAGAAAATAAGCAGCACGAGGACGGAGATCCACAAACCACAAGAAGCTTTACCCTTGATATTCCAGCCGAAGATCCTGAACTTTGAAAATACAGAATCCTCAGGAAACCACCGGGAGATAGGATCCTCAATGCCAACCCTAACTCCCGCTTGGGGTGCAGCTCCAAATGAGAAAACTCTTGAGATCCAAAATCCCGGAAAAACCTTCATCGCTCCCAATAACAAGAATCCTTTTAACTTTGTGAATAGTAATACTTTCACTACCAACTCTATGGATATTGATGCAAGAATGATACCACTCATAGATAAGGAACTTCAGCAGTTAAGACAAACGATCTCAAGTATGACCGAAGTAGTCCAACCTATACCAGAAGTTTCCCCCAACAATCCACGAGATTTCAAGATTTTCTCCCGCAATTACTAACACTGGAATCCCAAAGTGCTTCCAAACTCCCAATATGAAGCCCTACAATGGGACTATGGATTCTGAAGAACATGTGGAACAATTCAGGGAAAGAATGGAGATCATCCCTATTCACACACATTTGAAAGAATCTTGCCTATGCAAGGGTTTTGGTTCGACCCTCACAATAAAATGGCTGCTAAATGTTCTTCGTTACTACATTACTTTGTTTTCACAATTAGTTAATATTTTTAACAACCAATTTTCTTGTAGTGGAACATTAACAAAGATCACTAGTGATCTCTATGAGTTGGTTTAGGATCCTAAGGAATCCCTCAGGGATTTTGTGAGCATGTTTGGAAGGGAAGCTCTAATTATCCCCAACATTGATATAGCAATTGCCATATAAGCCTTCAAGATGGGCTTAAAGAAGGACTATCCTTTCTTCAAAAACCTTGTAATAACTCCATGAAAAAGATTGGATGAAGTAAAGAGCAAAGCACTGAGGTTCATATGGATCGAAGAAGACAAATAGGAGCAAACCCAAAACTCATATGATAATCCCAGTAGGAAGGTCGACTGCTCGGTCCAAACATCCTATAAGTCAAAACCATACTTCAAAACTGATCATCATAAGGTTAATTCCGTTGAAGATGAAGGAGTGGAAGAGAAATTTCCTAGGATTACAGACTATTTCTTTTATGTCGATATCTGAAGTTTAATATTTGCTATGCAAGAACTTGGAGACAAAGAAAGATGGCCAAGAACGGGAGAAAATTCCACCAACTGGAAGGATTTATCCAAGTGGTGTGTATACCCTTAAGACTTTGGTCATGTTACAGAAGATTTCATAGCTCTCAGGAAGGAGATCAGTTACATCCTATGCAAGGGTTACCTCAAAGAGATCCTTTGGAGGAGAAAAGAAAGACCTAAGGAAAAGGATTAGGATCCTCACATAAACCCAGAAAAACCAGGATCCCCTCCTATGGACGCCTAGGTAGTCAATGTTATCTATGGAGGTTCTCAAAGTTGTGGTACCTCTTATTCTGCATCAAAAAGGCATGGCAGAGTGTCAAAAACAGAAAAAGAAGAAAGATCGCAAAAGAATATTCCAGTCACGAATGAGAAAGATATCAACTTCAATGAAGTAGGTAAAGAAGATATCCAGGATCCCTATCACGATTGATTGGTGATCACACTTTACATCGGCAACCATTTTGTCAGAAGGATTCTTGTCGATGGACGATTCTCAGTCAACATTATACTCCTTGATGCTTTAAAATGAATGAACATCCCATAGTCCAAAATAATTATAAGATCCTTGGTGTTGACTGGATTCAGTTGTGAAAAAAAAAACAGACGGTCAGCAAGATGAAGCTACATATCTATATAGACGGGGTAAACTCTATGCAACGCATTTGTGTAATTGATACATTATGCTCTTATAATATTATATTAGGTAGACCATGGATTGATGATATGAAGGTTGTCCCATCAACATTTCATCAATGTGTGAAGATGCCCACTCCATGGGGGACAATAAAAATCATAGGTGATCAAGAAGAATCCAAGGAGTGCTACAAGACCTTGGTGAAGTCTTCAATGGTACCACGACAAGCATTTTATTTGAAGCATGGGAAAAAAGAAGTGCTAGAAACAAGAGAGTAGGATGTAAATGAAGTACCCCTGAACCGCGAGGATCCTGAAGCCAAAGTCCTCATAGGATCCTCAATACCAGAACAAATAGATTAAGAAGTAGAAAAACTTCTTAGGACAGGAATGATCAAGGAGGTGAAGTTCCCAAGGTGGCTGGACAACATGATCGTAGTACAAAAGAAGAATGGAAAATTACAAGTATTTATGGATTATACAGATCTTCATAAGGTTTTCCCCAAGGATCATTTCCCTCTGCCACACATAGATTACATGATAGTTGCTATGACTAGTCATGAATTATTGACATTCATGGATGCATCAGTAAGGTTCTAGAAAATTCAAATGGAACCATCTAACCAAGAGGATACCACATTTATTACCCCAACATGTATATGTTGCTACACTGTTATGCCCTTTGGTCTAAAAAATGCAGGCGCAACATATCAAAGGTTAGTTAACCAGATGTTCAAATACAAAGTGGGGGACACCATGGAAGTCTACATCGATGACATGGTGGCCAAGTCAAAGAAAGTTGAGGATCACATTAAGGATCTTGGAGAAGCCTTTAAGATACTAGATGAATACAACATGAAACTGAATCCTTCCAACTACCACTTTGGAATGAGATCAGGCACGTTCCTTGGATACATGGTGACTGAAAGAGTAATAAATGCAATCTTGGACCAAATAAAGATCATCCATGATTTAAGATCCTCGTCCTCGACAAAGACTAACAGGAAGAGTGGAAACATTAAACAGGTTTATCTCAAGATCCTCGGAAAGATGTAAAGCTTTATATGACACCTTGAAGATGAACAAAATATTTTAATGGACTAAAGAGCACAAAAACGATTTTCAAGATCTTAAGAATTACCTAAGTTCATTTCCCCTATTTCTAAAGCCATTAAATGGGGAACCAATCCTTCTCTACCTTTTTGTATCCTCAAACGCGGTAAGTGTGGTCTTAGCCAAGGATCTTAATGGGGACCAACATCCCATCTACTAATTACCATGATTAAGAATGTTATGAGAAAACCAGAAATGTCAGGTAGAATGGAAAAGTGGTATGTGAAGCTAAGAACATATGACATCAACTATGAACCAAGATCCATAATAAATTCTCAATCATTGGTGGACTTTGTGGCTAACTTTAGTGATGATCTAAAAGCTAAAGTCAAAATAGAAACTAAACAACTTCTAGAAGAAGAAAGCATGTGAAAATGGATATTATGCATAGATGGAGCATTAAACCAAAGGGGAACTAGCTTAGCGTTCATACTAAAATTCCCACAGGGGGACAACCTACCCCATGCAGTCAGTTATGAGTTTGACACAACCAACAATGAGGTTGAATAAGATTTACTGATCATGGGACTACGCCTAGCCAAATATCTTCAGATCAAGGATCTTCAGGTATAAGTCAACTCCTTATTAGTAACTAACCACTTTAGTGGATCCTATGTAGTGAAAGGTGAAAGACTAGCACTATACCTCCAGATCCTCAAAAAATTAGCCTCTGAATTCAACGGTTTTAGCCTAAAACAAGTTACTAGAGGAGATAATGTCGAAGATGATGATTTAGCCAATTTAGGATCTTCCCTGAGGATCCCTCTAGAGACAAGGATCCTAATAATCCATGTGATAATCCCAACAATCAAAGATCATGCCACAAGAATGAAGGACCCTAATGAACAAGAGAAGACGACCAACATTGCGACAATTGAAGACCCTGGTTCTCAACTTCTCATCGAAATTCTAATATTGAGGATCCTAACTGTTGGATAAGGTGTCTAAGTCCATAACTTATTTGGTATATACTTGACCGGACCGGCATGGTCCATTTGGGTTGCATCTCATCCAAACTATTTATGGATAATTTTATGAGAGTTACACACATATGTTTATTAATATATCATAAGTTATAATATATTAATATGAAGTTATGTTATTTAATTAGTTTTAGTCTTAAATTAAATATGAATTAATTTAGAGATTAAAAGGAAGACTAATTAGATTATGGGCTATTGATTTTATATGGTGTGGGCTAACACTCATTTGTTAACGGGCTAAGCTTGGATGGAAGTCCATGGATGATCCATGGAGCTTTCAGCCCATGGATCCTTGGAAAGGAAAAGACATGGGTTATTAGGGTTTCACCCTAACCATGTACACTATATAAGCATGCTTAAGAAGCATGAAATGGCAACTAGTGAACTAGTGTGTGTAAGCTTGTGTGTGGCCGAAATTATACAAGTGTGTATACTCTCTCAAAGTTTTCCAAGAGTTTGTGGTGTTTTGTGATTCCATTTGAGGCATTCACACTATTGGTGTTTGGCTCTCAAACTCCTTAGAACCAAACTCATCAAAAGGTATGTAATCACTTCTAACTCTTTTATGTTGAAATGTTCCCCATGCCATGTTAGATAGGTTATAAACCTTGGAAAATTTATTATTTTGCATGTATTTAGACAAGCATAGATCCAAGGTTTATTAGGGTTGCATGCACACTTAGGAAGTGTTAGATTGCTCAAAACCCAACAGTGGTATCAGAGCCTAGGCTTGCTTGTTTGATACTTGATGCAAAATAGTTGAAAAAGTCGAAAAACTTGTTGTCTGACTGATGAACTCGCCGATTCCATGGGGGGACTCGCCGAGTCCATGTGTATCTTCAACCTACTCACCGAGTTGGTTCATGCACTCGACGAGTAGGATCGACAGAGTGCATATTTTCGACTTTTGCTGCTGGAAATGGACTAGAAACATTACCCTAAACTGTTTTGGTGTTTTAAAACTTATTTTAGTTGGTGTAATGGTTGTTCTAATCCATTTACAATAGCATATATCAAAATTCCATGATTTTATGTGTTCATATAATTCTTGAAATTTTGATAATCATGTTCATGTTCTTATGAATTTAGAAAATGATAGGAATTATTTGCTGAATTGTTTAGAATTAATTCTTGATCATTTATGTGTTTTAATGGAGTCCATAATTTGTCCTCAAGTTATGGATTTCCAAAGGCCACTTTTATTTAACACACACTTAAAACACATAAGTTACATGAAAATGAAGAGTGTTCATTTTTATGAACCTTTAAGTCATAAGTTATGAAATGAAGAGTTTTGCATAGTTACAAAACTTGCCCTCAAGTTTTGGAATTTGTAAAGTTTCACACACTTTAATAAACTTTAATTCCAACCCTTAGAGTTTTAATAGTTAAAATTCAACCCTTATACTATTTATAACATTAATGGTTAACTATTATATATATGTATAAGAATAAGTCGTTTTACCGTTAGTAGGCCTCATTCACGAAGCCGGTCTATAAGGTGGGTATAAGGTTGTTGCCTATAAAATGGCGACTTAATGGGTGTCCATTCTCACCCACCGCTTGCTTGATCGGTGGAGGGTCGTTAGTCGAACGGGTAGAACAATGACTTTAAATCCTCATTAAAAGTATAATGATTATTATAAAGTAACTAAACTCCTTTCAATTCCCAATCTTAGTTACTTTAGGAAAAATGTGAACATGGTGCTAGTCCATGGAATTCACACTTTGTACCTTACCAAGTCGTTGGTGGAGCGTGTGTGGGTAACCGGCACACTAACTTGGACTAGTAAGGATCACGAAGGGTGACTTAATGTTTGTCATATATCAATGGAGTGTGTGTGGTTAACCGGCACATTGATTAGGTGATAATATTAAGGGTACCAAGTGAATTAGCATGGTTATTCACACCTTGTTTTGTGATCTACGACATCCTAGTCACAAAACATGAAGGGCACAATCAAGATTGAAACATGCCATTGAAAAGTTCAATGAATCTCAAAAGAATCTAGGAATTTCAAATCCAATTAAACCTAATTATTCATTTTGTTTTCATGGTGGAAATTGGTGAATCGTCATTCACCTACCTTTCAAATATATTATTACTTAGATTACGGCATCCCTCTTCTAAGTATAATATATTGTGATTGGGTCCTAGCCTTAATATTAAATTTGGGTGTCTTATTAAGGATTCTATATATCTATTATAAAATTGTTTTCTTCTTTCAGATCTCTTCCAACACTAATGCTTTGGGCTCTAACCCAACTGGTTCTTTCTCTCTCATGAATCTTTGTGGGAGGGTCATCTTTGATGGTTCCAACTTCATGGATTGGATTAGGAACATCAGGATGGTTACTCGTTATGAGGATAAAGAATATGTCCTCGATAAGGAGTTAAAAGAGCTTGATGAGTCTACTGCTACTCCTGAGGAGATCGCTGAATTCAGGACTCATGAGAGAGATGCTACTAAGGTGTCATGTATCATGATGGCCACGATGACAACCGAGCTCCAAAGTCATATGAAGATGTCTACCCTTTTGAGATGCACCAAGACCTGATGGAAAGGTACCATCAGAGTGCTCGTCAGGAGCGGTATGAAATAATCTCCTCCATAATAACTACCCGCATGAAGGATGGTGAATCCATCATGGCCCACATGCAAAAGATGCAAAGGTATGTCGACCGTTTGCTGAAGCTGAATGTAAACATCCCTGAGGAGTTGGCAATTGACATCATTTTGCACTCCTTGCCTTCTTGTTATGACCATTTTCGTATGACATATCATATGAACAAGGAGGAAGTTACCCTCAGCAAGCTTCAAGGACTCTTGAAGACCGCGGAATCCGGTCTTAAGGGTAAGGCGGTTGTTACCTCTACTACTCCTACTCCAACATCTACCCCTGTTTTGGCTGTCGGGCAAGGCAAAGGGAAAAAGAGGAAGCACCCTTCGAAGGGTACCAAGGGAAAGTCTCTTGAAGGCTCCTCATCGAAGATCAAGAGCGGTTATGTCACTCCTTCTGCCATTCCCAAGGATGCTGAATGCTTTTATTGCCATGAAAAGGCACACTGGAAGCGAAACTGCCCTAAGTACTTGCAGGATCTAAAGGATGGGAAAGTGAAACCCACCCATGCAGGTATTTACACTATATTGTCTAATTACTCAACATATTCGAACTCTTTGGTGCTTGATATAGGATGTGGTATTCACATATGTTCTGATTTGCAGGGCCTAAGAAGAAGTGAGGATGTGGAGCACGTGAAGATAAACTTGAGCATGGGGAATAGGAAGGCTTCACCTGTTTCCAAGATTGGAGTTTATACTTTGTTGCTTAATAATGGGTTAAAATTAGATTTGAATAAATGTGTGTACTTGTCTGATATGGCGAGGAATATTATTTCTTTTCATCCTTTGTACAAACAAGGTTTTACCTTTTCGTTTGATAATGAATGTGGTGGTATTAATGCTTTCTTTAATAATGTGTTTTATTTTAAAGCATTACCTTGTGATGGTGTGTATGAAACTGTGTCGATTGTAGACAACTTAGGAAATAATGTGTTGTATATGGATTCTTCTACTGGCCTAGATAAAGCATCATTGTGGCATTGTCGTCTTGGACATGTAAACAAGAAACGCATAGGCCAACTCCAAAATAGTGGAGTCTTGGAATCATTTGACCTTAAATCGGATGATAGTTGTGAATCTTGTCTACTTGGAAAGTTGACAAAATCACCCTTCACTGGAACTTGTGAGAGGGGTGAGGGTTTGTTGGACCTAATACATACTGATGTATGTGGGCCATTCAAACCCACCACAAGGGATGCTAATCGGTATTATGTGACTTTTATTGATGATTTTAGTAGATATGGGTATGTCAACTTAATCAAACATAAGTCAGAAACCTTTGAAAGGTTTAAGGAATTCAAACAGGAAGTAGAAAATCAATTGGGCAGGAACATTAAGATGCTTCGATCCAATCGAGGTGGTGAGTATCTTAGTACCGAGTTCCTTGACTATCTTAAGGAGTGGGGGATTTTCTCACAATTGACTCCTCCCAAGACACCACAGCTGAATGGTGTAGCTGAGAGGCGTAATCGAACCTTGTTGGACATGGTTCGCTCTGTGATGAGTCGAGTTTCATTACCAATCTCTTTTTGGGGGTATGCCTTAGAGACTGCCGCCCATATCCTTAATCTAGTCCCTACAAAGAAGGTTACCAAAACACCTCATGAGATGTGGACTAGGAAGGTTCCCAATTTGGACCACATCAAAATTTGGGGTTACGAAGCTTTCATGAGGCGTGAAACTCATGATAGGCTTGAACCCCGAAGTGAAAGGTGTATTTTCATCGGCTACCCACAGAAATCCTTCGGTTACCTCTTCTACAGACCCAGTGAGAATGTGGTCTTTGTAGCACGAAGAGGGGTCTTTCATGAGAGAGAATTTATAAGCCAGGGAGACAGTGGGAGGCAAATTGATCTTGAAGAAATTCAAGAATCAATTGGTGAAGGAACCTCAGACACTAGCAATCAACCTGAGGAGGAAACTCCTGTTGATCCAGCTGACGAGTCTGTACCTCCGAGGCGTTCCACACGGGTTAGGAACACACCTGCGTTTTATTATGGTTTTCATATTACTACGGAAGGTGATACGTTTATCAGTGATAGTACATTGGTAAATTTTGATGAACCTAGCAGTGTCAAGGAAGCCATGGCAGGCCTAAAGTCTGCCAAATGGAAGGAGGCTATGGACAGCGAGATGCAGTCCATGTATGACAATCAAGTTTGGAACTTGGTTGACAATGTACCAGGCCGTAAAACAGTCGGGTGCAAATGGATCTTCAAGAAGAAGACCGACATGGAAGGAAAAGTGCATACTTATAAGGCTCGACTGGTTGCTAAGGGTTTTACTCAAACTCAAGGTATTGATTATGATGAAACCTTCTCGCCGGTAGCAAAGGTTAATTCTATTAGGGTTATGTTAGCCATTGCCGCATTTCATGATTATGAAATATGGCAAATGGATGTCAAAACCACTTTCCTTAATGGAAATTTGGCTGAGGATGTGTACATGAATCAGCCAGAGGGTTTTGTCACTGCAGAGTACCCAAATAGAGTATGCAAGCTTAAGAAGTCCATTTATGGGTTAAAACAAGCATCTCGTAGCTGGAATCTTTGTTTCGATGAGAAGGTCAAAGAGTTTGGTTTCTCGAGAAGTGAAGATGAGTCTTGCGTGTATGTTAGAGCTAGTGGGAGTATAGTTAGCTTCTTGGTACTGTATGTGGATGACATACTACTTATAGGAAATGACATCCCAACCTTGCAGGAGGTTAAGTCCTGGCTTAGGAAGTGCTTTGCTATGAAGGACCTAGGGGAAACTACCTATATCCTAGGGATAAGGATATTAAGAGAAAGGAGTAGAAGACTAATTGGCCTTAGTCAGAGTACCTACTTGGATAAGGTGGTGAAAAGGTTCAACATGGAGAATTCCAAGAGAGGAGATTTACCGATCCAAAACAATGCCAAACTAAGTAAGACTCAGAGTCCGAGTACAGCGGCAGAGATAGCTGAGATGAGCCAATTACTGTATGCTTCCGCTGTTGGCTCGATCATGTATGCTATGAGTTGTACCCGCCCTGATGTGGCATTTTCTTTGAGCATGGTCAGCAGGTATCAGGGGAACCCTGGCAAGGCTCATTGGACCGCGGTAAAGAACATTCTCAAGTACCTGCGGAGGACTAAGGATTGGGTCCTTACCCTTGGTGGGAGTGATGACTTGAGAGTATTAGGGTATAGTGATGCTAGTTTTCAGACTGATAGGGATAACTTCCGCTCTCAGTCAGGCTAGGTCTTTACCTTAAATGGAGGGGAAATTTCTTGGAAGAGTTCCAAGCAGGAGACGGTGGCTGATTCGACTTGTGAATCAGAGTATATAGCAGCGAGTGAAGCAGCGAAGGAGGCGATATGGATAAAGAACTTCATCGGAGACCTTGGAGTTGTACTAGCTATTAAGGAACCTATAGAGATTTTCTGTGACAAAAATAGTGCGGTTGCCTTAGCCAAGGAACCAAGAGATCATGGCAAATCCAGACACATTGACAGAAAATTTCACTTCATAAGACATAAGATTGAAGAAGGACTCCTCGTGGCAAGGAGGATATCGTCGGATGAGAATCCTGCAGATCCCCTTATGAAGGGACTTACGATGGTTAAGCATTTTCAGCATGCGAGACGCATCGGGCTGAGGGACGATATTAGTTTTACAGATTAGATAGTTTTCCTAAAACTTGTAAAATGTAATCGACATTTGATGATGAATAAAATTTGTGATTTATCTATGAGTAAAGTATTACTATCATTTTCAATTATTTAGTATTGTTTCAGTTTTGCATGTTTTGACTTCCAGAATAATTAATTTATTCAAACCTCCACAATCGATCATACGTCGGAAGTAGGTATGAATCAAGATTGTCATGAATTGGGTTTGTAGATGGCTAAAAGGTGTTTAGACATGGCAATGGTTGCTGCAACATTCATGAGTACTCATAAGTTATGAGTATCGGTATAAACCCACGCTCACTTGTATCACTTCATGGAATTTATCTCGAGTGATCGTGAGACGATAATATCATATAAATCTTCAAACCTAGAGATATGAGTTGTTACCTATGAGTTGGTTGTGCATTGATTGCACGTAAACGCATTAGTAACTTGATGTTATAAAACGTGCCTTTGTGTACGATTCAATAAGTAGTAGAACAAGCATATCAGTCGAAGTTTATCTGTTCCTTCTAGAAATAGAAGCGATATCTGGGCCCCTCGATGATTTTGTGTTGACCCATGTACCGGGCCCGGTCAGAACTAAACCGATGTGTTCAGTGAAGTTCTTCGTCAAACAGATCGGAAAATCGAGAAACAACTGCTAGACAATAAGCAAGACATAGTTCCATGTGTTTGTCTGGATGATATCATGAGAACAGAGGATTATGTGATCACTTGTCTTAAAAATGGCGCTTCATAGTTCGACGGAGTTTTCAAGAGCTACGATTGCTGGTTGGTTCCAGAAGTTATATAGGAAAATACAGTTATTAGACTTATCCAAGTGGGAGACTATTGGATAAGGTGTCTAAGTCCATAACTTATTCGGTATATACTTGACCCGACCGGCATGGTCCATTTGGGTTGCATCTCATGCAAACTATTTATGGATAATTTTATGAGAGTTATACACATATGTTTATTAATATATCATAAGTTATAATATATTAATATGAAGTTATGTTATTTAATTAGTTTTAGTCTTAAATTAGTTATGAATTAATTTAGAGATTAAAAGGAAGACTAATTAGATTATGGGCTATTGATTTTATATGGTGTGGGCTAACACTCATTTGTTAATGGGCTAAGCTTGGATGGAAGTCCATGGATGATCCATGGAGCTTTCAACTCATGGATCCTTGGAAAGGAAAATACATGGGTTATTAGGGTTTCACCCTAACCATGCACACTATATAAGCATGCTTATGAAGCATGAAATGGCAACTAGTGAACTAGTGTGTGTAAGCTTGTGTGTGGCCGAAATTATACAAGTGTGTATACTCTCTCAAAGTTTTCCAAGAGTTTGTGGTCTTTTGTGATTCCATTTGCGGCATTCACACTATTGGTGCTTGGCCCTCAAACTCCATAGAACCAAACTCATCAAAAGGTATGTAATCACTTCTACCTCTTTTATGTTGAAATGTTCCCCATGCCATGTTAGATAGGTTATTAAACTTGGGAAATTTATTATTTTGCATGTATTTAGACAAACATAGATCCAAGGTTTATTAGGGTTGCATGCACACTTAGGAAGTGTTAGATTGCTCAAAACCCAACACTAACATCCAGTATGCTCCATCAACCTGATGATCCTAGATCAAATCTGTTATCGAATTTATCCAAAATGGAACCATCCTAAAGGAAGATAAAAGTGACAGAGCATTCAAGATGAAGATCTCACGTTTTGTGATGATTCAAGGCAGACTATATAGGAAATCCATGCCAGGCTCATACCTTAGATGATTAGAAGATCACGAGGTTGTGAAGTCCTAAAAGATATACATAAAGGAGTTTGTGGCAACCACACTGGGGGAAGATCCTTATGCTCCACGGTGTTAAAGACGAGATACTACTAGCCAACAATGAAAAAGGATGCTTTCTTGCATGATCAACTGTGTGATGTTTATCAAAGACATAGCAACATCTTATATTAACTGTTGGAACCTTTATACCCTATCATCTCTCCTTGGCCTTTGATGAAGTGGGGGATAGACATAGTTGGAAAATTACCTAAGGAGTCATGAAAAGTCTTCATGCTAATAATGACATACTATTTCTCGATATGGATCGAGTTTGAGGCTTTTGTCCATGTAAGATCATAGGAAATGGTCTTGTTTATCAAAGGTAATATCCTAACCAAGTTCGGGATCCCTATCAAAATTAATGTGGCACTTGATCCTAGTTCATAACAAAGAGGAACAGAGACTTTTGCATTAGTTAGGGAATTAAAATGATAACATCCATTCCTATTCACCCTCAATCCAACGGTCAAGAAGAATCTTACAACAAAATCATAGTCAATAATTTGAAGAAAATGTTAGACGAAACAAAAAGAAGATGGGAAAAAGAACTCTCTTTCGTCTTGTGGGTAGATAGAACCACTTCAAAAATAGCCACAGGACAAACTCTAGATTCTTTGGTATTTCGAACAGAATTCATGGTCCTAATTGAAGTGGTGATCCCAACTGCAAGATGCTAATTGCAGCATTAAGAAAAAAATGATAAGATTCTAGCCCATGACCTTGATACTATCGATGAACTTAGGGCTCTTGTAAAGATCCACATGGTAGCTCATCAACAAAGGTTCGCTAAATAACAAAAAAAGAACATCAAAGTCAGAAGATTCTAGGTAGGAGACTTGGTCCTTAGGAAAACATTCCATAATACCAGGGATCCTAATACCGGTAAATTGGTACCTAAATAGGAAGGTCCATATCTCATCGACTCATAAGTAGGAAAGGGAGCATATTAGCTAGCTACCCTTGAAGGGAACGTCTTACCAAGATCCTGGAATGCCATTCGTCTGAAAGCATACTTCATGTAACTTGCATTATCATTTTTGACGAACTCAAGGTACATTCTGTTTACCCTATGCTTTTATTTAGTTCTTTTATTTTGTCTTCTAAATACCATTACTAACTTAATCATTGGACGGGCGTTAGCTAAGCTAACAACCACCTTAAGCTAATGTTTGTTATGCACAAGAATTCAAGGATCCCGAAACATAAGGATCCCAACATTCAAGGATCCTAGCACTCAATGATCCGAATAGCTACACCGTTCTATTATCTTAAGGATTGCCACACGCAAGTGTCCTAGTAACTATAAATAGACACTGAGAATCTCTCCTACGATTAAGGGTACTTAATCCCCACTAAGGTTTAAAGAGTTAATTACCTCTTTCATAAGAGTTAATTTTTCTACACTCACTTGGACGCACAAAATCTTATTATAGGATGTGAATAAGCGGATTATTTCACGCTTTAGTGACTAGACAACCCTCTTATTTATGAACATATGTTAAGATCCTCACGTTTAAACCTAAGACTAATAACATTAACGTGTTATCTTAAGATGGGATTTTCATTAGTCGTCTGCTAAGGTTTATAACACTAACATGTTGTCTTAAATTGGGATTTTACCCAGTAATTTGCCAAGGTTTATAACACTAGCGTGTTATCTTAGTTTGTGATTTTCTCCGTTGATTTGCTAATATCCATAAACATTGTCATGTTTTCATAAGTCGGGATTTTCCCCAGGAAATGTCCAAGTCTTGTAGCATTATCATGTTACAAATAGGGATTTCTCCTAGTTATATTCTAAGTTGGGATTATTTCTAATTAACTCCTAAGATGGGATCCTCCCTGGTTTAACAAGTAAAAACAAATTAAGGATCTTCAATAATGAACTCCTAAAGAATAAATCCTTCCACATGCGAACATCAAGATCACACGAAACAGAAAGTATTATAACTCAAGACTTATCCTATATCAAAAGATTATAAAAGCTAAATATCACTAGGTTGTATCTATATATTAGAAGTATTTTTTTTCTACGTAATAAATGAAGGTTTATTACCCTATAGATCTTATAATATCCCAAGTAGATAACTAACTATTTTCAGGTTATTAATATCTTAAAGAGTTCTTATACGGTTTGAACTTTTTAGGATCTTGATTATCTAAGGATCCTCAAAAGACCTACAATCATATAAAAAAAATCAACCACATAAGTAAGATTATGAAGCAACCTTTAAAAGTTAAAAGTAGGTAGCACATTAAATCCGCCAAAAGGGAAATATTGTTTTACAAGAATTATTCAAAATATTTTTATCTAACAAGCCCCAACAGTAGATTGATCATCATCACCTAGAATATCATCCTGCTCATTCTCTCTCAATTGTTGCCTTTAGGATCCTGAATGGTATTAATAGACGCACCATTCATTTTGGCTCGGGTTTTATGCCACCCAACCAGATTCAAGGATCCTACATTGACCACATCTTCATCTAATTTGATCTTGGGTTCCCAAACAACCACAACAATGCTATCCTTTACCTTGGTGATCACTTCCTCCATCATGTAATGCACTCCTCCTCTTTCGCTGCCTTCTCTTTGCGTATGAGCTCCACCCACTTCAAGAGATCCTTGTTGGTTTCTCTCCACAACTTCTCTTGCTCTTTGAGGGATTTCTCATCCCTCTCAACCCGGATCCTCATGTCAGCAAAGATGTGGTCAGAGACCTAAAACAAAAAATACATTAGAAAAGGAGAAGAGTAAAATGTGAATAGAAAAAATATATTGACACTTATAATTTCTGAGAAGGAAATCAACTTCCAAGTGCATCCTCTGCTATGAGATTCTATAAGGTTAAGTCCACAGTCCTAGTGGTTTTTCGCATTTTAGATCCCAGAGTCTTTACCATTAGATCTATGGAAGTTCTCTTGATAGAGAGAGAGGATGAAGACTTTTCCTTCTTTACTACCAGTTGACCATTGGATATGACCGTGTCGAGATCGAAAACAGTGAAGTGGGCATCAGAACACTTAACTTTGGAACCTGAGTGTTACAGGAGAAACCTAATGAATTTAGTATCCTTTATAAAAGAATATGATAAATTAGTAATCTGCTAAGGTTTATAACACTAACGTGTCATCTTATGTTGTGATTTTCCCTAGTTATTTGCCAAGGTTTATAATATTAGCTCGTTATCTTAGTTTATCATTTTGTCTGTTGATTTGCTAAGATCCATAAACATTGCCATGTTTCAAGATGTTAGAATTTTCCCCAGGAAATGTCTAAGCCTTGTTGCATTATCATGTTACAAAGAGGGATCCATCCTAGTGATATTCTAATTTGGGTTTCTTCTTAATTAACTCCTAAGGTGCGATCCTCCCCGATTTACTAAGTAAAAACAAAATAAGGATCTTCTATAATGAACTCCTAAAGTATGGATCCTTCCACATGCGAACTTCAAGATCACATGGAACTCAAAGGATTATAACTCAAGACTTATCCTATATTACAAGATTACAATACCTATAGATCACCGGTTCTATCTATCTATCAGAAGTATTTTTTTTCTAGGTAATAAATGATGGTTTATTACCCTAAAGATCTTATTATTGTAATAATCCAAGTGGATTAGTAACTATTTTCAGGTTATTAAGATCTTAAAGAGTTCTTATACGGTTTCAACTTTTTAGGATCTTGATTATCTAAAGATCCTCAGAAGGCCTACAATCATATTAAAAAAATAGACAATATAAGCAAGGTTATGAAACAACCATTAAAAGTTAAATGTGGGTTGCATATTAAATCTGCCAAAAGGGAAATATTGTTTTACAAGAATTATCCAAAATATTTTTATCTAACAAGCCTCAACCGTAGATTGATCGTCATCACATGGGGTCTTCTCCACCTAATTCGCCCTCAGTTATTGACCTTCAAGATCCTGAATGGTATTAATAGGCTCACCATTCAACTTGGCTTGGGTTGTATGCCACCCAACCAGATTCTAGGATCCTACATTGACTACATCTTTAACTAATTTGATCATGGCTTCCCAACCATCCACAAAAACGCTATCCTTTACCTCGGTCATCACCTCCTCATTCCTGCAACATGCTTCTTCTCCTCCTTCGTGGCCTTTTCTTTGCTCAAGAGCTCCACCCATTTCAACATATCCTCGTTGGTTGCTATCCACGTCTTCTTTTTCTCTTTT
The DNA here is from genome assembly GCF_052625555.1 of Lactuca saligna. NCBI lineage: Eukaryota > Viridiplantae > Streptophyta > Magnoliopsida > Asterales > Asteraceae > Lactuca > Lactuca saligna. The sequence continues at coordinate 206,982,290 of NC_136424.1, read as the reverse complement.
AAGGCTTTCTCTGTCCTCTCAGCCTGGATCCTCAAGTCAGCATAGATGTGGTCGGGGACCTAAAACAAAAAAGATATCATAAAAGGAGAAGAGTAAAATGTGAATAAAAAAACTATATTCATACTTACAGCCTTTGAGAAGGAAACCAACTTCCAAGTGAATCCACTTCTCTAAGATTCTATAAGCTTAAGTCAACAGTCCTAGTGGTTTTTCTCTTTTTAGATCGCGGAGTGTATACCAGTAGATCTATGCAAGTTCTAATGATAGGGAGAGAGTGTGAAACCTTTTACTTCTTTACAACAAGTTGACCACTGGACATGGCTGTGCTGAGATTGAAAACAGTGAAGTGGGCATCAGAACACGTAACTTTGGGTCTTGACTGTTACAAGAGAAACCTAATGAATCCAATATCCTATATAAAAGAAAAAGGATAAATTACTAATCTGATAAGTTTTATAACACTAACGTGTTATCTTAAGTTGGGAATTTCCCTTGTAATTTGCCAAGGTTTATACCACTAGCGTGATATCTTAGTTTGTGATTTTTTCCATTGATTTGCTAAGATACATAAACATTGTATTGTTTTCATATGTTGGGATTTTTCACCGGAAATGTCCAAAGCTTGTAGCATTATCACGTTACAAATAGGGATCCTTCCTAGTTATATTCTAAGTTTGGATTATTGCTAATTAACTCCTAAGGTGTGATACTCCCCGATTTACTAAGTAAAAACAAAATAATGATCTTCCATGATTAACTCCTAAAGCATGGATCCTTCCACATGCGAACTTCATGATCACATGGAACTCAAAGGATTACAAGTCAAGACTTATCCTATATTACAAGATTATAAAACCTAAAGATCACTCAGTGCTATCTATCTATCAGAAGTATTTTTCTTTCTAGGTAATAAATGATGGTTTATTACCCTAAGGATCTTATTATTGTAATAATCCAAGTGGATTAGTAACTATTTTCAGGTTATTAAGATCTTAAAGAGTTCTTATACGGTTTGAACATTTTAGGATCTTGATTATCTAAGGATCCTCAGAAGACCTACAATCATATAAAAAAAATCAACCCCATAAGAAAGATTATGAAGCAACCATTAAAAGTTAAAAGTGGGTTGCACATTAAATCCGCCAAAAGGGAAATTGTTTTACATGAATTATTCAAAATATTTTTATCTAACAAGCCTCAACCGTAGACTGATCATCATCACCTGGAGTATCCTCCTCCTCATTAGCCCTCAATTATTTCCCTTTAGGATCCAAAATGGTACTAATAGGCTCACAATTCAATTTGGATAGCGTTTTATGCCACCCAACCAGATTCTAGGATCCTACATTGACCACATCTTCATCTAATTTGATCTTGGCCTCCCAAACAGCTACAACAACGCTATCCTTTACCTTAGTGATCACCTCCTCCATCATGTAATGCACTCCTCCTCTTTTGCGGCCTTCTCTTCGCTCAAGAGGTCCACCTGCTTCAAGAGATCCTCGTTGGTTGCTCTCCACATCTTCTCTTGCTCTTTGTGGGATTTCTCATCCCTCTCAACCTGGATCCTCATGTCAATAAAGATCTTGTCAGAGACCTAAAACAAAAAAGACATCAGAAAAAGAGAAGAGTAAAATGTGAACAAAAAAAATAGATTGACACTTACAACCTGTGAAAAGGAAACCAACTTCCAAGTGCATCCTTTGCTATGAGATTCTGTAAGGTTAAGTCCACAATCCGAGTGGTTTTTCTTTTTTTAGATCCTGGAGTCTTCACCATTAGATCTATGGAAGTTCTCTTGATAGAGAGAGAGGATGAAGCCCTTTCCTTCTTTACTACCAGTTAACCACTGGACATGACCACGTTGATATCGAAAACTGTGAAGTGGGCATCGGAACATGTAACATTGGAACCTGAGTGTTATCGGATAAACCTAATGAATTTAGGATCCCTTATAAAATAAAATGATAAATTAGTAATCTGTTAAGGTTTATAACACTAACGTGTCATCTTAAGTTGGGATTTTCCCTAGTATCTTTCCAAGGTTTATAACATTAGCGCGTTATCTTAGTTTATGATTTTCTCCATTGATTTTCTAAGATCCATAAACATTGTCATGTTTCAATAAGTTGGAATTTTCCCCAGGAAATGTCTAAGCCTTGTAGCGTTATCATGTTACAAATAAGGATCCTTCCTAGTTATATTCTAAGTTGGGATTATTCCTAATTAGCTCCTATGGTGGGATCCTTCCCGGTTTACTAAGTAAAAACAAAATAAGGATCTTTTATGATGAACTCCTAAAGTATGGATCCTTCCACATGCGAACATCAAGATCACATGGAACTCAAAGGATTATAACTCAAGACTTCTCCTATATCACAAGATTATAAAACCTAAAGATCACCCGGTTCTATCTATCTATCAGAAGTATTTTTTTCTACGTAATAAATGAAGGTTTATTACCCTAAAGATCTTATTTATTGTAATATTTGAAGTGGATTAGTAACTATTTTCAGGTTATTAACATCTTAAAGATTTCTTATATGGTTTGAACTTTTTAGGATCTTGATTATGTAAGGATCCTCAGAAGACCTAAAATGAAAGCATACTTCATGTAAATTGCATTATCATTTTTGACGAACTCAAGGTACATTCTCTTTACCCTATGCTTTTATTTAGTTCTTTTATTTTGTCTTCTAAATACCATTACTAACTTAATCATTGGACGGGCGTTAGCTACGCAAACAACCACCTTAAGCTGATGTTTGTTATGCTCAGGAATTCAAGGATCCCGAAACATAAGGATCCCAACATTCAAGGATCCTAGCACTCAATGATCCCAATAGCTACACCGTTCTATTATCTTAAGGATTGCCACATGCAAGTGTCCTAGTAACTATAAATAGACACTGAGAATCTCTCCTACGATTAAGGGTACTTAATCCCCACTAAGGTTTAAAGAGTTAATTACCTCTTTCATACGAGTTAATTTTTCTACACTCGCTTGGACGCACAAAATCTTACTATAGGATGTGAATAAGCGGATTATTTCACGCTTCAGTGACTTGACAACCCTCTTTATTATGAACATATGTTAAGATACTCACGTTTAAACCTAAGACTGATAACATTAACGTGTTATCTTAAGATGGGATTTTCATTAGTCGTCTGCTAAGGTTTATAACACTAACATGTTGTCTTGAATTGGGATTTTCCCCAGTAATTTGCCAAGGTTTATAACAGTAGCGTGTTATCTTAGTTTGTGATTTTCTCTGTTGATTTGCTAATATCCATAAACATTGTCATGTTTTCATAAGTTGGGATTTTCCCCAAGAAATGTCCAAGTCTTGTAGCATTATCATGTTACAAATAGGGATTTTTCCTAGTTATATTCTAAGTTGGGATTATTTCTAATTAACTCCTAAGATGGGATCCTCCCTAGTTTAACAAGTAAAAACAAATTAAGGATCTCCAATAATGAACTCCTAAAGAATAAATCCTTCCACATGCGAACTTCAAGATCACACGGAACTCAAAGTATTATAACTCAAGACTTATCCTATATCAAAAGATTATAAAAGCTAAATATCACTAGGTTGTATCTATCTATTAGAAGTATTTTTTTTCTACGTAATAAATGAAGGTTTATTACCCTATAGATCTTATAATATCCCAAGTAGATAACTAACTATTTTCAGGTTATTAATATCTTAAAGAGTTCTTATACGGTTTGAACTTTTTAGGATCTTGATTATCTAAGGATCCTCAAAAGACCTACAATCATATCAAAAAAAATCAACCACATAAGTAAGATTATGAAGCAACCATTAAAAGTTAAAAGTAGGTAGCACATTAAATCCGCCAAAAGGGAAATATTGTTTCACAAGAATTATTCAAAATATTTTTATCTAACAAGCCCCAACAGTAGATTGATCATCGTCACCTAGAATATCATCCTGCTCATTCTCCCTCAATTGTTGCCTTTAGGATCCTGAATGGTATTAATAGGCACACTATTCATTTTGGCTCGGGTTTTATGCCACCCAACCAGATTCAAGGATCCTACATTGACCACATCTTCATCTAATTTGATCTTGGGTTCCCAAACAATCATAACAACGCTATCCTTTACCTTGGTGATCACTTCCTCCATCATGTAATGTACTCCTCCTCTTTCGCTGCCTTCTCTTTGCGTATGAGCTCCACCCACTTCAAGAGATCCTTGTTGGTTTCTCTCCACAACTTCTCTTGCTCTTTGAGGGATTTCTCATCCCTCTCAACCCGGATCCTCATGTCAGCAAAGATGTGGTCAGAGACCTAAAACAAAAAATACATTAGAAAAGGAGAAGAGTAAAATGTGAATAGAAAAAATATATTGACACTTATAACTTCTGAGAAGGAAAGCAACTTCCAAGTGCATCCTCTGCTATGAGATTCTATAAGGTTAAGTCCACAGTCCTAGTGGTTTTTCTCATTTTAGATCCCAGAGTCTTTACCATTAGATCTATGGAAGTTCTCTTGATAGAGAGAGAGGATGAAGACTTTTCCTTCTTTAGTACCAGTTGACCACTGGACATGACCGTGTCGAGATCGAAAACAGTGAAGTGGGCATCAGAACACGTAACTTTGGAACCCGAGTGTTACAGGAGAAACCTAATGAATTTAGGATCCTTTATAAAAGAATATGATAAATTAGTAATCTGCTAAGGTTTATAACACTAACGTGTCATCTTAAGTTGGGATTTTCCTTAGTTATTTGCCAAGGTTTATAACACTAGCTTGTTATCTTAGTTTATAATTTTGTTTGTTGATTTGCTAAGATCCATAAACATTGCCATGTTTCAAGATGCTAGAATTTTCCCCAGGAAATGTCTAAGCCTTGTAGCATTTTCATGTTACAAAGAGGGATCCATCCTAGTGATATTCTAATTTGGGATTCTTCTTAATTAACTCCTAAGGTATGATCCTCCCCGATTTACTAAGTAAAAACAAAATAAGGATCTTCTATAATGAACTCCTAAAGTATGGATCCTTCCACATGCGAACTTCAAGATCACATGGAACTCAAAGGATTATAACTCAAGACTTATCCTTTATTACAAGATTATAATACCTATAGATCACCCGATTCTATCTATCTATCAGAAGTATTTTTTTTCTAGGTAATAAATGATGGTTTATTACCCTAAAGATCTTATTATTGTAATAATCCAAGCGGATTAGTGACTATTTTCAGGTTATTAAGATCTTAAAGAGTTCTTATACGATTTGAACTTTTTAGGATCTTGATTATCTAAAGATCCTCAGAAGGCCTACAATCATATTAAAAAATCGACAATATAAGCAAGGTTATGAAGCAACCATTAAAAGTTAAATGTGGGTTGCACATTAAATCTGCCAAAAGGGAAATATTGTTTTATAAGAATTATCCAAAATATTTTTATATAACAGGCCTCAACCATAGATTGATTGTCATCACATGGAGTCTTCTCCACCTAATTCGCCCTCAGTTATTGACCTTCAAGATCCTGAATGGCATTAATAGGCTTACCATTCAACTTGGCTAGGGTTGTATGCCACCCAACCAGATTCTAGGATCCTACATTGACTACATCTTTAACTAATTTGATCATGGCTTCCAAACCATCCACAAAAACGCTATCCTTTGCCTTGGTCATCACCTCCTCCTTCCTGCAACGTGCTTCGCCTCCTTCGTGGCCTTTTCTTTGCTCAAGAGCTCCACCCATTTCAATATATCCTCGTTGGTTGCTCTCCACATCTTCTTTTTCTCTTGCAAGGCTTTCTCTATCCTCTCAGCCTGGATCCTCAAGTCAGCAAAGATGTGGTCGGAGACCTAATACAAAAAAGTTATCAGAAAAGGAGAAGAGTAGAATATGAATAACAAAATTATATTCATACTTACAGCCTTTGAGAAGGAAACCAACTTCCAAGTGAATCCACTGCTCTAAGATTCTATAAGCTTAAGTCAACAGTCCTAGTGGTTTTTCTCTTTTTAGATCGCGGAGTATATACCAGTAGATCTATGCAAGTTCTAATGATAGGGATAGAGTATGAAACCTTTTACTTCTTTACAACAAGTTGACTACTGGACATGGCTGTGCCGAGATCGAAAACAGTGAAGTGGGCATCAGAACGCGAAACTTTGGGTCTTGACTGTTACAAGAGAAACCTAATGAATCCAATATCCTATATAAAAGAAAAAGGATAAATTACTAATCTGATAAGTTTTATAACACTAACTGTTATCTTAAGTTGGGAATTTCCCTTGTAATTTGCCAAGGTTTATAACACTAGCGTGATATCGTAGTTTGTGATTTTTTCCATTGATTTGCTAAGATACATAAACATTGTATTGTTTTCATATGTTGGGATTTTCCACTGGAAATGTCCAAAGCTTGTAGCATTGTCATGTTACAAATAGGGATCCTTCCTACTTATATTCTAAGTTTGGATTATTGCTAATTAACTCCTAAGGTGTGATACTCCCGAATTTACTAAGTAAAAACAAAATAAGGATCTTCCATGATTAACTCCTAAAGCATGGATCCTTCCACATGCGAACTTCATGATCACATGGAACTCAAAGGATTACAACTCAAGACTTATCCTATATTACAAGATTATAAAACCTAAAGATCAGTCGGTGCTATCTATCTATCAGAAGTATTTTTTTCTAGGTAATAACTGATGGTTTATTACCCTAAGGATCTTATTATTGTAATAATCCAAGTGGATTAGTAACTATTTTCAGGTTATTAAGATCTTAAAGAGTTCTTATACGGTTTGAACATTTTAGGATCTTGATTATCTAAGGATCCTCAGAAGACCTACAATCATATAAAAAAAATCAACCACATAAGAAAGATTATGAAGCAACCATTAAAAGTTAAACATGGGTTGCACATTAAATCCGCCAAAAGGGAAACATTGTTTTACATGAGTTATTCAAAATATTTTTATCTAACAAGCGTCAACCGTAGACTGATCGTCATCACCTGGAGTATCCTCCTCGTCATTAGCCCTCAATTATTTCCCTTTAGGATCCTAAATGGTACTAATAGGCTCACAATTCAATTCGGATAGCGTTTTATGCCACCAAACCAGATTCTAGGATCCTACATTGACCACATCTTCATTTAATTTGATCTTGGCCTCCCAAACAGCTACAACAACGCTATCCTTTACCTTAGTGATCACCTCCTCCATCATGTAATGCACTCCTCCTCTTTTGTGGCCTTCTCTTCGCTCAAGAGGTCCACCTGCTTCAAGAGATCCTCGTTGGTTGCTCCCCACATCTTCTTTTGCTCTTTGTGGGATTTCTCATCCCTCTCAACCTGGATCCTCATGTCAATAAAGATCTGGTCAGAGACCTAAAACAAAAAAGAGATTAGAAAAACAGAAGAGTAAAATGTGAACAGAAAAAATAGATTGACACTTACAACCTGTGAAAAGGAAACCAACTTCCAAGTGCATCCTTTGCTATGAGATTCTGTAAGGTTAAGTCCACAATTCGAGTGGTTTTTCTTTTTTTAGATCTTGAAGTCTTCACCATTAGATCTATGGAAGTTCTCTTGATAGAGAGAGAGGATGAAGCCCTTTCCTTCTTTACTACCAGTTAACCACTGGACATGACCTCGTCGATATCGAAAACAATGAAGTGGGCATCGGAACATGTAACTTTGGAACCTGAGTGTTATCGGATAAACCTAATGAATTTAGGATCCCTTATAAAATAAAATGATAAATTAGTAATCTTCTAAGGTTTATAACACTAACGTGTCATCTTAAGTTGGGATTTTCCCTAGTATCTTTCCAAGGTTTATAACATTAGCGCGTTATCTTAGTTTATGATTTTCTCCATTGATTTTCTAAGATCCATAAACATTGTCATGTTTCAATAAGTTGGAATTTTCCCCAGGAAATTTCTAAGCCTTGTAGCATTATCATGTTACAAATAGGGATCCTTCCTAGTTATATTCTAAGTTGGGATTATTCCTAATTAGCTCCTAAGGTGGGATCCTTCCCGGTTTACTATGTAAAAACAAAATAAGGATCTTTTATGATGAACTCCTAAAGTATGGATCCTTCCACATGCGAACATCAAGATCACATGGAACTCAAAGGATTATAACTCAAGACTTCTCCTATATCACAAGATTATAAAACCTAAAGATCACCCGGTTCATCTATCTATCAGAAGTATTTTTTCTACGTAATAAATGAAGGTTTATTACCCTAAAGATCTTATTTATTGTAATATTTGAGGTGGATTAGTAACTATTTTCAGGTTATTAACATCTTAAAGATTTCTTATATGGTTTGAACTTTTTAGGATCTTGATTATCTAAGGATCCTCAGAAGACCTACCATCGTATAAAAAAAATAAACCATATATGCAAGATTATGAAGCAACCATTAAAAGTTAAATGTGTGTTGCACATTAAATCTGCCTAAAGGGAAATATTTTTTTACAAGAATTATTCAAAATATTTTTATCTAACCAGCCTCAACTGTAGATTGGTCATCGTCACATGGAGTCTTTTCCTCCTAATTCGCCCTCAATTATTTCCCTTCAAGATCTTGAATGACATTAATAGGCTCACTATTCAAATTCGCTAGGGTTGTATGCCACCCAACCAGATTCCAGGATCCAGCATTGACCACATCTTAAGCTAATTTGATCGTGGTTTCCCAACCATTCACAAAAATGCTATCATTTACCTTGGTGATCACTTCCTCCATCTTGCAATGCACTTCTCCTCCTTCGTGGCCTTCTCTTTGCATAAAAGATCCACCCGTTTAAACATATCCTCATTGGTTGCTCTCCACATCTTCTCTTTCTCTTTCAGGGCTTTCTCAGCCCTCTCAGCCCGGATCCTCATGTCAGCAAAGATGTGGTCGGAGACCTAAAACAAAAAAGACATCACAAAAGGGGAAGAGTAAAATGTAAATAGCAAAATTATATTGACACTTACAGCCTGCGAGAAGGAAACCAACTTCCAAGTGCATCCACTGCTCTGATATTCTCTAAGCTTAAGTCAACAGTCCTAGTGGTTTTTCTCTTTTAAGATCCTGGAGTCATCACCATTAGATCTATGGAATTTCTCTTGATAGGGAGAGAGGATGAAGCCTTTTCCTTCTTTACAGCCAGTTGACCACTACACATGGCCGTGTCGAGATCAAAAACAATGAGTTGGGAATTAGAACACGTAACTTTGGGTCCTGAATGTTACAAGAGAAACCAAATGAATCCAATATCTTTTATAATAGAAAAGGATAAATTACTAATCTGCTAAGTTTTATAACTCTAGCGTGTTATCTTAAGTTGGGAATTTCCCCTGTAATTTGCCAAGGTTTATAACACTAGCGCAATATCTTAGTTTGTGATTTTTTCCATTGATTTGCTAAGATACATAAACATTGTCGTGTTTTCATAAGTTGGGATTTTCCCAAGGAAATGTCCAAAGCTTGTAGAATTGTCATGTTACAAATAGGGATCTTTCCTAGTTATATTCTAACTTGGGATTATTCCTATTTAACTCCTAAGGTGGGATACTCCCCGATTTATTAAGTAAAAACAAAATAAGGATCTGCAATGATGAACTCCTAAAGCATGGATCCTTCCACATGCGAACTTCATGATCACAAGGAACTCAAAGGATTATAACTCAAGACTTCTCCTATATCAAAAGATTATAAAACATAAAGATCACTAGGTTCTATCTATCAATTAGAAATATATTTTGTACATAATAAATCAACGTTTAGTACCCTAAAGATCTTATTTATTGTAATATCCCAACTTTATTACTAACAATTTTCAGGTTATTAAGATCTTGAACAGTTCTTATATGGTTTGAACTTTTTAGGATCTTGATTATCTAAGGATCCTTAGAAGACCTACAATCATATCAAAAAAATCAACCACATAAGCAAGATTATGAAGCAACCATTAAAAGTTAAATGTGGGTTGCATAGTAAATCTGCTAAAAGGGAAATATTGTTTTACAAGAATTATTCATAATATTTTTATCTAACAAGCCTCAACCGTCGACTGATCATCATCACCTGGAGTATCCTCCTTCTCATTCACCCTCAATTGTTTCCCTTTAGGATCCTGTATGGTATTAATAGGCTCACAGTTCAATTCTGCTAGGGTTATATGCCACCAAACCAGATTCTAGGATCCTACATTGACCACATGTTCATCTAATTTGATCTTGGGTTCCCAAACAGCCACAACAATGCTATCCTTTACCTTGGAGATCACCTCCTCCATCATGTAATGCACTCATCCTCTTTCTCGGCCTTCTCTTTGCTCAAGAGCTCCAACCACTTCAAGAGATCCTCGTTGGTTGCTCTCCACATCATCTCTTACTCTTTGACGGATTTCTCATCCCTCTCAACGCGGATCCTCATGTCAGCAAAGATGTGGTTAGAGAACTAAAACAAAAAAGACATTAGAAAAGGAGAAGAGTAAAATATGAATAGAAAAAATATATTGACACTTACAACTTGTGAGAAGGAATTAACTTCCAAGTGCATCCTTTGCTATGAGATTCTATAACGTTAAGTCCACAGTCCTAGTGGTTTTTCTCATTTTAGATCCTAGAGTCTTTACCATTAGATCTATGGATGTTCTCTTGATAGAGAGAGAGGATGAAGACTTTTCCTTCTTTACTACCAGTTGACCACTGGACATGACCGTGTCGAGATCGAAAACAGTGAAGTGGGCATCAGAACACGTAACTTTGGAACCCGAGTGTTACAGCAGAAACCTAATGAATTTAGGATCCTTTATAAAAGAATATGATAAATTAGTAATCTGCTAAGGTTTATAACACTAACGTGTCATCTTAAGTTGGGATTTTCCCTAGTTATTTGCCAAGGTTTATAACATTAGCTCGTTATCTTAGTTTATGATTTTGTCTGTTGATTTGCTAAGATCCATAAACATTGCCATGCTTCAAGAAGCTAGAATTTTCCCCAGGAAATGTCTAAGCCTTGTAGCATTATCATGTTACAAAGAGGGATCCATCCTAGTGATATTCTAATTTGGAATTCTTCTTAATTAACTCCTAAGGTGCGATCCTCCCCGATTTACTAAGTAAATACAAAATAAGGATCTTCTATAATGAACTCCTAAAGTATGGATCCTTCCACATGCGAACTTCAAGATCACATGGAACTCAAAGGATTATAACTCAAGACTTATCCTATATTACAAGATTATAATACCTATAGATCACCCGGTTCTATTTATCTATCAGAAGTATTTTTTTTCTAGGTAATAAATGATGGTTTATTACCCTAAAGATCTTATTATTGTAATAATCCAAGTGGATTAGTAACTATTTTCAGGTTATTAAGATATTAAAGAGTTCTTATACGGTTTGAACTTTTTAGGATCTTGATTATCTAAAGATCCTCAGAAGGCCTACAATCATATAAAAAAATCGATAATATAAGCAAGGTTATGAAGCAACCATTAAAAGTTAAATGTGGGTTGCACATTAAATCTGCCAAAAGGGAAATATTGTTTTACAAGAATTATCCAAAATATTTTTATCTAACAAGCCTCAACCGTAGATTGATCGTCATCACATGGAGTCTTCTCCACCTAATTCGCCCTCAGTTAGTGACCTTCAAGATCCTGAATGGTATTAATAGGCTCACCATTCAACTTGGCTAGGGTTGTATGCCACCCAACCAGATTCTAGGATCCTGCATTGACCACATCTTCTGCTAATTTGATCGTGACATCCCAACCATCCGCAAAAACTATATCCTTTTCCTCGGTGATTACCTCCTCCATCTTGCAATGCGCTTATCCTCCTTCGTAGCCCTCTCTTTGCTCAAGAGCTCCATCCGCTTGAAGATATCCTCATTGGTTGCTCTCCATGTATTCTCTTTCTTTTCAAGGCTCTCTCAGCCCTCTCAGCCCGGATCCTCAAGTTAGGAAAGATGTGGTTAGAGACCTAAAACAAAAAATACATCAGAAAAGGAGAAGAGTAAAATGTGTATAGCAAAATTATATTGACACTTACAGCCTGTAAGAAGGAAACCAAGTTCCAAGTGCATCCGCTGCTCTGAGATTTTCTAAGCTTATGTCCACAGTCCTAGTGGTTTTTATCTTTCTAGATCCCGGAGTCTTCACCATTAGATCTATGGAATTTCTCTTCATAGGGAGAGAGGATGAAGCCTTTTCCTTCTTTACAATCAGTTGAGCACTGGACATGGCTGTGTCGAGATTGAAAACAGTGAAGTGGGCATCAGAACGCATAACTTTGGATCCTGACTGTTACAAGAGAAACCTAATGAATCCAATATCCTTCATAAGTTGGGATTTTCCCCACGAAATGTCCAAAGCTTGTAGCATTATCATGTTACAAATAGGGATCCTTCCTAGTTATATTCTAAATTGGGATTATTCCTAATTAACTCCTAAGGTGGGATCCTTCCCGGTTTACTAAGTAAAAACAAAATAAGGATCTTCTATGATGAAATCCTAAAGTATGGATCCTTCCACATGCGCACTTCAAGATCATATGGAACTCAAAGGATTTTAACTCATGACTTCTCCTATATAAGAAGATCATAAAACCTAAAGATCACCTAGTTCTATCTATTTATCAGAAGTATTTTTCTTCTACGTAATAAATGAAGGTTTATTACCCTAAAGATCTTATTTATTGTAATATTCCATGTAGATTAGTAAGTATTTTCAGGTATTTAGATCTTAAAGAGTTCTTATACAGTTTGAACTTTTTAGGATCTTGATTATCTAAGGATACCCAGAAGACCTACAATCATATAAAAAAAATCAACCATATTAGCAAGATTATGAAGCAACCATTAAAAGTTAAATGTGGGTTGCACATTAAATCTGCAAAAAGGGAAATATTGTTCTACAAGAATTATTCATAATATTTTTATCTAAGAAGCCTCAACCGTAGATTGATCATCATCACATGGAGTCTTCTCCTCCTAATTTGCCCTCAGCTTTTGCCCTTCAAGATCCTGAATGGTATTAATACGCTCACCATTAAACTTGGCTAGGGTTGTATGCCACCCAACCAGAGTCTAGGATCCTGCATTGACCACATCTTCAGCTAATTTGATTGTGGCTTCCCAACCATCCACAAAAATGCTATCCTTTACCTCGGTGATCACCTCCTCCATCCTACAATGTGCTTCTCCTCCTTCATGGCCTTCTCTTTGCTCAAGAGCTCCACCCGTTTCAAGATATCCTTATTGGTTGCTCTCGGCATCTTCTCTTTCTCTTTCATGCCTTTCTCAGCCATCTCATCCCGGATCCTCAAGTAAGCAAAGATGTGGTTAGAGACCTAAAACAAAAAAGACATCAGAAAAGGAGAAAAGTAAAATGTGAATAGCAAAATTATATTGACACTTACAACCTGTGAGATGGAAACCAACTTCCAAGTGCATCCACTGCTCTGAGATTCTCTAATCTTAAGTCCACAGTCCTAGTGGTTTCTCTCTTTTTAGATCCCGGAGTCTTCACCATTAGATCTATGGAACTTCTCTTGATAGGGAGAGAGGATGAAGCCTCTTCCTTCTTTACAACCAGTTGACCACTGGACATGGCCGTGTCGAGATCGAAAATAGTGAAGTGGGCATCAGAATGCATAACTTTGGATTCTGACTGTTACAAGAGAATCCTAATGAATCCAATATACTTTATCAAAGAAAAGGATAAATTACTAATCTGCTAAGTTTTATAACACTAATGTGTTATCTTAAGTTGGGAATTTCTGCTGTAATTTGCCAAGGTTTATAACACTAGCAGGATATCTTAGTTTGTGATTTTTTCCATTGCTTTGCTAAGATACATAAACATTGTCACGTTTTCATAAGTTGGGATTTTCCCCAAGAAATGTCCAAAGCTTATAGCATTATCATGTTAAAAATAGGGATCCTTCCTAGTTATATTCTAAGTTGGGATTATTCCTATTTAACTCCTAAGGTGGGATCCTTCCCGGTTTACTAAGTAAAAACAAAATAAGGATCTTCTATGATGAACTCCTAAAGTATGGATCCTTCCACATGTGAACTTCAAGATCACATGGAACTCAAAGGATTATAACTCAAGACTTCAACTATATCACAAGATGATAAAACCTAAAGATCACCTAGTTCTATTTATCTATCAGAAGTATTTTTTTCTACGTAATAAATGTAGGTTTAGTACCCTAAAGATCTTATTTATTGTAATATCCTGTGTTTATTACTAACTATTTTCAGGTTATTAAGATCTTAAAGAGTTCTTATACGGTTTAGTCTTTTTACGATATTGATTATCTAAGGATCCTCAGAAGACCTGCAATCGTATAAAAAAAATCAACCACATAAGCAAGATTATGAAGCAACTATTAAAAGTTAAAAGTGGGTTGCAAGTTAAATCCGCCAAAAGGGAAATATTGGTTTACAAGAATTATTCAAAATATTTTTAAATAACAAGCCTCAACCGTAGATTGATCATCATCACTTGGAGTATCCTCCTCCTCATTCACCCTCAATTGTAGCCTTTAGGATCCTGAATGGTATTAATAGGCTGACCATTCATTTTGGATCGGGTTTTATGCCACCCAACCAGATTCAAGGATCCTACATTGACCACATCTTCATCTAATTTGATCTTGGGTTCCCAAAAAACCACAACAACACTATCTTTTACCTTGGTGATCACCTCCTCCATCATGTAATGCGCTCCTCCTCTTCCACGGCCTTCTCTTTGCGCATGAGTTCCACCCGCTTCAAGAGATCCTCGTTGGTTTCTCTCCACATCTTCTCTTGCTTTTCGAGGGCTTTCTTAGCCCTGTCAACCCGGATCCTCATGTCAGCAAGTATGTAGTCAGAGTGTAACACCTCGATTTTTGAGGTATTGGTTTTGTGAGAATTGTATTGATTTCAAGGTCTACTCGACAAGTTGGCTGTCCTACTCGTCGAATAGCAGCGGGTTGGTCCGCATGTTTTAGTAACCTAATCGCCGAGCACAAGAAAGGAGTCGACGAGTAGGAGCTGGAGGACGATACCATAATTTTCAGGGTTCTACACCCTATTAAAGGAACACTTCTCCCCCTTAGCCTCTCTTACTGCTCTCCTAGAATAAAGAAACCCTAATTGTGTTTGTTCTCTATATTGATTTGCTTCTTAGCTTGAAACAGGAATTTCGGTGAGGAAGTTTTAAGGTCAAGAAGTTTTTAGCACGAAACAACTAAGGATCTGAAGTCCACCTCAATTTATCACCATTTGGAGGTATCAAGTCATCACCTTTAGCTTCTTATAGTTATACCCCTTCTATATTTGAGTTTTGCATCCATTTAGGGCATTTGGTGTTGCATTCCGAATGATGAACCAAGATCTAAAGTTGAAACATTAAATCTAGGGTCATCTTGGCTCTTATCATCATAAAGTCTCAGTCCTTAGCATGCTGGTGAAGCTCTTTTTCCTAGAACCTATCTTTTAGCTTGTTTGGGTCATTATCATCTTACATGCATGTAAAGTTTGGAACTTTACGTGTTAAAAATGCCCTAGGAGCTTGGATCTACAACATGAAACCATAGCATGGCTTAAAAAGCCTCTGTATGAATGAAGGACAAATTAGACTCGGCGAGTCGGATGAAAGAATCGGTGAGTCCAATGAAGATATTCGTAAACTCGACGAGTTGGATGAACGACTCGGCAAGTCAAATGAAGATTGCCTTGGGCTCGGCGAGTCAGTCAAATGAATCGGCGAGTGGGCTAGGGTTTTCCCAACATTTAGACATGTATGAATGCGGTGAGTTGTAAGGGAAAAACTTGTCAAGTTGGCCAAGGACTTACAACCACTGAAAGTACGAACTCGACGAGTCACTCAAGTGACTCGGCGTGTTGGTGAGCACGCAAGGAACTCGACGAGTGACTGGTTGTACTCGACGAGCTGAGGTTAACATGGACTATTGACTTTGATAGTTCACTTGGACCTTGATCAAGGGTTGACTTTATAAATTTATGGCATGATATGTTCATTGAATACATCCTGGTAGTTAGGACGGTGATATGCGTATACTTAGTGACCTAGTTAGGTCGGTGTCCTGGTTAAAGGATGATGCTATGTTAGTGGCCGTTAGGTCTGTATCCCGTTTATTTGGAGGTATCAAGTCATCCCCTTTAGCTTCTTATAGTTAGACCCCTTATATATTTTAGTTTTGCATCCATTTAGGGCATTTGGTGTTGCATTCCGAATGATGAACCAAGATCTAAAGTTGAAACTTTAAATCTAGGGTCATCTTGACTCTTATCATCATAAAGTCTCAGTCCTTAGCATGTTGGTGAAGCTCTTTTTCCTAGAACCTATCTTATAGCTTGTTTGGGTCATTATCATCTTACATGCATGTAAAGTTTGCAACTTTACGTGTTACAAATGCCCTAGGAGCTTGGATCTACAACATGAAACCATAGCATGGCTTAAAAATCCTCTGTATAAATGAAGGACTAATTAGACTCGGCGAGTCGGATGAAAGAATCGGCGAGTCCAATGAAGATAGTCGTAAACTCGGCGAGTTGGATGAACGACTCGGCAAGTCAAATGAAGATTGCCTTGGGCTCGGCAAGTCAGTCAAATGACTCGGCGAGTCGGCTAGGGTTTTCCCAACATTTAGAAAAGTATGAACGCGGTGAGTTGTAAGGGAAAAACTCGTCAAGTTGGCCAAGGACTTACGACCACTGAAAGTACGAACTCGACGAGTCACTCAAGTGACTCGGCGTGTTGGTGAGCACGCAAGGAACTCGACGAGTGACTGGTTGTACTCGACGAGTTGAGGTTAACATGGACTATTGACTTTGACAGTTCACTTGGACCTTGATCAAGGGTTGACTTTATGAATTTATGGCATGATATGTTCATTGATTACATCCTGGTAGTTAGGACGGTGATATGCGTATACTTAGTGACCTGGTTAGGTCGGTGTCCTGGTTAAAGGATGATGTTATGTTAGTGACCGTTAGGTCTGTATCCCGGTTATTGGGATGTTGCTATGATTAGTGATCTATTAGATTGATTTGACTGTTATATGATATGAGGTAGCGTATGATATTTATGTGCATATGATTTTTTGGTTGGGGGTTGGGTTGAGGTGGTCCTGCTTTGTGTTGTAGGCCAACATACCCGATGAGCGGCCCGGAAAGGCTGTACGCCCTGCGAGGCGATCCAGTCATGTCGAAGGCTCGGGAGCAGTCCAGATAGACTATAGGCCCTGCAAGGCGGTCCAATCAGGCTGAAGGCTCATTATGCATGCTGTTCTGTAATTGTTATATGATGTGGTTATATTTGTATGGCATTGGTATTTTGGGGAAACTCACTAAGCTTTCGGGATTACAGTTTCAGTCTATTGTTTCAGGTACCTCAAGGAATTATGGCAAGGCGAAGGAATGATCATACAACTCCTCATGATTTGTTTATGGTTCTGGGAAAAACTCTTATATTATATTTTGAAAAGAAACTTTGTAATGATGAATTCTTTTAAATGTTTTGAAAAAGTTTTAATTTGGCATGAAATATTTGGGTGTTACAAGTTGGTATTAGAGCCTTGGTTTGAGTGAATTGGAGTAACATTCGTGTGAATCCTGTCTGAAATCAAGGAAAGATTTTTAAAATAAATTCTAAAGTGGTTTTCAAAATAAGTGAAGGAGGACGCAAGGTGTACAATCATCTGGAGCTAGCAAGTAGACCCCCAAAATACCATACAATTATTTGATTATGTGATATGTTAGATTAGTATGCTAGTACTAGGCTAGGGATCTTTAGGGATTGCATGGTAGAATTACCTAATTACATGATGCTTGCTAGTCTAGAGTTTTCCTTATATGAGATTGACATCATTACTGTAGTTACTTGTGTATGCATCATGGCTGTATATAATTATCATCTTATAGCCTGAGAATATTTGACTTGGCCTTATGTTTTATCCTTTTTGATTAGGGCATAGGGTAGGATCGGTTATTCAAAAGTCTATAGGGTCCAGCATTATGTATGTCTAGCATACATGAGTGCTGCAAGTTTGGGTGGAAGTCTCATAGATGAGTGAGTAGTGTGAGGCTGGTAGGCCATTCGCAATATATTTAGCATTCATCTAAGAGTGAGTATTAAGCGCTCATTATGGTTATGTGTATTGTTAGGGTGTTGAGGTGATACTTGAGATCAATATGGGAAGGTTTGGAAGGTAGTATGGGCCCGTACTACTGAAACCACATGACCCATACACGTAGCAAGGAAGTCACAACCCCTAGGGCATAGTCGGGAGTTGGATCCTAGCTATTATGTGGATTATCTAATATCATTTGGTATCTTTCATAATGGAAATGACAAGACGCTTTGTGATGATCTGTGGTTCAGGATCAGGAGCACGAGATGGAGGCCAGGAGGGGCCAACAACACTTGAGCCTATGGTGCATGTGGGTACAAAGGTGATTGATGCCAGGACTCGAGAGATCCTGCATCATGAGGTTGTTGCTATCTTTCGGGCACAACTTCCAGATATGTTTGGGTCTATTAAGACCGTTATGGTCGAGTATTTTGATGAGCGTTATTTAGCCTTTGCAGAGACAGTTGTCGTGGAAGTTGCATCAGCTATATCCATGGCAGGGGGAGGAGCCAGTTGGGGCTTCCAGTACCGGGACTTTGATAATACGAATCCCCATAATTTTGATGGGACACATGATCCCATCAATGTTTCTTTACCTGCTCGTGTCCTACTAACCATAAGGTTAGGTGTGCTTAGAACCTACTAAGGTTGGGGCTAAGGACTGGCGGACACTGGCAACTGGGTGGTACACAGATGATCAGAGAGCTGTTGCTATCTACGAGCAGTTCAGGGATATGTTCCGCGCCCGATACATTCCTCGGTTCGAGTGGGAACGATCGTCACAGCAGTTTTTGAGATTGCGGCAGGATGGAGAGTCAGTGACAGAGATCACCCGCATCTTTAAAGAGAGGGAAATGTTCTACCTGGAGTTTGCTTCCGAGTAGGCTCAAATGACCCAATATCTGAGCATGCTTAAGACTGGTATCCATCAGTTTGTGTCTACCTAGCGATGTTATATTTTTTTGGAGTTGCAGGGGCCGCTAGATGGCGTGAGTTGTAGATCAAGCTGCATTTGAGGGAGCAGCGACAGGCCCCAACACAATCACAGCCGGCGCCTAAGCAGTCTAAGACCGCTGATAGGACCGAGAGTCAGTAGAGGTGTACTTGTGGAAAGTGCAGCAAGAGTCATTTTGGAGCTTGTCGAGCGGGTAGTGGGTGCCACAAGTGTGGCAAGGAGGGGCACTATGCTAGGGATTGCCCGTACACCCCTGCATCGGATATGAGGATATGTTATCATTGTCATCATGTTGGTCACATAAAGACCAACTGTCCACAACTCGTGGCCAAGCCGGTGCAGGTTCCAGCACCGGATACATTGAGGATTGCAGATGGGAGGCTAGTTAAGCCCGAGCCTCCAAAGGCTCAGGGGTGCGTCTTCCAGCTTATAGTAGAGGAGGCCAGGGCAACATCGGAGGTTGTTGCTGGTATGTTTCTATGTATTATCTTGTTTATTATATCTATGTTATGCTTATTTGTTGTACCTATGTTTAGGTACGTTTTTAGTAAACTCATTGCCAGCATTACTTTTATTTGACTCGGGGGCAAGTCGGTCCTTCGTATCCTAGACGTTTAGTAGGGAGTTCGGTGTGCCAATGGGCGAGTTAGAGTGTCCATTGAGAATCTCTATCGCCAACAAACATAAAGTTTCTGCTTCCTCGTCTATCAAGTATGCGAGTTGGAGATCTTCGGGGTGTCCTTTACGATAAATTTGATCTCGATTCCCATGGGGGAAGTATGCGTTATTGTGGGAATCGACTGGCTTAGTCGATTTGGTACCGTGATAGATTGCGAGGGCCAGTGGGTGGTAGTTCAAACCCCAAGTCGCGGAGATCTGGTGGTATACGACGAGGGCACCAGAGTAGGATCAGGATTCTATTCAGCTGCTAGGGCTCGGCAGTATATTCAACATGGGTGTACGAGTTTTCTGATGTATGTAGTAGACACGTGAGCCAAGGATCAGACTTCATTTTTAGAGGTTAAAGTAGGCAAGGAGTTTGAAGATGTGTTTTCGAAGGAGTTGCCAGGGATACTTCCGGAGAGGCACGTCGAGTTTAGGATCGAACTGCTGCCTGGTTCGGCCCCTATCACCAAGGCATCGTACCGGTTGGCACCGCTAGAGATGCAAAAGCTGTCGTCACAGCTGCAGGAGCTGCTAGGCAAGCAATTCATTCGACCTAGGAATTCTCCATGGGGAGCACCGATCCTCTTCGTCAGGAAGAACGACGGATCGCACCCGATGTGCATTGACTATAGGGAGTTGAACAAGTTGACTGTGAAGAACCGTTATCCACTCCTAAGGATAGATGATCTCTTTGATCAGTTACAAGGTGCATCTTGGTTCTCCAAGATTGATTTGAGGTCGGGGTATCATCAGGTCCGATTTAGAGAGGATGACATGGAGAAGACCGCATTTCGGAGTCGTTATGGTCACTACGAGTTTGTAGTGATGCCGTTTGGGCTCACCAACGTGCCAACAATATTCATGGACCTGACGAATTTGGTCTGCAGATCGATGCTTGATCACTCGGTCATTGTGTCCAAAGATGACATCTTGGTGTATTCCAAGACCCGAGAGAAGCAAAAGGAGCACCTCAGGGAGTTGTTAGGAGTTCTGAGGCGTGAATGGTTGTATGCCAAGTTCTCAAAGTGCGAGTTTTGGTTATGAGAGGTCTAGTTCCTTGGACATCTCGTCAACTAGGAGGGGATTTTGGTCGACTCGACAAAGATCAAGGCAGTTATGCAGTCGGAGGTGCCGAGATCTCCCTCGTACATCAGGGGTCTTCTGGGATTGGTAGGGTACTATCGGAGATTCATTCGAGATTTCTCCAAAATTGCAGTACCCTTCACTCGTCTGATGAGGAAGGGGGTGGATTTCTGGTGGGGCCCTGAGCAACAGAGGGCGTTTGAGATCCTCCGCCAGCGGTTGTGCGAGGCCCCAATTTTGACACTCCTAGAGGGTGTGGAGGATTTTGTAGTATTCTATGATGAAGCCATCACAGGTTTGGGGGTAGTCTTCATGCAAAGAGGATAGGTGATAGCCTACGTATCACAACAGTTTAAGCCGATCGAGACAAGGTATGTTACGCATGATTTAGAGCTGGGAGTGGTGGTGTTCGCTCTCAAGCTATGGAAAAATTACCTTTATGGGGTCCGTTGTACCATATAAATGGATCACAAGGGTCTTAGACACATCATGGACCAGCCGAACCTGAACATGAGGCAATGCAAGTGGCTGGATGTAGTCAAGGACTATGACTGCGAGATCCTTTACCATCTCGGTATAGCGAATGTGGTGGCAAATGCTTTGAGCCGCAAGGAAGCTGGGTCTTCCACCCTAGCAGTATGTATGAGGATAGCGGTGGATTTTCCTCTTATGAGATTGATCAGGGATGCTCAGGCTGAGGGCATTCGACCGAGGAATTGGAAGTTGGAGATGATCATAGGTGAGAACACCGGGTTTGTGCAAGATACTCGGGAATTACTAACTCGATGCGTTAGGGTGTGGGTTTCGATGTCTGGTGGGGTCAGAAAAACAGTCATGGAGGAGGCCCATAAGTCTCACTTCTCTATTCACCCGAGGGCCACCAAAATGTACCGAGACCTGAGTTTGAGTTATTGGTGGCCATGTATGAACCGAGAAATCACTTGGTATGTCGAGAGGTGCTTAACTTGTAGGATGGTCAAGGTCGAGCATCAGAGGCCGCATGGTATGCTGCAACCTCTAGAGATTCCCATGTGGAAATGGGAGCAGATCATGATGGATTTCATTACCAAACTGCCATGGACGGCCAAGGAGTTTGATGCTACATGGGTTATTGTAGATCGATTGACCAAGAGTGCCTATTTCTTGGTTACATGGGAGAGTTCCTCAGCCGAGAATTTGGCCGACGTGTATGTTCACGAGATTGTCTCTTTCCATGGGGTTCTGGTCTTTATTGTTTCCGACTTGGATGTTAGATTTACTTCTCGCTTCTAGTAGAACTTCCACGAGGAACTGGGCACACAGTTTCATTTACGTACAGTGTTTCATCGTTATACCGATGATCAGAGCGAGCAAACCATTCAGACCCTCGAGGATAAGTAGAAGGCTTGTGTCATTGATTTTGGTGGGAGTTGGGATTCCCACCTACCACTTACAAAGTTCTCCTACAACAACAACTATCATTCCAACATTGGCGCTCCGCCTTTCGAGCTGTTGTATGGGCGGAAATATCACACCCAGGTTTGTTGGGGCGAGGTTAGACACAGGGTGATGGGATGGACAGACGTAGTTATACAGAATACAGAGAAAATTCAGCAGTTTAGGTAGCAATTGTAGACCGCTCAGAGTTGGCAGCAGAGTTACGGTGATAGGCGCCGGTCGGAGTTAGAGTTTCAGGTGGGTGACATGGTACTCCTGAAGGTCTCACCGTGGAAGGGTGTGATCCGCTTCAGGAAGAGGGGATAATTGGGTCCGCGTTTCATTTGTTCATTTAGGATCCTTGCAAGGGTTGTCAATGTAGCATATAGGCTAGAACTACCGGAGGAGCTTAGCCGAATTCACAACACTTTCCACATTTCACAGTTGCAAAAGTGCATTATGGATCAGGAGGCAGTAGTGTGGTTGGATGATATTCAGGTCGATGAGCGCTTGAATTATGTGGAGAGGCCGGTAGACATTTTGGAGGGGAAGATGAAAGTTCTACAAAACAAGGAAATACGTTTAGTGAAGGTTCAGTGGGAGCATCGAAGGGGATCCGAGTGGACATGGGAGCTACAGTCGGAAACGTGGGAGCACCATCCTGAATTGTTCGCTGCAGCAGACTTCAAGGACGAAGTCTAGTTCAATTGCGGGAGAATTGTAATGCCCTAATTTTTTAGGTATTGCGTTTGTGAGAATTGTATTGATTTGAAGGTCCACTCGACGAGTTGGCAGCCTTACTCGTCGAGTAGCAGCGGGTTGGTCCACATGTTTTAGTAACCTAGTCACTGAGTCCAAGAAGGGACTCGACGAGTTGGAGATGGAGGATGAAACCCTAATTTTTTGTGGTTTTAAACCCTATTTAAGGATCACTAATCCCCCTTAGCCTATCTTACTGCTCCCCTCGAATTCAGAAACCCTAATTGTGTTTGTTCTTTATATTGGTGTGCTTCTTAGCTTAAAAGAAGAATTTTGGTGAGGAAATTTGAAGATCAAGAAGTTTTGAGCAAGGAACAACTGAAGATCTGAAGTCTACCTCAGTTTATCACTATTTTGAGGTATCAATTCACCACCTTGAGCTTCTTCTAGTTAGACCCCTT
The DNA here is from genome assembly GCF_052625555.1 of Lactuca saligna. Lineage (NCBI taxonomy): Eukaryota > Viridiplantae > Streptophyta > Magnoliopsida > Asterales > Asteraceae > Lactuca > Lactuca saligna. The sequence continues at coordinate 206,958,843 of NC_136424.1, read as the reverse complement.
CTATATTTGAGTTTTGGGTCAATTTAGGGCATTTGGTGTTGCATTTTGAGTGATGAACCAAGATTTGAAGTTGCAACTTCAGATCAAGGTTCATCCTGCCTCTTATCTGTTGGATAAAGTGTCTAAGTCCATAACTTATTTGGTGTATACTTGACCCGACCGGCATGGTCCATTTGGGTTGCATCTCATCCAAACTATTATGGATAATTTTATGAGAGTTATACACATATGTTTATTAATATATTATAAGTTATAATATATTAATATGAAGTTATGTTATTTAATTAGTTTTAGTCTTAAATTAATTATGAATTAATTTAGAGATTAAAAGGAAGACTAATTAGATTATGGGCTATTTGTTTTATATAGTGTGGGCTAATACTCATTTGTTAATGGGCTAGGCTTATATGGATGTCCATGGATGATCCATGGAGCTTTTAACCCATGGGTCCTTGGAAAGGAAAAGACATGGGTTATTAGGATTTCACCCTAACCATGCACACTATATAAGCATGCTTATGGAGCATGAAATGGCAACTAGTGAACTAGTGTGTGTGAGCTTGTGTGTGGCCAAAAATTATACAAGTGTGTATACTCTCTCAAAGTTTTCCAAGAGTTTGTGGTGTTTTGTGATTCCATTTGAGGCATTCACACTATTGGTGCTTGGCCCTCAAACTCCTTAGAACCAAACTCATCAAAAGGTATGTAATCTCTTCGAACTCTGTTATGTTGAAATGTTCCCCATGCCATGTTAGATAGGTTATAAACCTTGGAAAATTTATTATTTTGCATGTATTTAGACAAACATAGATCCAAGGTTTATTAGGGTTGCATGCACACTTAGGAAGTGTTAGATTGCTCAAAACCCAACAGTGGTATCAAAGCCTAGGCTTGCTTGTTTGATACTTGATGCAAAATAGTGAAAAAGTCGAAATCGTTGCTGTCTGCATGATGGACTCGCTGAATCCATGGGGGGGGGGGGGGACTCGACGAGTCCAAGGAAAACTTCAACCTACTCGTCGAGTAGGTTCATGCACTCGACGAGTAGGATTGAAAGAGTGCATATTTTCGACTTTTGCTGCTGGAAATGGACTAGAAACATTACCCTAAACTGTTTTGGTGTTTTAAAACTTATTTTAGTTGGTGTAATGGTTGTTCTAATCCATTTACAATAGCATATATCAATATTCCATGATTTTATGTGTTCATATAATTCTTGAAATTTTTTGATGATCATGTTCATGTTCTTATGAATTTAGAAAATGATAGGAATTATTTGCTGACTTGTTTAGAATTAATTATTGATCATTTATGTGTTTTAATGGAGTCCATAATTTGTCCTCAAGTTATGGATTTCCAAAGGTCACCTTTATTTAACACACACTTAAAACACATAAGTTACATGAAAATGAAGAGTGTTCATTTTTATGAACCTTTAATTCATAAGTTATGAAATGAAGAGTTTTGCATAGTTACAAAACTTGCCCTCAAGTTTTGGAATTTGTAAAGTTTCACACACTTTAATAAACTTTAATTCCAACCCTTAGAGTTTTAATAGTTAAAATTCAACCCTTATACTATTTATAACATTAATGGTTAATTATTATATATATGTATAAGAATAAGTCATTTTACCGTTAGTAGGCCTCATTCACGAAGTCGGTCTATAAGGTGGGTATAAGGTTGTTGCCTATAAAATGGCGACTTAATGGGTGTCCATTCTCACCCACCGCTTGCTTGATCGGTGGTGGGTCGATAGCCGAACGGGTAGAACAATAACTTTAAATCCTCATTAAAAGTATAATGAATATTATAAAGTAACTAAACTCTTTTAATTCCCAAATCTTAGTTACCTTAGGAAAAATGTGAACATGGTGCTAGTCCATGGAATTCACACTTTGTACCTTACCAAGTCGTTGGTGGAGCGTGTGTGGTTAACCGGCACACTAACTTGGACTAGTAAGGATCACGAAGGGTGACTTAATGTTTGTCATAGATCAATGGAGCGTGTGTGGTTAACCGGCACATTGATTAGGTGATAATATTAAGGGTACCAAGTGAATTAGCATGGTTATTCACACCTTGTTTTGTGATCCTCGGCATCCCAGTCACAAAACATGAAGGGCACAATCGAGATTGAAACATGCCATTGAAAAGTTCAATGAATCTGAAAAGAATCTAGGAATTTCAAATCCAATTAAACCTAATAATTCATTTTGTTTTCATGGTGGAAATTAGTGAATCGTCATTCACCTACCTTTCAAATATATTATTACTTAGATTACAGCATCCCTCTTCTAAGTATAATATATTGTGATTGGGTCCTAGCCTTAATATTACATTTGGGTGTCTTATTAAGGATCCTATATATCTAATCTAAACTTACTCTCTTTTTTCAGATGTCTTCCAACACTAATGCTTCGGGCTCTAACCCAACTGGTTCTTTCTCTCTCATGAATCTTTGTGGGAGGGTCATCTTTGATGGTTCCAATTTCATGGATTGTATTAGGAACATCAGGATGGTTACTCGTTATGAGGACAAAGAATATGTCCTCGATAAGGAGTTAAAAGAACTTGATGAGTCTACTGCTACTCCTGAGGAGATCGCTGAATTCAGGACTCATGAGAGAGATGCTACTAAGGTGGCATGTATCATGATGGCCACGATGACAGCCGAGCTCCAAAAGTCATAGGAAGATTTCTACCCTTTTGAGATGCACCAAGACCTGATGGAAAGGTACCATCAGAGTGCTTGTCAGGAGCCGTATGAAATAATCTCCTCCATAATAACTACCCGCATGAAGGACGGTGAATCCGTCACGGCCCACATGCAAAAGATGCAAAGGTATGTGGACCGTTTGCTGAAGCTGAATGTTAACATCCCTGAAGAGTTGGCAATTGACATCATTTTGCACTCCTTGCCTTCTTGTTATGATCATTTTCGAATGACATATCATATGAACAAGGAGGAAGTTACCCTCAGCAAGCTTCAAGGACTCTTGAAGACCGCTGAATCCGGTCTTAAGGGTAAGGCGATTGTTACCTCTACTACTCCTACTCCAACATCTACCCCTGTTTTGGCTATTGGGCAAGGCAAAGGGAAGAAGAGGAAGCACCCTTCGAAGGGTACCAAGGGAAAGCTTCTTGAAGGCTCCTCATCAAAGACCAAGAGCGGTTCTGTCACTCCTTCTTCCATTCCCAAGGATGCTGAATGCTTCTATTGCCATGAAAAGGCACACTAGAAGCGAAACTGCCCTAAGTACTTGCTGGATCTAAAGGATGGGAAAGTGAAACCCACCCATGCAAGTATTTACACTATATTTTCTAATTACTCAACATATTCTAACTCTTGGGTGCTTGATACAGGATGTGGTATTCACATATGTTTTGATTTGCAGGGCCTAAGAAGAAGTGAGGATGTGGAGCACGGGAAGATAAACTTGATCATGGGGAATAGGAAGGCTTCACCTGTTTCCAAGATTGGAGTTTATACTTTGTTGCTTAATAATGGGTTAAAATTAGATTTGAATAAATGTGTGTACTCGTCTGAGATGGCGAGGAATATTATTTCTTTTCATGCTTTGTACAAACAAGGTTTTACCTTTTCGTTTAATAATGAATGTGGTGGTATTAATGCTTTCTTTAATAATGTGTTTTATTTTAAAGCATTACCTTGTGATGGTGTGTATGAAACTGTGTCGATTGTAGATAACTTAGGAAATAATGTGTTGTATATTGATTCTTCTACTAGCCTAGATAAAGCATCATTGTGGCATTGTCGTCTTGGACATGTAAACAAGAAACGCATAGGCCAACTACAAAAGAGTGGAGTCTTGGAATCATTTGACCTTAAATCGGATGATAGTTGTGAATCTTGTCTACTTGGAAAGATGACAAAATCACCCTTCACCAGAACTTGTGAGAGGGGTGAGGGTTTATTGGACCTAATACATACTGATGTATGTGGGCCATTCAAAACTGCCACAAGGGATGCTAATCGCTATTATGTGACTTTTATTGATCATTTTAGTAGGTATGGGTATGTCTACTTAATCAAACATAAGTGAGAAACCTTTGAAAGGTTTAAGGAATTCAAACAGGAAGTAGAAAATCAATTGGGCAGGAACATTAAGATGCTTCGATCCGATCGAGGTGGTGAGTATCTTAGTACCGAGTTCCTTGACTATCTTAAGGAGTGTGGGGTTGTCTCACAATTGACTCCTCCCACGACACCGCAGCTGAATGGTATAGCTGAGAGGCATAATCGAACCTTGTTAGACATGGTTCGCTCTATGATGAGTCGAGTTTCGTTACCAATCTCTTATTGGGGGTATGCCTTAGAGACTGCCGCCCATATCCTTAATCTAGTCCTTACAAAGAAGGTTACCAAAACACCTCATGAGATGTGGACTGGGAAGGTTCCCACTTTGTGTAACAGCCCGGATTCCCAGGTATCTGCATTTCTTATATTTTCACATTTTGTGAGAGGACTCGGCGAGTTGGTGGTCGAACTCGCCGAGTCGGGTCGCGGTTTTTAGCAGGGGTTCGCGTCCGGACTCGGCGAGTCCAAGGGATGGACTCGGCGAGTCCGTGCTATTTAATGAAACCCTAATTTCCCGGTTCTACGTCCTATTTAAAGGACCTTATGGCCCTCATTTGCGGCCACCTTGAACCCTAGGAGCCTCCATACGTCTGTAAGCCCTTGTGAGTGTGTTTGAAGACCATTTGTTCATCATTTTGTGTGATATTGCAAGGAAAGGAGGGAGAGGAGCAAGCTTGAAGTGTTTGGGAGCTTAGATCTGTTGCTATTTCATCAAGGGAGTCTTCTTAATGTAATTTTCAGAGCCAAACTTCGTGTTTTGTGTTGATGTGCCAAATCTAGGGTTTCTTCTTGCATTTCTTGGCTTGAATAAGAAGTATGAGAGGTCCCATTGAGCCGTAGGGCAGATAGCGCCCCGATCCGAGATATTTGTATGAGGTTGACGATTTTGGCCCCGATTCTGGATATTATTCGAGGGGCTCAGATGGAGGCTGCGAAACCGGAACACCAGAAGAAGGAACGGGTTGTATGTCAGGTATCAGGATTTGTTACGGATGGTCGAGGGCTTATGACTTTTCAAGGACGGATTTGCGTGCCGTTTATGGGCGGTGCGCGCACTATGTTGATGGAGGAAGCACATCGATCGAAATTCTCGATTCATCCTGGTGCTACGAAAATGTATTTGGATCTCAAGAAGGAGTACTGGTGGCCATGCATGAAAAGGGATGTCGCTTGGTTCGTCGAGAGGTGCTTGACTTGTCGGCAGGTCAAGGCCGAACACCAGCGACCGCACGGTAAGCTGCAACCGCTAGAGATTCCCGAATGGAAGTGGGAACAAATCTCTATGGATTTCATCACCAAGTTACCGCGAACGGCGAGAGGAGTCGATGCGATTTGGGTGACTGTGGATCGGCTGACAAAGAGCGCTCATTTTCTAGCTATTAGTGAGAGCTCTTCTGCGGAGAAGTTGGCTGAGTTATATGTGAGGGAAGTAGTATCTCGGCACGGGGTGCCGATCTCGATTATTTCGGACCGCGACGTGCGTTTCACTTCCAGGTTCTGGAAGAAATTCCATGAAGAGTTGGGTACAAGGTTACATTTCAGTACGGCATATCATCCTCAGACAGACGGTCAGAGTGAGCGGACAATACAGACACTCGAGGACATGCTTCGGGCATGTGTGTTGGACTTCGGAGGGAGCTGGGAAACCTATCTACCTTTAGCAGAGTTCTCGTATAACAACAGCCATCATTCGAGCATTGGTATGCCGCCCTTTGAGCTGTTGTATGGGCGGAGGTGTCGCACCCCCGTCTGTTGGGGTGAGGTGGGACAGCAGGTTATGGGTAGCACAGAGATCATGCTTCAGACGACCGAGAAAATTCAGATGGTCAGGCAAAGGTTGTTGACCGCTCAGAGCCGGCAGAAGAGTTATGCAGACAGGCGACGGTCCGAGATTCAGTTCCAAGTTGGTGATCTCGTGCTCCTGAAGGTCTCTCCTTGGAAAGGAGTGATTCGTTTCAGGAAGAGGGGCAAGTTGGGGCCCCGATATGTTGGTCCTTTCCGTGTGATCGCAAGGGTGGGTCAGGTAGCCTACCGTTTAGACTTGCCAGCAGAGTTGGGACAGATTCACGATACTTTCCATGTGTCGCAACTGCGGAAATCTATAGCCGACGAATCAGCGGTGGTTCCGTTAGGGGATATTCAGGTGGATGCAAGTCTGAATTATGCTGAAAGACCTGTAGCCATCAAAGATCGGAAGATCAAGGTTTTGAGAAACAAGGAGGTACCCCTGGTATTGGTTCAGTGGCAGCATCAGAAGGGATCAGAGATGAACTGGGAGCCGGAACGGGAGATGCGGGAGCAGCATCCGGAGCTTTTTGCCTAAGCGGGACTTCGACAAGTCTTATTCTAGTTGGGGAGATTTGTAACAGCCCGGATCCCCAAGTATCTTCATTTCTTATATTTTGACATTTTGTGAGAGGACTCGGCGAGTTGGTGGTCGAACTCGCCGAGTCGGGTCGCGGTTTTTAGCAGGGGTTCGCGTCCGGACTCGGCGAGTCCAAGGGATGGACTCGGCGAGTCCACGCTGCTTAATGAAACCCTAATTTACCGGTCCTAAGTCCTATTTAAAGGACCTTATGGCCCTCATTTGCGGCCACCTTGAACCCTAAGAGCCTCCATACGTCTGTAAGCCCTTGTGAGTGTGATTGAAGACCATTTGTTCATCATTTTGTGTGATATTGCAAGGAAAGGAGGGAGAGGAGCAAGCTTGAAGTGTTGCGGAGCTTAGATCTGTTGCTATTTCATCAAGGGAGTCTTCTTGAGGTAATTTTCAGAGCCAAACTTCGTGTTTTGTGTTGATGTGCCAAATCTAGCGTTTCTTCTTGCATTTCTTGGCTTGAATAAGAAGTATGAGAGGTCCCATGGAGATATGGAACCTAGATCTGGACTTTAGCAGGTCCAGGAGACCCCTTATGACAAGCTTTATGTCCATTCTTTTGAGTTAGAAGCTAAACTTGCCATATTAGAGGTTGTTTCTTCAAAATAAGCCTTGTATGCATTGCATGGCAACCAGACTGAGACTTTACGTGACAAATAAGCTTGGGAAGGCCAGATCTATGTATGTATGGAGTGCATCTGACCGCAAAAGCCAGTTTTAGCTGGTGCATGGCATGGACTCGCCGAGTCTGAAGAACAGACTCGACGAGTCGCTTGAAGATTGTCCTTGAGACCATCCTGTGCATAGTCCAGACTGAGTTGTGGGCGACTCAGTGAGTCGCAGAGAGTTGGAAAGGTTTTGATAGGTGGACCGAGTCAGGTTGGGACTCGCCGAGTTGACCTTCGACTCGGCGAGTTGAGTCGCGGTGGCCCTGTGATTCAGTCCCAGGGGGGGACTCGTCGAGTCGGGGGAGTACTCGACGAGTCAAAGGGGAATAACCCTGATAGTTGATTAAAATGCGCAGACTCGCCGAGTCACTAGTGTGCACTCGCCGAGTCCGGTCCAAATTGATTAAAGATGTTTGACCAAGTCAACCTGTGCTGACTTGATAAGGATGGCCCACCTTTGTGGTACAAGTAATAATTATAGATTTATACTATCATAGGAGGATTGTAGCTCGAGGGTTCGAGTCCGAGTGATTTCAGGATTCACGATTAGTGACCTAGCGAGGCATTCGAGGTGAGTCTTCTCACTATACTGTACCCGTAAGGGTTTTGGTTGTGTGACCAGAACGTCGAATATGATATGAAATATATGCCTTATGTGTGTTAAGTTATTTGCTATATGTGTCATGTATGATATGTTTGATTTGGGCCGGAAGGCAACATGTTATGGGCCGGAAGGCGTGGTCATATGGACTGTAAGGGTTGACGTGGGTAGGACCGGAAGGTTTACCCAGTCGGGACGGAAGTCCCCTGAGACACGTGGACCGGAATGTTAAGGCCTGGAAAGGCGTATGTGCGTATGTTGTATTTTGGGAGCTCACTAAGCTTTATGCTTACAGTTGTTGCATTATGCGTTTCAGGATCTAGTGAGGACCGTGGGAAGGCGCCAGCGTGACCGTACGCACACTCGGGGAAACTATTTTGTTATCTTTTGTTATGTAATCGGTTGTGACTACATTTATACCTTGGAATCTAAACTTATTACTCATGTTTTGATGGTTGTAAAAATGAAAAATTTTCGTTGGAATTTTATGACGTTACAAGTTGGTATAAGAGCCTTGGTTTAAGGGATTCGGGTACACCTTCGGGCATAACTGAACTCAAACCGGGGATTTGAGAAAATTTAAAAAAAAAAATTTAATTAATTAAAATTAAAAATTTTGATAAGTGAGACGACCAAAGAAGAAAAAGTGTGTACGGTCAGCCAGCGCCCGAACGGTAAAAATCCCCAAAATACTCTTATTATATGTGTTACGATATATGATATGATATGATATGATACGCACGCTAGTAGACTAGGTATACATATTAGGACTAGAGTGGCCTGATTTTGTGATGCCTTAGTCTAGGGAAAGTTGCTTCTATGAGGTGCTCGAGAGCGAGTGAGTAACTAGAGTATGATAAGAATAGAGTGCTCAGGATTCGAGGTTTGGGGAGGAGGACTTGGGGTGAATACCGACACAGTGTAATTGGTAGTATTGGGCCCGTAATACCAAGGACACCGGGTCAGTGGGCAGCCCAAGTAAGAACCCCTGAGTATCGGAGACTGAGTAGGACTGCGTTATCGAGTGCGATTTTGCCCGATAGAGTCTCTGATATTTTTATGTTGTATTTCAGAGACATCATGGTTGGACCACGACACAGACCTGGCACGAGTGGAGTGACTGACGAGGAGCTTCGTCAGATGATTCATGAGGAGGTAGCTGCAGCGATCCGGGCCGAGATTCCGGAGATGTTTGGGTCCATTAAGACCACGCTGATGGAGACATTTGATGAGCGGTACGTCGTGTTGACTGAGGCTGTCGCCGCTGCAGCTACCGCAGCTGTGACCGCTGCCAGACCACAGGGGGTGACTCGTTGCTGTTCCGGGAGTTCAGCAACACGAAACCACCAGAGTTTGACGGGACGCAGGATCCGATTGCTGCGATGAGGTGGATTGCGGATATCGAGGGATGCTTCTATACTTGCTCATGCCCGGAGCATCTGAGGGTGCGGTTCGCCTTGAACCAGCTCCGCCTGGGAGCAAAGGATTGGTGGAAGTTCGTGACGGCGAACTTCACTCTTGCGGAGGTTTCAGCCGTGACTTGGGAGAGATTTACTGCTATGTTCAGAGACGAGTATGTTCCCCCGGTGGAGAGGGAACGGTTGGTTCAGGAGTTCTTGACCCTCAAGCAGGGTAACGATTCGGTTCAGTGATCACACGGAAGTTTCATGAGAGGGCGATGTTCTGCCCCGAGCAGGCGTCCACGGAGCAGGCTCGGATGAGCCGGTATTTAGGAGTACTGAGGAGAGACATCCGGGAGTTCGTATCGAACTCGTCATATCAGACTTTTGCTGAGCTTCAGGCGAATGCCAGAAAGCGTGAGATCGAGTTGGAGACCTAGGCCAGGGAGGAGGTCGAGTCTCAACGGGTAGATCGGCGGCCGGCTCAGTCGCAGCCGGCAGCCAAGCGGACCAAGTCCGCTGATTTGAGATCCGGAGGGCAGAAGAGCCGCACTTGTGGGAAGTGCGGCAAGGGTCACGAGGGGGCATGTCGATCGGGTGCTTGCTACAAGTGTGGCAAGGAGGGGCACATTGTGAGGGATTGACCCAAGGGATTTATGGTTTGCTTCCATTGCAACCAGACTGGCCATCGGAAGGCCGAGTGCCCCCAGCTTCGCCAGGGATCTTCGCCTGCTGCCAGGGTTCCTGAGGTTCGGCCAGTGAAGACCGAGGCCCCGAAGGCTCGTGGGAGAGCTTTCCAGTTGACTGCGGAGGAGGTCCGCGCGGCGCCTGATGTAGTGGCCGGTATGTATTCTTTCATGTATTTACATTTATGCTGAAATATTATGCTTATATTACTATCTGCGTAGGTACTTTTCTTGTGAATCATGTGCCTGCTTTGGTATTATTCGACTCGGGTGTGAGTCGGTCCTTTGTTTCATTGGCTTTTAGCCAGCACATCGATATCGATTGGGAGACGATGAGTCGTCCCCTGCGAGTTGCTATAGCAAATGAGAGAGCGGTATACGCCACCGAGGTGATTCGCGGATGCGTGCTCGAGATTTTTGGGGTCGAGTTTCCTATAGACTTGGTCCCTATAGCTATGGGGGATGTTTGCATTATCGTGGGCATGGATTGGTTGAGTAAGTTTGGAGCAGTCATTGACTGCGAGAGACAGCTGGTGATGATTCGAGACCCTAGTGGGGGAGTGCTCACGGTTTATGGTGAAGGGACCCGGTGTGGGTCGGCGTTTTGTTCAGCGGCCAGGGCAAGGCAGAGTTTGCAGCAGGGCTGTGATGGATTCATAGCCTATGTGATGGATACTCGTGTGATCGCGGAGAGGCCCAATTTGATTGATGACGTTCCGGTTGTATGCGAGTTTGCGGATGTGTTCCCCGAGGAGTTACCAGGTGTGCCTCCGGAGAGGCAAGTGGAGTTTCGTATCGATTTGGTTCCGGGAGCGGCGCCCATCGCCAAGGCACCTTACCGTCTCGCTCCACCGGAAATGCATGAATTATCCTCGCAGCTTCAGGAGCTGTTGGGGATGGGATTCATTCGACCGAGTAGTTCGCCTTGGGGAGCGCCGATTTTGTTCGTCAAGAAGAAGGATGGTTCATATCGGATGTGTATCGATTATCGGGAGTTGAACAAGTTGACGGTTAAGAACCGATACCCGTTACCTAGGATCGACGACCTGTTCGATCAGTTGCAGGGGGCATCTTGGTTTTCCAAGATTGACTTGAGGTCGGGATATCATCAGATGAGGGTGTTGGATAAGGTGTCTAAGTCCATAACTATTTCTGGTATGTACTTGACCCGACCCGGCATGGTCCATTTGGGTTGCATGGCACCATGCAATTGGATGGACTAAATTAGAGAAATAACACTTGGAGATTATTAATATATTATAAGTTCTAATATATTAATAATATTATTTGATTAGTTTGATCAAGAATTAATTTAGAATTAATTAAGTTATCAAAAGATAACTAATTAAATATATGGGTTGATTATGTAAATCATCCATATCTTGTATAGTGGGCTAAAAGGCTCCATGGACTATCAAGTTGGGTTCCACCCATAGGATGCTCCATGGATGCTCCATGGGAGTTACAAACCCATGGGTCATGGAAATGAAGAGTCGTGACACATTAGGGTTTAACCCTAGATGTGTCAACACTATATAAGTAACATGTTCTCCACCCAAAATCGGCTACACTAAGAAACAAGAGGGCTTGGCCGATTTTGAAGAGTGTGTGTTCTCTCATAAGTTCTTCCAAGAGCATTTGGTGTTGTGTGAAGCATTTGAGGCATCACACTTGGGGTGCTAGGCTCACAAGGTTTCAAGGAACACAAACAACAACAAGGTAAGTTATTCTATCTATACTTTATGTTAAAATAGTTCCCCATATATCCTAGATAGGAATATAACCTTGGAATTCAACTTTGCATGACAATTAGACAAACATAGATCCAAGGTTATTAGGGTTGCATGTACACTTAGGAAGTGTTAGAATGCTCAAAACCCATCAGTGGTATCAGAGCCTAGGCTTGTATGCTCTTATTTGTGCTTAAAAGTTGAAAACAGAATCGGAAATTTTGCTGTCTGCGAATGGACTCGTCGAGTCTATAGGGGGGACTCGTCGAGTCCATGAGTATCTTCAACCAACTCGGCGAGTCAGTTCATGCACTCGGCGAGTAGGGTCGACTGAGTGCAGAATTTCGATTCAGTTGCTGGAAATGAATTAGAAACATTACCCTAATCTGTTTTGGTAATTGAAAACTTGTTTTTGGTGGTGTAATATCTTTGCTAATTCATTTACAACAACTAGTTATCAAAATTACAAAGTTTTATGTAATTTTTGATTGTGTTCATATTCATGTTCTTGTTCTTATGATGTTTTAGATTAATTCTTGATCATAATGTGTTTTAATGGAGTTCAAAACTTATCCTTAAGTTATGGAAAACCAAGAGTCACACTTGAGTTAAAACCATTAAGAAAACACAAGAGTTATAAAAAAATGAAGAGTCTTCATTTTATGACTCTATTAAACTCATAAGTTACAAGAAATGAAAAGTTTTGAAAGTTACAAAACTTGCCCTCAAGTTTTGGAACAAGTAAAGTTAAGTTAAAAACTTTAGTTCCAACCCCTAGAATTTTAAAAGTTAAAATTCAACCCTTATACTTATATTATGATGATTTAATAATTATATATATATATATATATATATATATATATATATATATATATGTATAAGAACAAGTCGTCTTACCGCTAGTACGCCTCATTCACGAAGCCGGTCTATAAGGTGGGTATAAGGTTGTTGCCTATAAAATGGTGACTTAATGGGTGTATATTCTCACCCACCGCTTGCTTGACTGGTGGAGGGTCGTTAACCGACCGGGTAAGATAAGGACTTATAAATTCTCATTCAAAGTATGATGAATATAATAAAGTAACTAAATGTTTATTAAATTCCCAATCTTAGTTACTTTAGGAAAATGTGAATAAGGTGCTAATACATGAAATTACACTTTACACTTTGTCTGAGTGGTTGGTGGAGCGTGTGTGGTTAACCGGCACACTAACTTGGACTTAACAAGGTAGGTAAAGGGTGACTTAAGGTTTATTATAGTATCGGTGGAGCGTGTGTGGTTTACCGGCACATCGATTGAGTGATAAACTTTAAGGATACCAAGTGATTTGCATGGTTACTTCACACCTCGTTTTGTGATCCTCGGCATCCCAGTCACAAAACCTGGAGGGCACTCTCGAGATTGAAATATGCCTTTGAAAAGTTCATTGGATCTCAAAGAATCTAGGAATTTCTAAAACCAATAAAAACTAAATATCTAATATTTCGGTTTTCGTGGTGGAAATTGGTGAATCGTCATTCACCTACCTTTCAAATATGGTATAGCTTAGATTACGGCATACCTCTTCTAAGTTATATTATATTGTGATTGGATCCTAGCCTTAATATTACATTTGGGTGTTTTATTAAGGACTCTCTTAAATCTAAACTTAACTTGTTCTTCTCTTTCAGATGTCTTCAAATAATGCTTCTGGCTCGAATCCTAATGGCTCCTTTACTCTTATGAGTTTGTGTGGGAAAGTCACCTTTGATGGATCCAACTTCAATAAATGGATCAGAAACATCAGGATGATTACCCGCTACGAGGAAAAAGAATATGTCCTTGACAAGGAGCTTCAGGAAATTGATGAGTCCACTGCAACTCCCCAGGAGATCGCTGACTTTCATACTCATGAAAGAGATGCAACCAAGGTGGCTTGCATTATGTTGGCCACCATGACAGCTGAACTCCAAAAGTCTTATGAAGATTTCAACCCTTATGAAATGCACCAAGATTTGATGGAAAGATACCATCAAAGTGCACGACAAGAGAGGTACGAAGTCATCTGCTCCATGATAACAACCATGATGAAGGACGGAGAGTCCGTCACGAGCCACATGCAGAAAATGCAAAGGTATGTGGATCGTTTGCTGAAGCTCAATGTGAACTTCCCTGAGGAGCTTGCAATAGATATCATTTTGCACTCCTTACCATCGTGTTATGATCAATTCCTCATGACATATCACATGAACAAGGAAGACGTCACCCTCAACAAACTTCAGGGAGTTCTCAAGACCGCAGAAACAGGTCTTAAGGGGAAGTCGGTTGCTATCACTCCTACTCCAGACTCAACTCCGGTCTTGGCAATCGGTCAAAGTCGAGGGAGGAAGAGAAAGAGATCTTCAAAGGGTACCAAGGCTCGGACCCTTGATGGCTCTTGTTCAAGTGGAACCAAGAAAGGTTTCATTACTCCTTCTTCTGACCCAAAAGAGGCTGAATGCTTCTATTGCCATGAAAAAGCTCATTGGAAGCGGAACTGCCGAAAGTACCAGCAGGATGTGAAGGATGGGAAAGTCAAACCCAACCATGCAGGTATTTACACTATCATTTCTAATAACTCACTCCATTCGAAATCTTGGGTCCTTGATACCGGTTGCGGTATTCATATTTGTTGTGACTTGCAGGGACTAGGAAGAAGTGAGAATGTGGAGCAAGGAAGAATAAACTTAATCATGGGGAATAGGAAAGTTACACCTGTCACCAAGATTGGAGTTTATACTTTATCGCTAAGTAGTGGGTTAAATTTAGATTTGAATAAATGTTGTTATTCGCCAGAAATGGCAAGAAATATTATTTCCTTTCATGCATTGTACAAACAAGGTTTCACCTTTTCGTTTGATAATGAAGTTGGTTCGATTAATGCTTTCTTTAATAATGTACTTTATTTTAAAGCATTACCTTGTGATGGTGTGTATGAAGCTGTATCTATTGTAGATAACTTAGGAAATAATGTTTTGTGTATTGATTCTACTAATAATAATAACTTGGATAAAGCATCATTATGGCATTGTCGTCTTGGACATATAAGCAAGAAACGCATAGGCCAACTCCAAAAAGATGGAGTCTTGGAGTCATTTGACCTAAAGTCAAATGATAGTTGCGAATCATGCTTACATGGAAAAATGACAAAGTCACCCTTCACATGCTCGTGTGAAAGGGGTGAAGGTTTGTTGGACCTTATACACACGGATGTGTGTGGGACATTCAAACATGCCACAAGGGATGCTAATCGTTATTATTTGACTTTTACTGATGATTACAGTAGATATGGATATGTTTACTTAATCAAGCATAAGTCAGAGACTTTCGAGAAGTTTAAGGAATTTAAACAGGAAGTCGAGAATCAATTGGGCAGGAACATTAAGATGCTTCGATCCGATCGAGGTGGTGAGTATCTTAGTTCATAGTTCCTCGACTATCTAAGGGAATGTGGGATTGTCTCACAATTGACACCTCCCAGGACACCGCAGTTGAATGGTGTGGCTGAGAGGCGTAATCGAACCTTGTTGGACATGGTTCGTTCCATGATGAGTCGAGCTTCGCTACCAATCTCATTCTGGGGGTATGCCTTAGAGACTGCCGCCCATATCCTTAATCTAGTCCCTACAAAGAAAGTTGCCAAAACTCCTCACGAGATGTGGACTGGTAAAGTACCTAAACTAGACCACATCAAGATTTGGGGCTGCGAGGCTTTCGTGAGACGCGAGACTCATGATAAGCTCGAACCCCGAAGCGAGAGGTGTATTTTCATCGGCTACCCACAGCAATCCTTTGGTTACCTCTTCTACAGACCTAGTGACAATGTGGTCTTTGTAGCAAGAAGAGGAGTCTTTCGAGAAAGAGAGTTTATAAGACAAGGAGACAGTGGGAGGCAAGTTGATCTTGAAGAAATTCAAGAGTCAAGTGGTGAAGGAACTTCAAACTCTAGCCCTCAACTTGAGGAGGAAACTCCTGTTGAGCCAATTGACGAATCTGTACCTCTGAGGCGTTCCACGAGAGTTAAGAGTGCACCTGAGCATTACTATGGACTCCATATTACTGCAGAAGGTGAGACACTTATTAGTGATGAGACACTAGTAAGTCAAGATGACCCTAACAGCTACGAGGAAGCCATGGCAGGCCCCGAGTCTGCTAAATGGAAAAAGGCTATGGATAGCGAGATACAATCCATGTATGACAATCAAGTTTGGAACTTGGTTGAGAATGTACCAGGTCGAAAGACTGTAGGGTGCAAATGGGTCTTCAAGAAGAAGACCGACATGGATGGTAAAGTACACACTTATAAGGCTAGACTGGTTGCAAAGGGCTTCTCTCAAATTCCTAGAGTGGATTATGATGAGACCTTTTCTCCGGTAGCCAAGATTAAGTCTATTCGGGTTCTGTTAGCCATAGCCGCATTTCATGACTATGAAATTTGGCAAATGGATGTCAAAACCGCTTTCCTTAATGGGAAGTTGGCTGAAGATGTTTACATGAGTCAGTCAGAGGGTTTTGTCAGCAACGAGTACCCTAATAGAGTGTGTAAGCTTGAGAAGTCCATTTATGGATTAAAGCAAGCACCTCGCAGATGGAATCTTTGCTTTGATGAAAAGGTCTAGGAATTTGGCTTTTCTAGGAGTGAAGATGAATCTTGTGTATATGTCAAGGCTAGTGGGAGTATAGTTAGCTTTTTGGTATTGTATGTGGATGACATACTACTCATAGGAAACGACATTCCAACCTTGCAGGAAGTAAAGTCCTGGCTTGGAAAGTGTTTCGCTATGAAGGACCTTGGTGACGCTGCCTATATTTTGGGGATAAGGATCTTGAGAGATTGGAGTAAAAGACTAATTGGACTTAGTCAAAGTACCTACTTGGAGAAGGTTCTGAAGAGATTCAGAATGCAAGACTCCAAGAAAGGAGAGTTACCCATCCAGAGTAACGCCAAACTGAGTAAGACACAAAGCCCTAGCACTGAGGCTGAGATAGCAGAAATGAGTCGAATACCTTATGCTTCGGCTGTAGGTTCGATCATGTATGCTATGACGTGTACTCGACCTGATGTAGCCTTTGCCTTGAGCATGGTTAGCAGGTTTCAGGGGAACCCTGGCAAGGCACACTGGACTGCGGTAAAGAATATTCTCAAGTACCTACGAAGGACTAAGGACTGGGTCCTTACCCTCGGTGGGAGTGATGACTTGAGAGTTGTAGGGTATAGTGATGCTAGCTTCCAGACTGATAGGGATAACGTCCGCTCTCAGTCGGGCTGGGTCTTTACCCTAAATGGAGGAGCAATTTCTTGGAAGAGTTCCAAGCAAGAAACATTGGCAGATTCTACTTGTGAATCAGAGTATATTGCAGCTAGCGAAGCGGCAAAGGAGGCTTTATGGCTGAGGAACTTCATTGGAGACCTTGGAGTTGTACCAGCTATTAAAGAGCCAATGGAAATTTTCTGTGATAGTGAAAGTGCTGTTGCCTTAGCCAAGGAACCAAGGGATCACGGGAGATCCAGACACATCGACAGAAAATACCATTTCATCAGACATCGGATCGAAGAAGGACTCCTCGTGGCAAAGAGGGTATCATCAGATGAGAATCTGGCAGATCCCCTCACGAAGGGACTGACTCAGATTAAGCATCTCCAGCATGCTCGGAGCATACGACTGAAGGATGATATTAGATTTAGTAGTTAGATAACCTCGAAATTTGTAAAGTGTAATTGACATTTGATGATGAATAAAAGTGTTTTACGTATGAGTAAAGTGTTACTATCTCTTGTCGATCGTTTACTATATTTCTTTTGCATGTTTTGACTTCCAGAATAATTTTGTTTGGTATAACATATTATTCAAACCTCCACAGTCGGTCATATGTCGGAAGTAGGTATGATTCAAGACTGTCATGTTTGGTTGTAGAGGTCTTGGTCAAGGCTACAACAATCATGAGTGCTCATAAGTTCTGAGCATTGGACTCAATCCACGCTCACTGGAATCACTTCATGGAATTCTATCTCGAGTGATCGTGAGACGGTAATATCATATAAGTCTTTAAACCTAGAGATATGATTTGTTACTTACAAGTTGGTTATGCATTGATTGTACGAAAAACGCATTAGTAACTCGATGTTATAAAATCGTGCTCTTGTGTGTAATTCAATGAGTGGTAGAACAAACATATGAGTTAAAGTTTATCTGTTCCTTCTTGGATTAGAAGCTGATATCTGGGCCCCTCGATGATTTTGTTTTGACCTATGTGCCGGGCCCGGTCAGAACTAAATTGATGTGTTCAATGAAGTTCTTTGTCTAACAAATCGGAAATCGGGAAACAAATTGTTGGACAATAAGTAAGACATTGTTCCATGTATTTGTCCGACTGATATCTAGAATAGAGGATTATATGATCACTTATCTTAAATGGCGTACCATCATCTTCTCAGTTTCGAGAAACCTTGAAAAGAGCTACGATTGCCGATCGGTTCCTGAAGTCATACTTGCAGTAATAGTTATTACACTTATCCAAGTGGGAGACTGTTGGATAAGGTGTCTAAGTCCATAACTATTTCTGGTATGTACTTGACCCGACCCGGCATGGTCCATTTGGGTTGCATGGCACCATGCAATTGGATAGACTAAATGAGAGAAATAACACTTGGAGATTATTAATATATTATAAGTTCTAATATATTAATAATATTATTTGATTAGTTTGATCAAGAATTAATTTAGAATTAATTAAGTGATCAAAAGATAACTAATTAATTATATGGGTTGATTATGTAAATCATCCATATCTTGTATAGTGGGCTAAAAGGCTCCATGGACTATCAAGTTGGGTTCCACCCATAGGATGCTCCATGGATGCTCCATGGGAGTTACAAACCCATGGGTCATGGAAATGAAGAGTCATGACACATTAGGGTTTAACCCTAGATGTGTCAACACTATATAAGTAACATGTTCTCCACCCAAAATCGGCTACACTAAGAAACAAGAGGGCTTGGCCGATTTTGAAGAGTGTGTGTTCTCTCATAAGTTCTTCCAAGAGCATTTGGTGTTGTGTGAAGCATTTGAGGCATCACACTTGGGGTGCTAGGCTCACAAGGTTTCAAGGAACACAAACAACAACAAGGTAAGTTATTCTATCTATACTTTATGTTAAAATTGTTCCCCATGTATGCTAGATAGGAATATAACCTTGGAATTCAACTTTGCATGACAATTAGACAAATATAGATCCAAGGTTATTAGGGTTGCATGTACACTTAGGAAGTGTTAGAATGCTCAAAACCCATCAGAGGGTTCGTGAGGAGGATATCCAAAAGACTGCCTTCAGGACTCGTTATGGACATTATGAGTTTGTGGTGATGCCTTTTAGGCTCACCAATGCCCCGGCCGCATTCATGGATCTCATGAACCGGGTGTGCCGACCGATGCTGGATCGGTCGGTGATCGTATTCATTGATGATATTTTGGTGTATTCGAGGACTAGGGACCAGGATGAGGAACATTTGCGGGAGATTCTTCGGGTTTTGAGATCGGAGAGACTGTATGCGAAGTTCTCCAAGTGTGATTTCTGGTTACGAGAGGTCCAGTTCCTCGGGCATCTAGTGAACCAGAAGGGGATATTAGTCGACCCGGCCAAGATTGAGGCGGTGTTGAGGTGGGAGGTGCCGAGATCGCCCACCGAGATCAGGAGTTTTCTGGGTTTGGCTGGATATTACCGCAGATTTATCAAGGATTTCTCCAAGATCGCTGTGCCACTTACTAGGATGACCTAGAAGGGTGTTACGTTTTCATGGGGACCGGAGCAGCAGTCTTCATTTGAGACGCTTCGTCAGAAATTGTGCGAGGCTCCAGTACTTGCACTCCCGGAAGGGATGGAGGATTTTGTGGTATACTGTGATGCCTCTATATCGGGTTTGGGGGGCGGTACTTATGCAGAGGGGTCATGTGATAGCGTACGCTTCGAGGTAGTTGAAGCCTCATGAGTCAAGATATCCCACGCACGACCTGGAATTGGGGGCGGTGGTGTTTGCCCTCAAGATCTGGCGACACTATTTGTACGGGGTTCGGTGTATGATTTACACGGACCATAAGAGCTTGAAATACTTGATGGAGCAGCCAAATCTGAATATGCAACAAAGGAGGTGGTTGGATGTGGTGAAGGATTACGATTGTGAGATCCTGTATCACCGGGGCAAGGCTAATGTGGTAGCCGACGCATTGAGTCGTAGGGCAGATAGCGCCCCGATCCGAGATATTTGTATGAGGTTGACGGTTTTGGCCCCGATTCTGGATATTATTCGAGGGGCTCAGATGGACGCTGCGAAACCGGAACACCAGAAGAAGGAACGGGTTGTAGGTCAGGTATCAGGATTTGTTACAGATGGTCGAGGGCTTATGACTTTTCAGGGACGGATTTGGGTGCCGTTTGTGGGCGGTGCGCGCACTATTTTGATGGAGGAAGCACATCGATCGAAATTCTCGATTCATCCTGGTGCTACGAAAATGTATTTGGATCTCAAGAAGGAGTACTGGTGGCCATGCATGAAAAGGGATGTCGCTTGGTTCGTCGAGAGGTGCTTGACTTGTCGGCAGGTCAAGGCCGAACACCAGCGACCGCACGGTAAGCTGCAACCGCTAGAGATTCCTGAATGGAAGTGGGAACAAATCTCTATGGATTTCATCACCAAGTTACCGCGAACGGCGAGAGGAGTCGATGCGATTTGGGTGATCGTGGATCGGCTGACAAAGAGCGCTCATTTTCTAGCTATTAGTGAGAGCTCTTCTGCGGAGAAGTTGGCTGAGTTATATGTGAGGGAAGTAGTATCTCGGCACGGGGTGCCGATCTCGATTATTTAGGACCGCGACGCGCGTTTCACTTCCAGGTTCTGGAAGAAATTCCATGAAGAGTTGGGTACTAGGTTACATTTCAGTACGGCATATCATCCTCAGACAGACGGTCAGAGTGAGCGGACAATACAGACACTCGAGGACATGCTTCGGGTATGTGTGTTGGACTTCGGAGGGAGCTGGGACACCTATCTACCTTTAGCAGAGTTCTCGTATAACAACAGCCATCATTCGAGCATTGGTATGCCGCCCTTTGAGCTGTTGTATGGGAGGAGGTGTCGCACCCCCATCTGTTGGGGTGAGGTGGGACAGCAGGTTATGGGTAGCACGGAGATCATGCTTCAGACGACTGAGAAAATTCAGATGGTCAGGCAAAGGTTGTTGACCGCTCAGAGCCGAAAGAAGAGTTATGCAGACAGGCGACGGTCCGAGCTTGAGTTCCAAGTTGGTGATCTCGTGCTCCTGAAGGTCTCTCCTTGGAAAGGAGTGATTTGGTTCAGGAAGAGGGGCAAGTTGGGGCCCCGATATATTGGTCCTTTCCGTGTGATCGCAAGGGTGGGTCGGGTAGCCTACCGTTTAGACTTGCCAGCAGAGTTGGGACAGATTGACGATACTTTCCATGTGTCGCAACTGCGGAAATCTATAGCCGACGAATCAGCGGTGGTTCCGTTAGGGGATATTCAGGTGGATGCAAGTCTGAATTATGCTGAAAGACCTGTAGCCATCAAAGATCGGAAGATCAAGGTTTTGAGAAACAAGGAGGTACCCCTGGTATTGGTTCAGTGGCAGCATCGGAAGGGATCAGAGATGACCTGGGAGCCGGAACGGGAGATGCGGGAGCAGCATCTGGAGCTTTTTGCATAAGCAGGACTTCGAGGGCGAAGTCTTATTCTAGTGGGGGAGATTTGTAACAGCCCGGATCCCCAGGTATCTTCATTTCTTATATTTTGACATTCTGTGAGAGGACTCGGCGAGTTGGTGGTCGAAATCGCCGAGTCGGGTCGCGGTTTTTAGCAGGGGCTCGCGTCCGGACTCGGCAAGTCCACGCTGCTTAATGAAACCCTAATTTACCGGTCCTAAGTCCTATTTAAAGGACCTTATGGCCCTCATTTGCGGCCACCTTGAACCCTAAGAGCCTCCATACGTCTGTAAGCCCTTGTGAGTGTGTTTGAAGACCATTTGTTCATCATTTTGTGTGATATTGCAAGGAAAGGAGGGAGAGGAGCAAGCTTGAAGTGTTGCGGAGCTTAGATCTGTTTCTATTTCATCAAGGGAGTCTTCTTGAGGTAATTTTTAGAGCCAAAATTTGTGTTTTGTGTTGATGTGCCAAATCTAGCGTTTCTTCTTGCATTTCTTGGCTTGAATAAGAAGTATGAGAGGTCCCATGGAGATATGGAACCTAGATCTGGACTTTAGCAGGTCCAGGAGACCCCTTATGACAAGCTTTATGTCCATTCTTTTGAGTTAGAAGCTAAACTTGCCATATTAGAGGTTGTTTCTTCAAAATAAGACTTGTATGCATTGCATGGCAACCAAGACTGAGACTTTACGTGACAAATAAGCTTGGGAAGGCCAGATCTATGTATGTATGGAGCGGATCTGACCGCAAAAGCCAGTTTTAGCTGGTGCATGGCATGGACTCGCCGAGTCTGAAGAACAGACAAGACGAGTCGCTTGAAGATTGTCCTTGAGACCATCCTGTGCGTAGTCCCGACCGAGTTGTGGGCGACTCAGTGAGTCGTAGAGAGTTGGAAAGGTTTTGACAGGTGGACCGAGTCAGGTTGGGACTCGCCGAGTTGACCTTCGACTCGGTGATTTGAGTCGTGGTGGTGTTGTGATTCAGGCCCAGGGGGGGGGACTCGTCGAGTCGGGGGAGTACTCGACGAGTCAAAGGGGAATAACCCTGATAGTTGATTAAAATGCGTAGACTCGCCGAGTCACTAGTGTGCACTCGCCGAGTCCAATCCAAATTGATTAAAGACGTTTGACCAAGTCAACCTGTGCCGACTTGATAAGGATGGCCCACCTTTGTGGTACAAGTAATAATTATAGATTTATACAATCATAGGAGGATTGCAGCTCCAGGGTTCGAGTCCGAGTGATTTCAGGATTCACGATTAGCGACCTAGCGAGGCATTCGAGGTGAGTCTTCTCACTATACTGTACCCGGAAGGGTTTTGGTTGTGTGACCGGAAGGTCGAATATGATATGAAATATATGCCTTATATGTGTTAAGTTATTTGCTATATGTGTCATGTATGATATGTTTGATTTGGGCCGGAAGGCAACATGTTATGGGCCGGAAGGTGTGGTCATATGGACTATAAGGGTTGACGTGGGTAGGACCGGAAGGTTTACCCAGTCGGGACGGAAGTCCCCTGAGACACGTGGACCGGAAGGTCAAGGCCTGGAAAGGCGTATGTGCGTATGTTGTATTTTGGGAGCTCATTAACCTTTATGCTTACAGTTGTTGCATTATGTGTTTCAGGTACTAGTGAGGACCGTGGGAAGGCGCCAGCGTGACCGTACACACACTCGGGGAAACTATTTTGTTATCTTTTGTTATGTAATCGGTTGTGACTACATTGATACCTTGGAATCTAAACTTATTACTCATGTTTTGATGGTTGTAAAAATGAAAATTTTTGGTTGGAATTTTATGACGTTACAATTTGGACCACATCAAAATTTGGGGTTGGGAAGCTTTCGTGAGGCGTGAAACTCATGATAAGCTTGAAACCCGAAGCGAAAGGTGTATTTTCTTCGGCTACCCACAGAAATCCTTCGGTTACCTCTTCTACAGACCCAGTGAGAATGTGGTCTTTGTAGCACGAAGAGGGGTCTTTCGTGAGAGAGAATTTATAAGCCAAGGAGACAGTGGGAGGCAAATTGATCTTGAAGAAATTCAAGAATCAATTGGTGAAGGAACCTCAGACACTAGCAATCAACCCGAGGAGGAAACTCCTGTTGATCCAGCTGACGAGTCTGTACCTCCGAGGCGTTCTACATGGGTTAGAAACACACCTTCGTTTATTATAGCTTTCATATTACTACGGAAGGTGATACGTTTATCAGTGATAGTACATTGATAAATTTGGATGAACCCAACAGTGTTAAGGAAGCCATGGCAGGCCTGGAGTCTGCTAAATGGAAGGAGGCTATGGACAGCGAGATACAGTCCATGGATGACAATCAAGTTTGGAACTTGGTTGACCATGTACCAGGCCGTAAAACAGTCGGGTGCAAATGGATCTTCAAGAAGAAGATAGAAATGGAAGGAAAAGTGCATACTTATAAGGCTCGACTGGTTGCAAAGGGTTTTACTCAAACTCAAGGTATTGATTATGATGAAACCTTCTCACCGGTAGCAAAGATTAAGTCTATTAGGGTTATGCTAGCCATCGCAGCATTTCATGATTATGAAATATGGCAAATGGATGTCAAAACCGCTTTCCTTTACGGAAAGTTGGCTGAGGATGTGTACATGAATCAGCCACAGGGTTTTGTCAGTGCAGAGTACCCCAATAGGGTATGCAAGCTTGAGAAATCCATTTATGGATTAAAACAAGCATCTCGTAGCTGGAATCTTTTTTTGATGAGAAGGTAAAAGACTTTGTCTTCTCGAGAAGCGAAGATGATTCTTGCGTGTATGTCAGAGCTAGTGGAGTATAGTTAGCTTTTTCTTACTGTATGTGGATGACATACTATTTATAGGAAATGACATCCCAACCTTGCAGGAGGTTAAGTCCTGGCTTGGGAAGTGCTTTGCTATGAAGGACCTAGGGGAGGCTGCCTATATCCTAGGGATAAGGATATTAAGAGAAAGGAGTAGAAGACTAATTGGACTTAGTCAGAGTACCTACTTGGATAAGGTGTTGAAAAGGTTCAACATGGAGAATTCCAAGAAAGGAGATTTACCGATCCAAAGCAATACCAAACTGAGTAAGACTCAAAGTCCGAGTACAGAGGCAGAGATAGCTGATATGAGCCAACTACCGTATGCTTCCGCTGTTGGCTCGATCATGTATGCTATGACTTGTACCCGTCCTGATGTGACATTTGCTTTGAGCATGGTCAGCTGGTATCAGGGGAACCCTTGCAAGGCTCATTGGACCGCGGTAAAGAACATTCTCAAGTACCTACGGAGGACTAAGGACTAGGTCCTTACCCTTGGTGGGAGTGATGACTTGAGAGTATTAGGGTATAATGATGCTAGTTTTCAGACTGATAGGGATAATTTCTGCTCTCAGTCAGGCTGGATCTTTACCTTAAATGGAGGGGCAATTTCTTGGAAGAGTTCCAAGCAGGAGACGGTGGCTGATTCGACTTGTGAGTCAGAGTATATAGCAGCGAGTGAAGCAGCGAAGGAGGCGATATGGCTAAAGAACTTCATCGGAGACCTTGGAGTTGTACCAGCTATTAAGGAACCTATGGAGATTTTCTATGACAACAATAGTGCGGTTGCCTTAGCCAAGGAACCAAGAGATCATGGCAGATCCCAACACATTGACAGAAAATATCACTTCATAAGACACAAGATTGAAGAAGGACTCCTCGTGGCAAGGAGGATATCGTCGGATGAGAATCCTGCAGATCCCCTTACGAGGGGACTGACGAGGGTTAAGCATTTTCAGCATGCGAGACGCATCGGGCTGAGGGATGATATTAGTTTTACAGATTAGATTGTTTTCCTGAAACTTGTAAAATGTAATCGACGTTTGATGATGAATAAAATTTGTGATTTATTTATGAGTAAATTGTTACTATCATTGTCAATTATTTACTATTGTTTCAGTTTTGCATGTTTTGACTTCCAGAATAATTCATTTATTCAAACCTCCACAATTGATCATACGTCGAAAGTAGGTATGAATGAAGATTGTCATGAATTGGGTTTGTAGATGGCTAAAAGGTGTTTAGACATGGAAATGGTTGTGGCAACATTCATGAGTACTCATAAGTTATGAGTATTGGTATAAACCCACGCTCACTTGTATCACTTCATGGAATTTATCTCGAGTGATCGTGAGACGATAACATCATATAAATCTTTAAGCCTAGAGATATGAGTTGTTTCCTATGAGTTGGTTGTGCATTGATTGCATGTAAACGCATTAGTAACTTGATGTTATAAAACATGCCTTTGTGTACAATTCAATAAGTAGTAGAACAAGCATATCAGTCGAAGTTTATCTGTTCCTTCTAGAAATAGAAGCGATATCTGGGCCCCTCGATGATTTTGTGTTGACCCATGTACCGGGCCCGGTCAGAACTAAACCGATGTGTTCAGTGAAGTTCTTCGTCAAACAAATCGGAAAATCGAGAAACAACTGCTAGACAATAAGCAAGACATAGTTCCATGTGTTTGTCCGGCTGATATCGTGAGAACAGAGGATTATGTGATCACTTGTCTTAAAATGGCGCTTCATAGTTCGACGAAGTTTTCGAGAGCTACGATTGCTGGTTGGTTCCTGAAGTTATATAGGCAAATACAATTATTAGACTTATCCAAGTGGGAGTCTGTTGGATAAGGTGTCTAAGTCCATAACTTATTTGGTATATGTAACACCGTGATTTTTCAAGACAAAATTTTCTTTTAAATAACCAATTTAATATTAAAACACTTGTTTAAAATCTTATTCATATTTGAAATACAAAACATAGTTCCATTTTCATTTGAATAGAAACCAGGATCCTCCAAAATACAACTCTTTCTCCGGTGTGTACAATCGAACCGTTGCCATTCCGCGTTACTGAGAAAACCTGAAACAACTTAACATAAACACTGTAAGCACGAAGCTTAGTGAGTTCCCCAATATACACCTTACGCACATACGCCTTTCCAGGCCCTGACCTTCCGGTCCACTGCACAATGCCTTCCGGCCCGTGAGATAATCGCCTTCCGGCCCATAACGTGTTGCCTTCCGGCCCATAGCATATTTGCCTTCCGGCCCATAAGATAATTGCCTTCCGGCCCATAAGATAGTTGCCTTCCGGCCCATAAGATAATTGCCTTCCGGCCCATAAACATATATCACACATAATACATTTACTCTAACACATAAAGCACATATATCATATATCAACCTGCCTTCCGGCCCGAAACATGCACAGCACATAATACATTTACCCTAATACTTAAAGCACATATATCGCATATCACACCTGACCTTTCTGCCACATAACACTTTGCCTTCCGGCCCATATATAAACATGTATATCACGCGTAGCAGCTAACTTTCCATTTATGGCATATAAACATAACACATAATATATTCGACCTTCCGGTCACACAATCAAACCCTTCCGGGTACAGTATAGTGAGAAAACTCACCTCGCGGACACTGGAAGATAGCAACTCCTGAAATCCCTTGCACTTGATCTTCCGAGCTACAAGCTCCCTGTAACATCATACATCCCTTATTAATACTTCTATCTTCCACGTTAACTGACCCTAAGAAATCACACCGGCCAACTCTGGTCAACAGTCCACTGTCAACTCGACTGGACTCGGCGAGTTCCCTGGAGACTCGGCGAGTCTAGTCGTCCTTTAATCCTCTAAGATTTCCCTTCTACTCGTCGAGTATCCTGATTGACTCGACGAGTTACTCCTGGAAGAATCGCGGGGCCACCCCGACTCTACTCGCCGAGTCTAAAGAACAACCCGGCGAGTCCGAGTGAATCTTCAAGCTACTCGCCGAGTCTGATCATCCGACTCGGCGAGTCCACGCCATGCAGTCGATCGAACTGCTTCCTGAGGTACATATTTTCCCGAATATACAAACATGGATCCTTCTGGACCTCTAAGGGTCCTGATACAAGGTTATAAACGTTGAATAACAACACAACAAACCATCTAGACTCCAAATGGGTTCCATAAACCCTAAATCTATATACACATCAATCACAGGAGAATGAAATCCGAGTTATTACCTGAATGATGTACCTTTCATGTCGCCAAACTTCAGAACTCGAACTCCCTGCAGTTCCTTTAACTAAAACCCTTCTCCTCCTTGCACAACAATTCCTTCAAGGTCACCCATTGCCTTCAAGCTTGCTCTAGACGCCTCAGTCGTTTAGGGTTCTCTTCAATCGGCCAAAAGACGAGCAATGACGGCCTAAGATCCCTTATATACATCCCAAACTGAACGGATAGGGTTTTCCGCTGAACAGCATCGACTCGCCGAGTCCATACCTGGACTCGTCGAGTCCAGCCGCGAACCCGCGACCACAACTGCGACCCTACTCGGCGAGTCTGGCTCCAACTCACCGAGTCTCCCCTTTAAAACACCCCAAAATGCAATTAAACAATACTTGAGATTTTGGGCTGTTACAATTCTCCCCCACTAGAATTAGACTTCGCCCTCGAAGTCTCACTCTGAAATTAGTTCTGGATGCTGCTCCCGCATCACACGTTTCGGCTTCCCTAGACACTTCCGATCTCTTCCGAGGTTGTCACTGAATCAATACCAGAGGTACCTCCTTGTTCCTCAGAAACTTGATCTTCCGATCCCTGATGGCCACTGGCCTCTCGGCGTAACACAGGCTCGCATCCACCTAATCGTTCTCTAGTAGAACCACTGCTGACTCATCTGCTATACACCTCTTCAATTGCGACACCTAAAAGTTGTTGGATAAGGTGTCTAAGTCCATAACTATTTCTGGTATGTACTTGACCCGACCCGGCATGGTCCATTTGGGTTGCATGGCACCATGCAATTGGATAAACTAAATGAGAGAAATAACGCTTGGAGATTATTAATATATTATAAGTTCTAATATATTAATAATATTATTTGATTAGTTTGATCAAGAATTAATTTAGAATTAATTAAGTGATCAAAAGATAACTAATTAAATATATGGGTTGATTAAGTAAATCATCCATATCTTGTATAGTGGGCTAAAAGGCTCCATGGATCATCAAGTTGGGTTCCACCCATAGGAAGCTCCATGGATGCTCCATGGGAGTTACAAACCCATGGGTCATGGAAATGAAGAGTCATGACACATTAGGGTTTAACCCTAGATGTGTCAACACTATATAAGAAACATAATCTCCACCAAAATCGGTTGCAACAAAGAAATAGAGGGCTTGGCCGATTTGAAGAAGTGAGTATACTCTCATAAGTTCTTCCAAGAGCATTTGGTGTTGTGTGAAGCATTTGAGGCATCACCACTTGGGGTGCTAGGCTCACAAGGTTTCAAGGAACAGAAGCAACAACAAGGTAAGTTATTCTATCTATACTTTATGTTAAAATTGTTCCCCATGTATGCTAGATAGGAATATAACCTTGGAAATCAACTTTGCATGACAAATTAGACAAACATAGATCCAAGGTTATTAGGGTTGCATGTACACTTAGGAAGTGTTAGAATGCTCAAAACCCATCAGTGGTATCAGAGCCAGGTTTGTTTGTTCTTATTTGTGCTTAAAAGTTGAAAAACAGAATCGAAAATTTGCTGTCTGCGATCGGACTCGTCGAGTCTATTGGGGGGACTCGTCGAGTCCATGTGTATCTTCAACCAACTCGGCGAGTCATGTTCATGCACTCGGCGAGTAGGGTCGAATGAGTGCAGAATTTCGATTCAGTTGCTGGAAAATGAATTAGCAACATTACCCTAAACTGTTTTAGTAAATGTAAACTTGTTTTTGGTGGTGTAATGTCTTGCTAATTCATCTACAACAACTAGTTATCAAAATTACAAAGTTTTATGTAATTTTTGATTGTGTTCATATTCATGTTCTTGTTCTTATGATGTTTTAGATGATCATAGGAATTATTTGTAACCTATTTGGTAGTTTAATTCTTGATCATAATGTGTTTTAATGGAGTTCAAAACTTATCCTTAAGTTATGGAAAACCAAGAGTCACACTTGAGTTAAAACCATTAAGAAAACACAAGAGTTATAAAAAAATGAAGAGTCTTCATTTTATGACTCTATTAAACTCATAAGTTACAAGAAATGAAAAGTTTTGAAAGTTACAAAACTTGCCCTCAAGTTTTGGAACAAGTAAAGTTAAGTTAAAAACTTTAGTTCCAACCCCTAGAATTTTAAAAGTTAAAATTCAACCCTTATACTTATATTATGATGATTTAATAATTATATATATATATATATATATATATATATGTATAAGAACAAGTCGTCTTACCGCTAGTACGCCTCATTCACGAAGCCGGTCTATAAGGTGGGTATAAGGTTGTTGCCTATAAAATGGTGACTTAATGGGTGTATATTCTCACCCACCGCTTGCTTGACTGGTGGAGGGTCGTTAGCCGAACGGGTAAGACAAGGACTTATAAATTCTCATTCAAAGTATGATGAATATATATAAAGTAACTAAATGTTTATTAAATTCCCAATCTTAGTTACTTTAGGAAAAATGTGAATAAGGTGCTAATCCATGAAATTACACTTTACACTTTGTCTGAGTCGTTGGTGGAGCGTGTGTGGTTAACCGGCACACTAACTTGGACTTAACAAGGTAGGTAAAGGGTGACTTAAGGTTTATTATAGTATCGGTGGAGCGTGTGTGGTTTACCGGCACATCGATTGAGTGATAAACTTTAAGGGTACCAAGTGATTTGCATGGTTACTTCACACCTCGTTTTGTGATCCTCGGCATCCCAGTCACAAAACCTGGAGGGCACTCCCGAGATTGAAACATGCCTTTGAAAAGTTCATTGGATCTCAAAGAATCTAGGAATTTCTAAAACCAATAAAAACTAAATATTTAATATTTCGGTTTTCGTGGTGGAAATTGGTGAATCGTCATTCACCTACCTTTCAAATATGCTATAGCTTAGATTACGGCATACCTCTTCTAAGTTATATTATATTGTGATTGGATCCTAGCCTTAATATTACATTTGGGTGTTTTATTAAGGACTCTCTTAAATCTAAACTAAACTTGTTCTTCTTTTTCAGATGTCTTCAACTAATGCTTCTGGCTCGAATCCTAATGGCTCCTTTACTCTTATG
The DNA here is from genome assembly GCF_052625555.1 of Lactuca saligna. Classification (NCBI taxonomy): domain Eukaryota; kingdom Viridiplantae; phylum Streptophyta; class Magnoliopsida; order Asterales; family Asteraceae; genus Lactuca; species Lactuca saligna. The sequence continues at coordinate 206,928,420 of NC_136424.1, read as the reverse complement.
AGTCTATGTGGGAAAGTCACCTTTGATGGATCCAACTTCAATAAGTGGATCAGAAACATCAGGATGATTACCCGCTACGAGGACAAAGAATATGTCCTTGACAAGGAGCTTAAGGAAATTGATGAGTCCACTGCAACTCCCCAGGAGATCGCTGACTTTCATACTCATGAAAGAGATGCAACCAAGGTGGCTTGCATCATGTTAGCCACCATGACAGCTGAACTCCAAAAGTCTTATGAAGTCTTCTACCCTTATGAAATGCACCAAGATTTGATGGAAAGATACCATCAAAGTGCACGACAAGAGAGGTACGAAGTCATCTGCTCCATGATAACAACCATGATGAAGGACGGAGAGTCCATCACGAGCCACATGCAGAAAATTCAAAGGTATGTGGATCGGTTGCTGAAGCTCAATGTGAACTTCCATGAGGAGCTTGCAATAGATATCATTTTGCACTCCTTACCATCGTGCTATGATCAATTCCGCATGACATATCACATGAACAAGGAAGAGGTCACCCTCAGCAAACTTCAGGGACTTCTCAAGACCGCAGAAACAGGTCTTAAGGGGAAGTCGGTTGATATCACTCCTACTCCAGAAACAACTCCGGTCTTGGCAATCGGGCAAAGTCGAGGGAGGAAGAGAAAGAGATCTTCAAAGGGTACCAAGGCTCGGACCCTTGATGGCTCTTCTTCAAGTGGAACCAAGAAAGGTTTCATTACTCCTTCTTCTGACCCAAAAGAGGCGGAATGCTTCTATTGCCACGAAAAAGCTCATTGGAAGCGGAACTGCCCAAAGTACCAGCAAGATGTAAAGGATGGGAAAGTCAAACCCAACCATGCAGGTATTTACACTATCATTTCTAATAACTCACCCCATTCGAAATCTTGGGTCCTTGATACAGGTTGCGGAATTCATATTTGTTGTGACTTGCAGGGACTAGGAAGAAGTGAGAATGTGGAGCAAGGAAGAATAAACTTAATCATGGGGAATAGGAAAGTTACACCTGTCACCAAGATTGGAGTTTATACTTTATCGCTAAGTAGTGGGTTAAATTTAGATTTGAATAAATGTTGTTATTCGCCAGAAATGGCAAGAAATATTATTTCCTTTCATGCATTGTACAAACAAGGTTTCACCTTTTCGTTTGATAATGAAGTTGGTTCGATTAATGCTTTCTTTAATAATGTACTTTATTTTAAAGCATTACCTTGTGATGGTGTGTATGAAGCTGTATCTATTGTAGATAACTTAGGAAATAATGTTTTGTGTATTGATTCTACTAATAATAATAACTTGGATAAAGCATCATTATGGCATTGTCGTCTTGGACATATAAGCAAGAAACGCATAGGCCAACTCCAAAAGGATGGAGTCTTGGAGTCGTTTGATCTAAAGTCAAATGATAGTTGCGAATCATGCTTACTTGGAAAAATGACAAAGTCACCCTTCACAGGCTCGTGTGAAAGGGGTGAAGGTTTGTTGGACCTTATACACACGGATGTGTGTGGACCATTCAAACATGCCACAAGGGATGCTAATCGTTATTATTTGACTTTTACCGATGATTACAGTAGATATGGATATGTCTACTTAATCAAGCATAAGTCAGAGACTTTCGAGAAGTTTAAGGAATTTAAACAGGAAGTCGAGAATCAATTGGGCAGGAACATTAAGATGCTTCGATCCGATCGAGGTGGTGAGTATCTTAGTTCATAGTTCCTCGACTATCTAAAGGAATGTGGGATTATCTCACAATTGACACCTCCCAGGACACCGCAGTTGAATGGTGTGGCTGAGAGGCGTAATCGAACCTTGTTGGACATGGTTCGTTCCATGATGAGTCGAGCTTCGCTACCAATCTCATTCTGGGGGTATGCCTTAGAGACTGCCGCCCATATCCTTAATCTAGTCCCTACAAAAAAGTTGCCAAAACTCCTCACGAGATGTGGACTGGTAAAGTACCTAAACTAGACCACATCAAGATTTGGGGTTGCGAGGCTTTCGTGAGACGCGAGACTCATGATGAGCTCGAACCCCGAAGCGAGAGGTGTATTTTCATCGGCTACCCACAGCAATCCTTTGGTTACCTCTTCTACAGACCTAGTGACAACGTGGTCTTTGTAGCAAGAAGAGGAGTCTTTCGAGAAAGAGAGTTTATAAGCCAAGGAGACAGTGGGAGGCAAGTTGATCTTGAAGAAATTCAAGAGTCAAGTGGTGAAGGAACTTCAAACTCTAGCCCTCAACTTGAGGAGGAAACTCCTGTTGAGCCAATTGACAAATCTGTACCTCTGAGGCGTTCCACGAGAGTTAGGAGTGCACCTGAGCATTACTATGGATTCCATATTACTGCAGAAGGTGAGACACTTATTAGTGATGAGACACTAGTAAGTCAAGATGACCCTAACAGCTACGAGGAAGCCATGGCAGGCCCCGAGTCTGCCAAATGGAAGGAGGCTATGGATAGCGAGATACAATCCATGTATGACAATCAAGTTTGGAACTTGGTTGAGAATGTACCAGGTCGAAAGACTGTAGGGTGCAAATGGGTCTTCAAGAAGAAGACCGACATGGATGGTAAAGTACACACTTATAAGGCTAGACTGGTTGCAAAGGGCTTCTCTCAAATTCCTGGAGTGGACTATGATGAGACCTTTTCTCCGGTAGCCAAGATTAAGTCTATTCGGGTTCTGTTAGCCATAGCCGCATTTCATGACTATGAAATTTGGCAAATGGATGTCAAAACCGCTTTCCTTAATGGGAAGTTGGCTGAAGATGTCTACATGAGTCAGCTAGAGGGTTTTGTCAGTAACCTCGCAGATGGAATCTTTGCTTTGATGAAAAGGTCAAGGAATTTGGCTTTTCTAGGAGTGAAGATGAATCTTGTGTATATGTCAAGGCTAGTGGGAGTATAGTTAGCTTTTTGGTATTGTATGTGGATGACATACTACTCATAGGAAACGACATTCCAACCTTGCAGGAAGTAAAGTCCTGGCTTGGAAAGTGTTTTGCTATGAAGGACCTTGGTGAAGCTGCCTATATTTTGGGGATAAGGATCTTGAGAGATCGGAGTAAAAGACTAATTGGACTTAGTCAAAGTACCTACTTGGAGAAGATTCTGAAGAGATTCAGAATGCAAGACTCCAAGAAAGGAGAGTTACCCATCCAGAGTAGCGCCAAGCTGAGTAAGACACAAAGCCCTAGTACTGAGGCTGAGATAGCAGAAATGAGTCGAATACCTTATGCTTCGGCTGTAGGTTCGATCATGTATGCTATGACGTGTACTCGACCTGATGTAGCCTTTGCCTTGAGCATGGTTAGCAGGTTTCAGGGGAACCCTGGCAAGGCACACTGGATTGCGGTAAAGAATATTCTCAAGTACCTACGAAGGACTAAGGACTGGGTCCTTACCCTCGGTGGGAGTGATGACTTGAGAGTTGTAGGGTATAGTGATGCTAGCTTCCAGACTGATAGGGATAACTTCCGCTCTCAGTCGGGCTGGGTCTTTACCCTAAATGGAGGAGCAATTTCTTGGAAAAGTTCCAAGCAAGAGACAGTGGCAGATTCTACTTGTGAATCAGAGTATATTGCAGCTAGCGAAGCGGCAAAGGAGGCTTTATGGCTGAGGAACTTCATTGGAGACCTTGGAGTTGTACCAGCTATTAAAGAGCCGATGGAAATTTTCTGTGATAGTGAAAGTGCAGTTGCCTTAGCCAAGGAACCAAGGGATCACGGGAGATCCAGACACATCGACAGAAAATACCATTTCGTCAGACATCGGATCGAAGAAGGACTCCTCGTGGCAAAGAGGGTATCATCGGATGAGAACCCAGCAGATCCCCTCACGAAGGGACTGACTCGGGTTAAGCATCTCCAGCATGCTCGGAGCATAGGGCTGAAGGATGATATTAGATTTAGTAGTTAGATAATCTTGAAATTTGTAAAGTGTAATTGACATTTGATGATGAATAAAAGTGTTTTATTTATGAGTAAAGTGTTGCTATCTCTTGTCGATCGTTTACTATATTTCTTTTGCATGTTTTGACTTCCAGAATAATTTTGTTTGGTATAACAAATTATTCAAACCTCCACAGTCGGTCATATGTCGGAAGTAGGTATGAATCAAGACTGTCATGTTTGGTTGTAGAGGTCTGGGACAAGGCTACAACAATCATGAGTGCTCATAAGTTCTGAGCATTGGACTCAACCCACGCTCACTGGAATCACTTCATGGAATTCTATCTCGAGTGATTGTGAGACGGTAATATCATATAAGTCTTTAAACCTAGAGATATGATTTGTTACTTACAAGTTGGTTATGCATTGATTGTACGAAAAACGCATTGGTAACTCGATGTTATAAAATCGTGCTCTTGTGTGTAATTCAATGAGTAGTAGAACAAACATATGAGTCGAAGTTTATCTGTTCCTTCTTGGATTAGAAGCTGATATCTGGGCCCCTCGATGATTTTGTTTTGACCTATGTACCGGGCCCGGTCAGAACTAGATTGATGTGTTCAATAAAGTTCTTTGTCAAACAAATCGGGAATCGGGAAACAAATGTTGGACAATAAGTAAGACATTGTTCCATGTATTTGTCCGACTGATATCTAGAACAGAGGATTATATGATCACTTATCTTAAATGGCGTACCATCGTCTTCTCAAGTTTCGAGAAACCTTGTAAAGAGCTACGATTGCCGATCGGTTCCTGAAGTCATACTTGCAGTAATAGTTACTAGACTTATCCAAGTGGGAGACTGTTGGATAAGGTGTCTAAGTCCATAACTATTTATGGTATGTACTTCACCCGACCCGGCATGGTCCATTTGGGTTGCATGGCACCATGCAATTGGATAAACTAAATGAGAGAAATAACGCTTGGAGATTATTAATATATTATAAGTTCTAATATATTAATAATATTATTTGATTAGTTTGATCAAGAATTAATTTAGAATTAATTAAGTGATCGAAAGATAACTAATTAAATATATGGGTTGATTAAGTAAATCATCCATATCTTGTATAGTGGGCTAAAAGGCTCCATGGATCATCAAGTTGGGTTCCACCCATAGGATGCTCCATGGATGCTCCATGGGAGTTACAAACCCATGGGTCATGGAAATGAAGAGTCATGACACATTAGGGTTTAACCCTAGATGTGTCAACACTATATAAGAAACATAATCTCCACCAAAATCGGTTGCAACAAAGAAATAGAGGGCTTGGCCGATTTGAAGAAGTGAGTATACTCTCATAAGTTCTTCCAAGAGCATTTGGTGTTGTGTGAAGCATTTGAGGCATCACCACTTGGGGTGCTATGCTCACAAGGTTTCAAGGAACACAAGCAACAACAAGGTAAGTTATTCTATCTATACTTTATGTTAAAATTGTTCCCCATGTATGCTAGATAGGAATATAACCTTGGAAATCAACTTTGCATGACAAATTAGACAAACATAGATCCAAGGTTATTAGGGTTGCATGTACACTTAGGAAGTGTTAGAATGCTCAAAACCCATCAAAAGTGTCATGGATCCATCCCAATTCCGTTGGCAGTCCCAACCGGTAGGCCACTTTTCCTACCTTCACACCTTCACGCAAAGACCCAACATACCGGGCCCCTACTTACCCCTCTTCCTGGATCAAAACATCCCTTCCCAGGGAGAGACCGTCAGGAATACGAAGTCGCCGACCTGAAACACATGCTCGTAACGACGTCTGTCTGCACAACCTTCCTGTCAACTCTAAACGATCTTTAACCTCTGATTAACCTGTTGCATCTGCTCTGTCGACCAAAACACGATCGCTGTACTGTCCACCACTTCATGCAACCGAGCATTTCCCAAGACGCGACTCTGCTCTAAATCTCAATGATCACACTACCCATAAGGGTTATGAAACTCTGAATCACCGGTTCCCCGATCCTAAGCCCACTTTATCCATATCGGAACAACTGAGGGACCTATTCTCAATTCTCAGGGCAACTCTCACGAGTTCACCTCTTGCAATCGTATACGCATGCTGCACTCGCCCCAACATACCTTTCCCTTCCCTCACTTAGTGAAATCCGCTTAACAACCTTGCCACTACTCCCTGTATCACACATGCACTGGATCTGCTCGCAAGGACTCTCGGGTCCATGCATTACCTTTCCTCAACGAACGAGGTTCCGACATCACCTTCCATGCAACAGCTCAAAGGGCGGCATACTAATGCACTAATGATGGCTGTTAATATGGAACAACTCAACCACTGATAATTACGTACCGCGGCTTCCTCCGACAGCTAATACACATGCCCGAAACATGTCTTCGAACGTCCGCATCGTTCGCCCTCTCTAAAGTGTCCTCAGATGTCATCATGATAAGCTCCTTTCCCATATTCCTCTTCAAGACTAAGTACCAGATCAACTTTTGGCTCCACATCTGAGCCCCCAACGGTCACCCATATCGCGATCCAAACATTCCACTGACTTTTCTCCCCGTGACCACTATCCCGACCCAGTGACATGTAAGTCACAAAATCTTCTTTTCCTCGTGAGAGAAAATACAATCCCACCGAGGATCGTCTCAACTCTAATCTCTGGTTTCTGCTGTGCCTCTTCCTTGCGTATCTCCCCGCATCTCCCGACAGAGACGAAGACCCCCGTCTCGCCCCCGACTCAACATCCACCACAGACTATGGAGGCAATCAACATAACGAACGCCCATCTTGCGAAAATCCACCCTCTCAAATAATCTCCCTGAATGCCCATACCCGAAGACTCCTACAAAATCCGCAGATACCTGATATGCCACACGTCGATTCAATTCGGGATTCCCGAATAACTCCAAAATAAGGATATCATACCCGAATATCCCAGAATACTACCACCACCACTGATCTCCTGCACCACATAATTAAATCTATATTTCCCCGCCTTACAACCTTGGTGCATCTAATTTCTCGATTGGAATGCGAGATAACGTTGACGTACGAAATGCGCTGATAATTCTCCAAATCCCTTTTTCCCGACACTCAAAATCCTACCAAGGATACGCATACCGACTCCGGAAGTTGACTGCCCAATCATTCTCTATCTTCATGCAACAACACCAATCACCTGTCATGAATACGTTCGTTCTCCTCTTCAAGTACTTCCCGCATTAACTCACTCTGACCCCTTTACTCGATCATCGACACCTCTGGTCTCATGATTTCCTACTGCATCTCTATACTCCACTTATAACTACTCTTGGCAATTCTTTGTTTTCTACGTACTGCACCCGGTTCTCCCCCACTAGGGTTCGAACCGTCACTAGTTAGCATACCATCAACCCACGACTATCTTTCACCAGCGAAATCGTGCCTGCTCCAGGAAAGTGCTATGCAATGCCCAATAGTCCCTTCCCTTATGAAGTCAATCAACCCTCTATACTCTGAACCTCTGGTTAACTCTCCAAGAACTTCTCATCACGGCTGCCTCTAATCGTTCCAAATCCCATACCAATCTAATACTAATCACCTGCACTGCTCGATAACATCTTTGACTCGTAGACTGCACCGCAAAATCATCGTTCCTCTCATCTCAACTCATCAACCCATATCCAACGTCGGATTTGTCCCAAGGACAGGAACTCACTCTCAACATAGACGAAACTCTCTACACTGCAAAACTCGACTGAACTCTTCACTGCTACCACTATAACACAACCTGTCATTCTCAATTAGGTGTGGTGTGGTTCTCGACTACCTCAGTCCCAACTGACTGTCTGCTCACGGTAAATCACTGTCTCACGGCACACCCGCTACCTGATGCTCTGAGGGAAGTCATTATCGAAAACTACTTGCAGGGTGTACCCCCAAATCCAGAACTGAAACACCAGACCCCTCGTGTCTTGCACACGAACATAAATGGCACTACCCACCTAGAAGGTGACCTCTCCTCTATCGACTGATTTCTCGACTCAGACCGAAATTTCCCTCCCCCTTTAACTCCCTACCACAATACTCTGATAGGTACTCGCCTTTCCACCTCTCAAGGAACGCCTCTCCATCCTCAATCATGGTCCACAGGCCTAAAACCCATAGCGTCCGATCTCTACCTCATCGATCATAACCGGATAACAAGATAGTCACCAGCATCATCCACTACGAACCATGGTACTCATCCCATGACATGCCTTCTCAATTTGCTCCGGTGTATGGTACCTGAACCATAGCATCACCCTCCATCTGCTCCAACGTATGGTACACGAACCATAACATCACTCTGTAATCCGCTCTGATGTATGGTGCTCGAACCACAACATCCATCCTCAATCTGTCCCGATGTATGGTACCCGAACCATAACATCACTCCGCAATCCGCTCCGATATATGGTATTCGAACCATAACATCACTCCTCAATCTGTTCCTTAGGACCTTCAGAATGCTCCCTGTATCAAGTATGGGTCCTCTGCTTTCAGTAGTACGGGCCCATACTACCTGTCACATCTACCCATACTTTCCACACGGACCATCCCAAAGTTCCTAAGTAGCTGGTCGACCTACTCTTCCACCAATCCCATCGCGCGTGCTCGCTCTCCAGCGAAATCCTATACTCTACCAGCGCACTCATCTGGCTAGGTTTACTCCCTAGTCCCTTCCGCCATCCCCCCACTTCTTTGCTATCATCTGCTGAAGAGTCCCTAATGATGCCAACCATCTACTTCCTGAGTATCGTCATACTCACTTAGTAGCTGACTCCTATCATCAAGAACTCCACAAAGCACGAAGCAAGCAGCATTCGAGCATCGAAGCATACATAGGACTCCCTACCTGTGATAGCTCCACCTTCTCGGCTCATCCTCGGAAGTACCACTGTACTCTGTAGCTCTACCCCTCGTGCGTTCTAACTAGATACCCTCACTCATCACATACACACAAAAGTAAGTTCATAGCACAAAAGTAAGGGTATTTTGGGAAATCACCGTTTGGCTCTGGCTGATTGTACACACTGCTCTTTCTTGCTTTCTCTTTGAACTCTTAATCACTTTTAGAAAACTATTTATTTGAAAACTTTTTCTTACTTCCTCAGTTTGAGTCCAGATTTACCCGTAGGCGCGTCCGAATCCCTCAAACCAAGGCTCTGATACCAATTTGTAACACCGTGATTTTTCAAGACAAAATTTTCTTTTAAATAACCAATTTAATATTAAAACACTTGTTTAAAATCTTATTCATATTTGAAATACAAAACATAGTTCCATTTTCATTTGAATAGAAACCAGGATCCTCCAAAATACAACTCTTTCTCCGGTGTGTACAATCGAACCGTTGCCATTCCGCGTTACTGAGAAAAGCTGAAACAACATAACATAAAAACTGTAAGCACGAAGCTTAGTGAGTTCCCCAATATACACCTTACGCACATACGCCTTTCCAGGCCCTGACCTTCCGGTCCACTGCACAATGCCTTCCGGCCCGTGAGATAATCGCCTTCCGGCCCATAACGTGTTGCCTTCTGGCCCATAGCATATTTGCCTTCCGGCCCATAAGATAATTGCCTTCCGGCCCATAAGATAGTTGCCTTCCGGCCCATAAGATAATTGCCTTCCGGCCCATAAACATATATCACACATAATACATTTACTCTAACACATAAAGCACATATATCATATATCAACCTGCCTTCCGGCCCGAAACATGCACAGCACATAATACATTTACCCTAATACTTAAAGCACATATATCGCATATCACACCTGACCTTTCTGCCACATAACACTTTGCCTTCCGGCCCATATATAAACATGTATATCACGCGTAGCAGCTAACTTTCCATTTATGGCATATAAACATAACACATAATATATTCGACCTTCCGGTCACACAATCAAACCCTTCCGGGTACAGTATAGTGAGAAAACTCACCTCGCGGACACTGGAAGATAGCAACTCCTGAAATCCCTTGCACTTGATCCTCCGAGCTACAAGCTCCCTGTAACATCATACATCCCTTATTAATACTTCTATCTTCCACGTTAACTGACCCTAAGAAATCACACCGGCCAACTCTAGTCAACAGTCCACTGTCAACTCGACTGGACTCGGCGAGTTCCCTGGAGACTCGGCGAGTCTAGTCGTGCTTTAATCCTCTAAGATTTCCCTTCTACTCGTCGAGTATCCTGATTGACTCGACGAGTTACTCCTGGAAGAATCGCGGGGCCACCCCGACTCTACTCGCCGAGTCTGAAGAACAACCCGGCGAGTCCCAGTGAATCTTCAAGCTACTCGCCGAGTCTGATCATCCGACTCGGCGAGTCCACGCCATGCAGTCGATCGAACTGCTTCCTGAGGTACATATTTTCCCGAATATACAAACATGGATCCTTCTGGACCTCTAAGGGTCCTGATACAAGGTTATAAACGTTGAATAACAACACAACAAACCATCTAGACTCCAAATGGGTTCCATAAACCCTAAATCTATATACACATCAATCACAGGAGAATGAAATCCAAGTTATTACCTGAATGATGTACCTTTCATGTCCCTAAACTTCAGAACTCGAACTCCCTGCAGTTCCTTTAACTAAAACCCTTCTCCTCCTTGCACAACAATTCCTTCAAGGTCACCCATGGCCTTCAAGCTTGCTCTAGACGCCTCAGTCGTTTAGGGTTCTCTTCAATCGTCCAAAAGACGAGCAATGACGGCATAAGATCCCTTATATACATCCCAAACTGAACGGCTAGGGTTTTCCGCTGAACAGCGTCGACTCGCCGAGTCCATACCTAGACTCGTCGAGTCCAGCCGCGAACCCGCGACCACAACTATGACCCTACTCGGCGAGTCTGGCTCCAACTCGCCGAGTCTCCCCTTTAAAACACCCCAAAATGCAATTAAACAATACTTGAGATTTTGGGCTATTACAGTATATACTTGACCCGACCGGCATGGTCCATTTGGGTTGCATCTCATCCAAACTATTATGGATAATTTTATGAGAGTTATACACATATGTTTATTAATATGTTATAAGTTATAATATATTAATATGAAGTTATGTTATTTAATTAGTTTTAGTCTTAAATTAATTATGAATTAATTTAGAGATTAAAAGGAAGACTAATTAGATTATGGGCTATTTGTTTTATATAGTGTGGGCTAATACTCATTTGTTAATGGGCTAGGCTTATATGGAAGTACATGGATGATCTATGGAGATTTTAACCCATGGGACCTTGGAAAGGAAAAGACATGGGTTATTAGGGTTTCACCCTAACCATGCACACTATATAAGCATGCTTATGGAGCATGAAATGGCAACTAGTGAACTAGTGTGTGTGAGCTTGTGTGTGGCCGAAAATTATACAAGTGTGTATACTCTCTCAAAGTTTTCCAAGAGTTTGTGGTGTTTTGTGATTCCATTTCAGGCATTCACACTATTGGTGCTTGGCCCTCAAACTCCTTAGAACCAAACTCATCAAAAGGTATGTAATCTCTTCTAACTCTTTCATGTTGAAATGTTCCCCATGCCATGTTAGATAGGTTATAAACCTTGGAAAATTTATTATTTTGCATGTATTTAGACAAACATAGATCCAAGGTTTATTAGGGTTGAATGCACACTTAGGAAGTGTTAGATTGCTCAAAACCCAACATTATCATCATAAAGTCTCAAACCTTAGCATGCTAGTGAAGGTCTTTTACATAGAACCTCTCTTTTAGCTTGTTTTTTGGTCATTATCATCTTGCTTGCACGTAAAGTTTGCAACTTTACATGATAAACATGCCTTAGGAGCTTGGATCTACAATATGGAGCCTTAGCATGGCTTAAAAAGCCTCTGTATGAATGAAGGATTGATTAGACTTGGTGAGTGGGATGAAAGACTCAACAAGTCCGATGAAGATAGTCGTAAACTCGGCGATTCGAATGAATGACTCGGCAAGTCAAATGAAGGTTGCGTTGGCTTGACGAGTCAGTCGAATGACTCAGCGAGTTTGCTAGGGTTTTCCCAACCTTTGTACATGTATGAACGCGACGAGTTGTAAGGGGAAAACTCGTCGAGTTGGCCGAGGAGTTATGACCACTAGCACTAGGAACTCGACGAGTCACTTATGTGACTCGGCGAGTTGGTGAGCATGCAAGCAACTCAACGAGCAACTGGTTGTACTCGACGAGTTGAGGTCAACATGGACTATTAACCTTGACAATTAACTTGGACCTTCACCAAGGGTTGACTTTTGGACTTCTAGGACATTTTGGAAAATTGAAAGATTACAAGCATGGTTTCATGGTGCATTAACGTGGTGGAATTTTACCAGCAATCCAAGATCTTGAGTGTATCTTCAAGTCGATAGTACGAGGTGAGTTATCCTCACTATATCAACAGGGTCTAAGGCACCAAGGTCGGCCCTTTATGTATTTGTATCTGGATTATAGCATGATATGTTCATTGATTACATCCTAGTAGTTAGGATGGTGATATGCTTATGCTTAGTATCCTGGTTAGGTCGGTGTCCTGGTTATAGGATGATGCTATGTTAGTGACCAGTTAGGTCTGTATCCCCGTTATTGGGATGTTGCAATGATTAGTGATTTATTTGATCGATTTGAATGTTATATGATATGAGCTAGCATATGATATTTATGTGCATATGATTGTTTGGTTGGGGGTTAGGTTGAGGCGGTCCTGCTTTGTGACGTAGACCAACATACCCAACGAGCGGCCCAGATAGGATGATGGTCCTATGAGGCGGTCTAGTCATGTCGAAGACTCGGGAGCGGTCCACATAAACTGTAGGCCCTGCGAAGCGGTCCAGTCAGGCTGAAGGCTCATTATGCATGATGTTCTGTGTTTGTTATTTGATGTGGTTATATTTCTATGGCGTTGGTATTTTGGGGGAACATAGTAATCTTTCGGGCTTATAGTTTCAGTTTATTTTTTTCAGGTACCTTAGGGGATCGTATCAAGGTGAAGGTATGATCGTACAACTCCTCATGATTTGTTTATGGTTCTGGGAAAAACTCTGATATTAGATTTTGAAAAGAAACTTTGTAATGATGAATGGTTTTAAACGTTTTGAAAACATTTTAATTTGGCATGAAATTTTTTCTCTTTAAGGGATTTCTCATCCCTCTCAACCCGGATCCTCATGTCAGCAAAGATGTGGTTAGAGACCTAAAACAAAAAAGACATCAGAAAAGGAGAAGAGTGAAATGTGAATAGAAAATTTATATTGACACTTACAGCCTGTAAGAAGGAAACCAACTTCCAAGTGCATCCTTTACTCTGATATTCTTTAATCTTAAGTCCACAGTCCTAGTGGTTTTTCTCTTTTTAGATCCTGGAGTCTTCACCATTAGATCTATGGAAGTTCTCTTGACAGGGAGAGAGGATGAAGCCTTTTCCTTCTTCCTACCATTTAAAGACTGGACATGGCCATGTCGAGATCGAAAACAATGAAGTGGGCATCGAAATGTGTAACTTTGGATCCTGAGTGTTACAGAAGAAACCTTATGAATCTAGGATCCTTTATAAAAGAAAAGGATAAATTAGGAATCCTTTACTTTCGACATATAGATAATTGCAGATGAACTTTCTTGATGACTGAGCCTTAATGATCTTTCTAACTCGGACAAAGCAAGAAACTCTCGATTCTATCGTCGGTGTCTTCGGTAGGACAGACGAGTTATTCGAATTTAAAAGATGTAATAAATCAAGAGAAATTAGAAGTGTGAATATTAGGATCCTAATTTTAAATATATCAACAATTAAGATCCTACCCTTTTTAACAGTAGACAGTGGTAAAAGATTACTAACAGGAATGGAATCATATTTCACAAAAAAGTATTTTTCTGTCCAAGCACCATCATTATGCTTGTATTTCAAGATTAGAGGTGGTCTGTCAGTTTTGACTTTCAATAGAAAATGATAATTCCTAAAGGTTGAAAGGTCACATATATAAGCTAACTCGTTTAAACCAATCTTAAGATCCATGGAGCCATTCAGACAATCGATCCAGTAAAGGATCCTCCAAACCGCTAGCGTGGCTTGAATATACAAAATTCTAGTGATTTCGAATAATTCAGAGATAGTCTTGAGAAAAGGATAAGAAACAAATAAGGTAAAAACCTATTCAGGAAAACAAATCTAGGAGGATGAAACAATGTCTGGATAGATCCTCGAATCAAAAGCTCTAAAAATGGTACAGGCAGGGAAAGTTCCAGCAGATTGTAAAGCTTCAATATCATCATCATCAAAGGTACAAGCTTCTTCATAAGATAAGGCTTTTTGTTCTTCGAACTCATCATTAGTAATAGTGATAACACTCACGCGAGAACAATTTGCTTTTTTGACCCAATTTAAAAACAAAGACGGTTAAGGAGAAAAAGAGACAAAGGTGGTACCTTCGATGGTATTCAATGAACTCCCGAAAGAATCTCTTAAAAAGTAAGACAATATCGAAAGGCTGAACATCCTATTTATACAAGAATCACGGAAAGGTAGAAAGGTTATTTGATATATTCCAACGACTAGAAATCTATTTGTTTAGAGATAAATCACCTTATCCGTTAGAACTTTTTATTTCACCTTTTACCTTGAAATTATACTTTTAAATAATTGAAAATTAACCTTAATATATTTTAGGTATAATTTGGGGGAAATTGTTAGGGGCATGATCCCATAATCATATTCAGGAAACTTAATATTTTTGAAGCCTCAGGATCATTATACATATCACAGGATAGTGATTATTATCATTAATGTTTCCTAACATTTTTAACGACTATATTTTACGTTCTTTTTCTCACTTGTGCAGAATTAGTCAACATACGACTCATTATCAATGGAGAACCACTTCAACAAAGATTAATACCTATGAAAACCGAGTCAGACATTGTGTAAATATTAGTTCAAGGAAGTTCCTGTAAAAATCAAACATCTTGTTATTAAGCTTAGACTATAAATACCACATGTAAATTTCACACTACACATAAGAAAACTCTACTAATTCATGTGGAATCATATAATCTTCATTATCATACTTAAACCTACTTTTAAACTAATAAACACAACAAAGTAGGTGATACTTTTCACCTCCCAAAGTTTTATGTTGGAGATCCTAGAAAGGATTAAGGGTTTTCCTTATAAACTGTATTATTTCATTTACACTTCATTAGTATATTCATCTTGATCACAACACCACAACGTTTCGTATAATTTGGTTGATTCCTACTTAATTATTTTTCGACCAAAACAATTATGACTATGAGATCTTGTATCATCCTAAGAAGGCCAATGTAGTGGTCGATGCCTTGAGTCTTAAGGTGGCTAGTACTCCAAGCAGATATCTATGCATAAGGATGGTTGTTAGAGATAGTCAAAGATTTTTTTACTCGAATTGGTAACGTATGAGTTCCAGTTTATGGCGGGGTTATGTAGATAATATTGAAAGAAGCACGAAAGTCAAAGTTTTCAACCCATCCAGCTACAGAGCTGTATATAGACTTAAGTCTGAGCTACTGCTAGCCACGCATGAAGAGACCAAGGTATGTTGAGTAGTGCTTGACTTATCAGATAGTTAAGGTCGAAGATCAGATACCCCAAGGCAAGTTACAACCATTACCATTCCCATGTAGGAATGAGAGGAGATCATTATGGTTTTCATAACAAAGTTGCCACGGACGATATGCGGGGTTGATTTTATACGGTTTATTGTTGACCACTTGACCAACAGTTTCCCTTTCATCCTGATTTAGGAGAGTTAATCAGCATGGAAATAAGTCGAGATTTACATTACGGAGGTGGTTGCATGGTATGGGCTACCGATTTTAGTTGTTTCTGACTATGATGTTCGCTTTACTTCTAGGTTTTGAAGGAATTTTTATGAGGAGTTGGGTGCTCGGATACTTTTTAGTACCGATTATCACCCATAGACAGATGGACAGAGTGAGCAGACCATTTAGAATATTAAGGATATGTTGTGGGCATGTGTGTTGGATTTTGGAGGTGTTTGGATACTTACCTTCTTTTGGCCAAGTTCTCTTATAAAAATAGTTACAATGATAGAATTGGCAAGCCTCCCTTTGAGTTTATTTATAGGAGGAGATGTTGGACTCCTATTTATTAGGGTGAGGTCGTTCAGATGGTCATGGGGAGCATCGAGGCATTGCTTAAAAGATATAAGTTGATTTAGCATGTATAGGATAGGTTGCATACCACACAGAGAAGGCATAAGAGTTACGCTGAACAACACAACTCCAACCTTGAGTTTCAAGTGGCAAAGGTTTCATACCAATGGGATTTACTCACTTAGATTAGCTAGATTCATGAATATTTTCATGTCTCTCATCTACGTAATTGTTTAGCTAAGTATTCCACGGTGGTTTCTTTTGATGACATTCAGGATGATGAGCGTCTGAATTATGTGGAGAGACTGGTTGCAATTCTGAACAGGGAGATGAAGACCTTATTCAAAAAGGTAGTGATGTTGGTTAAGGTGCAATGGAAGCACCATAAGGGTTCCAAATGAACTTAGGAGACCAAGTAGGAGTTAAAGGAGCATTACCTTGAGATGTTTGCAACACCAGACTTTGAGGATGAAATCTATATCAAGTAGGGATGGGGAGTTGTAACGCCTGGTTTCTGGTACACATTTTTACTTCTTGGAAGTAAGATTAAGTGTTAGCTACGTTGTGGCAACCTTGCATGAGTCATTTGCTCATTTAAAATCCCACGACATGATAGCATGCTTGCCATGACGTGGGTGCAACAGATGTGCAAAACCCTAATTTCCAAACATAAGGCCCTACTTAAAGGAAGTGATGGCTAGGGTAATGTTTTTCCTATCCTTAGCCTCTATGACATCCTAAAGCCTTGAAGCAAACCCTAATTCCCTCTTCTCTATATTTGAGCTTATTTTGGTGTTCTTGGTGATTCTTTTAGGAAAACGAATCCCTTTCTGTTGTAGAGAACCTTTTGGCAAGCATAGAGTTCTCATATGAGCAACTTTTGGACCTTTGTAAGTCTTATTTTTTTAGATCTTGTTAGTTAGCTTCTTCTACATATAGGTTTAAATACTTTTCCTTCATGTTCTTAGTGTTTTAAGTGGATGGATTCAATATAGTTTGCAAATTTATTGGTCCTTAAGGTCCCTAGATGGTTAGATGCTCCAGATCTAAAATGATATGTAGCCACGAGTTCATGCATGAGGTTTTGACCCCATTTATGCCATTTTTTTACCTAGTTGAGAAAATGACATGTATTAGACATGTATGTCATCAAAGCAAGGGTTTTATTGACCATTAGGGGCCCAAGAAGCATTCTAGAAGGTTTGATCTTGTGGTCTTCATGGGTTGAGAGGTTAATACATTAAGTTAATCGAAGTATTCCCTACAACATGATGCACTAACCATTACAACATCGCAGCGAACAGACTCAGCGACTGTTTTGTCTAATGTTTCCATCGTGTTTCCAAGGGATAGCCATGACTTGGAAGTCAGTTGAGGTTAACTTTGACCATTGTCTTTTTGATCTAGTTGACTCTTAGTCAAATTTCTACTCTTAGAGTGTGGTCTAAGGTTTGACCTTGATAATGTTTTAATAGTTGGGTTGTAGCACCGATTTCTGAACTCAACAAGTTGTTGTTCTTTCACTGGGAGTGTGAGGTGAGTCTTCACACCATATTATCTAGGATTCTAGTTGTCTCTGGGAGTCTTGAAAGTTTTTTGTTTGTGGCCCTTTTTGTTGGTCAAGGCCTATTATGCTATGTGTGGCCCATTATGCTCATCGGGGATCGATATTGTAACACCAGTCAAAATAGGTCAATAGACAATCGCATGTGATTATACAAATCATGTAATGTGATTTTGTAAACTAGTAATGTGATAAACGTACTATGTAGTTCATGATAAATTCTAATACAAATGTGATTTTTTATATAATACAACTCAAAGTATATGTCCATACGATTCCAAAGATATAGAGGACGTCTGAATCTGACTTCGCATAACGAAGTTAAGATAAACCGAACACTATATATTTCTATAATAGGAGGAATTTAAAATAGACTTAGATTTAGCCATTGGAGTATAAAAGAGAGTTGTAGTACTCATAAATACTAATGCGTGGATATAAAGAACGTTAAAAACGGAGTTCGTATGCGAAAGTTATGACCTTCTAAAGATTTGGCTATCAGAAACCCTAATCTAACTGAACTCACAACGTGAACAAGGGTTTATTCATGACGTGAGATGTCATTTTGCCACATCTCGGAATCTAGAAGGTGTTTGACGAGGCTACAAATGGATAGGATCCAAACTCACGATATGAGCAAGGATATCTCACGATGTGAGGAGTCACATGGCCACCATCTGAAGCTAGGGATGCAAATGGCAAGTCTACAAGATGAGCATGCAAGACTCACAACGTGAGTTTTATAAAACTCATGACGTGAGAGTCCAAAATCCTTACTATAAATAGTAGGTCCGACCTCAACTATTCCTTACACCATTTCCCTTTCTCCTCTCTCCGTTGCTAAAGCCATCTTGCATCCCGAGCCCCGACGACCTCGTATCGCTGACCGTTTCTACTTAGATTACATAAAATCACGCTACTAGGGTGAGTTTTACGGCCCCACTTTCTAATACTTTTGGGGGAAAACACATGCTAAATATTGTATATACGTCACTATTAGGTCTATATGATGGTATATTAGTATCAATATAGATAGTTATATTAATGGATATATAGTTGTTGTAAATATAATATTTTGTATATATATAACTATTGTCAACTTGTTTACATGCTATTGTTATAGAAATATATTAATGTAGATCTTGAGTTATACTTAATGTTCTATATATGTTGTGTGCGATATAGTTCCGAAGTTATATTCGGAAGTTCTATATGTTAAAAAGTATGTATGTTGTTATTGTTGGTTTTATGTCAATATAAAACTTGTTATGTTATATGTTGTTGTTGTTATTGGTTTTATGTTAAGATAAAACATGGTTTTACTTCAAGTTATAGCTGTTATATTGCCTAAATGTTATGAAGCTAGGAGTAATGTTTAAAAGCAAAGTCTAGTAACTTAGGGTTTTAGACACGAAAATGCTTTTGTTATTAGGGGTATATAAAGTCGTCGAAGTCTACATGAGTAATTGTATTCATCAACTAATATTGGGGATCTTAGCGGAAATCCTATAAACTATAACCGTTAATCCCGTGTGAGTGAGGAAGTCATCTATAATTAGTATACGGGTTGACAACCCCACTTGTGATTGTTAAATACAGTCAACCATAAACAACTGACGAACTATCTTTTTACTTGTTATTGTTCCGGTATCGATGAAGCGTACGATGTTGTTTCTCATGGAAATTCTGAGTGTATTAGTTCTCATGGAAATATGAGTGTGTTTTATCAGATGTATTGTGTCGTAGCAGCGGTTACAGGCTCATGGTATCAATTTGTTAGTAACATTAAAGTTTGTCGTATACGAGTATTAATGATATGTATAAGTTTCCCCCTACTTATAGTCTAGGTTCAAAGAATGTTTAGGTATAACACTTATTTGATAAGTAGAATATTATACCTGATATATATACAAAATGTTGAAAAGTCAAAATGATACTTTCAAAACTATACTTTTGAACTTGGAAAATGTGTTATTTTTTTTATAGAGTCAAAACCTGTGGACTCACCAACTTTATGTTGATGTATTTTAAAATGTATGTGTTTTCAGGATCTTGAAAAGCTGGTATGTATTTGAACAGGAGAAGTTTTACTATTATCTTTCTGTTCATTAAGAAGTATGTCATAGTCGGATATTATGTAATAGGTTCTAGAAAAATAATTATGTAACTTTCAATTATCATTAAAGGTATGTATTATCTTTAATACTGTTCAATGTATGTTATATAACTGTGATACGAAGAATGATGTTACACCACCCGGTGTTTCCGCCGACGGCCGGGGTGTGATAGATTTCGTATCAGAACTAGTACTTTTTTAGGAAAGCACTTCTATACTTTAGGGCTTAGTCTATTAGGTTTAGGTATATCCCTTAGCCTATGATAAAAAGTATTATTAATTACTCTACTGAAGTAAAAAACAATAATTAAAGCGTTAATACAATGAATAAGAATATAAAGTCATATATAAAGACTCAAACCCGCGAAGAGAATACACCTTAATACCCAGAATGTATTTTATCTCAAGGATTTAGATCAAATATTCCAACTAAAGTTTATATGTGCATAGATCCTATCACAACTAGGTGTAGGTGCCCAACTACATTTTATTATGATCAGATCATATGGCATATTTAATTTGGGAGAAATATTTGATAGACTAAACTCTTGATGATCCAAATTGTATACGAATTCGACATGGCACATTCACGAGAATGGATAATCATCGAGGATTCGGATGAAGAAGAGGAAGTTTCATTCCCCAGGATGGTAGGGGATCCTTACTACCCTATAAATCCAACTACCTTTCATCCAATAGCTTCTGACGATGGAGCACCTTTACCTTCTAATGAATGGGAAGAGAGTGAACCAATGGAAGAGAGCGAACCAATGGAGGAGACAAAACCATTAGCATCATCTTTACCACAAATGAACACTATTTATCATCAAGTTCCACGAGGAGCAAAGATGAAATGCACAGATAGCCCAAACCGTCGATAGGTGGATGGTAGAAGAAAGAGTTGCTAAGATGAATGAGATTGGTCAATCATCTCGACCACATCCCCCATGTTCATTAGAAGTCAACACCTTATCTCAATTGTTTGAGAAAAGTGTGAAAATTGAAGATAAGATGGAAATTGTTGAAGGAAGGGATACTCATCTCTCAAGAAGAGTACGAAGGCTAGAAGGACAAAGGACGCGAGATCAGGAATCAGCGATGGATGTCCATCATCGTATAAATTTCGCTTATAACGATATGATTACTCATGATGCAAGGATTACAGAGTTAGAGCTGTACAATCAAACCTCAAGAAACGAGGAGAGCACAGGAGGTCTTGAGCAGAGAACTCAAGCACTTAAGGAGCAAGTGGTTAATCTGTAACAGCCCGGAATTTCAGGTATTTCTTTAAATTATTTTTGGGGCACATTTAGGAGGGGACTCGGCGAGTTGGTGCCTGACTCGCCGAGTAGGACCACAGTCTTGGTCACAGATACGCGACTGGACTCGACGAGTCCAATAGGGACTCGGCGAGTCGACGCTGGTCAGCTGAAACCCTAGCCGTTTTGATTCTGAATCGTATATAATGTCTTTAGGCCGTCATGTCTCGTCTTTTGGCCGATTGAAGATATCTTAGGAGTCTGTGGGCATCTGGAGCAAGGGTGAGGGTTAGTGGAAGCTTGAAGAGGTTGTTAGACAAGGAGAGGCAAGGTGGTGATCAAAGGAGGTTCAAGGGGTCGAGTTCTGAAGGTTGGGGACACAGGGAACACGTTTCCAGGTAATCTTCGGATCATATCTGTAGCTTTTACGTTGTATGCGAATTTAGGGTTTAGGAAACCCATTTAAGGAATTGATAGATTATAGTGTTGTTACAAGTGTTTAAGCCCCTGTAATAGTATATGTGAAAGTCCAGGAAGCCCCATATCTATATACTACGGAATCATGCGAGATACAGGAGGCAGCGGATTGACTGCATGGCGAGGACTCGCCGAGTCCAATGATCAGACTCGGCGAGTAGCTTGAAGATTCACTAGGACTCGCCGAGTTGTTCTTCAGACTCGGCGAGTAGCTTGAAGATCTACTGGAACTCGTCGAGTCGTTCTTTAGACTCGGCGAGTGGAGTCAGGGTGTCTAGACTCGCCGAGTTGCCTTTGCACTCGACGAGTCCGGTCAAGTTGACCGTGGACCTGTATGTAATTTAGTAGGGTCAGTTGTCTTGTTTGATAAGATCATTAATAAAGGTATGTGGTATTATAGGGAACCTGCAGATTAGCGGATCGAGTGCGAGTAGCTCGAAGGGTTTATTGCTTGCATACTACGAGGTGAGTCTTCTCACTATACTTCACCCGTAAGGGTTTGACTGTGTGACCGGAAGGTTGTATGTGTTATATTTATGCTATGTCTAGGGAGGTAGATGCTTTGTATGTGATGTATGCTTATATGTGATGTATGTTTATACGGGCCGGAAGGCGTGACTTATGTGATAGAAAGAACGGTATGATGTATGACTTATGTGTTATGTGTGATATGCTATATGTGTTATGTTTCATACTAATATGGGCCGGAAGGCAAAATGCTATGGGCCGGAAGGCAATGTAATACGGGCCGGAAGGCGATATGTTATGGGCCGGAAGGCGATTATGTTACGGGCCGGAAGGCAATGTTATGTGGACCGAAAGGTCCGGGCCGGAAGGCGTATGTAGGTAAGTCGTATACTGGGGAACTCACTAAGCATTTATGCTTACTAGTTGTGTTTTATGTTTTTCAGGCACTAGCGATGACCGTGGGAAGGCGCCGGCGTGACACGTATACACTGCCATTATTGAAGATCTTGAGGATTTATTATTTATACTTTTGAAATAAACTTGGAATAAACTCTTTTGTCGAATAATGATGTTTTATTTTAAATGAAAAATTTATTTGAAAATTTGAGCTGTTACAATTGGTATCAGAGCCTTGGTTTGAGGGATTCGGGTGTACTTTCGGGTGCAACTGAACTCAGACCGGGGATTTGAGGAAAAATCTTTTTAAATAATAAGGACACAACATTTCATAAATGGTAAGGCGGTAAAACAAGGATGGAGCAGTGTGTACGATCAGCCAGCGCCCGAACGGTAAAGATCCCCAGAATACCTTACAATGTTATATTATGCACTGAATTATGAATTGTTATGCATGCTAGAAGACTAGGTATACATGATAGGACTAGAATGGCCTGTTTTGTGATGCCTTGTCTAGGGAGATTGCTTATATGGGATGTTTGGTAGCATCCAAGTAGATAGTGCATACTAGAGGTAGAGTACTCATTATTCGGGATTTGGGGAGGAAGACTTGGGACGAATACTGATACGGTGTGGTCGGTAGTATTGGGCCCGTACTACCGAAGACACCGGACCAGTGGAAGACCCAAGTAAGAATCCCTGGAAATCGTAGACTGAGTAGGGCGCGTATCGAGTACCATTGTACTTGGTGGAGTCTCTGATGATTTTATGTTGTATTTCAGAGACATCATGGTCATCACACGCAATGGGGCGAGTTCGAACGGTGCGAGTGACGAGGAGATTCGTCAGATTATTCAGGAAGAGGTAGCTGCGGCGGTTCGGGCTGAGATCCCAGAGATGTTTGGGTCTATTAAGACCACTCTGATGGAGGAGTTTGAGGAGTGGTACGCCGCACTTACTGAAGCTGCAGTTGCTGCCGCTACCGCAGCTGTGGCTGCTGCTAGGCCGCAAGGGGGTGATTCATTACTATTCAGGGAATTCAGCAACACGAAACCCCCAGAATTTGATGGGATGCAGGATCCGATTGCGGCTATGAGGTGGATCGCCGACATCGAGGGGTGCTTCTATACTTGCTCATGCCCGGAGCACTTGAGGGTACGATTCGCCTTGAACCAGCTCCGTCTGGGAGCGAAGGATTGGTGGAAGTTCGTGACGGCGAACTTCACTCAGGCAGAGATTTCAGCGGTGACATGGGAGAGGTTTACAGAGATGTTCAGGGACGAGTACGTTCCCCCGGTGGAGAGGGAGCGATTGATTCAGGAGTTCTTGACCCTTAAGCAGGGTACTGATTCCGTGGCGGTGATCACACGGAAGTTTCATGAGAGGGCAATGTTCTGTCCTGAGCTGGTATCTACAGAGCAGTCGCGGATGAGCCGGTATTTGGGCATTTTGAAGAGGGAGATCAGGGAGTTTGTGTCAAACTCCACCTATCGTACTTTCACTGAGCTTCAGGCGAACGCCAGGAAGCGAGAGATCGAGTTGGAGACTCAGGCGAGGGAGGAGGCTGAGTCTCGGCAGGTGGATCGACGGCCGGCTCAATCTCAGCCGGCAGCCAAGCGGACTAAGTTCGCTGATTCGAGAATGGGAGGTCCGAAGGGTCGCACTTGCGCGAAGTGCGGCAGGAGTCACGAGGGAGTGTGTCGAGCTGGTGGTTGCTACAAGTGTGGCAAGGAGGGACATATTGCCAGGGATTGCCCTAAGGGGTTTATGGTTTGCTTTCACTGCAACCAGACAGGCCATCGGAAGGCCGAGTGTCCACAACTTCGTCAGGGAGCTACACCTACTACCCGGACTACTGAGACCCGACCGGCGAAGGTCGAGGACCCGAGGGCTCGCGGGAGAGCCTTTCAGCTGACTGCGGAGGAGGTCCGCGCTGCGCCCGATGTTGTGGCAGGTATGTTATCATTCACGTATTTACTTAAAGGTCGAAATGCTATGCTTATGTTAATGTATATGTAGGTACTTTCCTTGTGAACTCTATGCCTGCTCTAGTGTTATTTGATTCGGGTGCGAGTAGATCGTTTGTATCGTTAGTTTTTAGTCAGCACATCGGCATTAGTCGTGAGCCGTTAAGTCGGCCTTTGAGCGTTTCTATTGCGGCTGAGAGGGTGATTTGTGCTACGGAGGTTCTTCGGGGATGTGTGCTAGAGATCTTCGGGGTCGCGTTTCCGATTGACCTCATTCCTATTGCGATGGGGGATGTCTGTGTCATCGTAGGCATGGACTGGTTGAGCCGATTCAGCGCTGTTATCGACTGCGAGCGTCAGCTGGTGACTATACGAGACCCTAGTGGGGGAGTTCTTACGGTATACGGCGAGGGTACCCGTTCGGGATCAGCTTTTTGTTCGGCCGCTAGGGCGAGGCAATGCCTACAGCGGGGATGTAACGGTTTTGTGGCGTATGTGATGGATACGCGGGAGAGTTCCGAGAGACCGAAGACACTGAAGGAGGTTCCAGTGGTGCGCGAGTTTCCAGATGTTTTTCCCGAGGATTTGCCGGGAGTACCTCCTGCGAGGCAAGTGGAGTTTGGTATCGATCTAGTTCCAGGGGCTGCGCCTATTGCGAAGGTGCCTTATCGTCTTGCACCTCCAGAGATGCAAGAATTGTCCTCGCAACTTCAAGAGTTGTTGGGGAAGGGATTTATTCGGCCGAGTAGCTCGCCGTGGGGAGCACCGATTCTGTTCGTCAAGAAGAAGGATGGTTCGCACCGAATGTGTATCGATTACCGGGAGCTGAACAAGGTGACGGTCAAGAACTGCTATCCGTTACCGAGGATCGATGATCTATTCGATCAGTTGCAAGGGGCATCTTGGTTTTCCAAGATTGATTTGAGATCAGGGTACCATCAGGTAAGAGTGCGGGATGAGGACGTCCAGAAGACAGCATTTAGGATGCGGTATGGGCATTACGAGTTCGTGGTGATGCCTTTTGGGCTCACCAATGCCCCAGCAGTGTTCATGGATCTCATGAACAGGGTATGCAGGCCGATGCTGGATCGGTCTGTGATTGTATTCATCGACGACATTCTGGTGTATTCGCGGTCTAGGGAGCAGCATGAGGGACATTTTAGGGAGGTCCTTGAGGTACTGAGGTCGGAGAAGCTATATGCAAAATTCTCCAAATGTGACTTCTGGTTACGGGAGGTTCAATTTCTGGGGCACGTTGTAAATCAGGCAGGGATATTGGTCGATCCGGCCAAGGTGGAAGCGGTGATGAGTTGGGAGGCACCGAAGTCACCTTCTGAGATCAGGAGTTTCCTTGCGTTGGCGGGGTACTATCGAAGGTTCATTAGGGACTTCTCCAAGATCGCGGTGCCGCTTACCAAATTGACCCGAAAGGGTGTTACATTTTCATGGGGACCCGAGCAGCAGACTTCCTTCGAGACACTTCGTCAGAGACTGTGCGAAGCACCAGTATTAGCTCTCGCGGAAGGGATGGAGGACTTTGTCGTATATTGCGACGCATCGATTTCAGGACTGGGTGCAGTGTTGATGCAGAGGGGCCATGTGATAGCCTATGCATCGAGGCAGCTGAAGCCTCACGAAGCGAGATATCCCACGCATGACTTAGAGTTGGGGGCAGTAGTGTTCGCCCTCAAAATTTGGCGTCACTACCTGTACGGGGTTCGTTGTACCATATACACGGACCATAAGAGTTTGAAGTATTTGATGGATCAACCCAACCTAAACATGCGTCAGAGGAGATGGTTAGACGTGGTTAAGGATTATGACTGTGAGATCCTATACCACCCAGGCAAGGCTAATGTGGTAGCCGATGCATTGAGTCGTAGGGCGGAGAGCACTCCATTGCGGGACGTATGTTTGAGATTGACGGTGATGACTCCGGTATTAGATGCTATTCGTGGGGCACAGGCCGAGGTTGTGAAGTCTGGGATGCAGAAACAGGAGCGGGTCGTCGGGTTGATTTCAGAGTTCGTTATGGATGGACGGAGACTTCTGACATTTCAGGGTCGGATCTGGGTACCATTCGTGGGCGGTACGCGTGTTACTTTGATGGAGGAGGCACACAGATCGAAATTCTCGATCCATCCCGGTGCTACGAAAATGTATTTGGATTTGAGAAAGGAGTACTGGTGGCCTTGCATGAAGAGAGACGTTGCCTGGTTCGTTGAGAGGTGTTTGACCTGCCGTAGGGTTAAGGCCGAGCACCAGAGACCGCACGGTAAGTTGCAACCCTTGGAGATTCCTGAGTGGAAGTGGGAACAGATCACGATGGATTTCATCACCAAATTGCCGAAAACTGCCAGGGGAGTCGATGCGATTTGGGTGATAGTGGATAGGCTAACAAAGAGTGCACACTTCCTTGCCATTAGCGAAAGTTCATCAGCAAAGAAGTTGGTAGAGTTATACGTGAGAGAGATAGTATCTCGGCATGGAGTGCCGACCTCGATTGTTTCGGACCGCGATGTACGTTTCACTTCCAGGTTCTGGAAGAAATTCCATGAGGAGTTGGGTACTAAACTGCATTTTAGTACCGCATACCATCCCCAGACCGGCGGTCAGAGCGAGCGGACGATTCAGACATTGGAAGACATGCTTAGGGTGTGTGTGTTAGACTTCGGGGGTAGCTGGGATGCGCATCTGCCGTTGGCTGAGTTTTCCTACAACAACAGCCATCATTCGAGCATTGGTATGCCACCTTTTGAGTTGTTGTATGGTAGGAGGTGTCGGACTCCCATTTGCTGGGGAGAAGTGGGACAGAGAGTGATGGGCAGTACAGAGATCGTACTTCAGACGACCGAACAGATTCAACGAGTGAGGCAGAGGTTATTGACCGCCCAGAGCCGACAGAAGAGTTATGCGGACAGACGCCGGTCCGAGCTCGAATTCCAGGTCGGCGACTTCGTTCTCCTAAAGGTTTCTCCTTGGAAAGGGGTAATTCGGTTCAGGAAGAGGGGCAAATTAGGGCCCCGGTTCATAGGTCCATTCCGGGTAATTGCAAGGGTAGGTCGGGTGGCTTATCGGTTGGAGTTGCCAGCGGAGCTGAGTCAGATTCACGATACCTTTCACGTATCACAGTTGAGGAAGTGTATAGTCGATGAAGCGGCAGTGGTTCCGTTAGAAGATATTCAGGTAGATGCGAGCCTGAATTACGCCGAGAGACCAGTAGCTATCAGGGATCGGAAGATCAAGGTTCTACGGAACAAGGAGATACCTCTGGTGTTGGTTCAGTGGCAACATCGGAAGGGATCGGAGATGACTTGGGAGCCGGAAAGAGAAATGCGGGAGCAACATCCGGAGTTATTCGCAGAATGAGACTTCGAGGGCGAAGTCTAGTTCTAGTGGGGGAGAGTTGTAACAGCCCGGAATTTCAGGTATTTCTTTAAATTATTTTTGGGGCACATTTAGGAGGGGACTCGGCGAGTTGGTGCCTGACTCGCCGAGTAGGACCACAGTCTTGGTCACAGATACGCGACTGGACTCGACGAGTCCAATAGGGACTCGGCGAGTCGACGCTGTTCAGCTGAAACCCTAGCCGTTTTGATTCTGAATCGTATATACTGTCTTTAGGGCCGTCATGTCTTGTCTTTTGGCCGATTGAAGATATCTTAGGAGTCTGTGGGCATCTGGAGCAAGGGTGAGGGTTAGTGGAAGCTTGAAGAGGTTTTTAGACAAGGAGAGGCAAGGTGGTGATCAAAGGAGGTTCAAGGGGTCGAGTTCTGAAGGTTGGGGACACAGGGAACACGTTTCCAGGTAATCTTCGGATCATATCTGTAGCTTTTACGTTGTATGCGAATTTAGGGTTTAGGAAACCCATTTAAGGAATTGATAGATTATAGTGTTGTTACAAGTGTTTAAGCCCCTGTAATAGTATATGTGAAAGTCCAGGAAGCCCCATATCTATATACTACGGAATCATGCGAGATACAGGAGGCAACGGATTGACTGCATGGCGAGGACTCGCCGAGTCCAATGATCAGACTCGGCGAGTAGCTTGAAGATTCACTAGGACTCGCCGAGTTGTTCTTCAGACTCGGCGAGTAGCTTAAAGATCTACTGGAACTCGTCGAGTCGTTCTTTAGACTCGGCGAGTGGAGTCAGGGTGTCTAGACTCGCCGAGTTGCCTTTGCACTCGACGAGTCCGGTCAAGTTGACCGTGGACCTGTATGTAATTTAGTAGGGTCAGTTGTCTTGTTTGATAAGATCATTAATAAAGGTATGTGGTATTATAGGGAACCTGCAGATTAGCGGATCGAGTGCGAGTAGCTCGAAGGGTTTATAGCTTGCATACTATGAGGTGAGTCTTCTCACTATACTTCACCCGTAAGGGTTTGACTGTGTGACCGGAAGGTTGTATGTGTTATATTTATGCTATGTCTAGGGAGGTAGATGCTTTGTATGTGATGTATGCTTATATGTGATGTATGTTTATACGGGCCGGAAGGCGTGACTTATGTGATAGAAAGAACGGTATGATGTATGACTTATGTGTTATGTGTGATATGCTATATGTGTTATGTTTCATACTAATATGGGCCGGAAGGCAAAATGCTATGGGCCGGAAGGCAATGTAATACGGGCCGGAAGGCGATATGTTATGGGCCGGAAGGCGATTATGTTACGGGCCAGAAGGCAATGTTATGTGGACCGAAAGGTCCGGGCCGGAAGGCGTATGTGGGTAAGTCGTATACTGGGGAACTCACTAAGCATTTATGCTTACTAGTTGTGTTTTATGTTTTTCAGGCACTAGCGATGACCGTGGGAAGGCGCCGGCGTGACACGTACACACTGCCATTATCGAAGATCTTGAGGATTTATTATTTATACTTTTGAAATAAACTTGGAATAAACTCTTTTGTCGAATAATGATGTTTTATTTTAAATGAAAATTTTATTTGAAAAATTGAGCTGTTACATAATCTCACTGATGTGCTAGGTCATCACTTGGGTTTCTAGTAGATAAGCTAAAACTAGTGGTTGTTTAAATATAGCAAATCTGACTAGTTAAGGCAAGAAGAGTAAAAGTTTATAGCAAGGATGTAGAAAACCTTGCAAATTTTGTAATGTTTATAGAAACTTTTCTCTTATAAGCCTAAATAAACTAATGTAACCACCAATAATAATATGAAGCATATATTACAATAATCATTGTGTTATCCATTATGTTTTACATTTTGAAGAATAATTGAAGTATTTAGGTATTCATGTATTAACTTACTAACAAAACTCATAAAATTCTTATTATTTATAATAGGAAATAAAACAAAATGCCTAGAAGGAGTAATCGGATAAACCCTAACCGACCATCAACACCACAAAAACAACAACCACAATCACCACTAGAAATAAACCCCTCAATAAGTATCATGCATGTTGAAGAAATCATAGCTCAAAGAATTGTTGCGGCTCTATCTAATGTCAGAAGAGATGGAGTTAGAAATGAAGGCCATGTAGGGACCACTAGAACATATGCCTACAAATATTTTATGAATTGCAGGAGAAAAATCTTTCACGGAAATGAAGGGGTAGTTAATTTGATGAGGTGGACAGAAAAGACAGAGTCCGTCTTTCAAATAAGCTTCTGTCCAAATAGTTGTAAAGTACGATTTGCAGCATGTACTTTTGCTGATATAGCACTCACCTGGTGGAACAACCATGTGAATACCATGGGAATTGATACTACAAATTCCATGAAATGGGAGGAGCTAAAAATGATGCTAGTAGATGAGTATTGTCCTAGGGAGGAGATATATAAACTAGAACAAGAAGTGTGGACCCTAACCATGAAGGGTTCATAGATACAAGCTTATATCGCTAGATTTAATGATCTTGCTATAACGTGTCCAGCACTTGTAACCCCTGAATATAAAAAGATTGAGCGATATATCTGGGGTTTAGCATTGCAAATCAAAGGCATGGTGATTGCATCAAACCCTACGACTTATGACAACACCATGAGGATAGCTCATCAGTGAACCCTCACAGAGATCCATGGAACATAAGTAATCTTAAAGGCTGAATCTCCCAAATCTTGAACAAACAAGCGCAAGTTTAATAGGAAGAATTCCAAACAATGATCTAAGAAAAGACAAAAAGTGGCAACCAATTATGCAGCTACACCAGCAGTACCTACACAACCAAAATCTGGTGCAATCAGTGCAACCGTTATCATACAGGTGATTATTTTGTCTGCATGAAGTGCATGAAAAAGGGGCATACTACTAGTTACTGCAGGAACACAACACCTGCAACAGTTAATCAACAAACCAATAATGGGACAGGCCGTGGTGAAGGAAGAAAAGGCTATGAGTGTGGGGAGGTTGGACATATCAAGAAAGAATGTCCAAAGTTAAGGAGTCAAGGAGGCATAGGACGTGACAGGGCGTTTGTGATCGGAAGCAGAGAGGCTATCCACGACCCTTCGTTCGTATCTGGTACGTTTCTTATAGATAATTTATATGCTACTATACTCTTTGACTCTGGAGCAGATCGAAGATTTATAACTCCGACATTTTGAAATTTGTTAATTCATAAGTCTAGCAGATTAAAAGAAAGCTATGAAGTAGAAATCACTAACGGACAATCTGAGAAAACACATGAAATCCTAGAGAATTTTCTATTAACTGTTAACAACTACCTTTTTTCACGTCAACCACATGTCAATGCCTATCGGTAGTTTTGATGTTATGATTGGCATGGATTGGTTATCTTCACACTGCGTCGAAATTTTATGTCATGAGAAAGCCATACGACTACCCTTACCAAACGGCGAAGCCCTGATTATCTATGGTGATAAATATGGGAAGAACCTCAAAGTCATCTATTGTACTAACACCCCGATATATCTACATAAGAAATGTAGTGCATTCTTAGCCCACATTGTAGATAGGAAGAGAAAGATAAAAGAAATCAAGGACATACCTCAAGTATGTGATTTCCCTAATGTGTTTCCTGAAGATCTACCTGGAATACCTCCCATCCGACAAGTTGAGTTTCAAATCGACTTAATTCCAGGAGCAGTACCAGTAGCGAAATCTCATTATCGGTTGGCTCCATCTGAAATGCAATAATTGTCTAGCCAACTACAAGAACTTCTTGACAAAGGCTTTATCCGACCAAGTTTTTCACCTTGGGGAGCACCAATTTTGTTTGTCAAGAAGAAGAACGGATCCGTTCGATTGTGTATTGATTATCGAGAGCTGAACAAGCTAACAATCAAGAATCGTTATCTGCTTCCAATAATTGATGATCAATTCGATCAACTGCAATGATCTAGCTACTACTCAAAGATAGATCTTAGATCAGGATACCATCAACTCAAGGTACAATAAGACGACATTCCAAAAACAACATTTAGAACTCGTTATCGGCATTATGAGTTTTTTGTTATGTCTTTTGGATTGACCAATGCCCCAGCAGTGTTTATGGATCTCATGAATTGCGTTTGCAAACCATACTTGGATAAATTTGTGATCGTATTTATCCATGATATTTTGATATATTAACGAACCAAGGAAGAACATGGTAGCCACCTGCAAATAATCTTGGAGCTACTAAGAAAAGAAAAGTTGTACGCTAAATTCTCCAAATGCGAGTTTTGGTTAGAGAAGTACAATTTTTAGTTCATGTAGTTAGCAATGAAGGAATTCATGTTAACCCATCCAAAGTCGATGCAATTAGGAAATTGAACACACCAAAGACACCAACATAAGTGCGTCAATTCCTAGGACTTGCTAGCTATTACCGCAAATTCATAGAGAATTTCTATAAAATAGCCAAGCTGCTTACAACACTAACCAAGAAGGATACAAAGTTTAACTGGGAAGACAAACAAGAAGCTGCTTTTCAGAGACTGAACCAAATGTTGTGTAGTGCACCAATCCTATCCCTTCCAGATAGGACAGAAGATTTCGCCGTGTACTGCGACGTATCAAATCAAGGATTGGGATGTGTGTTGATGCTAAGAGGAAACGTTAACGCCTATACATCACGACAACTTAAGGTGCATGAGAGTAATTACACTACCCATGATCTTCAATTGGGAGCTGTAGTTTTTGCACTAAAAATTTGGAGACATTACTTATACAGTACTAAGTGCACTATTTTTACCGACCACAAGAGTCTCCAGCACATATTTGACCAAAAATATCTTAATATGAGACAAAGAAGATGGGTTGAATTGTTGAACGATTACGTATGTGAGATTCGTTATCATCCCGGAAAAGCAAAACGTGGTAGCAGATGCCTTGAGCCGGAAAGAATATATTAGACCCCAATGGGTACGAGCATTAACTATAAATATCCATTCTAACTTTACTGCACAAGTTAGAGAAGCTCAGTTTGAGGCTCTAAAAGAAGAAAACATCAAGAACAAAGCTTTGCAAGGAATGGAAAAGCAAATTATACAAAAAGATAACAGAACGCGACAATTTATGAACCGAATTTGGACGCCTAAGTTCGGTGGAGTAAGGGACTTAGACTTAGAAGAAGCCCACAAGTCTAGATATTCCGTGCATCCAAGCTCTGACAAAATGTACTTGGATTTAAAAGTACATTATTGGTGGCCAAACATGAAGGAAGACAATGCTACTTATGTGAGCAAATGTTTGACTTGTTATATAGTAAAGGCATAACATCAAAAGCCTTCAGGTTTACTTCAACAACCAAAAATACCGGAATGGAAATGGGAGTAAATTTCAATGGACTTCATCACTAAGTTACCCAAAAATCCTAGTGGGTTCGACACTATTTGGGTAATAGTCGATAGATTGACTAAGTCCACCCATTTCTTACCAATTAAGGAGAACGACAAGATGGAGAAGTTGACTAGAGTTTATCTTAAGGAAATTGTCAGGTTGCATGGAGTTCCAAATTCTATTATTTCTGACTGAGATAGTAGATTCACTTCAAGATTTTGGCAATCTCTAGAAAATCGTTAGGAACACATCTAGATATAAGTATAGCTTACCATCCACAGACTAATGGTCAGAGTGAGCGAACCATTCATACGTTAGAAGGCATGCTCCGAGCTTTTGTAATCGACTATGGAAATCCATGGGATACTCATTTACTGTTAATTGAGTTTTCCTACAATAATAGTCATCACACCAGCATCAAGGCTGCACCGTTTGAGGCTCTTTATGGATGAAAATGATGTTCCCCTATATGTTGGGCAGAAGCTGGAGATACACAAATGGCCAAAGAACATACAAGCGATACCTTACGTATTGGACCAGAAATAATCCACGAGACAAATGAAAAGATCATGCAAATTAAGGATCGATTAAAGGTTGCATGTGATCGTCAAAAGAGCTATGTCGACGTAAGACGTAAGCCTTTAGAATTCAAAGTTGGAGACAAAGTAATGTTGAGGATCTCTCCTTGGAAAGGTGTAATTCGATTCGGGAAGCAAGGCAAACTAAACCCACAATATCTAGGACCTTTTGAAATTCTAGCAAGAATTGGTTCTGTCGCGTACCATCACAAGTTGCCTCAAGAGCTAAGTAATGTACACGATGCTTTTCATGTATCAAATCTCAAAAGATGTCTATCCGATGACATTCTTGTTGTACCTCTCAACCAGATACAAGTCAATACCAAAGTCAACTTTGTAGAAGAACCTGTCGATATCATGGATCGAGAAGTCAAACGATTAAATAAAAGTCGTATTCCCATAGTGAAAGTTCAATGGAACTTTTTACGAGGACCTGAATTTTCTTGGGAACGTGAAGATCAGATAAAAGAAAGTTACCCCAACTATTTGACAAAATCCCATCCATAAGATAAATATCGGGACGAAATTATTATAACGCGGAGAGAATGTAACACCAGTCAAAATAGATCAACAGACAATCACATTTGATTATACCAATCATGTAATCTGATTTTGTATACTAGTAATGTGATAAATGTACTATGTAGTTCATGATAAATTCTAATACAAATACAATTTTTTTTATATAATACAACTCAAAGTATATGTCCATACGATTCTAAAGATATAGAGAACGTCTGAATCTGACTTCGCATAAGGAAGTTGTGAAAAACCGAACACTATATATCTCTATAATAATAAGAATTTAAAATAGACTTAGAATTAGCCATTGGAATATAACAGAGAGTTGTAGTACTCGTAAATACCTACACATGGATATAAAGAACATCAAAAACGAAGTGCGTATGCGAAAGTTACGACCTTCCGAAGATTTGGCTATCAGAAACCCTAATCTGACTGAACTCACGACGTGAACAAGGGTTTATTCACGACGTGAGGTCTCATTTTTCCACATCTCGGAATCTAGAAGGTGTGTGACGAGGCTACGAAGGGATAAGATCCAAACTCACGACGTGACCAAGGATATATCACGACGTTAGGAGTCACATGGCCAACCTCTAAGGCTAGGGACGCAAATGGCAGGTCTACAGGATGAGCATGCAAGACTCACAATGTGAGTTTTATAAAACTCATGAAGTGAGAGTCCAAAATCCTTACTATAAATAGCGTGTCCGACCTCAACTATTCCTTACATCATTTCCCTTTCTCCTCTCTCCCTTGTTGAAGCCATCTTGCATCCCGAGCCCCGACGACCTTGCATTGTTGACCATTTCTACTTAGATTACATAAAATCATGCTACTAGGGTGAGTTTTACTGCCCCACTTTCTAATATTTTCGGGGGAAAACACATGCTAAATATTGTATATATGTTACAATTAGGTCTATATGATGGTATATTAGTATCAATATAGATAGTTATATTAATCGAGATATAGTTCTTCTAAAAATAATATTTTGAATATATACAACTATTGTCAATTTGTATATATGTAGATCTTGAGTTATACTTAAGATTCTATATATTAATTAGATCTTGAGTTATACATAAGATTCTATATATGTTGTGTGCGATATAGTTCTGAAGTTATATTCGGAAGTTCTATATGTTAAAAAGTATGTACGTTGTTATTGATGGTTTTATGTCAATATAAAACTTGTTCTTTTATATGTTGTTGTTGTTATTGGTTTTATGTCAAGATAAAACCTGGTTTTACTTCAAGTTATAGTTGTTATATTGCCTAAATGTTATGAAGTTAGGAGTAATGTTTAAAAGCAAATTCTAGTAACTTAGGGTTTTAGACACGAAAATGCTTTTGTTGTTAGGGTTATAGGAAGTCGTCGAAGTCTACATGAGTAATTGTATTCATCAACTAAGATTGGGGATCTTAGCGGAAATCCTCTTAGCTGTAACCGTTAATCCCGTGTGAGTGAGGAAGTCATGTATAATTAGTATACGGGTTGACAACCCCACTTGTGTTTGTTAAATACAGTCAACCATAGACAAGTGACGAACTATCCTTTTACTAGTTATTGTTCCGACATCGATGAAGCGTAGAGTGTTATTTCTCATGGAAATTATGAGTGTATTGTTTCGCATGGAAATATGAGTGTGTCTTATCAGAGGTATTGTGTCATAGCAGCGGTCACAGGTTCATGATAGCAATTTGTTAGAATCATTATACTTTGTCGTATACAAGTATTAATGTTATGCATAAGTTCCCCCTACTTATTCTCTAGGTTCAAAGTATATGTCCATACGATTCCAAAGAAATAGAGGACGTCTGAATCTGACTTCGCATAAGGAAGCTGAGATAAACCGAACACTATATATCTCTATAATAAGAGGAATTTAAAATAGACTTAGATTTACCCATTGGAGTATAAAAGAGAGTTGTAGTACTCATAAATACTAACGCGTGGGTATAAAGAATGTCAAAAACGGAGTTCGTATGCGAAAGTTACGACCTTCTGAAGATTTGGCTATCAGAAACCCTAATCTAACTGAACTCACAACGTGAACAAGGGTTTATTCATGACGTGAGATGTCATTTTGCCACATCTCGAAATTTAGAAGGTGTTTAACGAGGCTACAAATGGATAAGATCCAAACTCACGACGTGAGCAAGGATATCTCACAACGTGAGGAGTCACATGGACACCATCTGAAGCTAGGGATGCAAATGGCAAGCCTACAGGATAAGCATGCAAGACTCACGACATGAGTTTTATAAAAATCACGATGTGAGAGTCCAAAATCCTTACTATAAATAGCAGGTCCGACCTCAACTATTCCTTACACCATTTCTCTTTCTCCTATCTCCCTTGCTGAAGCCATCTTGCATCCCGAGCCCTGACGACCTCGTATCGCTGACCGTTTCTACTTAGATTACATAAAATCACGCTACTAGGGTGAGTTTTATGGCCCCACTTTCTAATATTTTTTGGGGAAAACACATGCTAAATATGGTATATACATCACTATTAGGTCTATATAATGGTATATTAGTATCAATATAGATAGTTATACTAATGGAGATATAGTTGTAAATATAATATTTTGAATATATACAACTATTGTCAACTTGTTTACATGCTATCGTTATAGAAATATATTAATGTAGATCTTGAGTTATACCTAATAGTCTATATATGTTGTGTGCGATATAGTTCCGAAGTTATATTCGGAAGTTCTATATGTTAAAAAGTATGTACGTTGTTATTGTTGGTTTTATGTCAATATAAAACTTGTTATGCTATATGTTTTTGTTGTTATTGGATTTATGTTAAGTTAAAACATGGTTTTACTTCAAGTTATAGCTGTTATACTGCCTAAATGTTATGAAGTTAGGAGTAATGTTTAAAAGAAAAGTCTAGTAACTTAGGGTTTTAGACACAAAACTGCTTTTGTTGTCAGGGCTATAGGAAGTTGTCGAAGTCTACATGAGTAATTGTATTCATCAACTAATATTGGGGATCTTAGCGGAAATCCTCTAAACTGTAACCGTTAATCCCGTGTGAGTGAGGAAGTCATGTATACTTAGTATACGGGTTGAAAACCCCACTTGTGATTGTTAAATACAGTCAACCATAAACAAGTGACGAACTATCCTTTTACTTGTTATTGTTCCGGCGTCGATGAAGCGTACAGTGTTGCTTCTCATGGAAATTTTGAGTGTATTGTTTCTCATGGAAATATGAGTGTGTTTTATCAGAGGTATTGTGTCTTAGCATCGGTTACAGGCTCATGGTAGTAATTTGTTAGAAACATTATACTTTGTCGTATACAAGTAATAATGTTATATATAAGTTCCCGCTACTTATACTCTAGGTTCAAAGAACGTTTAGGTATAACACTTATTTGATAAGTAGAATATTATACCTGATATATATACTGAATGTTGAAAAGTCAAAATGATACTTTCAAAACTATACTTTTGAACATGGAAAATGTGTTATTTTTATATAGAGTCAAAACCTGTGGACTAACCAACTTTATGTTGACGTATTTTAAAATGTTTGTGTTTTCAGTATTTTGAAAAGCTGGTATGTATTCGAACAGGAGAAGTTTTACTATTATCATTATGTTCATTAAGAAGTATGCCATAGTCGGATATTATCTAATAGGTTCTAGAAAAATGGTTATGTAACTTTCAATTATCAATAAAGGTATGTATTTTATTTAATATTGTTCAATGTATGTGACATAACCGTGATACGAAGAATGACTTACACCACCCGGTGTTTCCGCCGACGGCCGGGGTGCGACAGATATGTTAGGCGGGACCCTTCATGTTGGGTGAGGCACAATGTATGTAGCATATGTGGTATTTTAGGGAACTCAATAAGGTTTGTTCTTATATTTTGTGAAGTTAAATGTTTTAGGTGCTTCTGGTTCCGAAGGGAAGGGATTGACTTGATCGTACAACATCCCCTAGACTTTTATTCTACATTGAATGTTTCTGATTTTAATATGATATTTTAAGAATACTTTTAATCTGGCTATCTTTTGGAACAAATGAATGAATGGTTTTTCAGTTATTTAAAATGGATTTTTATT
The DNA here is from genome assembly GCF_052625555.1 of Lactuca saligna. Taxonomy (NCBI): domain Eukaryota; kingdom Viridiplantae; phylum Streptophyta; class Magnoliopsida; order Asterales; family Asteraceae; genus Lactuca; species Lactuca saligna. The sequence goes on along the minus strand of NC_136424.1, from coordinate 206,890,117 downwards.
TAGTATTTTGGAACTTTACAATTTTTACCCCACAAAAGTATAATCTTTTAATTATATATTGCATAGCAATCAAATAACCTGATTACACATTCCTGTTATCCTCATTTCCTAATCCTAAAAAGATGATCTTGAGGGACCTATCCTAAAAGATCTTTTGTAAACAGTTGGCATACAATACTGCTTTAGGGATTTCTTTAGCAATATGTATTAATGAGGCAACCGTGTAGGGGATGGAGCACAATGAATGACCATGTAGTTTATTAAACACTCGCAAGTAATGTCCCTACCAATGTTCCACTTGAATACCTATAATATTTAGTGGTCATCATCTATACTCCTATAGATGTCTGGACACAACAATATAATAGTACTTTGGGAACAACAGTATGACGGTACTTTGATCACAACTTATTATTTTGCACAACCCTTCATGAACTAATATTCCTGTATCACATCCCTCATTTATTATGTCACAAAACCCTTTACTAACTAAAATTTCCAATCACATCCTCTCACTTATTATTTCAAGAAACCCTTTACTAACCAAATCTAGCCTAGTCATCACCCCTGTAAATAAAGCAACCAATATTATGTCTTGCACTTACTGATAAATCTTATTTATCAAGTCATAATAAAACTATGAATATAAATATAAGTTACACTTGAACCATATTAATTGTATCTTAACTTATAAATATTTCATAGCGAAAACTGAAAAGTTACAGGCATAAATTCAGCCTGAAAGCTTCTTTTTGTCAGGCTCCTAGATACTTAGAGCTTCACTAAAATGCTAACAATTTCGGAAAAAAGTCAACCTCATAGGATCACAGAGATTTTAGATAGAATTATGAGAAATGTGTGAGAAATGAGGGTGACTTCATCCAATATTTATAGGGATTTTTATGAGGCGCGTTCCACACCCTTGTGCTACATTGTTCCTCCTGATCGGTGACACGTGTTCAAATTTTGGTAGGCCGTGTGTCACCTTCGAGAAGCTATGCACGCCACCTAAAATTTTAATAAATTTTTAAATATCACATCTTTCTCATAAGAGATATGTTGTCGATGTTCTTTAGATCCACTCATAGGTATTGGCGAGTACTACAACTTTCATTTAGACTCTGTATGCTAATTCTCACTTTATTTTTAAAGTTATATTTTTAATAGGCTTAGATTGTTTGAAGTCCATATAAAAATCATAACCCTCTCATACAAACTTCATTCTGAACTGTCTTTATATCGATGGAACCCTATTCATGAGATCTTGAACTCTTGTTTAAATTGTTTCGACTAACACTCAAACAACTTGAATTTCGATTTCTACTGTTGTGCTAAAACTTTGAAAAATCATAACTTCCTCAAATGAATTCAGATTTAGGCGTTCTCTATGCATGCTCTAATTTTAACGAGTACTATGGGTTTTGTTTTTATTACTTAGGCTAATAAGTAACCTATCTCTAATTCACTTTTTACAACACACATAGTTATGCTGGGTTGATCGCGAAACATCGAAGAAGCACAACTTCTTCATATGAAATTGGATTTAACCGCTCCTTATATCCACGAGATAGTCATCATTACTACTACACCTTTAGTTAAGATTAATTACTATATCTTAGATGACTATGCTATTTTTTTGGTTGTTATAATAACTTCCCCTTTGGATGGTTTTTCCCAAAATCATTAGTAAAACAGGGTTGGATAATGATCCCACAAGTCACCTTCCAATCTAGGTAATAACTGTAACTCCAATGTCTTTCTAAACGAGTATCAAACTTTTAGAATTCTTAACTACCGGTGGTGCTCACCATGCATCCAATCTTTATTCTTTGTTGGACCTTCAATCCTAAATTTTTAGTTACAAACTAACCTTTTTATCAGATACTCATGATGCTTCTCAAATAGACTCAATCCATGATAAGGTGTTTTCATTTTCTATTGTAACAAACCGTAGGGTCATGCTGTAATGACCTTCCATTGAACGATACAATGGCTAGACTCAAGTCTCTATGGGTCAAACTCTAGCACGAAAGACATTTTCCTTCCATCTTTTGACTAAACTCGGATACAACATCGAACATGGTTTTCTAAACCGAGTAACAGAGTTATTTAACCTAAATTGATTTGCTATGACCACTAAGGTCAGAATAACACTCATTTCCTTCATATTACGGAAACGATGGTAACGACAAAATCAAACAAAACAAACTCAACTACTAGTGCCTTGGTTACCTTTTGGTTTCTCCTGATCCAATTCGAGTCCTGTGCTTCCAGTAGCATATGCATCTACTACCTTTCATACCTACTCATACACGTCCCAATAATCTTTCTATTGTCCCCAAGTAACAATACGAGAAAAAATAATGACACATCAACTTAACACATTAAGTAATATAACATAATACTGGATTTTATATCTTTCAAAAATGATTACAATAATTTTCAAGTTCTCCATAATCCATGCCTCCTACATTAGGGTACATGACCTTATACTATCAATATGGGATGACCACTCCATATCCTAAATTCCGGATACGCGGCTTGTTAATTTCCTGAAGCAATATTTGCTTCATCTCTTGCTGTCTCCAAGGTCATCTGAAATGCTCGTGCCTTTGGTTTTCATATGACGTTTGGCTTTGCATCTTTTTTCTTATTTAGGAAGTCCTTCATTATGTATCCTTTTTCTCTATATTCAAAACATACCCTCACAATGTTCCTACATTCATCATAATATTAACCATGCCCTCCATACATGTAGCAAGTAACTTTTTCTTTGCATTGCCCAACATGCTTCCTTCTACAGTTTCCAGACCACTTCACTTCAATGTTACTCCCAAACTTATTGTTGTTGGGGCCAGAATTTTAGGATCTACTCTTTTTATCAAATTTTGAGAATCCTTTACTCTTCTTCTTCTCGTAAACTTCAGCTCGATCGATAGTTCTTTCCTAGATCATGTTGTAACATCCCAAAAATACAAGCCAAAAATTTCATTTTTAAAACATATTCTTAGCAAACCTTAGAAATAAAACGTTCACTGATCATATCATTTCATAAAAGTTAACGCATGTCTTGTAAAGAATTTCATAAAAACATAATAAATTCAGAGTACAAATTCCCAGGAGGATCTCAAAGTGCGGAATACAAGGCATGTGTGTGATGTGCCGCTACAGCGCCAGCTCCTTCCCCTTCGAAGAAGAGGTACCTGAAACCAAAACTGAAAACTGTAAGCACGAAACTTAGTGAGTTCCCCTAACATACCACATACCATACAATCACATAACATACAAACATTATCAGGCATATCTGGGTGCCCGACCTACACCTTCGGTCCTCTCGACCGGATACTGTCTAGTATATCTGGGAGCTGGCCTCCCCTTCGGTCCTCTTGACCAGATACTGACGAGTATATCACGGAGCTTGACTCCCCTTTGGTCCTGCCGATCGGATAATGACTAGCATATCTGGATGCTGGTCTCCCCTTCGGCCCTCTCGACCGGATACTGGGGACTATTTCACCCCTATCACTACCACATAACACATATATCTCATCAAATATCTAGCATGCCTACGCATGACCACCCCTTCGGCCCTATCAACCGGTGTTCTGGGGACAATCTCCCCCTACTGTCACTAGCACATAGCATCATATAATACTAGAACAATAACATATCATAGGCAATAGCAACCCTAGATGAATATCACAGAGACAAACATCTATCGTACAATCCTACTGGTGGGCAGGCATTATGGCCGTAGACCCTCCACTACTAGAAGGTAACTCACCTCAAAGTAGCTGCTGATCTGCATGGGAACTGACTGTCCCCTGTTGCTTCTGCCCCGGAAATCCTCCGACTATAATCCCCACAAAACACTCAGTCAAATGCTTCTAATTGACCTCAGGGTAAAGTGACCATTTACCCCTAACTAAACCAAGAGTCAAAATCAAAGTCAACTTCCAGTCGACCCGACTCGCCAAGTTGGCCTGCCAACTAGCCGAGTCCTTATCCCTTTGTCTGACCATTGTCCCGTCTCTACTCGTCGATTTTGGCACCGACGTGACAAGTTTTCCTTCTAAACTGATGTCTAAACGTCCTTCATCCTAGTCATCGAGTTGTATGAACAACTCGTCGAGTTCATCTTCATCCGAAGAACACTCTATGCTGAGACTCGTCGAGTTGTATGAACAACTCGTCGAGTCTGTTCTTGAGGCAAGAAGATTGCCTTGGACTCGCTGAGTCAGGGCATTGACTCACCGTGTTTCTTCATGGGTGAGTCTGGCTTCCGACTCACTGCATCACACCTCATGACTCACTACTCCACTCCGCAACCACGAAAAGGGGGAAAAGTCGGGGACTCGCGACTCGACTCATCGAGTCCGATGAACGACTAGCTAAGTATTTCGCATGCAAACACTATATACTCGATGTTGCTCGAATCCAACTCATTCCATACATAGATCTGGGTGTATAGGGCCTGATTAACATGTAAAGTTTCCAACTTTACGTGTAAATAAATACCAATGAAGGTTTTAGGGCTCAAAATGCACTAAAAGAGTAATTCTAGGGCTTTCATGCAATATGGCTCCATAAAGGTAGGAGATCTGAGCTCCTGTAACTCAATCATGCCTAGATCTAAGCGTTAATCAACTTATTGCAAAACCTAATTCGTGATCATGCTTGGAAATGGATCAAGGAGGACTTTAATGGAAATCACTAAGATGACACAACGATGCCTAGCCTCCTTCTTCTCTTCTTGATCTACTCTTCTTTCTTCATAAAATATTCAAGAAACACACCAAAGCACTTCAATCTCACAAGGAATAAGGGTTTGAACGATTTTGGGAGCTCTGAGGGTGAAGGGGGCGAGGTTGGGGCACATAAGGTTTGTTTTAATAGGGTGCAAACCCTAGAAATTTAGGTTTTCATCAGATAGCGGGGACTCGCCGAGTCTAGAATATGGACTCGTTGTGTTGCCAACTTAAATGTGTTCCAAGTCCCGTCTCTACTCAGCGAGTCGGGCCTACAACACGCCTAGTCCAAAACTAAAAATGCAAAACACTTACATAAATTTTACATACCAGGAACCAGGTGCTACAAATCTCCCCCACTTATTTTAGACTTCGTCCTCGAAGTCTGCTGCTCGATCTTGAAATAGCTCGGGGTAATGCTCCATCATTTCTTCCACCGGCTCCCAAGTCCACTCTGAGCCCTTTCGGAGCTACCACTGCACCTTCACTAATTCCACCCTCTTGTTCCTTTGATCCTTAAACTTCCGGTTGAGGATTGCGAATGGGCGCTCAATGTAATTTAGGCTATCATCAACCTGTATATACTCTAACGACACCACCGCTGAATCATCCAGTAGGCACTTCCGCAGCTGGGAGACACGGAAAGGTGCTGTGGATCTGACTGAGCTTGGCTGGCAGATCCAGCCTATATGCCACCTTGCCCACCTGGGCTACAACCCTGAATGGACCAATGTATCTCAAGCCCAACTTGCCCCACTTCCTGAATCGAATGATGCCTTTCCAGGTCTAATCGACGCTTGTCGGCGTAACTTTTCTGCCAACTCTGCACAGTCTGAAGCCTGCTTCGAACCTGCTGGATCCTCTCGGTCGTCTTGAGCACCACCTCGGTGCTCCCCATGACCTTCCGGCCAACTTCACCCCAACATATTGGGGTCCTACACCTCCATCCGTACAACATCTCGAATGGGCGACGATCAATACTCGCGTTGTCGTTGTTGTTGTATGAGAACTCAGCCAAGGGAAGATAGGTATCCTAACTACCACCAATGTCTAGCACGCATGCCCGCAACATATCCTCCAAAGTCTGGATGGTCCGCTTGCTCTGACCATCCGTCTGCGGGTGAAAGGCAGTGCTAAAATGCAGATGAGTGCCCAAATCATCACGGAACCTCTTCCAAAACCTGGAAGTAAACTGCACATCTCGGTCTGATATCACTGACACCGGCACCCCGTGCCACGCCACTATCTCCCTGATATAGATATCGGCCAACTTTTCGGCCGAGATACTCTCCTGGATCCGAATAAAATGCGCACTCTTTGTCAGTCGATCCACGATGACCCTAATCGAATCTACTCCCCGCGCAGTCGTGGGAAGCTTCGTGATAAAATCCATCATAATATCTTCCCATTTCCACAACGGGATATCCAATGGCTGCATCTTGTCGTGCAGTCTTTGATGCTCGGCCTTGACCTTCCTGCAGGTCAAACATCACTCGATGTACCAAGCCACTTCCCGTTTCATGCAGGGTCACCAATAGTCTAGACGAAGATCCAGATACATCTTCATCCCCACTGGATGAATAGAGTATCGGGATTTGTGCACCTCCTCCATCAAGATCTGGTGCACGCCTCCGTGATACGACACCCACACCCTACGGTGTAGTGTCAATAACCCTCGGCTATCATAATTGAAGGAGTTGACTTGACCCACTATTTTCTCACTCTTCCGATGTTCCTCCTTTATAGCCTCCTGATGAGCTTCCTAAATCTGCTCTAATAGTGAGGTCACCACTGTCATCATCAAACACACATCCCTGATCGGTGCCGCCTTACGGCTAAGCGTATTGGCCACCACGTTGGCCTTCCCTGGGTGATAAAGGATCTCGCAATCGTAATCCTTCACCACATCCAACCACTGACGTTGCCTCATGTTCTGATTCAGTTGATCCTTGAGGTACCTCAAACTCTTGTGGTCTGTGTAAATGGTACATCGAACCCCGTAGAGGTAATGCACTAAATCTTGAGGGCGAAGACCACCGCCCCCAACTGTAAATCATGCGTTCGGTAGTTTGCCTCATGAGGCTTCAGCGGTCTCCAGGCATAAGCAGTGACCTGTCCCCTCTGCATCAACACTACGCCTAAGCCCAAGATAGACGCATCACAGTATACCACGAAATCCTCTACACCCTCCAACAGTGCTATGATTGGCACCTCGCACAACCTCTGTCTCAGAATCTCCAACGCGGCCTGCTCCTCAGGCCCCCATCGAAAGACCACGACCTTCCTAGTCAACCGTGTCATGGGTACGACTATCCTGGAGATATCCTGAATGAATATCCGATAGTAGCCTGCTAATCCTAGGAAACTCCAAATCTCGGATGGAGACTTCAGAACCTCCCATCTCATCACAGCCTCTACCTTGGCCGGATCTACCGAAATCCCGTTCTGGTTGACGAGGTGCCCAAGAAACTGCACCTCACACAACAAAAACTCACATTTGGAGAACTTCGCGTACAATTTCTCCTTCCTCAAGGTCTCCAAAACCTCTCTCAAATGCTCCTCGTGCTCCTCCTGCATCTTAGAATAAACCAAGATGTAATCAATGCAAACTATCACAGACTGATCCAGCATCAGTCTACACATGCGACTCATGAGGTCCATGAACGCGGAAGGAGCATTGGTGAGCCTAAACGGCATCACCACGAACTCATAATGGCCATAACACGTCCGAAACGTGGTCTTCTATACATCCTCCTCTCTAACCCTCATCTAATGATAGCCTAAATGCAAATCAATCTTGGAGAACCAAGATGCTCCCTGTAACTGATCAAAGAGGTCAGCAATCCTCGGGAGTAGGTAACGGTTCTTCACCGTCACCTTATTCAGCTCCCGGTAATGTATACACATCTGATGCGACCCGTCCTTCTTCCTCACAAACATGATCGGGGCTCCCCAGGGTGAACTGCTCGGTCGAATAAATCCCTTATCTAGCAGCTCCTGCAGCTGCGTAGACAAATTCGGCATCTTGGGAGGAGCCAACCGATACGGTGCCTTGGCTATCGAAGCCGCACCAGGAACTAGGTCGATCCTGAACTCTACCTGATGCTCTAGAGGTATTCCAAGAAGCTCGTCTAGGAACACATCAGTGTAGTCTCGCACCACTGGAAACTCGTTCACCGTCGCCTTACTCATCTCCTAGGTATCCATAACATACGCGACATATCCCGCGCAACCCTATTGAAGGTAGCGCCTAGCTCTCGTTGCTGAACATACTACAGGTCCACGCTGTGGCCTCTCGCTGTGGATCACCAACTCTCCCCCACTTGGGGTCCTTATCCGCACTAACTAATGTGCACAATCTATCATCGCCACATTAGGGCTCAACCAATCCATGTCTATAATCACCTTGTTCCCCCGCAAAGGGATGGGAAACAAATCCACCAAATAGCGCTCCTCAAATAACCTTAGGACATAATCGATGAATACTGCCGACGCTCGCACCGATCGATCATCGGCAATCTCTACCTCTAAAGGGCAATCCAACATGCCCGAAAACTCAGTAAACCTCTTGCTAAGCACAAGGGATACAAATGATCGGGTGGCACCCGAGTCAAACAACACCTGAACAGGAATATCGTTCACATGGAACGATCCTAACGCATATACACATAGCACATACAAATATCATAACATCATAAAAATAAGATAGAGGGAAAGAATCATACCCATCACCACGTCAGGTGCAGTGCGAGCCTCCTCTGTAGTTAGATGAAACGCCCGGATCCTCACTACTGGACCTCTGCCTTGCCCTGCCGGCCATCTGTAATCCGTAGGGTAGCTGGAGCTGGTGCCTTAACCAATGCTCATGCTGTCAGCTGGGGGCAATTGGCCTTTTTGTGGCCTTTCTGGTTGTAGTGGAAACACAGCAACTCCGATGTCTGAATCACAGGTGCAGGGGTGGTACAATCCCTGTTGAAGTGCCCTAACTTGCCGCACTTGTAGCAGCCTGATGATCCTAACTTGCATGCTCCCTCGCGTGTCTTCCCTCTCCCTGGCAATCATAGAGTCTAGGGTAGGGCAAGCTGAAAAAATAACATGCTCCCGAATATCAGCTCGTAGCATATCATGATAGCGGGTCCTCCTCATATCCTCATCACTTGCGTACTGGGGCACCAGCAACACCCTCTCCCGGAGCATGGTGGTGATCTCCACCATAGTCTCCGTCGTTTGTCTTATATCTAGGAACTCGCTGGCCAACTGCTGAAGCTCGACCGCCGGTGCAAACTCTACCCTGAACCTGGTCACGAAGTCCTACCAGGTCATAGCCTCGACAACCGAGGCTCCCAACGAGTCAGCAACGGACTCCCACCAATCCCTTGCTCGATCTCTCAAACATCCTGTTGCATATCTCACCTTCGACCCCTCAGGGCAGAAGCTAGTCAACTGTGCAAACTCAATGTCTACAATCCATCGTCTGGAACCTATGGGGTCCTTTTCCCCGTGAAAATCCGGCGTACCACTGCCCCAGATGTCCTTGAAGGACAATGTGCGAGATCCCAACTTGCCAGATGCCATGTCGCACCTGAATGCCCTGAATCGATCCTCCGTCATCTCTAATATCCCTTCCTTGATCTACCCGAAGATAATGGGGGTCAACTCAAGGATGCCTCTGGTGATCTCTGGTGCGATGAACTCGCGCAGCCCCTCATCTACTGGCTCAGAACCTGATCCCGAACCCGACCCCTCTCATGTACTACCAATTGTTGGCCTCGAGTGTAGTACCACCATTTTTAAATACAAAACTAATAACCGTTAGTGATACCGATACCTCTGGAGGGATCACACCTACTACAAGTTCCCTGGTCTTATCTTGGCCTTCCTCGGTTCGGGTACGGATCCTCTGCTTTCAGTAGTACGGGCCCATACTACCTTCCACATATATCCGTACCTTCTCCAAGGACAGACTTGACTCCACCAGATCCCTTACGCTACCGCTGATCTCTGTGACTCTTATCCTAGGCTCACCCTAGGAAACCTGTGACTCCACCCAACCTAGTCCTCAGCTGCTAAAGGTCTCTTTGTGATTCCAATTAGCTATTACCTGAATACAATCACATGCGACGAGGCTCGGATAATCCTTCGAGTAAGGGACTCATCCCTACAACGGTTAGGACTCAAACAAGAGCTATGCAATAGGGTCAAATCCAACACTCTGAGATTATTCAACCCTGATCACATGTGACTTTAACGTATTCACCTAACAGCTAACTCCCATCACTCAAAGCCCACGTAGCACAAAGCAAACAACATTTGGACAGAAGGAAACAATTTCAAGCAATTCTATCCGCGTAGAGAGAAATTGAACTAGCATACAATGCTAAACTCGTACTATCAGGCATAACCTAAACCGGCTATCCTACTACTGTCTACTCAATTCTACCATGCAGCTTTTCATACACTTTAGCACATAAAGAAGTCACATAAGGCATCACTCGTAGATCCTTGGTCCTATTCTAGCATGTTGCTCTACTGAAAATGATAAACATAAAAAAAGCGGGTATGGGTACTTTGGGGAACACTTACTTGAGCTTGGCCGGTCACGCACATCACACACATTATTCTTTCTTAAAACCCTTTACTTACCCTTTTAGAAAACATTTTCTCTTTCAAAATCTTTTAATCCCTTGATTTGAGTTCAGATACCCCCGAAGGTGTGTCTGAATCCCTCAAACCAGGCTCTAATACGAACTTGTAACAAATTCTGAGGAGGATCTAATAGTACGGAATACAATGCGTGTGTGTGATGAGCCGCTACAGCGCCAGCTCCTTCCCCTTCGAAGAAGAGGTACTTGAAACAAAAACTGAAAACTGTAAGCATAAAGCTTATGAGTTTCCCCAACATACAACATACCATACAATCACATAACATACAAATATTGTCAGGCATATCTGGGTGCCCGACCTACCCCTTCGGTCCACTCGACCGAATACTGTCTAGTATATCTGGGAGCTGGCCTCCCCTTCGGTCCTCTTGACCGGATACTTACCAGTATATTTGGGAGATTGCCTCCCCTTCGGTCCTCTCGATCAAATACTGACTAGCATATCTGGGTGCTGGTCTCCCCTTCGTTCCTCTCGACCAGATATTGGGGACTATTTCACCCCTATCACTACCACATAACACTTATATCTCATAAACTATCTAGCATGGCTAGGCATGAACGCCCCTTCGGCCCTATCGACCGGTGTTTTGGGGGACTATCTCCCCCTACTATCCCTAGCACATAACATCATATCATACTAGCACAATAACATATCACAGGTAGTAGCAAACCTAGATGAATATCATAGAGACAAACATCTATCGTACAATCCTACTGGTGGACCGGCATTGTGGTCGTAGACCCACCGCTACTAGAAGGTAACTCACCTCAAAGTAGCTGCTGATCTGCATGGGAACTGACTGTCCCCTGTTGCTGCTGCCCCGGAAATCCTCCGGCTATAATCCCCACAAAACACTCAGTCAAATGATGTTAATTGACCTCAGGGTAAAGTGACCATTTAGCCCTAACTAAGCCAAGATTCAAAGTCAAAGTCAACTTCCAGTTAACCCGACTCGCCAATTTGGCCTGCCAACTCGCAGAGTCCCTATCCCTTTATATGACCATTATCCCATCTCTAATCGTCGAGTTTGGCACCGACTCGATGATTTTTCCTTCTAAACTGATGTCCAAACGTCCTTCATCCTACTCACCGAGTTGTATGAACAACTTGTCAAGTTCGTCTTCATCCGAAGAACACTCTATGTTGAGACTCGCCGAGTTGTATGAACGACTCGCCGAGTCTGTTCTTGAGGAAAGAAGATTGCCTTGGACTCGCCAAGTCAGGGCATTGACTCGCCGAGTTTCTTCATGGGTAAGTCTGGATTCCGACTCACTGAGTCATACCCCATGACTCACTACTCCACTCCAAAAAACACGAAAAGGGGGAAAATTCGACGACTCGCGACTCGGCTTGCCGAGTCCGATGAACGACTAGCCGAGTCTTTCGCATGCAAACAATATATACTCGATTTTGCTCAAATCCAGCTCATGCATACATAGATCTGGGTTTCTAGGGCCTGATTAACACGTAAACTTTCCAAGTTTACATGTAAATAAACAACAATGAAGGTTTTAGGGCACAAAATGCACTAAAAGAGTAGATTTAGGGCTTTCATGCAATATGGCTCCATAAAGGTAGGAGATCTGAGCTCTTGGAGCTCAATCATGCTTAGATCTAAGGGTTAATCAACTTATTACAAACCCTAATTCGTGATCAAGCTTGGAAATGGCTCAATGAGGAATTTAATTGAGCTATAAGGGACTATAAGCATGAAAACATGGCGAAATTGAGTTATACATCAAGGAAATCTTTAAGATAACACAAGTATGCCTGCGCTCCTTCTTCTCTTCTTGATCTACTCTTCTTTCTTCTAAAAATCTTCAAGAAACACACCAAAGCACTTCAATCTCACAAGGAATAAAGGTTTGAACAATGTTGGGAGCTCTGAGGGTGAAGGGGGCATGGTTGGGGCGCATAAGGTTGGTTTAAATATGGTGCAAACCCTTGAAATTTAGGGTTTCATTAGACAGCAGGAACTCGCCGAGTCTAGAATATGGACTCGCCAAGTCGCCAACTTAAACGTGTTCTAAGTTCCGTCTCTACTTGGCGAGTCGCGCCTACAACTCAGCGAGTCCAAAGCTAAAAATGCAAAACACTTAGATAAATTTTACATACCAGGAACCAGGTGCTACACATGTCTTCAACAAACTTGGCAATCCTGATGGTTGATTCAAGAGTGTGTGCATGACGTATTGGCATAGAGTACTCTTATGTTAGTTCCTTCACATACCTATCTACTTATGTTATCTCTTCTAGAACAATGTGCAAGGTGACCTCCATCTTTCATATGAAGGCATTAGTGTACTCACGAATGGGCATCTTACCCTCCTTCAGCGTTAGAAACTTGTTCTCCAACTCTTGCATGTTTTGGGCTGAGCAAAATTTGCATTTGAATTACACCAAGAACTACGCTCATGTTAGTTGCAGTGGTTCATTAGGGTTTATGCTCTTTCATAACATATTCCACCAACGAACAACCCTACCCCTAAATCGACACATATCATAAGTGGCATGCATTGCCCTTGCAACCACATGTTAAAAAGGATAGCTTAATCTCATAAATCCAATCCATAACTCCAGTTGAATCTTCTTTCCCATAAACAGTCGACGGTTTGCAAGTCATAAAGTCCTTATACTTGCATTGATTCCTATTGATCCTTACGTCTGGATGGTTTCTTTTAACCACTTTTGGTTTGGCTACAAACCTGTTGTATCTTCCTTCCTATGATTGTTCCTCATTCAATTATGCTTGCACAATTGGTGTATTAGGTTCATCAATATTCTCGTTTTGTAGTTGTTGTTTCTCCTTTATTTGTTGGTCTAGCATGACTTGCATTATTTCTTGAACGCTTGTGATTGTGATTGGTTCTGGTGTAGGTATTTCCTCTAGTTCATGCTCCACTATATGAGGTTCAGACTGCTGATTTCCATTACCATTTCCTAATCGGCTATGTGTCCTTACCATGACAATTTGTATACCAAAGCAGGCGTTCAGTGTACCGAGATGTCAGTTTATTATGATGGCGAGGGTTTTAGTTATCTTTAGACACATAATGCTCATTATCACTCCAAAATTTTATATGTCAGTTCTAATACATCATTTATATGTTTAGAATCCTTAACAAAAACATTCCAAATCAAGGTCGACAACAAACCCTAAATCTAGTCAGTTAATAACAATTTAGGTATGCAATCTAAGGCTTGCTATACTATAAATCATTAACACAAAACATCAAAATAGTCATCTCATCATAAAATAAGTTGGTGTTTCTTTCAATTCAGGGATACAACCTAAAATATAATAGACACACAGCTCATGGTCATCGCTTAGCATTCTAAGTTTAAGTGTATAAATACTCGAAATTTCGAGGTTGCTTAAACTAATGCTCTTATACCAACCGTGACATCCCTAATTTTACGGACAACTAAATTTTTTTTATTTATGCTTATTTAAAACATAGTATTCTTTTATTAATGTGGAATTTTTCCCAAAAATCAATATCAAAAGCATTTGCAAAGAAACATTTTTCAATAATATTCAAAAGATTTGGATGTCATAACTAATACAAAAACATAAGCATAAACTACTCTTTACCAGCCTTGCATGAATTATTTAATGGCCTAAAACTCCATAAATCTCTCGGTAGATTCAAAAATCTAAACCTTCATACCGCTACCCGTGATTCATAAAAAAATGAGTGAGCCAGACTTGGGAGCCTGGTTGGCACATAAGGTTGTCAACCCATAATATTATAATATTTTAATTATATATTTAACAACAATCAAATAATCTGATTTACCATTTCCTTTATCCTCACTTCCTAATCCTAAAATGATGATCTCGTGGGACCTATCCTAAAGGATCTTTTTTAAATAGTGAGTAGACAACTTTTCTTTGGGTATTCTGTTAGCAATACAAATTAATGAGGCAACCATGTGGGGGATAGAGCACTAAAAATGAACTCATAGTTAATGAAACACCTATAGGTAATGAGCCTACCTTTTCTCTGCTTGACTACCAAGAATAGTACATGGTCGTCATCTATACTCCCCTAGATGGATGCCTGGATGGGCACAGAAGTATGATAGTACTTCGGGCACAACAGTACGATAGTACTTTGATCACAACTTATTATTTTGGACATCCCATCACGAACTAATATTCTCCTATCATAGCCTCTCGTTTATTATTTCACATAGCTCTTACTAACCAATATTTCCTATTACTGCACATAACCCTTTACTAACCAATATTGCCTATCAGAACCTCTCATTTATTATTTCACACAACCCTTCATTACCCAATTACATTTTGGCTATGAGAAATATATAGCTTAATCAAGTAAACACTATATCATGATGCAAAAATATATTAAACACATCTAAATATAGAAAGTAACATTTAAGCTTTATAATAATTGTATCTATGTGTACGTTGAAAGTAACCGAGCACTCACTTGTCAAAAGTAGATGACTGGTGATTTGGGAAGCTTGGCACCTAACACCATAGCTTTTCCTTTTGGAAGACATAGTTATATATATCATTGGGTTTTAGACTTATATTCTTCTTACTAGTGATTGTTTAGATTCATTAACAATCCCAATGTCTACAGGTCTATAGTTGATAAGGAGCAACCATGTAACATCATATCGGAGGTAAGGCACTTTTGTTATATAGAGTACACTAGTTGAAAATCCCTCTTTAAACACCTCATTATGTCTAACCTAGACAACACCCCCATAAGTAGATCAATCAATATTATGACATGGAATTATTGACAACCCTAATTTATAGATTCATAATGACGCCTATGAACAGGAAGTCACGAGCAGAACTCCAGCCTGGAAGCTTCTTTTTTCCAGGATTCTAAATACTCAAAATTTCACAAAATTTCTCAGGAGTCCAGGAAAGGTCGGTCTCAAAGGATCAGAGTGATTTCAGAGATAATTGTGAGAAATGTGTGAGAAATGAGGCTGACTTCAGCCTCTATTTAAAAGGATTTTATAACATCCCAAAAATCTGTTGGATAAGGTGTCTAAGTCCATAACTTATTTGGTATATACTTGACCCGACCGGCATGGTCCATTTGGGTTGCATCTCATCCAAACTATTATGGATAATTTTATGAGAGTAATACACATATGTTTATTAATATATTATAAGTTATAATATATTAATATGAAGTTATGTTATTTAATTAGTTTTAGTCTTAAATTAATTATGAATTAATTTAGAGATTAAAAGGAAGACTAATTAAATTATGGGCTATTGATTTTATATAGTGTGGGCTAAGACTCATTTGTTAATGGGCTAGGCTTATATGGAAGTCCATGGATGATCCATGGAGCTTTTAACCCATGGATCCTTGGAAAGGAAAAGACATGGGTTATTACGGTTTCACCCTAACTATGCACACTATATAAGCATGCTTATGGAGCATGAAATGGCAACTAGTGAACTAGTGTGTGTAAGCTTGTGTGTGGCTGAAAATTATACAAGTGTGTATACTCTCTCAAATTTTTTCAAGAGTTTGTGGTGTTTTGTGATTCCATTTGAGGCATTCACACTATTGGTGCTTGGCCCTCAATCTCCTTAGAACCAAACTCATCAAAAGGTATGTAATCTCTTCTAACTCTTTTATGTTGAAATGTTCCCCATGCCATGTTAGATAGGTTATAAACCTTGGAAAATTTATTATTTTTCATGTATTTAGACAAACATAGATCCAAGGTTTATTAGGGTTGTATGCACACTTAGGAAGTGTTAGATTGCTCAAAACCCAACAGTGGTATCAGAGCTTAGGCTTGCTTGTTTGATACTTGATGCAAAATAGTGAAAAAAGTCGAAATCGTTGCTGTCTGGATGACGGACTCGCCGAGTCCATGGGGGGGACTCGACGAGTCCAAGGCAAACTTCAACCTACTCGTCGAGTAGCTTCATGCACTCGACGAGTAGGATCGAAAGAGTGCAGTTTTTCGACTTTTGCTGCTAGAAATGGACTAGAAACATTACCCTAAACTGTTTTGGTGTTATAAAACTTATTTTAGTTGGTGTAATGGTTGTTCTAATCCATTTACAATAGCATATATCAAAATTCCATGATTTTATGTGTTCATATAATTCTTGAAATTTTTGATGATCATGTTCATGTTCTTATGAATTTAGAAAATGATAGGAATTATTTGCTGAATTGTTTAGAATTAATTCTTAATCACTTATGTGTTTTAATGGAGTCCATAATTTGTCCTCAAGTTATGGATTTCCAAAGGTCACTTTTATTTAACACACACTTAAAACACATAAGTTACATGAAAAGGAAGAGTCTTCATTTTTATGAACCTTTAATTCATAAGTTATGAAATGAAGAGTTTTGCATAGTTACAAAACTTGCCCTCAAGTTTTGGAATTCGTAAAGTTTCACACACTTTAATAAACTTTAATTCCAACCCTTAGAGTTTTAATAGTTAAAATTCAACCCTTATACTATTTATAACATTAATGGTTAATTATTATATATATGTATAAGTATAAGTCGTTTTACCGTTAGTAGGCCTCATTCACGAAGCCGGTCTATAAGGTGGGTATAAGGTTGTTGCCTATAAAATGGCGACTTAATGGGTGTCCATTCTCACCCACTGCTTGCTTGATCGGTGGAGGGTCATTAGCCGAATGGGTAGAACAATGACTTTAAATCCTCATTAAAAGTATAATGATTATTATAAAGTAACTAAACTCTTTTAATTCCCAATCTTAGTTACTTTAGGAAAAATGTGAACATGGTGCTAGTCCAGGGAATTCACACTTTGTACCTTACCAAGTCGTTGGTGGAGCGTGTGTGGTTAACCGGCACACTAACTAGGACTAGTAAGGATCACGAAGGGTGACTTAATGTTTGTCATAGATCAATGGAGCGTGTGTGGTTAACCGGCACACTGATTAGGTGATAATATTAAGGGTACCAAGTGAATTAGCATGGTTATTCACACCTTGTTTTGTGATCCTTGGCATCCCATTCACAAAACTTGAAGGGCACAATCGAGATTGAAACATGCCATTGAAAAGTTCAATGAATCTCAAAAGAATCTAGGAATTTCAAATCCAATTAAACCTAATAAATCATTTCGTTTTCATGGTGGAAATTGGTAAATCGTCATTCACCTACCTTTCAAATATATTATTACTTAGATTACGGCATCCCTCTTCTAAGTATAATATATTGTGATTGGGTCCTAGCCTTAATATTACATTTGGGTGTCTTATTAAGGATCCTATACATCTAATCTAAACTTACTCTCTTCTTTCAGATGACTTCCAACACTAATGCTTCGGGCTCTAAACCAACTGGTTCTTTCTCTCTCATGAATCTCTGTGGGAGGGTCATCTTTGATGGTTCCAACTTCATGGATTAGATTAGGAACATCAGGATGGTTACTCGTTATGAGGACAAAGAATATGTCCTCGATAAGGAGTTAAAAGAACTTGATGAGTCTACTGCTACTCCTGAGGAGATCGTTGAATTCAGGACTCATGAGAGAGATGCTACTAAGGTGGCATGTATCATGATGGCCACGATGACAGCCGAGCTCCAAACGTCATATGAAGATTTCTACCCTTTTGAGATGCACCAAGACCTGATGGAAAGGTACCATCAGAGTGCTCGTTAGGAACGGTATGAAATAATCTCCTCCATAATAACAACCCGCATGAAGGACGGTGAATCTGTCACGGGCCACATGCAAAAGATGCAAAGGTATGTGGACCGTTTGCTGAAGCTCAACGTAAACATCCCTGAGGAGTTGGCAATTGACATCATTTTGCACTCCTTGCCTTCTTGTTATGATCATTTTCGAATGACATATCATATGAACAAGGAGGAAGTTACTCTCAGCAAGCTTCAAGGACTCTTGAAGACCGCGGAATCCGGTCTTAAGGGCAAGGCGGTTGTTACCTCTCCTACTTCTACTCTAACATCTACCCCTGTTTTAGCTATTGGGCAAGGCAAAGGGAAGAAGAGGAAGCACCCTTCGAAGGGTACCAAGGGAAAGTCTCTTGAAGGCTCCTCATCAAAGACTAAGAACGGTTCTGTCACTCCTTCTGCCATTCCCAAGGATGTTGAATGCTTTTATTGCCATGAAAAGGCACACTGGAAGCGAAACTGCCCTAAGTACTTGCAGGATCTAAAGGATGGGAAGGTGAAACCCACCCATGCAGGTATTTACACTATATTGTCTAATTACTCAACATATTCTAACTCTTGGGTGCTTGATACAGGATGTGGTATTCACATATGTTCTGATTTGCAGGGCCTAAGAAGAAGTGAGAATGTGGAGCACGACAAGATAAACTTGATCATGGGGAATAGGAAGGCTTCACCTGTTTCCAAGATTGGAGTTTATACTTTGTTGCTAAATAATGGGTTAAAATTAGATTTGAATAAATGTGTGTACTTGTCTGATATGGCGAGGAATATTATTTCTTTTCATGCTTTGTACAAACAAGGTTTTACCTTTTCGTTTGATAATGAATGTGGCGGTATTAATGCTTTCTTTAATAATGTCTTTTATTTTAAAGCGTTACCTTGTGATGGTGTGTATGAAACTGTGTCGATTATAGACAACTTAGGAAATAATGTGTTGTATATTGATTCTTCTACTAGCCTAGATAAAGCATCATTCTGGCATTGTCGTTTTGGACATGTAAACAAGAAACGCATAGGCCAACTCCAAAAGAGTGGAGTCTTGGAATCATTTGACCTTAAATCAGATGATAGTTGTGAATCTTGTCTACTTGGAAAGATGACAAAATCACCCTTCACTGGAACTTGTGAGAGGGGTGAGGGTTTGTTGGACCTAATACATACCGATGTATGTGGGACATTCAAAACCGCCACAAGGGATGCTAATCGGTATTATGTGACTTTTATTGATGATTTTAGTAGATATGGATATGTCTACTTAATCAAACATAAGTTAGAAACCTTTGAAAGGTTTAAGGAATTCAAACAGGAAGTAGAAAATCAATTGGGCAGGAACATTAAGATGCTTCGATCCGATCGAGGTGGTGAGTATCTTAGTACTGAGTTCCTTGACTATCTTAAGGAGTGTGGGGTTGTCTCACAATTGACTCCTCCCACGACACCGCAGCTGAATGGTATAGCTGAGAGGCATAATCGAACCTTGTTAGACATGGTTCGCTCTATGATGAGTCGAGTTTCGTTACCAATCTCTTATTGGGGGTATGCCTTAGAGACTGCCGCCCATATCCTTAATCTAGTCCTTACAAAGAAGGTTACCAAAACACCTCATGAGATGTGGACTGGGAAGGCTCCCAATTTGGACCACATCAAAATTTGGGGTTGCGAAGCTTTCATGAGGCGTGAAACTCATGATAAGCTTGAACCCCGAAGCGAAAGGTGTATTTTCATCGGCTACCCACAAAAATCCTTCGGCTACCTCTTCTACAGACCCATTGAGAATGTGGTCTTTGTAGCACGAAGAGGGGCCTTTCGCGAGAAAGAATTTATAAGCCAAGGAGACAGTGGGAGGCAAATTGATCTTGAAGAAATTCAAGAATCAATTGGTGAAGGAACATCAGACACTAGCAATCAACCTGAGGAGGAAACTCCTGTTGATCCAGCTGACAAGTCTGTACCTCCAAGGCGTTCTACACGGGTTAGAAACACACCTTCGTTTTATTATGGCTTTCATATTACTACGGAAGGTGACACGTTTATCAGCGATAGTACATTGGTAAATTTGGATGAACCCAGCAGTGTTAAGGAAGCCATGGCAGGCCCAGAGTCTGCTAAATGGAAGGAGGCTATGGACAGCGAGATACAGTCCATGTATGAAAATAAAGTTTGGAACTTGGTTGACCATGTACCACGCCGTAAAACAGTTGGGTGCAAATGGATCTTCAAGAAGAAGACAGACATGGAAGGAAAAGTGAATACTTATAAGGCTCGACTGGTCGCGAAGGGTTTTACTCAAACTCAAGGTATTGATTATGATGAAACCTTCTCGCCGGTAGCAAAGATTAAGTCTATTAGGGTTATGCTAGCCATCGCAGCATTTCATGATTATGAAATATGGAAAATGGATGTCAAAACTGCTTTCCTTAACGAAAAGTTGGCTGAGGATGTGTACATGAATCAGCCAGAGGGTTTTGTCAGTGCAGAGTACCCCAATAGAGTATGCAAGCTTGAGAAATCCATTTATGGATTAAAACAAGCATCTCGTAGCTGGAATCTTTGTTTCGATGAGAAGGTCAAAGAGTTTGGTTTCTCGACAACCGAAGATGAGTCTTGTGTGTATGTCAGAGTTAGTGGGAGTATAGTTAGCTTATTGGTACTGTATGTGGATGACATACTACTTATAGGAAATGACATCCCAACCTTGCTGGAGGTTAAGTCCTAGCATGGGAAGTGCTTTGCTATGAAGGACCTAGGGGAGGCTGCCTATATCCTAGGGATAAGGATATTAAAAGAAAGGAGTAGAAGACCAATTGGACTTAGTCAGAGTACCTACTTGGATAAGGTGTTGAAAAGGTTCAACATGGAGAATTCCAAGAAAGGAGATTTACCGATCCAAAGTAATACCAAACTGAGTAAGACTCAGAGTCCATGTACAGTATGCTTCCGCTGTTGGCTCGATCATGTATGCTATGACTTGTACCTGTCCTGATGTGGCATTTTCTTTGAGCATGGTCAGCAGGTATCAGGGGAACCCTGGCAAGGCTCATTGGACTGCGGTAAAGAACATTCTTACCCTTGGTGGGAGTGATGACTTGAGAATATTAGGGTATAGTGATGCTAGTTTTCAGACTGATAGGGATAACTTCCGCTCTCAGTCAGGCTGGATCTTTACCTTAAATGGAGGGGCAATTTCTTGGAAGAGTTCCAAGCAGGAGACGGTGGTTGATTCGACTTGTGAATCAGAGTATATAGCAGCGAGTGAAGCAGCGAAGGAGGCGATATGGCTAAAGAACTTCATCGAAGACCTTGGAGTTGTACCAGCTATTAAGGAACCTATGGAGATTTTCTGTGACAACAATAGTGCGGTTGCCTTAGCCAAGGAACCAAGAGATCATGGTAGATCCCGACACATTGATAGAAAATATCACTTCATAAGACACAAGATTGAAGAAGGACTCCTCGTGGCAAGGAGGATATCATCGGATGAGAATCCTGCAGATCCCCTTACGAAGGGACTGACGAGGGTTAAGAATTTTCAGCATGCGAGACGCATCGGGCTGAGGGATGATATTAGTTTTACAGATTAGATAGTTTTCTTGAAACTTGTAAAATGTAATCGACGTTTGATGATGAATAAAATTTGTGATTTATTTATGAGTAAAGTGTTACTATCATTGTCAATTATTTACTATTGTTTCAGTTTTGCATGTTTTGACTTCCAGAATAATTAATTTATTCAAACCTCCACAATCGATCATACGTCGGAAGTAGGTATGAATCAAGATTGTCATGAATTGGGTTTGTAGATGGCTAAAAGGTGTTTAGACATGGCAATGGTTGTTGCAACATTCATGAGTACTTATAAGTTATGAGTATTGGTATAAACCCACGCTCACTTGTATCACTTCATGGAATTTATCTCGAGTGATCGTCAGACGATAACATCATATAAATCTGTAAACCTAGAGATATGAGTTGTTTCCTATGAGTTGGTTGTGCATTGATTGCACGTAAACGCATCAGTAACTTGATGTTATAAAACGTGCCTTTGTGTACAATTCAATAAGTAGTAGAACAAGCATATCAGTCGAAGTTTATCTGTTCCTTCTATAAATAGAAGCGATATCTGGGCCCCTCGATGATTTTGTGTTGACCCATGTACCGGGCCCGGTCAGAACTAAACCGATGCGTTCAGTGAAGTTCTTCGTCAAACAAATTGGAAAATCAAGAAACAACTGCTAGACAATAAGCAAGACATAGTTCCATGTGTTTGTCCGGCTAATATCATGAGAACAGAGGATTATGTGATCACTTTTCTTAAAATGGCGCTTCATAGTTCGACGGAGTTTTCGTGTGCTAAGATTGTTGGTTGGTTCCTGAAGTTATATTGGCAAATACAGTTATTAGACTTATCCAAGTGGGAGTCTGTTGGGTAAGGTGTCTAAGTCCATAACTTATTTGGTATATACTTGACCCAACCGGCATGGTCCATTTGGGTTGCATCTCATCCAAACTATTATGGATAATTTTATGAGAGTTATACACATATGTTTATTAATATATTATAAGTTATAATATATTAATATGAAGTTATGTTATTTAATTAGTTTTAGTCTTAAATTAATTATGAATTAATTTAGAGATTAAAAGGAAGACTAATTAAATTATGGGCTATTGATTTTATATAGTGTGGGCTAAGACTCATTTGTTAATGGGCCAGGCTTATATGGAAGTCCATGGATGATCCATGGAGCTTTTAACCCATGGATCCTTTGAAAGGAAAAGACATGGGTTATTAGGGTTTCACCCTAACCATGCAAACTGTATAAGCATGCTTATGGAGCATGAAATGGCAACTAGTGAACTAGTATGTGTAAGCTTGTGTGTGGCCAAAAATTATACAAGTGTGTATACTCTCTCAAAGTTTTCCAAGAGTTTGTGGTGTTTTGTGATTCCATTTGAGGCATTCACACTATTGGTGCTTGGCCATCAAACTCCTTAGAACCAAACTCATCAAAAGGTATGTAATCTCTTCTAACTCTTTTATGTTGAAATGTTCCCCATGCCATCTTAGATAGGTTATAAACCTTGGAAAATTTATTATTTTCCATGTATTTAGACAAACATAGATCCAAGGTTTATTAGGGTTGCATGCACACTTAGGAAGTGTTAGATTGCTCAAAACCCAACAAAATCAAGTGTAAAATTTTCATTTTTTGTATGCCCAAAAAATTCATTAACCTATAATCCAGCATCTAGAAGAGTTTCAACAATTATCAGAGTTAAAATCCCAAAATCACATATTGTTGAAAATACGGGTGTATGCACTACAATCAAGCTGGGTCGTTCCCTTTTGAACTGCAGATACCTAAAACCAAAAATCACAAATTGTAAGCACGAAGCTTAGTGAGTTCCCCAAATACCACATACCATACATACAATAAACATACAGTAAACACATAGTGGGCCACACCCTATCATTGGGTCTTGCCCGGCATCGGACCCCGTCTGGCATCGAGCCCCGCCCGACATCGAGTTGAGCTCGGTAAAATGGGCCCCGCCCAACATACAATAGAATATATCAAATAAACACATACACATGCAATAATCACAAAGATACATATCATACAAATATCCATCAGGGCCCGCCCGACATCGAGCCTTAGCCCGAAAAACATATGAACACAAGCACATGCAAGATTCACGGAGACAGCTAGCATACTAACAACATAACATAAACATGGGACAACATTGGTGCTTTTGACCCACTAAACCAGATAAGGAAACTCACCTCGAATGTAGAAGCTCACTGAAAGGATTCCCTAACTGTTTCCCTAACAACGCTTCTAAATTATCAGATCATAAATAACATCCAATTAGGAATTGGGTTCCAATCCATGTCCACAACTTCGTACCTGGGGTAAAAAGACCATTTTACCCCTAACCTACCCTTGTCCGAATCCAAGACCCAAACTACAATCTGAAAGGCCCAAAGTCCCACTAATCAACCAATGGCCCAATTTTCCAAATTGGGCCCTAACCCCATACTTGGCCTTTACTTAAGGCCCAACCATTCTTTCTAGCCAAACACTT
Source organism: Lactuca saligna (assembly GCF_052625555.1). Classification (NCBI taxonomy): domain Eukaryota; kingdom Viridiplantae; phylum Streptophyta; class Magnoliopsida; order Asterales; family Asteraceae; genus Lactuca; species Lactuca saligna. The sequence goes on along the minus strand of NC_136424.1, from coordinate 206,865,918 downwards.
TGTATCTCAATGGCCCATTAATAACTCAAGCCCAAAATGCTAGTAACTACTAGATCCATCAAAGCTAAATAATGGCCTAAATTTCCAAATTGGGCCCAACCTCATATAGGCCTTATCCGAAGCCCATAATTCCCTTAATTACAAATCATATTACCTCAAGTTCACCTTAGGACAATGTGATCAATGACATAAATTGAGAGGTCAGAGTCAACGGTACAAGTTGACCCAACTTGCCGAGTTGTCCTTCAACTCATCGAGTTTCTCCATCAATCTACACAGATCGGGAAAAACCAAGTCAACTTGTCAAGTTGACCAACAAACTTGTCGATTTCTCCTAATAACCAATAAACTTAATGCATTAAGCTAACTTCATCGAATCCAAGAGCTCAAAAGCTCAGATATCAATCAAAATGAGATCAAGAAGGGTAAAGTTTCCAACTTTTCCCCTAGGAACCACCTAATGGGTCAAAACCTAAACCCTAAACTTAAAAGGGTGAGGGCTTAATCATTAAGCACTTAATATCAAAGACAAAACCCCAAAATGCATATCTGACACCATAGAGCTGGAAACCACGTAAAGTTACCAACTTTACATTCACGCAAGCCTAGGGGAAGCTCAATTGCTCAAAAACGGCTAAATGAAAGACTTAATGAATGCAAAGCCCTTAAACCCATAAAGTTGCCACCTTTATGCCAAAAGAGCTCATGAATATCATAGATCTGAAATAATAAACACTTGGGACTTCTACTTCCCTAACAACCACCCATCCATGGGTAGAATCATACAATCTAACCCACGAAGAGATCTAAGCAAATATTAAGCAAAGTTAGAACTTTATACCCAAAATGTCCTGGAAATGGAGCAGAGAATCAAGATCTGAAAGCTCCTACTTGAACCACCACCTTGAACCAAGCTTCTCTTCCTTTAATGAGCTTCAAACACATAAAAACACACCCACAATAAGCTCACAACACTCAAGGAGGCTCTAGGATTTCGAGATTAGGTTTAGGGTCTATGGAAGTTGGAATGAGGTCAACACCTGGGACATAAGGTGTTTAAATAGTGTTCAAAACCCTAAAATTAGGGTTTCTCAATCAGCATCCAACTTAGCGAGTTCCCTTCACCAACTTGTCGAGTTGGTTCATAAAAATACGCAACCCAAAGGCCTCCAACACGTCGAATTTCCCACCATCAACTCGACGTGTTGGCCCCCAGGAAAGGGACTTATTTCCACAATTAACCTTCTAGATTCCGAGTGTTATGGATTTTTAGGAGGCGCACCACAAAAATATAAGGTGTGCATTGTGCCCTTGTGCTACGTTGTTCCTCTAGATCGATGACATGTGTCAAAATCAGGGTGGGTTGTGTCCCACCTTCTACAAGCTAGGTGCGTCGTGCCAAATTTTAATGATTCTTTAAAGATTATATCTTTCTCATTAAAGCTCTGTTTTCAAAGTTCTTTTTATCCACGCGTAGGTATCGAGAAGTACTATAATTTTTATTTAGACCTTGTCGACTAATTCTTGATTTATTTTTAGAGGTATACTTTTAAGAGGCTTAGATTGTTAACTCCCATACAAAAATCCTAACTCTCTCACAATAATATCATTCTCGATTATCTTTATATCGGTGAAATCCTATTCATGAGATCTTCAACTCTCATTTAGATTCTTTTGGGTAACAATCCAATGATTTGAATTTCGGTTTCATTGTCCATATTGCTTTGCTAAAACTTTGAAAAATCATAACTTACTTGTATAAATTCGGAATTAGGCGTTCTCTATATACACGGTCTTGGTTTTATGATTCAAACAACTTTTGTTTAGATTACTTAGGATAATAGGTAACTTATCTCTAATTCAATTTTTATGACACGCATAGTTCTACTGGGTTGATCACAAAACTTCGAAAAACCATAACTTATTCATACATGTTGGATTTAATCGCTTCTTATATATCCACAAGATAACTATTATGACTATCATTTCTTTAGCTAAGATTATTTATTATATCTTAAATATCTAGCTCAGTTCTTTGGCCGTTACATAAATATCGTTCTATAATGACTCTAGGGCCTAAATATTTTCCACAAATTTCGTACTGAAGGACCTCATTAAGACTCATCGCTGTCGCTTTTTATTTTTCGTTATCAAAGTAATAACCATTGTTTAAAAAAATTGTATGGATAGCCAAGATTTATGACTAACTAAAAATGGTTGGAAAATTTTCAAACATTTAGGAAATCTATGTACGGGGATAACAACATACATTTTACTTTGATAAACTTTAGTCTTCCTCTAGTGATGCCTCCCTCATTGCTTGACATGGAACCTACTACCAAGTTTAAAGTGTTGGGTTTTATTCAAAAATAGTTTAATTATATTGACAAATTCGACGTAATTAGCAATGGAAGCATTTTTAGATTGGAATAAACTAAAGCCATTTTACCTACCAAGGAACATTTTGCTAGGTTAGGAAAGATTAAAATAGTCGTATAAAGAAAAAAGTTTAAAACCTTTAAGGACTTTGGTTCATTTATACAGTTAGAAATTTGATGTAGAATGCAGTGCAAAGCTCCTTATCTAGGACATCAACAATAACATAACTTGATAAAGATGTTATTCTTGATCTATTAGTAAAAGAAATAAAGTATCACTTCTTTCCTTTAGCTTCTTAACCCATTAAGAACATATATAGAGAGGGATAGAATACGGTTTGGAGAAGGAGAATGTTCAACCAAAAACTAGCTCTAAGCATCCTTATTTATACATGGAATAAGTCTTACGTTATGTACTTACACCATACCCTCATATGGCATAAGTAATAGGCATAGGAATCTACCTTTGGAAGGAAAAATAAGCAACATTGAACTCCTATACCCTCTTTGTGTCCACGAATTTTATTAGAAAGAAGATATGAAGAGTGCCTTCCACTCTTTCAATATATGTAAAATACATCATAGGTTCTAAAAAACAAATCATATTGGTTTATATAAAATCATTTGGTTTATATAAGTCATTCCATGTGCTTTTATTTGATACTTTTGATAGAGAAATATATTTTCATAAAATAATTATTTACCAATTAATTATAAGAATTAAAAAGATTTATCAAGAAATAAAATCTTATATATATATATATATATATATATATATATATATATATATATAGATATATATATATATATGTATATATATATATATATATATATATATATATATATATATATATGTATTTATCTGAAACACCGTAAAATTTTCAAACAAATTTTTCACATTTTAAGAACAATTTAATTCACAATATTATAAAATGCATTGTTTCATATATTCAAACATAAGTCAAAAATCCCAAGATCATAACATATAAATGAAACTATGCGTGTGTGTACTGATCATGTCGGCGCCTTCCCGCGATCCTCACTAGTACCTGAAACACATAACACAAAACACTGTAAGCACGAAGCTTAGTGAGTTCCCCAAAATACAGCACATAACACATAAATAGCATATAATAACTCTGTTATATAACTCTAATTACCACTCATGGTAAAGTATAGTGAGAAGACTCACCTCGGATGTCTCGGTAATATCTCGATCACGTAAACACTGATCTAGCCTCTTCCTAAACACATAAACAATCACCTCAATCAATAATGGCTCTCCAGGCTAGACTAGATCCTCACATGTCCTCAAAGAAGGCTAAAAGACCATTTTACCCTTCAAACAGTCCACAAGTCCACTTGTTGACCAAAACCTAAAAGTCAACAAAAGTCATTGGTCAAACCTTTGACCAGACTCGTCGAGTGCACAAATGTGACTCGGCGAGTCCATGCGTGTCCTCCTCACCCCTAATCCTCACTTGACTCACTGGGGCAACCCTCCACACTTTGAAGTCATCTCTGGTTGTGAATTGCGGGACAACCCGAACCAACTCGTCGAGTCAGGCTCTTGACTCGGCGAGTTCAGTCATGAACTCAGGTCCTCTAAATCCTATCTGACTCACCGAGTCATTTCCCTAACTCAGCGAGTCACCAACTAAGTGATACATAGGGAAAAATAATCCTACTCGTCGAGTCTGTTTTTGGACTCAGGGAGTTCATACCATGCTCAAACTTAAATGAGCTCCTGAGGTCAGATCTGTTCCTCTAATCCATAGATCTGACCTTCCCAAGCATGATAATTATATAAAGTTCAGATCTTGATACTCATGCAAAGGCCCAAAAGCTCTATTTCGAGAAATAACCTCAAATATGACATCCTAAGCTCATGTCTCCTAATATCACTCATAATGATCAAAGGGTTAAGGTCTCTAGACCTCTTTGGATCTAGATACAAAGCCTCAATACGATAAGGGACCAAATGCTCATCCAATCAGGCCTCTAAAGGGTCTAGAAAACCCTAACTCCAAAGGTTAACACCAAAACTGAACAGGGATCGAATCTTTACCTCAAATATGAAGTCCCTGGGCTTCGAAACCTACAGATTAGCACCCTCTTTAGCTCCTTCTTGCCTTGGTCACCTTCTTCTTGCAAGAACACCAACATAAGGATCAAAAATGGCCTCTCCTTCCTCAAAAACGTTCTAGGTTTATTAGGGTTTCTCTCAAGGGTCTGGTAGCCGCAATTGAAGGCTATAAGAGCCTTTAAATAGATTCCAAACCCAAGAAATTAGGGTATCACTTAACAGCATGGACTCTCCGAGTCCACCAGTCGACTTGTCGAGTCTGGTCACTAATCTGGATAAGAACCTGCGGTCCTACTCGGCGAGTCTCAGCATCAACTCGCCGAGTTCCTCCCCAAACTCAAAATAAATGAACAAAATAATATAACTGGAAATCCGGATGTTCCAATTTCCCCCACTAGAATCAGACTTCGTCCTCGAAGTCTCACTCCGCAAAGAACTATGGATGCTGCTCACGCATCTCTCAATCCGGCTCCCAAGTCAGCTCGGACCCTCTCCGATGTTGCCACCGAACCTGCACCAGGGGCGCTTCCTTGTTCCTCAGAACCTTGTTCTTTCGATCCATAACTGCAACCGGTCTCTCAACGTAGTTCATGCTTGCATCCACCTGGATATCCTCTAATGGTACCACCACCGACTCATCGGCCACACACTTCCTCAACCGCGATACGTGAAAGGTGTCATGAATCTGACCTAACTCCAGAGGTAGCTCTAACCGGTATGCTACCCTGCCTACTCTTGCGATCACCCTTAATGGACCAATATATCGGGGCTCTAACTTGTCCCTCTTCCTGAATCAGATCACTCATTTCCATTGAGATACCTTAAGGAGTACGAAGTCACAAACTTGAAACTCGAGCTCCGAATGATGTCTATCCGCATAGCTCTTCTGATGACTCTTAGATATCAGCAATCTCTGCCTGACCTGCTGAATCTGCTCAGTCTTCTGAGGCACTACTATATGCTGCCCATCACACACCACCCGACCTCTCCCCAACAAATAGGGGTCCGACACCTCCTCCCATATAATAACTCCAAGGGAGGCATACTAATGCTCGAATGATGGCTATTTTTATATGAAAACTCAGCCAAAGTCAGATACGTGTCCCAACTTCCCGCGAATACCAACACACATGCCATAAGCATATCCTCGAGCTGAATCGTCCACTCACTCTGATCGTCCGTCTGTGGGTGGTATGCGGTACTAAAATGCAGCCTCGTACCCAACTCCTCGTAGAATTTCTTCCAAAATTTGGAAGTGAAACGTACATCTCGATCTGAAACAATCAAAACCGGAACTCCATGTCGCAATACCACCTCCCTTACGTACAACTCTGCGAACCTCTCAGCAGAAGAGCTCTCACTGATAGCAAGGAAGTGAGCGCTCTTCGTCAACTGATCAACGGTCACCCAAATTGCGTTGACGCCTCTCGCAGTCCTTGGCACTTTGGTGATAAAATCCATGGAAATCTGTTCCCACTTCCACTCGGGAATCTTTAATGGTTGCAACTTGCCATGCAGACGCTGATGCTCAGCCTTGACTCTGCGATAGGTTAAGCACCTCTCTACAAACCATGCAACATCCCTCTTCATACAGAGCCACCAATATTCTCTCTTCAGGTCCATGTATATCTTAGTGGCCCCGGGACGGATCGAGAACCGCGACCTATGCGCCTCCTCCATCAAAATGGTGCATGCCCCACCCTTAAACGGCACCCTAATCTGACCCTGAAAGTTCAAAAGCCCTCGACTGTCGACGACAAACTAGGTCACCTGCCAGACTACCCGCTCTCTATTGTGGTTCTCTGGTCTCCCGGCCTCAACCTGGGCCTCTCGAATAGTGTCCAACACTGGAGTCATCATTGTAAATCTCATGCAAATGTCTCGCATCGGGGCACTCTCCGCCCTACGACTCAGGGCATCGACTACAACATTAGCCTTGCTCGGGTGGTACAGGATCTCGTAGTTGTAATCCCTTACCACATCCAACCATCTTCTCTGGTGCATATTCGGGTTAGGCTGATCCATCAAGTACTTCAAACTCTTATGGTCCATGTATATAGTACACTGGACCCCATATAAATAGTGACGCCAGATCTTGAGGTCGAACACTACAACCCCCAACTCTAGATCATGGGTGGGATACCTCATCTCGTGAGGCTTCAACTACCTCGATGCGTATGCCATCACATGCCCTCTCTGCATCAGCACTACACCCAATCCCGATATCGACGCGTCACAATACACCACAAAATCCTCCATCCTCTCCGGAAGGGCTAACACCAGAGCTTCGCATAATATCTAGTGAAGAGTCTCAAACGAGGTCTGCTGCTCTGGACCCCACATAAAAGCAACACCCTTCCGGGTCAACCTGGTGAGAGGCACGGCAATCTTGGAGAAATCCCTGATGAATCTCCTATAGTAGCCAGCCAACCCTAGGAAACTGTTGGATAAGGTGTCTAAGTCCATAACTATTTCTGGTATGTACTTGACCCGACCCGGCATGGTCCATTTGGGTTGCATGGCACCATGCAATTGGATAGACTAAATGAGAGAAATAACACTTGGAGATTATTAATATATTATAAGTTCTAATATATTAATAATATTATTTGATTAGTTTGATCAAGAATTAATTTAGAATTAATTAAGTGATCAAAAGATAACTAATTAAATATATGGGTTGATTATGTAAATCATCCATATCTTGTATAGTGGGCTAAAAGGCTCCATGGACTATCAAGTTGGGTTCCACCCATAGGATGCTCCATGGGAGTTACAAACCCATGGGTCATGGAAATGAAGAGTCATGAAACATTAGGGTTTAACCCTAGATGTGTCAACACTATATAAGTAACATGTTCTCCACCCAAAATCGGATACACTAAGAAACAAGAGGGCTTGGCCGATTTTGAAGAGTGTGTGTTCTCTCATAAGTTCTTCCAAGAGCATTTGGTGTTGTGTGAAGCATTTGAGGCATCACACTTGGGGTGCTAGGCTCACAAGGTTTCAAGGAACACAAACAACAACAAGGTAAGTTATTCTATCTATACTTTATGTTAAAATTGTTCCCCATGTATGCTAGATAGGAATATAACCTTGGAATTCAACTTTGCATGACAATTAGACAAACATAGATCCAAGGTTATTAGGGTTGCATGTACACTTAGGAAGTGTTAGAATGCTCAAAACCCATCAGAAACTTCTGATCTCGATGTGGGATCTCGGCACCTCCCAGCTCATCACTGCCTCAATCTTGATCGGATCGACCAATATCCCATTCTAGTTAACGAGGTGTCCTAGGAACTGAATCTCTCGTAACCAGAAATCACACTTGGAGAATTTGGCATAAAACCTCTTCAATCTCAGAACTCCGAGGATCTCCCTCAAATGCTCCTCATGTTGCCCTCTGGATTTTGAGTACACCAATATATCGTAAATAAACACGATCACCGAACGATCCAACATCGTCCTGCACACTTTGTTCATGAGATCCATGAACGAAGCTAGTGCATTGGTGAGCCCGAAAGGCATTACCACGAACTCGTAACGCCCATAACGAGTCCTAAATGCCATCTTCTGAATACCATCATCGTGCACTCTCACCTGATGATATCCAGACCTCAGATCAATCTTAGAGAACCAAGATGATCCTTGACCGTCAACTTGTTTAACTCCCGGTAGTCAATGCACATCCGGTGTGAACCATCCTTTTTCTTGACAAAAAGGATCGGAGGTCCTCACGACGAGCTGCTCGGCCGAATAAACCCCTTCCCCAGCAGCTCATAAAGCTGTGAGGATAACTCCTGCATCTCTGGAGGCGCAAGGCGATAGGGCGCCTTGGCGATAGGTGCTGCCCCCGGAATCAAATCAATTCGGAACTCTACCTGCCTCTCGGGAGGCACACCTAGTAACTCCTCGGGGAAAACATCTGGGAACTCGCACACTATCGGTACCTCATCGACTGACCTCGGTCTCTATGAATCAACTCTCGTATCCATCACGTAAGCCACAAACCCACTACAGCCCTACTGTAGACTCTGCTTCGCTCTACCAGTCAAACAAAATGCTGAAACAGTATGGGTACCCTCGCCATACACCATAAGAACTCCCCCACTAGGGTCTCATATGGTCACCACCTATCGCTCGCAGTCAATAACCACTCTAAACCTGCTCAACCAGTCCATACCCACGATAACAGAGACGTCCCCCATCGCACTCGGGACCAAATCAATAGGAAACGCAACACCGAAGATCTCGAGTACACTTCCTCGAATCACCACAGTGGCATACACTGCTCTCTCATCAACTATGGAAACTCTCAGAGGTCGATTCAATGCTTCTCGACTAATACTGATGTGCTGACTAAAAGCTAAAGATACAAAAGACCGATTCGAACCCGAGTCAAATAACACCAAGGCAGGTACATAATTCACAAGAAAAGTACCTACGCATATCATAATATAAGCACAATATCTCAACATAAAAAAATACATTAAATTATACATACCAGCCACAACGTCGGGTGCTGCGCGGACCTCCTCCGTAGTCAACTGGAAGTCTCTCCCTCGTCCCTTCGGTACCTCGACCTTCACCAGCTGGCTCTCTGTAGCTCTGACCCCCGCAGCTGCGGATACTCTGACTTCCGGTGTCTAGTCTGGTTGTAGTGGAAGCACACTACAAACCCCTTGGGGCAATCCATGGCCACATGCCCCTCCTTGCCACACTTATAGCAAGACCCTGCTCTAAAAACCCCATCGTGACCCTTGCTGCACTTGCCACAAGTGTGGCCCTTCTGGATCCCTGATCTAGAATCGACGGGTTTGGCTCGCTTGGCTGGCGGTAGGGACTATTTCGGTCGCTGATCCCTCCCTCGATGTTTGAAATCCACCTCATTACTGCAATAGGATCATGCATCCCATCGAACTCTGGTGGCTTCGTGTTGCTGAACTCCCGGTACAGGAACGAGTCACCCCCCCTACGGCCTGGCAGGGGCGACGACTGCGGTGGCCGCAGCAACAGCAACATCAGAAAGAGAAGTGTATTGCTCAGTAAAAGTCTCAATCAGGGTGGTCTTGATAGACCCAAACATCTCCGGTATCTCTACTCTGATGGCAACATCCACCTCCTCATGGATCATCCGACGGATCTCCTCATCGGTAGCACTGCTTCTCTCTGGTGTAAGGTGTGTCCTGACCATGATGTCTCTGAAATACAACATAAGAAAATATCAGGGACTCGCTCGAGTATACTCGCACTCGATAACTCTACCCAACTTGATCTCTGGTTCCCTAAGGATTCTTACTTGGATTGTGCACCACTCTGGTGTTTTCAGTAGTATAGGCCCAATACAACTGTCCACACGGCATCAGTATACACCCCAAGTCCTCCTCCTAGGTTCCCAAATTACAAGTATTCTACTCTCACTATGCATAGTCTACTCTCCAGCAGATCTCTCATAAGCCTCTCACTTCTATCTACCCCCTCTCAAGCATCTCCTAGCTGCAACCCCTAGGCTAAGGCATCACAAATCAGGCCACTCTAGTCCTAATAGGAACACTTAGCCTGCTCTAGCATTCAAAACATAACATATGATCTCATAAACATATAACATAAGGATATTCTAGGAAATTACCGTTCGGGCGCTGGCTGATCATACACACGGCTCTACTCTGCTCTTTTCAAATTCTTTTACTCTTTTAGAAAACATTGTTTCACTTTTGAAAAATATCTCTCAAATCCTCAGTGTGAGTTCAGATACGCCTGAAGGTGTACCCGAATCCCTCAAACCAAGGCTCTGATACCAACTTGAAACACCGTAAAATTTTCAAACAAAATTTTCACATTTTAAGAACACTTTAATTCACAATATTATAAAACGCATTGTTTCATATATTCAGACATAAGTAAAAAATCCCAAGATCATAACATATAAATAAAACTCTGCATGTGTGTGTACTGATCATGCCGGCTCCTTCCCGCGATCCTCAATAGTACCTGAAACACATAACACAAAACACTGTAAACATGAAGCTTAGTGAGTTCCCCAAAATACTGCACATAAGACATACTAGCCACTCGAGGCTATAACTTTATGGGCCCTTGAGCCCTAACTCTGTGGACCTTCTGGTCCTAACTCTGTGAACCTTCCGGTTCTAACTCTTTGAACCTTCTGGTTATAATTCTGATATACACACAGCATAAATCACATAGAAATAATGCAGTTCAACACATCACATAAATAGCATATAATAACTCTATCATATAACTCTAATTACCACTCATGGTAAAGTATAGTGAGAAGACTCACCTCGAATGTCTCGGTAATATCTCCCTCGCGTAAACACTGATCTAGCCTCTACCTAAACACATAAACAATCATCTCAATCAATAACGGCTCTCCAGGCTAGACTAGATCCTCACATGTCCTCTACAAAGGCTAAAAGACCATTTTACCCTTCAAACAGTCCACAAATCCAATTGTTGACCAAACACTAAAAGTCAAAAAAAGTCAATGGTCAAACCTTTGACCAGACTCGTCGAGTGCACAAATGTGACTCGGCGAGTCCATGCATGTCCACCTCACCCCTGGTCCTCAGTTGACTCAATGGGGCAACCCTCCACTCTTCGAAGTCATCTCTGGTTGTGAATTGTGTGACAACCCGACCTAACTCGTCGAGTCAAGCTCTTGACTCCGCGAGTTCCGTCATGAACTCAGGTCCTCTAAATCCCCTCTGACTCACCAAGTCATTTCCCTAACTCAGCGAGTCACCAACTCAGTGATTCATAGGGAAAACTAATCCTACTCATCGAGTCTGTTCTTGGACTCGGCGAGTTCATGCCATGCGAAAAACTCAAATGACCTCTGAGGTCAGATCTGGTCCTCTAATCCATAAATCTGACCTTCCCAAGCATTATAATTACGTAAATTTCATATCTTGATACTCATGCAAAGGCCCAAAGGCTCTATTTGGAGAAATAACCTCAAATATGACATCCAAACTCATGTCTCCTAATATCAATCATAAAGATCAAAGGGTTAAGGTCTCTGGACCTCTTTGGATCCAGATCCAAAGCCTCAATACGAGAAGGGACCAAATGCTCATCCAATCAAGCCTCTAAAGGGTCTAGAAAACCGTAACTCCAAAGGTTAACACCAAAATTGAACAAGGATCAAATCTATACCTCAAATATGAAGTCCCTGGCTCTGAAATCTACAGATTAGCACCCTCTTTAACTCCCTCTTGCCTTGGTCACCTTCTTCTTGCAAGAACAACAACACAAGGATCAAAAGTGGCTTATCCTTCCTCACAAACATTCTAGCTCTCTTAGGGTTTCTCTCAAGGGTCTGGTAGCCTCAATTGAAGGCTATAAGAGCCTTTAAATAGATCCCAAACCCATGAAATTAGGGTTTCACTTAACAACGTGGACTCGCCAAGTCTACGAGTCGACTCATCGAGTCCGGTCACCAATCCAGATAACAACCTGCGATCCTTATCGGCGAGTCTAAGCATGAACTCGCCGAGTTCCTCCCCAAACTCCAAATAAATGAATAAAATGTAATGCCTGGAAATCCAGATGTTACATTATCAAGAATCAAATTCTTATAAATAATATATTATGATCAATTTTTTCTTAGTGTGTCCCTTTTAAGATCTTATATTTTATAGGAATATTATTTTATGATGTCTCTTGGGCATAAAGATCTTTCATAGAGTACAACAGTAAAAAGACTATCATGCATGTCTCACTTCATCAAATGTTTGTGGATGAAGAAGCATTCAAGTAAGTGGTTGGGTTTAAAGGCAGGGAATAACGTTTCCATTATAAGACCAAAAGTCATGCAAAACGAGTTTCATTGCATATGTATTTTAAAGCCTAGTTTAATTATTTGACAATCAACATATAAATATAAAAAACAAACCCCTCCCAATCATTAAAAAGATAATAAGAAAGTTTTCAAGCTAATATTAAAAGATTTTATGTTGGAGTACATTAGAAAATGTATGGTAAATGAAATTTTCCAAGATATGAAAATAGTGTTTAATGTTCACATCTGCTAGTCTCAAGCTTGTATTGCGAAATCTCGTGCAGTCGAACTATTTAAGGGTTCAGATAACGATTCAGTTTTTAGATTCATGGTGTCTTGAGACAAATTACCAAAATGTGTTCTAATTATTCTATGTTTCAGTTGGGTATGTTGCAGCTATATGTCGGGTAAAAAATATGGTTTATACTATGCATTTATTAGACTGAAAACCTTGGGTTTTCGGTCTAGCATTGGGTTTGGGTTGAAAACCTTGGAGAATTTAGCAAACTCTTTGGGTTTATTTGTAGCTTGGACTGAAAACTCATGTGTTTTCGGTCTAGCATTGGGTTTGGGCCTTGGGTTGACTATCCATATATATATATATATATATATATATATATATATATATATATATATATATATATATATATATATATATATATATATAAAGGTGAGGTAAGGGAGAGATAACAAAAGTGTAGGTGCTAAGTGTGTGTAAATAAAGGGGTTCTAGAGAGAAAAAGTAGAGAGAAGAGTATGTGTGTGGATCTTATATGTATGGAACATCATTCATATTATTGAATACACCATAGATTCATTAAGTTCTTCTTCTACTACTACTCCATTCTATCGTGCACCATCCGCTTGATTGGGATTCCGCACCATCAAGCGGATCAGATTGATACGTCAAGCGATTTTGGGGACCTACAGTTGGTATCAGAGATTGAATTATATCAATTCTTTTGTCAAGATCTGGAGTGTTTTTGAATTTTTTTTCTTGAATGATTTTATGTTTTTGGATAGTTTTCCAAAAAATATTGTGGTTTTGTTCTTTGTGTTTTTCATAAAAATGAGTTTTTGATCGAGTTTTGGAGCTAAAAAGGTGAAAAATCGCGTTTTTTTGTCGTAACCAACAAGGTTTGTGAGAGTTTGCAGCTTGAAACTCATCTGCGGTCTGAAGCGTTCACAGCCGATAACGAGGTTTACAGTCAGGAGGAGCGTGTCCGAGTTTACGGTCCTCGCTCGTGTGGTCCTCGTTTGCGATTAGCAGTGAATATTAAAAAATCCTTGTGGTAGCTAGATTCAAACCCAAGTCTCTCACACACAGAACTAGCCACCTTACCAATTGATCTAGCAAGCCAGATGTTTAACATCCTCCCTGATTAAGTCATATAGCTTCGCAATTTCGGTTTTATTTTCGGAATTTAGACAAGTTTAGCCCAAAAATTAATTTTTTAAATTTTAATGTTTCATTTTCAACACAAAGTTTTGATTTTTAATTTTTTACTATTATTTTTGACTTTTGACCTTAAAATTTTGACTTTGACTTTCAAGTTTGACCTTTGACATTAAACTTTGACTTTCTCGTTTAACTTTCAAGTTTTCACAATTAGCTTTTCGGTTTGACTTTTAAGTTTGACTTTTAAGTTTGACTTTTCAAATTTGACTTTTTAAGTTTGAATTTTTAAATTTGACTTTTAAGTTTGACTTTTTAAGGTTGACTTTTGACGTTTATAGTCAAATGACATTTTTTGTAAACAATGAGGTCCGTAAACATCCCGGTCAATGAAGTTTCATGCTCTCAATCTTGTGAAACTACAATTAAGTTTATTCGTGAACAAATCGAATTAGTAAAAAGAGAAAATGAGGACCTTAAATATGAAGGCTATACCCTAAGGAAAGGTCAAAAACCCCTAAAAGCACAATTAGAGGCCAAAACTAAGGACTTTAGGATACTTCATTATGAGTACAACAATAAATGTGTGATTTATGATTATGTTAAGGAAAAACTTGTCAGTTTGAATGCCGAACTTGACGCATTGAAAAGCAAATTTGAAAATGCATATTTTAATTTCAATAAATTTGATGTGTCAAGTAAAAAGGTTGATTCCATGATAGAGAAACAATTAGCATTTAAAGATAATCAAACCAAGGGTCTAGGGTATCATAGTGTTCCACCTCCTTTCAATGACAACTATAACCCACCCCTTGAGACCAACGAGGAAGATATGCCTGCTCAGTATGGCCAAGCCACTGTTCCAGCTTCAGTTAAGACCGAACAATTAGGGCTAACTGAGGGTGTTGAGATGAAAGATTTTTATGATTCTTCTTCCTGTGCAGTTAAAGCAGTGGAAGATGAGAACAAGGAGAACATAATTAATTCTAGTTTGTTGACTCTGTTGACTGTCAAACCAATGACTCCTTGAAATCTAAATTTATTGCTTCTAACTCAGTTACTTCTAAACTATTGTTTGTAAATACAGGCTACCAAAACAAGCGAAACAAAGTGCCTACTGCGAGTGTGCTTGTGGAAACAGTCAGATACAAGGCAAGGGCACTCCACTAGGGGCAGGAAGAAACAATTCCTACGTGAAAAAAAAGATATGTTTTCACTGTGGAACACCTAGACACATTTCCAGAAATTTGCCAAATCGCACATATGTTCCCTATTACGCACAAGGATGGCGGAACATGCCAAGAGGGAGATACCCCAAAAGAATCCTTCAAGGCCACATCCAAACAATGGCGACTGAAATTCCAAGAAGGCCAAGAATCAAACTCCCATGGGCAAGAAGGGAATGCCGGCCAAGAAGCAAGTTTCAAGAAATGCTCCAGTGAAACCAAGACCGGTTAGGTCAAAGCCATCTCGACGTCCAGCTTCAAGTTCAAAAACAAGTAACAAGACACCCATCCAATCGAACAACAAATGGGTTAAACCCAACTACAGATGGGTACCAAAGGTTCAATCTCCCAAATCCTCAAATGATTTTAATATTTCTTCATCTTCTATTTGTGATAAGCAGGACATGTCATGGGATAGATTACCTTGCATAGATGGTAACGGTCAACCCAGTTTCAAAATGGGTTGGGTTCCAAAAACCCACTGATTCCACTTTGTGTCGGAAAAGCTATGGAGGTATAACATCATTCTTCAGTTTATTGATAGTGGTTGTTCCATGCACATAATAGGAGGCATCTCTCAACTGTACAACACTTAAAACTTTGTTTGAGAGTATGTGTCCTTTACGTTAAGGGAAGAAAGGAAAGGATCACACATGGGGCTTGTGCTTAACGATGTGAATACTTTTTGGATCTTTCTGAGATAGAAATATGTATTGAATTCTCAGACCTTCTGGATGCAAATTCAATCGGTAACTACAGTTTGAGTTTTCTTCTCGATACTCCTAAGTTTGTCTTAAACTGATTCATTTTGAAGACAAATTTTTATTTTCTTATAGTCTTTCGTTAGCAGGTATTACTGGGAAGTGATATCAAGCAAGTGATAACGAATAATTTTTAACTTGTGTAAAGTACTGAATCTAAATTGTCTAGGCTCTGTGTTCAATGTGTTGGTAGGCACAAAATATTCAAAAGGACTAGACATAGATTGAAAATTGAAAGAACTTGACTTTATGGACCTAGTTAGTTCCGTTTGGTCTGACAATATGATGCTCGGGTAGATTGAGCAGTGAGATATACATGGGAACTTGCGGGATACACTAAAGTAATATGTATCTAGAATTGTGAATTAACTTTTCCTCGATATATGGTCTCATTTCCTTAATTCTGATACTGATAGGGCAACTGGGTAATTCCGATAAAGTAGGTATGTAGAAGATTATTTTCTTTCTTTCTTTTTGTCAGTTATACGTTGCATCCTCTCTGTGATTAGAAGAGATCCAACGTGGACTGCAACATATGCAATTCTATCTCTATGCATATCCTTCTATATGTAATTCTTTTTGTCTGTTAGTCATATGATGTCTCCTTTGCGTGATAAGAATTTATCCGACCTGTAACACAGCATATGCAACATTCTATTTCTCAATCCCTGTAGTTCAGTTAGTCATGTGTTTTCCCTCTACGTGATTGGAAGACATCCGACCTAAGATACAACATATGCGTTTCTATATCTGAGTTCTCTAAATGATTGAATACTTACCAAAAGTAAGGAGTTCTTTGGAAGTTCTTGATTATCGGGGTATGTCGGGAAGTGTGAAACACGTTCTACTACATCTAAAATTGAACTACTTAAAATGTTGTCTGTAGATCTTGCTGCTGAATTTAAGTGGAAAAGAATATACGTGGTCGTCATCAGCCAAATGGTCTATTTAGCAATAAGATCACAATGACTTGTCACTTATAATCTATCAAATTTATCAATACCCTTTGTGTTTAAATGGAAAACAATACTAGTGATTAACTAGATCTAAACATGCAGGCGTGTGCTGATAAACGATATTAAATTGCTTAACAACTTTGATCCCAAAAGTCTTAAATTTAGTCATTATTTTTGTTTTTGTTAAATTTATTCATTGTTTTCCTCTATGCACAAATTTTAGGGAGAGAATTAAAAATTCTAAAAAATCAAACAAAAATTAAAAACTTAAAAAAATTCCAAAAATAGTCTTATTTCTGTTTTATTTCTTTTTCAGAAAAATCAAAAATCCAAAAATATTTTTTTTTCTGTTTTATTTTTTTTTTCAGAAAATATGAAAATTCTAAAATATTATATGCTAAGTTTTCTTTTAGTTTTGTTTTTATCTCAAATTTTTCTTTTTTCTTGGAAAATGAATTCAGATGTAGATGAGACTCATGCAGACTGTATCGAGATTTTCTAATCCAAAGCTTCATCCATGATTGTCAAAGAATTCTCATTCGAAGGAACAAGAAATGAAGATTTTTCTTTCAACATTCAATCTTTCAATCCCGGAAGCACGGTGAAGATGTATTGGAAGAATGTGTGACAGATTGCATTAAAGCCTCCTCAATCAATTTGCTGCTATCTATGTACCTTCTCAAGTGATTGTTGGGTCAAAAATATGGTTTATTCTTTGCTTTTCTTAGATATTGTAGTTTTCGATCTAAGGCCAAAAACTCCTTGGGTTTTCGGTTTGGGAATTGGTTTGGGCCTTGGGTTTGCAATCCATATATATATATATATATATATATATATATATATATATATATATATATATATATATATATAGAAAGGTGAGGTAGGAGAGAGAGAGAGAGAGAGAGAGAGAGAGAACAAAAGTGTAGGTGCTAAGTGTGTGTAAATCAAGGTGTTTTAGAGAGAGAAACTAGAGAAAAGAAGAGTGTGTGTGTGTGTGTGTGTGTGTCTTGATCTTATGTGTATGGAACATCATTCATATTATTGAATACACCATAGATTCATCAAGTTCTTCTTCTTCTACTACTTCATTCTATCTTGCATCATCCACTTGATTGGGATTCCGCACCATCAAGCATATCGTATTTATACGTCAAGTGATTTTGGGGACTTACACTATAGTTTAATTATTATCTCATCCTACTGACTTTTTCTACTATAAGCTACTATAACATGTATTAGTTTATATGTATATCTTTCAGAATCATTAACATTTATTGATCATTATAAACGGTGCTCACTTAATGGGGAAGTACTTCAGCGCCATGTTTATTTTGGTTTGGTTTGGACGAAAATAATAAAATATCCATTTAGTCTTTGGATGGGGGGAATGGAAAAATAAGGTTGATTGTATGTTGTTTTTGAAAACATGCAAAAAGTATAGGGAATCATGCTTCCATTAAAATAAGCTAGAATTGTGTCGTCTAATATATAAACCATGTATGATACTAGAAAGAATTGAATACAAAATTGGTATGTATTATGTAATTATTTCTAATTCTACTAATTTGGTGAATGTATTTCCAAAATATGCACAAATATAGTCACTTATTATGACAATTGATTTTTTTAAGCATACTACAAGAGTGGTATTTTAAACACCATCAAATAGCTGGTAAATATAAAATTATATGCATAAGTCATTTAATTTACTTGTAGAAATAAAGTAATGTATCCATTACATGCTACACCAAATAGGGAGAGGATAAATTAAATAGGATAATTACACAATGTGGACTTCTTTTCCTATAGTAAACCACTTTTCTGAAGTATGAGACATTAATAAAGATAATGTTGGGGATGTAAAAATAAATAACTGCTGAAATAGAAAATGGCATAAATTAAGAATATATTTTGTTCAATTTGTAACTACTTTGTTAAGATTAAATTATACTGAATGCTAAAATTTGGCATGATCATTCATCACCGTTGATGTATATCAAAAGATATACAAACAGATAGAGAAAAAAACTACGTATGAGATATTTAAAATATTGATTTTCCATCATTGTTGTTGGAAGTATGCCCACTGTCAGAACAATTTGGTAATACTACTATTAATTGTTGCATCCCTTTTTGTTACACGCAAGAAAATATATTAGCATAAATTGAAAAGATAGATGATGAGGAGATGTTTGTTAAATTAGTAGTCAATAGTAAGTAAACTAGAAACTTCTAGGTCTCACAAGTTTAAACTAAAAGATTTAAAATTCAAATCTTTAGAATAATTATGTAGTGAACAACCAATTATCTAAAAAGCAACCAAATCCCTAGCTCTATATCTCGAGGAGAAAAACTGAGGGCCTATGTCTCCCATGTCATTATCTGATTCTCTGTCTTTCTCTTGTTAGATATATATATGCCCAAGAATAATTATGGAGTAATATTGCTAATAATATATGATCATATAGGGTCACAACTTTATCAAGTTGGCACATTTTGTATATTTATTATTAATATGATTATTAATAAATAGTATCGATTCTTGTATTTTAATTAAGGAATCATTATAGTTTTGTGAAAATAATAATTATAAGAGAGTATTACTAGTTATTATTTCATATGGTATGAATTAATAAGTCATACATAACATTTTGGTGTAGTTGGATTCTTTTGTCTTTCACCTAAAGACACAATTTATATTTTATAAACATGGAGTTTATAAAAAATAAAGAATCCTACTTTTTAAAAGGCATAATGATGGCGTGGTAGGTTGCTTTTTAAACCTTCCACATTTTGTCTCTCATGCTTCTAAAGTCTATCATTACTTTAGATTATTTTAATAGTTATGCCTTACTTTTCATGAGTTATATAAGAGATGCACGAGTCTTGCATTTTTTCAAGAGTGAAGCTCTTCTTTTTCCTTTATTTCTCTCTAAAGTCGTGTGTTTTCTACTCCTCTCTCTCTCTCTCTCTCTCTCTCTCTCTCTTTCTCTCTCTCTCTCTCTTGAAGATAGTTTGGTGGCTTAGAAGACCTCTTGAGTTGTTCCCTTTAGTGTTTAATTTTTTTAGGTACTTAAAGGATTTAGACACTCAAGAAGACAATACGTAACTAGCATTCCAAGTGTCTTAGTCTTGATGGTGGATACTTGTAGAGAAGATCATAAACTTTGATCTTTTGTTATCTTCATCAACACCCAAAAACTAAGTGGGTTCAAAGGCTTCAAAGGTTATTTCTAAAACATCCTATGATTGGTTTTATTTCATTTTAACTTTTATAAATGGATCAATGATGATTCGATTTTGTTATGAACTAAAAATAAAATTGTTATTTTTAAGTCTTTCGTTGCTGGTTTTTGTGAAAAACAAACATTTATTTCGTTTAAAACCCTAACAGTGGTATCAGAGCCATCTTTTATATGTTAGAAGGATTTTTATGTTTGATAATCCTTGGTTTTGGAAAAACAAGCCTGGATTTCGTTTAGTTAAGAAAAATTGATATTTGTCTTCTTTGGCAACTTGTTGGTTCAAATTGTTTATTTTTATACATAACCATTTTTTCATACATTTTGGTTATATAAAAGTTGACTTAGAAAAAACAAAGAGTTGTTTGTTATGATATTTGATATGTTGTTGTGTATAAACAAATAATTTGGGCATTTGTGTTGTGTTTGGTTGATATTTGTTTATTCATAACATATAATAGATAAATATGTAATTTTTCATTTATTGATTTGTTGTGATGTTTATTTTTTTTTTAAATGCATGTTATGTTTTATTAATGAAACTGGTTTCTACATGTGAAATAACATTTTTTCACAAGATAATATTACCTGGAGTTTGAGTTAAAAATATTTAAAAGGTAACATAACATGTTTATAAATGAATATTTATAAAAACGTTTTACCGGTAACCGGATAAAACTCAATTTTTTGTTGAAAATAGTTTTATTGTACAAATTATAAATATATAACTATAAAATATTTGAAATGGTTCAAAAGATGTTTAAATATTATATAAACTCCATGTCTTTATAATAAATAAGGAGTTTTTATTAAAAAGACTAAAATCGGTGTATAGCATTATCACAACAAATAATAAAACTAGTGATTATTTTTTGCGTCGAACTTAATATATGATATTGGTATTTTAAACATAACGCACCATGTTGATTTTATGTTTTATTCACGCTAAATAAGATTTAAAACATAAGTATCATCACCTAAGTTTTGGTTTATCAGAATATGACTGTTATCATAAGATGCATAAAATTGAGTTTATAAAATAAAATGAGTGTATTCTACAAATTCATGAATTCATAAGTTTTTTATTATTAAAAAGAGATTTAAAATAGTTATTTTATAACTCATCCAAAACTCCAAGTCTTAAGCATAAAATAAAGTTTTATTAAGACTGTTACCGGTTCTTAAAACTGATCTATGACTAAACTTTAAAATACCGGATATTAGTTTATAATTGATCGCGGTTAATGGAAAAATAAAATAAAGTTTTTATTTGGATGCATGCAATATTAATGAGACCATGTTTTTATAAACTATAATTGTAAAACACATATAAACCCTTATTTACAAAACATCAAATCTATGCAATCAATTTAAAATTCACTTGGGATCTTTGTGCAATTCATATGGATTTTAGGGTCACCTTATTCATTTGAGTTGTCAAAAATAGTCAAAGTGTTTTGGTATTTGCTTATGAGATAAAGGTCACCTAACCATTTGTGAAATAGAACTCACATATTTTTTAAATGGATGATTTGATCAAATTCTTATGTGATAAATGTCGTCTTAGAATAAGAGTTTTGAGGCATAGATGGGATATGCATGCCAAGCTAAACAATAGTTGTTTATGAATCTCATAATCTTGGAATTACATATCGTTAGCAATTGATAATAGCTACCTACCAAGTTTGATTAGGTTTATGGGATAAATGTAGCATAACCATTTACTTGTTTCATTACTTGGATCCTAGACTTCAATAAATTAATGTTATAAGAAACAATATAATGTATTAATTTTTAAAGACTAAATATTAAAATACTAAATGAAACTTTGTTAAATTCTGTTGATAATTGTTAATAATTTTACACCCTGTAAAACCTCTCTCTTGTTGAGTTTCAAGAGACAGCAACATTTAACGGTTATAATTTCAATAACTAGTATAATATATTTAGGTTCTACCTTTAACATAAATATAAATTATATATACTAAATGATCTCATACCTGAGTAACCTATGCAACCAGTTAGTTTGATCATGATACTTTGATGGAAGTATTATTATGATGATGTTTATGTATCTCACATCATACTAGAGTGACCATGACTTGTTGAAAGTCTTGAATAATTATGAAACACATTAGATGTCTCATCAAGTAAAGCAGATATTCAGTCAGAACACTAGAAATAGCTTCAAGTCTATTCAAGCATTGAATAAAAGGAAGTCTGAGAGATTATGCACTCATATAGACTTATGGTTTAGTTAAGGGAAATGCAACATAAATCCAGAAATCAAGAAAGGACCAAATGATTAGTGTTGTTTCAATTGTGGAAGAATCTTGACATTAAATGAGGAATTTATCCTCTCATCTCATCTCATCAAGCTGAAAACTCTAACTTGGACAAGACTTCAAATATCTATATAATAGAACTGTTTATTTTTCCATCATTCACTTGAGTATGTAATACTTCATGTGACACTAATAATTGATATTATGTGTTGATGATTGGAAGAAATAATCAACTGATTACAAATGAATGTTATTTCATATAACAAGTGTTGTTATAGACAATAGATGTATTGTACCTATCCTTACATGCACATGTAATACTTGTAATTTACGAATCAATCTAAATTTACTTATTGTTTAATGGATGTTCATATTCATGTTTTGAAACGATGTATTCTGTGTTCAAGAATATTTTCTCATGATGTTTTTTATGAAATAAATCTATAGTCTTTCATTAAATTAGTAATTCTAATCATAACACCTATATAATCAAATGATATTTGATTGGAACTAATCTCTTTCATAGTCTTCATGATAATATAAACAAGAAATACATACACCAACTTCAAAAGGATGGAATTTTTACAGGAAAATGAGCTTGATTCACTTGATAAATGTGAATCCTATGTATATGGGAAGATGATTCACAAGTGTCTTTATCTATTAGTAGTTAAAGAAAAAAAGGATTAACAAATATTTATACATAAATGATGTATTTAATCTTACAAATCCATGAATAGATATGATGATAGATGTTTATTTATTTTCAGTAACAACTTTTATTCATTATTATTGAAACCTTTTGATTTGATCAAAATTTTCATAATGAAGATTTAAATACGACTTGATGAGATCATCATTAACCTTTTGTTGTGATAAAAAAATGAGTTATGTAAACCAAGTCTTCTTGGAACATCTTAGGAGTTGTGGTATTGATTCACAACTCATTCCGACAAAGACAACCACTTGCCATTAGTATGTTTCTTGTGGCACAGGATCACCTGGTTGATTGAATCTATCTTTTGATATTCGAGGTAGCCTTTGAATTCTCTAGTGGGATAGGGTCACCTGGCACTACTTGAATGCCGATAGTATAAGGATAGACCTTTCAGTCTATTATATGATTTTTAAGAGAACTAATTACTTTATAAAATTTTCGAACTATGCTCACTGCAACACATATATATATATATATATATATATATATATATATATATAATATTTCCAACTAAACAAGTGGATTAGATACTTATATTAGACTAAGGATGAAATGGTTGATCCTTATCTAAAAGATATGGAGTCATTGACCTTATGTTAGACAACAGCCTTAACCACTATAGTATCTACTAACTATATTTATGTAGAATATCCTAACTGATTGTTTAGGATGAAGTTTCTAATAATCCCACTAATTTTCATTCCATAAGACAAGTGATTAGAAAGTTCTTTTTCTAAGTGGGAATAATTTGGAGATTTAAGAGCTAAAGATCCATAAGCTAAATGCATAATAGTTTGGAACTAGAAAGTTTTCAACCGTTGTTGAATCTGCTCAATGGTTGATTAGGAAATAATAAAACACATAAAGATACATTCATGTATGATTATCAAGTATGGGCTTGATTAATCTTCCTCGATATAGTTTTACTATAAAGAATAAGTGAGTTTTCAAAGGAGAAAACATACATGAATGAAAATCTTTCCAAGATTCAAGCTAACATCTCAAAGTAACAATCTTCTTTATTATAAGTTAATTACATCGTGTGATTAAATTATGAATATAGATGACTCTTGTGTTTTCTACAAAGCTAGTGGGAGTGCATTAACAATCCTAGCCTTATATGTAGTAAACATATTGATTCATGGAATAAGGGTCTATATAGATATATCATGGCAAGTTAAAGGATTAAGTAAAATTGCATTAATTGTCAAGGATCTTAAAGATATTAAGATAAAGGACTATAAGAGATTTATCTTGTCAAATGCCACATGACATGACTTTGAGCAAAATCTTAGTGCAAATGTTTTTAAACTAGATAACATGATTGTATTCGAACTAGATAACATGATTGTATTCCATATGCTGTTGCAATTGGAGAAATCATATATGTCATGATTATGCATAAAGGCCAAATAAGTTGTATGTTTAGAGCATGTCGAATGAACCAGTATAATCCGAGAACAAGTCATTGTGTGACTTATAGGAATATTCTAGAGTACTTACGATAACTAGAGAAATATTCCTGGTCTACGGAGTATTTGAAAGAAAGCTATGCTTAAATTTGTTACACATGTGCTAAATTCTTTTAATAGATTGAGATGACTCTTAATCACAATCGGGCATGTCCTCATTATGAATGAGGAGATAGCTACATTGATAGTGATTCCATGTAGTTTTTAATTATAGTTACACATTAGATTTAGAGTACCTCGTGGTTTGGAGAACCACATACAAAGATGCTTAATGTATAGTTCATTATGACTATGAGTAATCCTATTACGCAAGTATTGGTATCTAAGTATAGGGATTGTTGTCCTTAGAAATGGTTTAACGTTGTTTCGTAAAATGTAGTCATAAGGGCTATCGTTGGGTATGGCATGAACTACATTGATGGGCATATGTAGTCAAGATGATCTTTGTATTCTTAGACCTAAGATACATATTTGGGACTTGATGTGTAGGAATTGTTGTGCTTTTGACATGGTTTAGCGTTGTTTCGTAAAAAGAAGACATAAGGGTCATCGTTGGGTATGAGATGAACTACATTGATGTGTGTATGTAGTCAACAAGGGATTTTTCCCTCTTATTCGTTGAGAGCATGATATATAAGGCCTTAGTTAAAACTTAACACTAAATGAGATTGATCGTGATCCATATCCATGTTCGACATGATGTCTGAGACAAAGGAATAATTGATACCACACCTTTAGTGACATTTCTAGCTTAGAGCTATTGGAATTGGCTGTTGATGAAAAGGCACCCTTCATATGTTGTTAGGGGTAGTAGCCTGTTACTAGACGTCAACTACTATCTATGTCAGTCTATAATGAATCTTGTGCAAGTGGGAGATTATTGGATCTATATGCCCAAGAACCATTATGGAGTGATGTTGTTAATAATATATGATCCTATAGGATCACACCTTTATCAAGTTGGCACATTTTGTATATTTATTATTAATATGATTATTAATAAATAATACTGATTCTTGTATTTTAATTAGGGAATAATTTTTTTTTGTGAAAATGGAAGATACTCCATTCTTTCTAAACTACATCACATTTCTGAAAGACCCAAACTTTCATACTTCATAATATTGTTAGTTCAAAACATGGTACATGCATATTAATAAAAAAAATATTTTACATTGATAATTACGAATACAAACGACTGGATAAAAACCGTCTATTTCAATGTTTTAACATATTACATAACCACCGAGGATATTAAAGTTTTATACAAACATGAATACAAAATACAATAGTTTCAAACTATCCTAAATCATCCGTCAGTATACAACTATATTTGTTGCTTATTGCCTGCAATTATTAAACATTTATAGGGGTAAGCGGTGACACTTATTGAGTTCAATAATAGATACAAGATAATGTTATGCCATATATATACTTTATTACGGCAGAAGCAAAGAGGAACAAGGAACAACAAAAGACATATGTGAATATGTGACAAGCTTTCCATATTAATCAATGATTTGATTCAAAGATATACAGTTCATGAGACATAAAAAATTTCATACTTGATATACATCAATAAGCTTCGGCATAAATGGCACAGAAGACATACACTTTCTCATTAAACATTTTGGTAGATTTCAGGCTTTTAGCCCTGTCTAACCTTCTGCCAATGCCATAGAATACAAGGTATTCTCTTACGAGACATTCTCTCCATGGCCAGAGGCTCCATACTAGTACCACCATGAATCTAAGTCCTTTCACTGATCACATGGTCAAAGGTATAACTTTGTTATCATAAATAGCAGAAATAATAACAACGGAAAAGCACATAGCACATATAACACATAACGTACAATTGTTCCTATATATTGAACTCACCGTGAAATAACCGAAGGAATAAACGATAATTTGGGCAGTACTTCGGCTCTAAATATGACTTTCTGTGAGAAAACCGAGGATTTTAGTTGAAAATCGGCCTTACGCGGGCAGAGTTTCGACTTGAAAATATAATTTTCTCGGGAACTTCGGAGTGTCGAGACTTGCTTCGGGAGTCAAGGATGATACCGGGACTTCAAGGGCTATTAGGGTGAATTGAGAGAAAGTGGGAAGTGGAAAAGGGTAGAATTTTTAAACAAAATCTAGCTGCCTTCGTTTGCTATTTATAGGGGCTGAGGCTCAGCATTACTCTGGGTGTAATTCTTGTGTACATGGGGCGTAAAGCCTCTTCAACGAGTATGCTAGGCATACTAGGTGGATTAGCTCAGACGCGTGAAGGCTATGAAACGTGGCTGGAATGCAATGGAGTAGGGAAGGTGACGGACTCCGATTCACAAACACGAGTATGCTGGCCGTACTCCCATTTCCAAACATCAAAAATTCGTAACTTTTGCATACGATCTCCGTTTTTAACGTTTTTTATATCCACGCATAGGTGAGATTACGCTCTACAACTTTCATTTCGACTCTGTCGGCTAATTTTGAATTCATTTTTAAACATATATTTTTAACAGGCCGGGACAGGAAAATTCTGTTAAAAATTCATAACTTCTATAGCTGACTTCTGTTTTCTTTTGTCTTTTTACCGTTGAACTACAATGGATGAGATATTTGATTCTCGTCTAGATTGTGTCGGCTAAAACTCACCCGATCTTTATTTCGAGTTTTTAGCTGTCTACTGCTATATACTGCAACTTGTAAAAATCTTAGCTTGCTCATACGAAATCAGATTTTGATATTCTTTTTATGGAAATTCTAGGTTTAACGAATACTACGAATTTATTTTAGATCACTAATGCTAAAAAGTAGTTTATCAAAACTCACTTTGTACATCATTCAGCGTCGTGTCAGTTCGGTCGCGAAACTTCAAATAGCCATAACATCTTTGTTACAACTCGGATTTCAATGAGGTTTTCGTCTAAATGTTTCTTACGAGTTTCTAACTTTCAATAATAAATTTTTACTTATTTCAAATTTTATATTTTCGTTAAATTTCAATATTTGACATTAGATTGGAATATCATAATACTTCCAATATTTTCCGAGTGATTCTAAACATTGTTTTACTTCATTTCTAGTAAAAACTATCTGTTAGAACTCAATACTGTCACACCCCTAAAACCAAAGGCGGAATACATTTCCGGGGTTGACTACCACGTTGAGTATCAAATCCAATGTACATAGTAAGTAAAGTAAAACAAGCATTACATTACATAATAACAGTCTTACAGTTGTTTCAAAAGTAAAGTTTGTACAGTTGTGATACATAGTATATATATAGACAAAATGTAACGGGTCTTCATGTACACCGTCTTCGTGCAAAAGGATTTCCTCGGGTACCTGTTCTAACGCTGACCTGAGAACACAAGCGGTTTGAAAATCAGCATAAAGCTGGTGAGTTCATAAGCGGTTTTGTTTTACGAGAATGTATCGGTTTCCTTTCTGTTTCTGAAACGTTATGTACACCAAGAAAATCCCATATTTTCTTAAAAGTTGGTTATTGTTTCACAAATGTAAAGTATCATAAGTTTGTACACTGAAAACATGTTTAATCATGTGAAAATGTATAGTTGGTTATCTGACCGGTTAAACTGTTCTGTTTACTTATCATGTGTTACCAGGAAAGTCCTATACTTTCCTTATTGTATGTTACCAATCGTGAAAGATGTAATGTTAATTAGTTTGTTACTCTTTCCAGTTATGTAAGTGTTACCCAGGAAAGCCCCATGCTTTCCTGCATGTAAGTTTATAATGTAAACGATGTCAAAGATGTAAAAGATGTAATCGTGGTTAGGTTCCATGTTTTTCCCCAGGAAAGTCCCGTACTTTCCTGAATGTTAGCTACAGTACGAGAAAGATGTAAAAGATGTAAAAGATGTAAACGATGTATAAATTAATTCATTATTACTGTAAGTAAATCTCTGTTATCCTAATTGCGAGTTCCATAACCATACAATAGACTGAAACCTGTGGCAATAAGTAGTCCACATGTGGCAATAAGTCGTCCACATACTTATGACTTTCGTCACCTTTGAACCATTTCGGTTCGGCTGTAGCTAGCAGCCAGGTGTGGGGCAGTCAGCCCCGTATAGATCTATACACTCAAGTCACGCTCTCTAAATACCAGAGATTCTGGTTATGGGTGTAGTCCTCCACTCGCGTAATCTGGGTGGAGTGTTCTCCGAGGACGTGTCTCCAATCATACAGGAATAACAAATTTACTAGTAATAATATGATAGTCCTCCACTCGTATATGTGTGGGGAGTGTTACCGAGGACAAAACAGTGTACAGGTATTATGTTCAAATGTTTTAATGTCGTGCTTTTAACTGATATAATGTGGAAAACCATTTGTGAAATTCATGTAAAACATACTAGTTTAAAGACTTATTTCACAAATATATGTTACGTGATCTGTATGTTCGACCTGTTATCAGTTGTAATATCAGTTATAAAATCATAAGAATATGAAACACACATTTAAAAACATGTTTTGAGTACAAGAGTCCCCTTGTACTTTGCTTGTGTTCCCCCCTAAAAACATTGGAAAACAGTGAAAAAGGGTAGGGGTATGAACTCACCGGACTCAGAAACGTGTCGGTTTTGAATGATATACGTCGGTTCGGGGTTTGATTACTCGCGATGACCCTATGTAAAATGATATAATGTCCATATATATATACAATTAGAGATACATTCACTAATCATATGGAACATTACACTCCAATGAGGTTAAACACCTCAAAACGAGCGTTTGGAGTGACCCGAGTGACATCTTCGGACTTGTAATGGCACTAGGGACTTAGGACTTGAGTTTACTCCCCAAGAGTAAACATTTTAAAGAGTTTACAACCATAAAACACACACATACATGAGTTTATGCCCGTAAACTCATGTGGGTGTGGTTTTGATGGTTTAAGGGCTCAAATAGACATAGGGGTTGCTAGAATGGATTATCTAAATTGCCTTGGAACACTTGGAATGAGTTTAAATCATCAAAAATGATTATTTTAAGGGAGTTTACGGCCCAGTATAGGCTCCTGGCCGTAAACTCCTTAATCTTCATGAAAATGATGTTTAATGTTGTTAAAACAAATCACATGTGATTACTAGAATTATTCCAAGACCTTACATGAGTTTTATGGGACATTTTAGGGGTATTATGGAGTTTACGGCCCATGAGACTCTCCTCATGGCCGTAAACTCTTATGTAGGGTCATACAAAGTGTTTCAAGGTCTAAAACTTGCATAGAAGGGCTTCTAAAATTCATCTAAAGGCTTTAGGGATGTTTAGTTTGCATTCTAACACCAAAAGTTTTGGAGTTTACGGCCCAAGAACAAGCCTTGGCCGTAAACTCTTATAAATCCCACAAGTGATGTGTTTTAGGCCCTTAAAGTATTTTTGGTTGGTCCCTTGATTTATTCCAAGGCTTTTGGTGGTGTTGGATGGCTTTCTAACACCTAAGAATTGGATTTATGTCACATTTTGGGGAGTTTACGGACTAAGCACTCTCTTTGGCCGTAAACTCACATAAGTCCCATAAAATTCATGTTTCAAGTGTCCAAATGCTAAAACCAAGGTTCTATAATTCATATCTAAGCCATAGATGTGATTTGGAAGGGTTTAAGGACATGAAAACCCTAATTACATGAGTTTACGGCCCAAGAATGTTCCTTGGCCGTAAACTCCTTGAAATGGCTCAAAATCTATGTTTTAAATGTTTAGAGTCCAAATCTTGAAGTCCTATAGCCATATCTAGAGTCCAATTGAGTTTAGGAAGGAGTTTAAGGGCTTAAAACCCCATTTAATGGAGTTTACGGTCCAAGCTTGTTCCTTGGCCGTAAACTCATGTTCTTGGACCTAAAACTCAATTATTTCATCAATTTGAAGGTTAAAGATGCTGAATAACATGCTAGGGAGGTTACCTTAAAGATTTGAAGCCTTAAACTTGAGATTTGGACCTTAATTCTAGCTTGAGGAGAGAGGTTGTAAGAGTTTAGTGAGAAACTTGCCAAAAGGCTTCAAATGAAGTCCTAAAAACGCTTATATAGTGTTTAAGTTTTGGACACGGTGGAATTCTACCCGATACCGGCGTTAGACGGGGTTTTTGGTCGTACCCGATTGAGTTACCGTAACCCGATACGATAAATTCTAGAAATATTCCAATCACTAAAGTTGGGTGTTAAATTGATTTCTAAATGTATTAAGACACCCATTAAGTCATTTTAAATGTGTACCAGATAATGACTTAATTATACGGAAGATCGGAAATCGAAATCGGAACGAAGATCGGTTGCGCGAATTGTACTACGAAAGAGTTACAGTAAAATGATACGGAAATTTCGGGTTGTTACATTATCCCCCCGTTAAAGGGAATTTCGTCCTGAAATTTAAGTTTAGAACATAAGACAAGATACAAATCATGGATAAGAAAAGAGTTGTGGATACTTCTGTTTCATTGAGTCTTCCCGTTCCCAAGTGAATTCCGGTCCCCGCTTGGCATTCCAGCGAACCTTCACTAACGGGATGCGACTTTGTTTTGTACGTTTGACTTCTCGATCCATGATTTCGATCGGTTCCTCCATAAAGTTGAGGTTTTCATTCATCTCGATCTCGTCTAAAGGAATGGTTAGGGTTTCATCGGATAGGCACTTTTTGAGATTTGAAACATGGAAGACAGGATGAATGTTACTGAGTTCGTGAGGTAAATGAAGTTTATAGGCAACCGGACCAATCCTGGAGAGGATCTTAAAGGGTCCAATGTACCTCGGATTAAGTTTCCCACGCTTGCCAAAGCGTACAGTGCCTTTCCAGGGCGAGACTCTCAACAGGACACGGTCTCCAACCTGGAATTCTAGTGGCTTCCGACGATTATCAGCGTAACTCTTTTGACGATCATGTGAAGCTTACAGTCGGTTACGGATTTGAATGATCTTTTCGGTGGTTTCGCGGATGATTTCAGGACCAGTGAGAGCATTGTCGGGGACTCGACTCTTGGCTAATTGTGTATCTCCCACCTCGGCCCAGCACAGAGGGGATCTGCATTTACGATCGTATAGGGCTTCGAACGGAGCATCCCTGATGCTGGTGTGGTAACTGTTGTTGTACGAGAACTCGATCAAGGATAGATGTGTATCTCACGACTTTCCAAAGTCAATGACACATGCCCGAAGCATGTCCTCCAGGGTTTGGATTGTTCTCTCACTCTGTCCATCGGTCTGAGGATGATACGCCGTGCTCATATCTAGTTTGGTTCCAAGGGCTTTCTGAAGGGATTGCCAGAATCTGGAGATAAACCTACTATCTCGATCAGAGATAATGGATACAGGTACACCGTGTAGACGCACTACCTCCTGGATGTAGATTCGCACGAGTCTCTCCATCTTGTATGATTCTTTGATCGGGATGAAGTGAGCGGATTTTGTCAAACGATCGACAATTACCCAAATGGTATCGTACCCACTAGAACACTTAGGTAGTTTGGTGATGAAGTCCATGGTAATCATCTCCCATTTCCACTCGGCAATCTCGGGTTGTTGGAGTAGACCTGAAGGCTTCTGATGTTCAACTTTGACTTTGGCGCAAGTCAGACACTTGCCCACAAATGTAGCTATCTTAGCTTTCATGTTCGGCCACCAGCATTGTTTCTTAAGATCCAGATACATCTTGTCCGAACCTGGGTGAACAGAGTATTTAGTTCTGTGTGCTTCCTCCATGACTATTTCCCTGAATCCATCGGATTTGGGAATCCAGATTCGATTCATGAAATAGTGAACTCCGTCTCCTCTGATCTCAAGTTTCTTTTCCATCCCTCTCAAGGCTTCATCGGACATGTTCTCGGGTTTGAGGGCTGTTAACTAGGCTTCTCGGATTTGCATAGGTAAATTGGAATGGATGGTCATCGTCTGGTTCTTCACTTTGTGGTTCGTACTATCCTTTCGGCTAAGGGCATCTGCTACCACATTGGCCTTGCCGGGGTGGTAACGGATTTCACACTCATAATCACTGAGTAATTCTACCCATCGCCGTTGTCTCATGTTTTAGTCTTTCTGATTAAAGATGTGCTGCAGGCTCTTGTGATCGGTGTAGATTGTGCACTTGGTTCCGTAGAGATAATGTGTCCAAATCTTCAATGTGAAGATTACTGCTCCTAGTTCCAAGTCATGTGTGGTATAGTTGACTTCGTGTGCTTTTAGCTGCCTAGAGGCATAGGCAATCACCTTTCCTCTTTGCATAAGCACACAACCTAAACCTTGATTAGATGCATCGCAGTAGACAACGAAGTCCTCTGTCCCTTCGAGCAGAGACAGGACAGGCGCGCTGCATAAGGCTTTCTTTAATGTCTGGAATGCGGTTTCTTGTTTATCACTCCAACAAAAGGGTACGCCTTTCTGTGTTAGTGTGGTTAAAGGTTTGGCGATGTTGGAAAAGTTCTGAATGAATCGCCGATAGTAGCCGGCGAGACCTAAGAATTGACGAATTTCTGTGGGTGTTTTCGGTGCCGACCAATTCTATATCGCTTTAATCTTGGAAGGATCTACATGAATACCCTCCTCGCTTACTACGTGACCGAGGAAAGTTACCTTCCGTATCCATAATTCACATTTGGAAAATTTCGCGTATAGCTTTTCGGATCTAAGAGTCTCCAACACTAGTCTCAAGTGTTGTTTGTGGTCTTCTTCGCTTCGGGAGTATACGAGGATGTCGTCTATGAATACGATGACGAATTTGTCTAAGAAGGGACGGCACACCCGGTTCATCAAGTCCATGAACACAGCCAGTGCATTGGTTAGACCGAAGGGCATCACTACGAACTCGTAGTGTCGATACCGAGTCCTAAAAGTTGTCTTGGGAACATCATTCTCCTGGACTCGTAACTGATGATACCCCGACCCAAGGTCTATCTTAGAAAAGTAGCTGGCTCCCTGGAGTTGATCGAAGAGGTCGTCTATTCTTGGAAGAGGATATCGGTTCTTAACGGTCAACTTGTTAAGTTCACGATAATCGATACACATCCAAAAGGATCCATCTTTCTTTTTGACAAATAGAATCGGAGCTCCCCAGGGTGAGGCACTCGGTCTAATGAATCCTTTACTGAGCAACTCATTGAGTTGGCTGGATAACTCCTGCATTTCTGTCGGAGCTAAGCGATACGGAGATTTTGCTACGGGAGTAGCTCCAGGAATCAGGTCAATACGGAATTCGACCTGACGTTCGGGAGGAATTCCTGGGAGTTCTTCAGGAAACACATCGGGAAAGTTACAGACTTCGGGGATGCTCGCGAGGTCTCTAACTCCTTGTTTTTCGTTGATCGCATGAGCTAAGAATGCAACACACTCCTTTCGAAGGAGCTTTCGAGCTTTGATGCAAGAAATGATATGAAGGTTGGAACTGGGTTTATCGCCATAGATTACGAGAGTTTGACCTGAAGGAAGATTGAGACGGATGGCTTTTTCGTAACAAAGAATGTCAGCATGATTGGGACTCAACCAATCCATGCCAATGATAACATTAAAGCTCTTAATAGAAACGGGCATGAGGTCTATAGGAAATGAGTGATCATTTAGGGTAAGTGTACAACCTATGAATACATCGTTAGCGCTTTCTTTCTCACCGTTAGCCATCTCGATGGTAAACGTTTCAGTTAGTGGTTGAGGATTTGGTTTTAGATTATGTTTGAATGCATGACTAACAAAACTCCTTTCAGCACCCGAATCGAAAAGAATACTAGCATGTGAGTTGTCGAGAAGGAACGTACCCGAAACAACAGTGGGATCAGCAATTGCTTCCTCCCATCCCATGGTTAGAACCCTTCCAGTGTTATCGGCAGTTGACTTCTTGGGACAGTTCCTTTTAAAGTGCCCAACTTCTCCACAATTGTAGCAGGCTTGACTAACACCTACTCCCGATGATTGGTTGGCTGATTGGGTAGGAGTTCTGCAGTATCGAACTGTGTGCCCTTTCTTACCACAGTTGGTGCAAGACAATTCTCGACAGGGACCAGGATGATGATGGTATTTACACTTGTCACACAGAGGGAGGTTACCAGCATATTTACTGGTAGTAGTTGAGGCTGTGGATCCCATGGCAGAAACAGCAACAACTGGAGTAGTAGTAGCAGCATGGACTGCTACTGTCTGTTGTTTCTTGGATGATCCTTGAGAATATTGACCCTTCTTCTTCTTCCAGAATTTCCTCTTTTCACCACTCCTTTGAGTCGGCTCAGAAGTGGTAGTGATTTCCTTGACATCGTCGCTGTGATCAATCAGAATTTGTGCTAAGGTCTTGGTGCTATCATAGGTATCCGGACAAGCAGCCAAAACGTGACTCTTTATTGGTTGAGATAATCCCCAAACAAACCTTTCGATCTTTTTGTTTTTAGGAGTGACTAACCCCGGGCAGAGAAGTGCGAGATCATCAAATCGGGAAGTATATGCAGCAATGTCGGAACCTTTCATCTTCAGGTTCCAGAGCTCATGCTCTAATTTCTGCATTTCACCACGGGGGCAATACTCAGCAATGAGAAGTTCTTTCATGGCTTCCCAACCCATGGCATTAGCTACGGGTAAGGTCAAGGATTTGACTCGGCCATTCCACCAAGTCAAGGCCTTATCAACGAAGGTACAGGCTGCAAATTTGACTTTATTGGACTCTGCACAAGCACAGATTTCAAAGATGGACTCGATTTTCTCGAACCATCGAGATAAAGAAATGACACCTCCAGTGCCATTAAAGGATGTTGGTTTCGCATTCATGAAATCCTTATAGGAACCCCCTCTTTGGTATCCCTGGCTACCCTCAAGGTTTTGAGATTGAGTACCACCACCTGAACCACTAGGGTTTATTTGTGACATAGCTGCTACCATCGCAGCAGTCATTATCGTCTGGAACGATGTTAGATCGAACTGGGGAGGAGGTGGCGGTGAAGAAGGATTGTTGTCGTTCTTTGAGCTGGGTCTCTTTCAGGGAGGCATCTTGATCTAATAAGATCAAGGAAAAGAGGATGGTAAGTCCTCTACATTGAATCAATAGATATGACTGTTATATGATTCGAGTAAGCGATAAAGCAGGAAAGAGTTATCGAACAGATAATTTATCGCTAAGAGTAATCACAGAAAACCATTCGAATGAGAATTACTACAGAGGATCGGGATCGAGAAATACTCCCATAGTATTTCATGGATTGTTTACGACAATGATTTGATGTTTGGGATATTAAGGTAAGTTTTAGGCATGCCACATACCACAGTCACTCCCAAGCACATGTTGGCCGTGTCTCGAATGAATATAGTTGGCCAGGCTATATTGACCCTAGACACGACTACATAACTGCCCAGGTTTAACCGTAGTACACAACACCCATTTACTTATGTTCTGTTCTACTTGTGGTTACGGATGATGACGGTTCGGTATACTTGTATACTTTTGAAAATACTTGTAGTTTGAAGATACTTTTAATTCAGAGCACTTAGGCCCTTTAGTGTTTATAGTTTTATACCATAAAAGGTTTGGTATACTTCATTCACTATAAACAAGGGCTCTGATACCAATCTGTCACACCCCAAAAACCAAAGGCGGAATACATTTTCGGGGTTGACTAGCACGTTGAGTATCAAATCCAATGTACATAGTAAGTAAAGTAAAACAACCATTACATTACATAATAACAGTCTTACAGTTGTTTCAAAAGTAAAGTTTGTACAGTTGTGATACATAGTATATATATATAGACAAAATGTAACGGGTCTTCATGTACACCGTCTTCGTGCAAAAGGATTTCATCGGGTACCTGTTCTAACGCTGACCTGAGAACACAAGCGGTTTGAAAATCAGCATAAAGCTGGTGAGTTCATAAGCGGTTTTGTTTTACGAGAATGTATCGGTTTCCTTTCTGTTTCTGTAACGTTATGTACACCAAGAAAATCCCGTATTTTCTTAAAAGTTGGTTATTGTTTCACAAATGTAAAGTATCATAAGTTTGTACACTGAAAACATGTTTACTCATGTGAAAATGTATAGTTGGTTATCTGACCAGTTAAACTGTTCTGTTTACTTATCATGTGTTACCAGGAAAGTCCTATACTTTCCTTATTGTATGATACCAATCGTGAAAGATGTAATGTTAATTAGTTTGTTACTCTTTCCAGTTATGTAAGTGTTACCCAGGAAAGCCCCATGCTTTCCTGCATGTAAGTTTATAATGTAAACGATGTCAAAGATGTAAAAGATGTAATCGTGGTTAGGTTCCATGTTTTTCCCCAGGAAAGTCCCGTACTTTCCTGAATGTTAGCTACAGTACGTGAAAGATGTAAAAGATGTAAAAGATGTAAAAGATGTAAACGATGTATAAAGTAATTCATTATTACTGTAAGTAAATCTCTGTTATCCTAATTGCGAGTTCCATAACCATACAATAGACTGAAACATGTGGCAATAAGTAGTCCACATGTGGCAATAAGTCGTCCACATACTTATGACTTTCGTCACCTTTGAACCATTTCGGTTCGGCTGTAGCTAGCAGCCAGGTGTGGGGTAGTCAGCCCCGTATAGATCTATACACTCAAGTCACGCTCTCTAAATACCAGAGATTCTGGTTATGGGTGTAGTCCTCCACTCTGGTAATCTGGGTGGAGTGTTCTCCGAGGACGTGTCTCCAATCATACAGGAATAACAAATTTACTAGTAATAATATGATAGTCCTCCACTCGTATATGTGTGGGGAGTGTTACCGAGGACAAAACAGTGTACAGGTCTTATGTTCAAATGTTTTAATGTCGTGCTTTTAACTGATATAATGTGGAAAACCATTTGTGAAATTCATGTAAAACATACTAGTTTAAAGACTTATTTCACAAATATATGTTACGTGATCTGTATGTTCGACCTGTTATCAGTTGTAATATCAGTTATAAAATCATAAGAATATGAAACACACATTTGAAAACATGTTTTGAGTACAAGAATCCCCTTGTACTTTGCTTGTGTTCCCCCCCTAAAAACAGTGGAAAACAGTGAAAAAGGGTAGGGGTATGAACTCACCGGACTCGGAAACGTGTCGGTTTTGAATGCTATACGTCGGTTCGGGGTTTGATTACTCGCGATGACCCTATGTAAAATGATATAATGTCCATATATATACAATTATAGATACATTCACTAATCATATGGAACATTACACTCCAATGAGGTTAAACACCTCAAAACGAGCGTTTGGAGTGACCCGGGTGACATCTTCGGACTTGTAATGGCACTAGGGACTTGGGACTTAAGTTTACTCCCCAAGAGTAAACATTTTAAAGAGTTTACAACCATAAAACACACACATACATGAGTTTACGGCCGTAAACTCATGTGGGTGTGGTTTTGATGGTTTAAGGGCTCAAATGGACATAGGGGTTGCTAGAATGGATTATCTAAATTGCCTTGGAACACTTGGAATGAGTTTAAATCATCAAAAATGATTATTTTATGGGAGTTTACGGCCCAGTATAGGCTCCTGGCCGTAAACTCCTTAATCTTCATGAAAATGATGTTTAATGTTGTTAAAACAAATCACATGTGATTACTAGAATTATTCCAAGACCTTACATGAGTTTTATGGGACATTTGAGGGGTATTATGGAGTTTACGGCCCATGAGACTCTCCTCATGGCCGTAAACTCTTATGTAGGGTCATACAAAGTGTTTCAAGGTCTAAAACTTTCATAGAAGGGCTTCTAAAATTCATCTAAAGGCTTTAGGGGTGTTTAGTTTGCATTCTAACACCAAAAGTTTTGGAGTTTACGGCCCAAGAACAAGCCTTGGCCGTAAACTCTTATAAATCCCACAAGTGATGTGTTTTAGGCCCTTAAAGTATTTTTGGTTGGTCCCTTGATTTATTCCAAGGCTTTTGGTGGTGTTGGATGGCTTTCTAACACCTTAGAATTGGATTTATGTCACATTTTGGGGAGTTTACAGCCTAAGCACTCTCTTTGGCCGTAAACTCACATAAGTCCCATAAAATTCATGTTTCAAGTGTCCAAATGCTAAAACCAAGGTTCTATAATTCATATCTAAGCCATAGAAGTGATTTGGAAGGGTTTAAGGGCATGAAAACCCTAATTACATGAGTTTACGGCCCAAGAATGTTCCTTGGCCATAAACTCCTTCAAATGGCTCAAAATCTATGTTTTAAATGTTTAGAGTCCAAATCTTGAAGTCCCATAGCCATATCTAGAGTCCAATTGAGTTTAGGAAGGAGTTTAAGGGCTTAAAACCCCATTTAATGGAGTTTACGGCCCAAGATTGTTCCTTGGCCGTAAACTCATGTTCTTGGACCTAAAACTCAATTATTTCATCAATTTGAAGGTTAAAGATGCTGAATAACATGCTAGGGAGGTTACCTTAAAGATTTGAAGCCTTAAACTTGAGATTTGGACCTTAATTCTAGCTTGAGGAGAGAGGTTGTAAGAGTTTAGTGAGAAACTTGCCAAAAGGCTTCAAATGAAGTCTTAAACACGTTTATATAGTGTTTAAGTTTTGGACACGGTGGAATTCTACCCAATACCGGCGTTAGACGGGGTTTTTGGTCGTACCCGATTGAGTTACCGTAACCCGATACGGTAAATTCTAGAAATATTCCAATCACTAAAGTTGGGTGTTAAATTGATTTCTAAATGTATTAAGACACCCATTAAGTCATTTTAAATGTGTACCAGATAATGACTTAATTATACGGAAGATCGGAAATCGAAATCGGAACGAAGATCGGTTGCGCGAATTGTACTACGAAAGAGTTACAGTAAAATGATACGGAAATTTCGGGTTGTTACAAATACTCTTAAACATATAATATTTCATTATGTTATTCACTTTTTAAAATTACAAAACAAGAATTCAAAATGTGTATGTTATAGAAAATAATAATTATAAGAGATTATTACTAGTTATTATTTCTTATGATATTAATTAATAAGTCATACACAACATTTTCGACTAGTTAGATTCTTTTGTCTTTTACCTAAAGACAAAGTTTATATTTTATAAACTTGGAGTTTATAAAAAATAAAGATTCCTACTTTTCAAAAGGCATAATGATGGTGTGGGAGGTTGCTTTTTAAACGTTTCACCTTTTGTCTCCCATGCTTCTAAAGGATACCATTACTTTAGATTATTTTAATTGTTATACCGTACCTTTCATGGGTTATATAATAGATGCATGAGGCTTGCATTTTTGCAAGAGTGAAGCTCTTCTTCCTCCTTTCTTTCTCTCTAAATCTGTGGGTTTTCTACTCCTCTCCCACTCTCTCTCTTTTGAAGTTAGTTTGGTGGTTTAGAATACCTCTTGACTTGTTCCCTTTTAGTTCTTAACTAAGTTAAGAACTTAAAGGCTTTATACACTCAAGAATACAAGAAGGAACTAGCATTCCAAGTGTCTTACATTTGATGGTGGATACTTGTAGAAAAGATCATGCACATTGATCTTTTGTTATCTTCATCAACACCCCAAAACCAAGTAGGTTCAAAGGCTTCAAAGGTTATCTCTAAAACATCATATTGTAGGTTTTATTTCATTCACACCTCTATAAATGAATCCATGATGGTTTAGTTTTGTTATGAACTAAAAATAAACTTATTATTTTTAAAGCCCTCCGTCGGCAGTTTTTGTAAAAAAAACAAACTTTTATTTCGTATCAAAACCTAAGATATCTATGTCCTCTCTTTCAGTTTTCTTATGCACCAAACAAGAGCCAAAAAAACCTAGCTTTCGAGGGTTTGTATCCAAGTGTTCATTACAAGCTAAGGAGGTTGTCAATATCTGCAAGGATATTCTTCTTGGACGTGACTAGAAAAGAGGAACTCTGGTTTGGATTCTATTCATCTACATACCACATCAAATCCAAATGAAAATAAAAGGACTTTAAGGGGAGTTCTATTTTCTCCTTCATTTTATGTTTTATGGCAGAGTATACATGGATTTGGGATCCTCTTGTTGGGATATCGTCTTTGTGCTTCTCGTACCTTTGTGTGTAACATTCTGTTTAAAATAGAATAATTAAATAATATACCTGTAACCCTGAGAAGTAACTTTTATTATTATTTTATATTATTATAGCCCAAAATCAAATAATAATTAGCGGGGTGTTGATTTCGGGGAGCCAAATGACAATATTTGAATCTCTAGGGGTTAAAGTGTAATTTCAAAACTTATTTTGCAAATGATTTTAGAAGTTAGTGGGTGTTTGGTATCATTTGGACTTGTCGTGAAAGGATTTTGAAAAACTAAGGGCTGTTAGGTAAATTTCAGATTTTATTTGAAAGGAATTTCAGAAGGTTAGGTATAAATGGTAAATTATGGACATTGTTTGAAGAGATGGGGAATGGAAGGGACCGGTTTTTCCATTTTCTTTATAAGTTTGCATGGAGAAGAGATTTAAGATCTGATGCCCTCCATTCTCGTTTGATAGACACACCCCATTTAACCCTAACCCTAATCTTTTCTCTAGCCGCCACCCTAATGCCTCTCTCCCTCCAGCTGCCGCCACCACCCGTTCATTCTCATTTTCTGACCGGCAAAGACCACCGACGACCACTTGCGACTCCAACGACGGATGAGAGAAATACCGCGACTGTTGTTGCTATTTTAAACTGTCGTCCTTCATTCTTCTTCTTCTTTTGTTCGCCGGTAACATGCAATGACCACCAAAAGGCCACCGTCGTAGCTCCTGCCGCCGATGAAGACAAGCATTGGGTTGGATGCAATTTCCACTATCGTGGTTAATGTAACGCCCCTCCTTTCTCCAACATATCGTATGTTACACTCCGGTGTCGCCAACTGTAGCCATCATTGCCCGCCGGCAGTCGTAGCGATGTTGTTTTTGTCGTTGCTAGATTGTTCTAATGAGATAGTGGCAATGCTCATAGTTTGTGATGCGGATGCTCGTGTGTGTGGGTTTTCTGTTGAGTAAAGTCGTGAAGAACCACCATGGCAGCCGGCCATGGTGGCTGTTGTCGTCAACATCGTCGTTAGCAGTCATTGCCCGTCGTCTCGCGCCATCGCCACCGCCGTACTCCACCAGGAGGGTGGTTGGGTCCATTTTTCAAAATGAAACATGTGTGTTTATTATAGTGAAGTGGTGTTTGGGTGTTCATTCGGTTGGAAAAGTCACCACCACCACCGTGAGGTGGTGGCTACCACCTCCAACCACCGCCTACCGCCACAAGGGTGGCTCGGTGGGGGTGTCTGTGTGTGTATGTGATATTTATGTTGGATTAATGTCTAAATCCATAACTATAATTGGTAAGACTTGACCTGACCCGGAATGGTCCATTTGGGTTGCATGGCATCATGCACTTGGATAGACTATAATGAGAGAAATAAGACACTTATGGTTATTAATATATTATAAGTTCTAGTATATTAATAATAAGAATAATGAGATTATTTAATTAGTATTGATCAAGAATTAATCTAGGATTAATTAAGTGATCAAAAGAAGACTAATTAAATATATGGGTTGATTGTGTAAATCATCCATACTTGTATAGTGGGCTAATGCTCCATGGATAATCAAGTTGGGTTACAACCCATAGGATGGTCCATGGATGCTCCATGGTGTATTTGAACCCATGGATCCAAGGAAATGGAAAGTCATGACAATTAGGGTTTACTCTAATTGTAACACTATATAAAGATCTTATTCTTGACAAAATCGGTTACTAGTATGATTCTAGAGAGGGCTAGCCGATTTTCATGAAGTGTAGAATTCTCTCAAGTTATTCCAAGTGTATTTGGTGTTGTGTGAACCATTTGAGGTGTCACACTTGGGGCACTAGGCACTCAAGCTTCATGAAGACATTCTACATCAAAGAGGTATGTATTCTATCTTGTTATATTGATAGTTTTGTATGCTAGATTAGGATAATACCTTGGATGTTCATATTTGCATGTATAATAGAGAAAACATAGATCCAAGGTATTTAGGGTGGCATGTAAACTTAGGAGTGTTAGAATGTTCATAACCCAACAGTGGTATCAGAGCCTAGGCTTGTTTTCTTGTTATACTTGCAAATGGAGCTGAAAATTCGAGTTTTGATGTTGTCTGCCCAGCAGACTCGCCGAGTCCATGAAGGGACTCGACGAGTCCAAGGCAAAAAGCATCCAACTCGCCGAGTTGGTTAGTGCACTCGACGAGTTGGAACCCCAGACAACATAAATACGACTTTTTTGGTTGGAATTGGACTAGGAACATTACCCTAAGATATTTTTGAACTTATAAACATGTTTTGATGTGGTAATGTTCATGCTAATCCAATTTCAAAGATAATTGTCAATAGATTCATGTTTTGTATTAGTTTAAAGGTTAGACTAATTACATGAAAAAGTTTGATTTGAATTATCTTGTTCTTATGAGTTGCTTAGATTAATAGAAAAGTTGAATGAAATAGTTGTTTTCAATCCAAATTAATCTAAGAGTTGATTCTAAAATGTGTTTTTGTAACTTGTCCTCAAGTTATATG
This sequence comes from Lactuca saligna, assembly GCF_052625555.1. Taxonomy (NCBI): domain Eukaryota; kingdom Viridiplantae; phylum Streptophyta; class Magnoliopsida; order Asterales; family Asteraceae; genus Lactuca; species Lactuca saligna. The sequence continues at coordinate 206,823,093 of NC_136424.1, read as the reverse complement.
AAAAGTCACATTTAAGTTTCATAAAACTCATAAAAGTTGGCAAAGGTTACAAAAATGAAGAGTCTAGTTCTAATTAATTGGAGTTATGACTCCATAATTTGTCCTCAAGTTATGGAGGACCAAGAGTCTCTTCATTAAATAAAAAATAAATAAAATAAAAAGTGTAACCTTAATTAATTCCATAAGTTATAAAATAAAGAAAAGTTAATTCTTTTATTAGTTTAAAGTCTTCCATAACTTGTCCTCAAGTTATGGAACTTGAAGAGTTTTTGGATTAAAACTACTTTAAATACATAAGTTATGGAATTAATTAGTTTTGAATAGTTTCAAAAGTTGCCCTCAAGTTTTGGAATTTGTAATGTTTTCTCTTATAAATACTTTAATTCCAAGTTAGCCCTCAAAATTTTAAAAGTTAAAATTCAACCCTTATACTTTATAATATTATAAGTTAATAATATATATATGTATAAGAGTAAAGTCGGTATTACCGCTAGTACACCTCATTCACAAAGCCGGTCTATAAGGTGGGTATAAGGTTGTTGCCTATAAAATGGCAGCTTAATGGGTGTTCACTCTCACCCACCGCTTGCTTGACTGGTGGAGGGTCGTTAGCCAAACGGGTTTGATAGGACTATAATTCTCCCTTCATTAAAAGTATTAATGATAAATACTAAGTAACTAAACTCTTAATAATTCCCAATCTTAGTTACTTAGGAAAATGTGAATAAGGTGCTAATCCATGAAATTACACTTTACACTTTGTCTAAGTCATTAGTGGAGCGTGTGTGGTTAACCGGCACACTAACTTGGGCTTAACAAGGTAGGGTGACTTAATATTTATCACAGTATCGATGGAGCATGTATGGTTAACCGGCACATCGATTGAGGGGAAATTTATTAAGGGTACCAAGTAATTTGCATGGTTACTTCACACCTTGTTTTGTGATCCTCGGCATCCTAGTCACAAAACCTGAAGGGCACACTCGAGATTTAAACATGTCATTGAACAGTTCAATGAATCTCAAAAGATCTAGGAGTTTCAAAAACCAATTAAAACCTAATAATACATTTCGTTTATCTTGGGGGAAATTGGTGAATCGTCATTCACCTACCTTCAAATTGTTTTATAGCTTGGATTACGACATACCTCTTCTAAGTTATAAAATAGTTTGTTGGGTCCTAGCCTTAATATTTCATATTGGGTGTCATATTAAGGACTATAAATCAACTATCTTGAATATCTCCCATAACATGTCTGGTTTAGACATTTATGATCTTCCCAAATCTCTTGAATATAGCTTTCCTAAATGAAGATGATGTTCCAATGGAAATCATACTTCTTTCACCTCCTCAAATTATTCTCCCTACCCCATAAGTTCTTGAAAAGTTTAAGGTCACTCGAGCCCTATTGGCAAGTAAAGGTCTAGGTGTGGTCACATCTTGGAGATGTAGTCACATATTGACAAGCCGGGAGATTTGGGTGTCAAAGTCTTGAAAAAGTGGTGGTTCAATCACTTTCTAAGTCACATAGTGAGTTCCTTTGGGACACCTATGAAACAGACTATGACAAGACCTTTAATGATCTTATCTATTAGTTAAGATCAACTTCCTTAAAACTTGATGGACATTGACTATAGTGACACAGGAAATCCAGAAAAGCATTTTCTTCCCAATGGAAAGGGATTGGCCATAGTCAACTCAGTTGACCAAATGGTAAAGAGAAAAACTAAGTCTGTGATAGTGTCGTGTACCATTATCAAAGGGTCCATATGTTTATATTGCCAAAGGAAAGGGCATTGGTTGCGAAGCTGCCAAATTTACCTAAGGAGGTTAAAGTCAATAAGTTTGACTCTACTTCAGGTAAAGTCCACTATCTAACTCTGTTAAATTTCTATTATGAGATTCTTGATACATGATGTGACTGGGTCACATGGTAATGTTTTAAGAATCAAAGAAAAGTGAAGAAACTTAAAGAAAGAATATGTTAAATCTGATCGCGTAGATGGATTTCTATCGCGTAGTTTCAAAATCGGATTCTTGAGCTACTTCTTAGGAGTTATGAGATATTGCTTAGGAATAGATAACAACAAGTTTTCATATGGATTGTAAGGATAAGTTTTTCCGCATAGTTTTAAAATAAAAGAAATTTTTTGTTTTTATCTATTTTAAAATATCCTTACAATGGCATTTAAGGAAAAATTGTTGCTTATACGATTCCATTAAGAGCAAGAGTGGAAATATGAAATTGATTCTTTCATTTGTGGTAATGTCTAGATTTACCAAATAAGGAAAGATTCTCATCATCCAAAGTCTCAATTGGACCGGGACTTGGAATCATGCAAGTTGTATAGCATGATGAATGAGAACTTTCAAGTATTGGAAAAATTAAGACTAATTACTTGTTCACATGGATGTGTGAGTCAAGTAATGGACTAAAGGATCCAGTACATAGTCATGTGCACTGATTAAGTCCACCACAAAAGATCAATAAGATTATTTGTCATAATTTACTAAAGTTCAGTAAATATGGTTATACTTACAAGCTTAAGTGTAATTCTGAGACATTGGAAAAGGTTCCAATGTAAGGCAGAGCAAATAAGAAGAATCAAATTAGGCAGAAGGATAAAAGTTTCTCAAATCTGAAAAGATGGGAGAGTACTTTAGTATCATTTTTGTGATCATCTTAATGATTAAGAAACCATATCAAAATTTGTTCTCTAAGGAAGTCTTAGTGCATTCGTATGACTAAGAAGAAGGGATCTTGAATTGTTGAAATGGTTAAATCAAGAAGATGGGTCATACTTCGTTCCAATACAAGTCTTAGAGTCATACTCCAAGATTGTAATTTGAGTAACATGTCTTTAAGAAGGTTTAAAACACGTGTCAAATTTAAGAGTAAAAGTTTTCTACTCATGTACATTTGAAATTGGTAAGTTGTGATGTTTTGGATAAAACAAAGACCAACTAAGGCCAACTGTGTGAAGTGTTTGTCTTCATTAGAATCCGCACTATCTCTTGGATGTTTGACAAGGGAGTCTTATAGGTCAAGAGGACAGTAGGAGTCTTAAAGGTCTTGAAAGTCTAAAGAACTAATCAAGAATAGGACCTAGAGTTCTCCTCTAGCATACGACTTAAGGTTTATAACCTATCGTGTTGACATATTCTGTGCTCATTCCAATTAAAGTTGGCTTTGCATATGAGTTCTTAGAGTTCTCAATTGGTTGCACAACAACTTGGAAGCAATGTCAGGCCCTTGAGCTGCCAGGTGGCAAGAAATTAAGATTGAGTTGAATCCATATGAGTTTGGATTTGTCATTATCCTTGTCTTGTGACTATGGTTTTGACAATTCACATGGATAAGAACACATACACCATTAAATCTAAGTGTCATAAGGTTTCTCTCCGATTCATGAAAATGATGGTGAGGAAACACTTTCACTAAGTAGATTTTAGATAGATAGCAATTGTGATATTTGCATTCTCAAAGTCGTTAGTGGAGCGTGTGTGGTTTACCGACACACTAACCTGTACTTGTGAGAAGTGGCAAAAAGGTCTAACCATTATGATTACGGCATCCTTCTTCATAATTGTTTAGACACACAAGTGTGCTATCTAAGGGAAGGTGTATGATTTTGATAAAGTTTTATCAAAACAATCTAGCATCAAAATTTTGAACTTTGGTAAGAAAGTTAATAAAGTATTGATTTCTAGAAGTCCAGCTGATTTCTGAGTACATGTCAAAGCTAGTGGGAGCATAAGTGTTATGCTAATGATCATCATGTTAGTGGGAGCATGATAATTATGATAAGTATTGCAAGTTAGCAATGTTAATTATAGAAAAACAAAAGGTTTCAATTGGGAAAAGTTGTGTTGCTATAATTAAGGGAGAGGAAATTATACTTCATCTCAAATCTATAAGCTTAGATCGTGAGGTTTTAATCATTTAGTCAAGGAAATATATATGAATTTCATGTTGGAATGGCTCAACATAAGGAAATTATGTATATGGGTCCATTATTTGCGTTCTTAAATTTGATTATGATTACGGAATCCCTTTTCATAATCTGAATTATGAGAACTTGGCAAATAGAAATGGAAATGTTATAGCAAAAGACTGGTTTAGTCTTTATGTGAGATATCATGAATCGTGTCCCATATGCTTCAGATATAGGATCAATTACATGTGCTATATTCATCCTTTCTAAAATTTTCCAAATGCCTGGGGCATTAAGAAAGGAAAAGGTTTAGAACTGGATATGACTAATAGGATTAAACAATTGTCGAGGACAATCTAAGGTTTACCAAAGATTGGTTGCTCAAGGACAGTTGGAAGTATAGTAATAATTCTGGAAGGACCATATTGACATAATCTGTAAGGAGGCAACTCTTGTTCAGAAGAGATAGTCAAAATGGAATCTGGAAATGTTTCAAAGTTAGAATATTCAATCTGTGTAAGATTAAGGAAACTTAATGCAAGAAGGATGTTTCCAAGGAGTTGATCTCCTTTGGAATACTCTGTAATGATTGTTGCCAAGTCTTTGTGAATTTGTGCATAATCGTTACAAGAGGATCAATGCATATATGTTTAGAATCTAACAGATTTCAGTAAATGGCATGAATTTGAAATTCTTGCATTTGCAGTAAGGATTCGGGAGTGTGAAAAGAGAATCATTGAAGTTATGTTCATTTAATCTAGTTCACAAAGAAAAGATCATAGAGAAACATAGTATGCATACTTGGTGTATGGCATGACTAGTGTATAGAAAACATAGTGTACATGCTTGGAGCATGGGACAACTATTGTTTTAAATTCAAGAATAAAGTTGATAGCTGAAAAAGTATAAAATGAATAATGTGTAATCATATAGTGATAAATAAAAGGTGTTTTATTTATGTTCATAGGTTTTGATACCATATTGGATTCAATTATTATTGTGTTTCACTTTGCATGTTTTGACTTCCCGAATAAACTAGGTTATTCTTCTGGAATGACTAAGTTATTCAAACCATCCACAGTCGGTCATATGTTGGAAGTAGATATGAATTAAGACTGTCATGGGTTGGCTTGTAGAGGTCTATGGTGTTGGACAAATGGCTACAACACTCATGAGTGCTCATAAGTTCTGAGTATTGGATTCAACCCGCGCTCATTGGAATCACTTCATGGATTTTATCACGAGTGATCATGAGACGATAATATCTTATATTCTTCAAACCTAGAGATATGAGTTGTTACTATGAGTTGGTTGTACATTGATTGCACGAAACCGCATTTGGTAACTCGGTGCTATAAAACGTGCCTTTGTGTATGATTCAGCAAGTAGTAGAACAAGCCATATGAGTCGAATTTTATCCATTCCTTTTACCTTCGGGATAAAAGCGATATATGTGGGCCCCTCGATGATTTGATGATGACAAATGGAAGTGCTCGGCCAGGCCAGGACTGATTTGATTTGTTCAATTAGTCAGTCGTCATAAATCGGAAATCGGGAAACAACAAATGGACAGAGAGAATGATTATAATCCATGTCTCAGTCCATATGATATCTAGAATGGAGGAATATATGATCCCTTATCTAATGGACAAGTCATTGACAAAGGTCAGAGTTCATCTATAAGGTCAGAGTTCGACAGAAGCTTTTGAGAGCTACGATTGCTAGTCGGGTTTTGAAGTCATACTTGCAATAATAGTTTTAGACTTATCCAAGTGGGAGACTATTCGATTAATGTCTAAGTCCATAACTATAATTGGTAAGACTTGACCCGACCCGGCATGGTCCATTTGGGTTGCATGGCATCATGCACTTGGATAGACTATAATGAGAGAAATAAGACACTTATGGTTATTAATATATTATAAGTCTTAGTATATTAATAATAAGAATAATGAGATTATTTAATTAGTATTGATCAAGAATTAATCTAGGATTAATTAAGTGATCAAAAGAAGACTAATTAAATATATGGGTTGATTGTGTAAATCATCCATACTTGTATAGTGGGCTAATGCTCCATGGATAATCAAGTTGGGTTAAAACCCATAGGATGGTCCATGGATGCTCCATGGTGTATTTGAACCCATGGATCCAAGGAAATGGAAAGTCATGACAATTAGGGTTTACCCTAATTGTAACACTATATAAAGATCTTATTCTTGACAAAATCGGTTACTAGTATGATTCTAGAGAGGGCTAGCCGATTTTCATGAAGTGTAGAATTCTCTCAAGTTATTCCAAGTGTATTTGGTGTTGTGTGAACCATTTGAGGTGTCACACTTGGGGCACTAGGCACTCAAGCTTCATGAAGACATTCTACATCAAAGAGGTATGTATTCTATCTTGTTATATTGATAGTTTTGTATGCTAGATTAGGATAATACCTTGGATGTTCATATTTGCATGTATAATAGAGAAAACATAGATCCAAGGTATTTAGGGTTGCATGTACACTTAGGAGTGTTAGAATGCTCATAACCCAACAATTTATGTGTGTGTTCATCTAGTTAATTCATTATAATATTGTACTTTTATTGGAATATTTAAGAAAAACTCGTCACCACCACCGTGAGGTGGTGGCCGCCACCGTGAGCCGCCATTAACCACCACTACCCGAGGTAGTAGTGGGTGGTGCCCAATTTAATTAATAATTAATTAACCTAAAAACTTATTAAATGGACTAATTGGATCGCGATTGGGTTAAAGCCCCTAATTAGGGTTTAGAAAACCCTAATTTTGGAATTATTGGTCTGGACTTATCGGGACTCACATTTTGGGCCATTGGAATTGAATTTTGAATTACACCCGATCACACCATATAATATATCTAGTAGAGTGATGGACTTAATGGATTAAGTCATTAATGGGTTAAGTAAGAAACACTTAACCCAAATCGTCATTTTATGTGAAAACCCTAATTTCACTTGGGCTTTGAGGTGGGCCTTTCTATTGGGCTTTGGTGATTAGGCTATTAATGGGCTATCCAGAACAAGTAAATGCACTAAAATATTTGGATGGGCTTTGGGGTAAGGCCCATGTGAGGGACTTGGGCCTAATTTGGAAAATTGGGCCATATATCGGCCACAATTGGGCCTTGATGATTTTGAGATATTGGACCGTCTATATGCCAAGTATTGGGACCAGAATAGATAGTTGGTCCTTAAGGTAAGGCCCATGTGAAGGGTTTTAACCCAATTTGAAAATTGGGTCATATGTTGGGCTTTGGTCCATTGGGTGACTTTTGGGCCTTTGGAGTGTGAGTTGGGCCTTGGGCTTGAATCAAGCTAGGTTGGGGGTAAAGTAGTCTTTTACCCCAAACATGGACTTATGGTTATGTATTGGAACCCAATTATTAATTGGGTGTTATTTTGATGTTGACAGTTCGGGAATATGTCATCCAGCATCTAGGGTTTTGTCTGTGGGGCTTCAACCTTGTGAGGTGAGTTTTCCTCACTATACTCAAGGGTCTAAGGCACCAAGGCCGGCCCTTTTTGGAGTATCATCCTGATATGTTATATATGCTTGAGTATCGTATGATCTGTTAGATCAATATCTTGGTAGATAGCATGTTGTTATGCTATTATGATTTGTTAGATCGGTATCCTGGTAGATAGGATGTTATTATGTTGTTGTGATCTGTTACATTGGTATCCTGGTAGATAGGATGTTACTATGTAGTTATGATCTGTTAGATCGGTTTGTCTGCCTATAGACTATTATGTGATTATCTGATATATGTGTACATGTTTGATTACTGGTTGAGGCTTATCTACTTTGCGCGAGAGCCAATAGACCAGGGCATTCGAATCTGATGGTTGTGGCTTGTGAGTATTGATGGGTTTTATACAAAAGTACAATCTTATGTGCGCATACAAAACCCTAAATGCTTGGATCAAGGTTTCTCTATTGTACTTGCAATTCATCCAAGACTTCAAACCCTAATCTAGCATACTATCAAAAATGAGATCCACAATATAACAAGTTTAGATTATACCTTACAATAGTTGCAAGAGTCTTTGATCTTCAAGAAGCTTAGTGTCAAAAATGTATCACCTCTAATGGCTTACAAACACTACAAGCAAGAGGATGATGTTTGGGAGAGAGGATGAGAGGCAAAAGTCGGCTCCAATCTTCCAAGGGATCAAGTGGCCGATTTTGCTAGCCCTAGGGGTCCTTATATACTTGAGCTTCTAAGATTTCAGTCTAACTCCTAATTGGATGACTTAGGCCCTAAGCAACTTGAGAACCTTCTGGAATAAGGCCTACTTGGATGAATTTAAGATAGATTCCACCTTAATTTCGTCCATTCCCTAATCCATAAGGATTCTCAGCCCAAAATCAACTATCACAGAATTGACAGTTCTAGTCCCCTTTAATTAATTAATCTCTTTTAGCCAAAAAATTAATTCTTGAGTAATATTAATTAAACTATATGAGTTCTCCTTTAATATATTATTCATATAATATATTAATAAACCATAATAACCTCTCTCTCTCTCCATAAATCATCCTATCAAGTTGCTTTGGTGAAGGTAACCCAAAAGGACCATGCACAACCGGGTTAAGTACATACAAAATATATTTACGGGCTTAGACACTAATCCAACAGTCTCCCACTTGGATAAGTCTAGTAACTATAAATGCAAGTACTATCCGATTCGCAATCATAGCTCTCAAAGAAGTTCTTGAACTCTTCTTTTACCAGTAACCTGTCCTTTAGATAAGTGACCGTATAGTCCTTCGTTCTAGATATCGTGTGGACAATTACATGCAACATAGTCATACTTATTGTCCAGCAGTTTGTTTCTCGATCTTTGATTTTTCTGACATATAACTTTATTGAACACATGAGCTACCTCTGACCGGGACCGACACATAAGTCAAACCAAATCATCGATGGGCCTAGATATCGCTTTTACCCTCTTAGGATAAAAGGAACAGATAAACTTCGACTTAAATGCATTTACCATTCACTCATAAAATCATGCACAACAATGTGTTTTATAACATCAAGTTATTGATGCGTTTACGCATTATCAATGTACAACCAACTTGAAAACAATAAACCATATATCTAGGTTTTAAGACCATATGATATTATCGTCTTGCGATCACTCGAGATAAATTCCATGAAGTGATGCCAGCAAGCGCGAGTCTAATCCAATGCTAAAATCTTATTCATAAGCACTCATGAACGTTTCAGCAATGTTTTGCAATGTCTAAAACACTTTACATAATCTACAAACCAATTCACGACAATCTTCTTTCATACCTACTCCCAAAGTATGAGAGACCGTGGAACGTTCGAATAATCTTATTATTCAGGAAGTCAAAACATGCAAAATGAAACAATAGGTAAACAATCAACATAAGATAATAACTTTACTTATAAATAATACTCCTTTATTTAATCATCAAATGTCAATTACATTTATCTATTACACGTTTCGAAGCTATCTAATCTAAACTAATATCGTCCTTCAGCCCGATGCTCCTAGCGTGCTGCAAGTGCTTAACCCTACTCAGTCCCTTCGTAAGGAGATCTATTGGGTTATCCTCCAACGATACCCTCTTCACTACGAGGAATCCCTTTTCCACCCGATTTCAAATAAAATGATATTTCCTGTCGATATGTCAAGATCTACCATGATCCCTTCGTTCCTTGGTCAACGCAACCGCTCCTTCATTATCACAGAAAATCTCCATAGGATTCTTTATGGGTGACACAACTCCAAGGTCTCCGATTTTCAACCATATTGCCTCCATTGATGCTTCACTCGCTGCTATGTACTCTAATTCGCATGTTGAATCAGCCACGGTCCCGTTCTTGGAACTTTTCCAAATCATTGCTCCTCCATTCAAGGTAAAGACCCAGCCCGACTGAGAACGATAATTGTCTCGATCGGTCTAAAAACTGACGTCACTATACACTCGCACCATTAAGTCGTCACTCCCATTGAGGACTAAAAACCATTTCTTGATCCTCCGAATGTACTTAATAATATTCTTGACCACGGTCCAATGTGCTTTTCTAGGGTTCCCTTGATATATGATGACCATGCTCAAAGCGAAGGCCACATCAAGGTGAGTGCAAGCCATTGCATACATGATCTAGCTAACTGCGGAAGCATAAGGTACTCGGATCATCTCTACTATCTCGACTTCGGTACTAGGACTTTGAGTCTTACTCAATTTCGCATTACTTTGTATTGGTAACTCCCCCTTCTTGGAATTCTACATACTAAAACTTTTTAGTATCTTGTCCAAGTAAGTGTTCTGACTAAGACCTATTATTCTTTTACTCCTGTTTCTCACTCTCCTTATTCCCAGAATATAGGCAACCTCTCCGAGGTCCTTCATAGTGAAACACTTATCAAGCCAGGACTTCATTTCCTGTAGGGTCGGGATATCATTTCCTATGAGTAGTATGTCATCGACAGACAATACGAGGAAGCTAACTATACTCCCATTCGCTTTGACCTATACACATGATTCATCCTTACTTCGTAGAAAATCAAACTCTTTGACTTTTTCATCGAAACAAAGATTCCATCTGCGAGATGCTTGTTTCAGTCCATAAATGGACTTCTCAAGCTTGAACACTCTATCTGGCTGCTTCGCATCGACAAACCCTCTGGCTGACTCATGTAAACATCCTCAGCCAACTTTCCGTTAAGGAAAGCGGTTTTGACATCCATCTTCCATATCTCATAGACATGAAATGCAGCAATGGCTAGCATCACCCTAATAGACTTTATCTTTGTAACTAGTGAGAGGGTCTCATCATAGTCAACTCTGGGAGTTTTATTAAACCCCTTCGCAACCAATTGTGCTTTATAAGTGTGTACCTTCCCATCCATGTTGGTCTTTTTCTTGAAGATCCACTTGCACCCGACCGTCTCGCGACCTGACACATTGTCAACCAAATTCCAAATTTGGTTGTCATACATATACTGAATCTCGCTGTCTATCGCCTCTTTCCATTTTTGTGACAACCTGAAATTTCCATTTAGTTAAACCCTAAAATTCAACCACTTCGTATCATAAGTCAATGTCATTATTTCTTATTTTTAATAAATATAAATTTCGTTTGATTATTTTAATATTATTTTTAAACGAACGGGTGAAAGAAAGTCTCATCACGGGTTTTGAATTTTAAAAACCACAAACACTTCGCGTATTAGAAACACCCGACCAAACTTTTATGTTTTGGGTTGAGAAATCACCCAAAACCGTGAACTCATACCTATGTATGAGTTTACTCCCCAAAAACTTAGTCATTTGTGTTTACTCCCCAAATGTCAAAAGAGTAAACTCCAAAATAACCTCTCAAGTATCATCCTAGTTTTTATTCAAAATCTTCAATATAGTAAGTGTTTCTAGCCCTTTCAAGTTAATATATCACTTAATCTAGTGATTTTACATCCTTTAATCCATCCATTTTTGTGTTTTGACTAGTTTCCAAAAACACCAAGAACACCAAGAACACACACTAAGTGTTCTTGGACTTAAAGTTCATTTCAAGCTTCCACAATGTAAGTACTTCTATCCTAGAGTCATTTTGAGCGAGCTATGCATGTTTATACCAAGGAAAAGTCCCAAGAACACCAAGAACAAGGTGTTCACGGTTTTGGGAGGCTTCTAAAACCGTAAAGACCAAATATAGTGCCTTAGGGTGCTTTAGGGTGTCTAAATGCTTCACAATGCCTTAGGGACTTGTCTAGATTCATCCTTGATGAGTGTATCACACACAAAGCACAAAAATCCAACATTTATATGTGTTTACGGTTTGGGGATCTCCCAAAACTGTAAACACCTTAAAAGTTGAGTAAATCTCCCATAAATGGCACATGGTTGTTCCTTATGGCTAGAATCTAACCTAGACTAGTGCCATGTTTGAGCTAAGGACTTGAAAACCGCCAAATATCAAACGTAGGAGTTTAAGTTAGTAAAATCATGAGGTTAAGGTAGTAAACTCATGGGGAAATTGTCCATAGACCGTAAACTCCATTTAGGAGTGTTTTGATGCCACACAACACTTTCTAAGGCTTAATCATGAAGTAGGAATGCTTGGAATAGCTTAGTAGTCTTCAAAACAACAAATGGTCATAAAGTGTAGAGTTTATGACTGTAAAGCCTTGAGTTTACTGCCATAAACTCCTTGGGTAATGGTCATGAAAACCGTAAACTCAAAGCGAGTTTACCCTTGAACCTCAAACACACTAGCCTTTCCCTACAACACTTAGATGCAACCCTTGAGACTTATCATACTTGTATAAAGGTTTATCATGTCATAGAGCGTCTTGACTTTGTTTATTAGTTGTTAAAAGACTAATGGTTCATATACATATATCCTTATATGTTATTAGGATCTTTGTGCGTGTCTAAGTCTTCACATGACACCAAGCACTCATCCGACACTTCCTTCCGATCCACTTGCTACAGGTGAGTTCATACCCCTTAATCAATGTTTTAAATGATTTTAAATATTTTATGGGGGGGATACAAGTAGAATCATGCTACTTATTATATCAATCACATGTGATTAATAAGCAGCATTCAAATGATTTACTAATCATTAGCCGTTTTACCAAACAGTTTCCTTCAAATGTTTTTCATAAACACTTTATGTGTTTAAAACTCCTTATTACACTGTACATTTTACTTTTTATGTTACATTTCAAACTTATTTACAATTGTGTTTCAAACAAATGTTTGTTTATACTAAATTGTTTTATCAGACTCATGCCTTCAAACCGTTTTATAGATTGACATCATGTCGATCTTTTCTTAGATAATAGTTATGTTATAAGGTTTTACAAAACTTATTTTATGCTTTTATATTATAAATTGCATGCCTTTATATGTATAATTATAAAAAGAAATGTTTAAAAGACTTAGGAAGGCTATCCAACCTGTTTCCTTTTCCTCGATTTGGATGTGGTCTGGTGGGATATCGGGTACCCGTCCGAAGGTCGTTTAAATATTAGTTATATATCATGTGTACATATATAGTTATAAAGTTCATTCTAGTTCATTCCAATGCCCTTGGGTAGCAAGGGTATGCATCCATGTCCATACGTACCAGTTAGATTACTAGTAAACTACCATATGGGTAGTTTAGGAAGATACTAGGACTATTACTAGAACGCGATATCATATAATGAGTCAGTTCATTCATGAGTCAATACTTTCTATAACATTAAAGTACATTACTATACTTGCTAGATAGATAGAGAATACATTATAGCTAGAGCATTACAGTACATTACTATACTATTACATAGATATGTTTACATGATCACACTTACATGAGTACACTTACATATACATAGAACAGACGTCACTAGGTGCTATAGCATGGAACCAGTTCAGGATCTAACTATACCGATGAATCACAATGCAATTGTGATAGTTATGTCGAGTATACATGATCATAGTAATGTGGATGCTCACGGCTTGCATACATGCAGGGGTCGTGGGTAGGTCTCAGAATCCCTTTGACAGGGGAGCGTATAGTCTGGGATCTTGACATCACATTATACCTTATCCCTCAAATAAGGCAGTTGAGTACCGATGTAGTTATTTATTACAAATGCTACAATACTTAGAAGAATTACCCTAGACTTAAGGTAATTGGTACGGTTGTAGTTCGGCACTACACCATAGTACTATTTCATTTTCCCATTTACATTCACTTCATGAACATACACACGACGCACGGCAATGTAGAAACTATATTTTTGGTTAATGATAGTTATACTCGGGAAAATACACACTCTTACAAGAGACACACACAGACACTAGATGCCTTGGTAGAAGGTTGCATATAGATAAGTTAAGTCTTGGTAGAAGACTCCCTGTAATAATAGTAGGAATTATAGGGATTCCTAGAGTTTTTCAAACGTTTACAGCTGTTTTACATACATTTTCAATACTTACAATTCATATACATACAAATTCTTACATACAAGTTCTTACATACAAATTAAGACACTAAAATACTTATGATTTCACCAGCTTCAAAGATGATACTCGCTTTCAAAATTACTTGTATCCTCAGGTCATCAATAGACATGTACCGATGCAAGGTTTAGAGAAAATGGAGCTTGTTCAAGACTCATCTTTCATTTTGATTTACGCTTTAGCATCTATTATAATTTGACAGAACACACTTGTATATAAATTATATTATTAATGCAATGGATGATGTTGTTGCTTGTTTACTAGTTTTCATTTTTGTGATACTGTACATGACGTCCTCCGCCCCAGAATGTTTCCATCATTCATGGATTTGGGGTGTGACAGATTGGTATCAGAGCATTGTTTATAGTGAATTAAGTATATCAACCCATAAAAGATATATAGACTATAAATACAATGGGATTAAAAATACTCTGACCAATAGTTTATACTTTAAATAATAAAATATTTAATGAAGTATACGTGCCTGCATTCCTACTAAAATCGGTGTCACTAGGACAGTACAAAAGAATTATGATTGTTGGGCAACACAGGTGGGTTTAGAGACATATGGTCAAAACTGGGAAGATATAGCCTGATCACCTACTACAATGAGAACAGTAGAACATAACATTAAACTTAAAATACTATAGGCGTATTTGGCGTTACTATAAGTACTTTATACTTGAGAACTAAAACGGGGTCTTCATTACCAAGTTGATAGTTGCTAAGTGGATACACTAAAGCTATATGTAATTAGGATGTTATAGACTTAGAATCTGTGAAAATTTTACTTTACCCCGATTCTGTGTGAATTTGGAGTTAAGATCACCTATTCAAAGGCCTATCCTGTTTCGATTACATATAAGTGGTATGCACTTCACAAAAAGCGATGTAAGTAATGAAGATTTTCTAAATAATTATCTAGATAGTTCATCTAATAGTTATTTTCTTACCCCAAATTCTCGCGTAGATAACATGGTTGGACTCCATCCCCACGGTAACCCGTACCATCTGAACGAGGTCATTGCTAGATGGTTTGAAGAAGAACCAGAGGATGATCATACAATACCTTTGAATTATCACCACAATGAAGACCTCACAGATGATGGTAACTCTGACCTCGAGGTTGAGAACCTACCCCCGGTAGCTCCCTTTCCAAATCCTGACCCTCGTCCGACTTTTCATGGCCCGATGCCTCCATGGGTCGAATGTTTGGAAGCATGGAGCGAAGATCAAGATCAACCTATGCTGTTTAATGAAGATCAAAGCTTCTACAGCATAAATGAAGGGAGCACAGCAGATAGAGTTCTACCAATCATGATCAGTAGAGTTGCCCGAAACGAAATTCAGGGCAGGATAGCTCTACATCGTATCGTGGAAGTTGACACAAATGGAGGGATGCATATCCTTCGCACCAACAGCCTTGAACATGCTAGCGAGAAATCTAAAAGACACCATGAAACCCTACTGCAAGCACTGGCTGAATCACGAGCCAAAGTCATAGAACTCCGCGTACGCCAGAGAGTGTACAAAAGGCACCTACTTGATATGGAACGTCAACAGGCTGAACTGAGAGTTCACCAGAGGGATGACCGTCGCCAGTAGTAGACGCTTTACTTTATTTTCCTTATTAAAAGGAATCCTTTTTCTGTCTATGCCCGATGAGTCATTTTCTATGAAATTATCTTATACTGTAACTACTTTAGGTTAGGCCTATATGCTGTCAAGAACTATCCTCTCTGGATATGATGTAATACCCTTACAAGATCATTTTCCCGAATGTTTACGTCGTGAATACGAAAGATATTGATAGTCAGCCAACTTCTGTGTCATTCTTCATTCAAGTACTTTTATCATACTTTCATTGGACTCTATCTGAATTCATGCTTTAGTCAGGTCATTGGACTATAGTAATTTAGCTCCGGAGACATATCCAAGTCTCTTTTAATCGTTGGATCATGTTATTCACCAACCAACGATACCTCGGCTTGAACGACAAACGTCTTGAGACGATTCTACGAACTTACTTCCACTCAGTACTAGGACTGCATCATAGGGATGTAGGTCAAACCTCCGTGAACACACTTCCAATCCGTACTAAGACTGCATCATAGGGATGTAGGTCAAACTTCCTCGAACATAGTCTTTCTTTTTACTTAGACAATCGAAGTACATCTAGGGTTAACCAGGATTGCTCATAAAATCCTTATCTTTCGTGTTACAGAATCATGTCGTCACCCGGAAACAATCATCCGAGTAACGAAACCTCCGCTTTTCCTATGGATGCTGCTACTTTCCAAACCACAATTACAACTGTTGTGATGGTTGCCGTGACAGCTGTCCTTACACACCATAGTGCTATCAGCGCAAGCAATGCTGATGATAGGATTGAAGATTCCGATCGTAGTATCAATCCAGGAAGTCATCAAACAATAATAGTCACAGGTTCGCAAAGCCGAAAAACAAAGAACAAGAAACGAAAGCGTCAAGCCAAGAAAGAACACAAGAAATCCCAAAGACTGGTCATGCAACAACAGCAAGTGGAAACCCCTGCCATCCCCGTACCAAGCAGACCATACAAGGGAAAACTCTCGAAGTGTGATAAATGTAGTTTCCATCATCATGGGGCTTGCCATGGTTTTGGGGTGTGACAATTTTGCAGACTCCGGGCATGCCATGGCTTCCTTGTAGCTATTAGGTTCATCCAAATTTATTAGTGTACTATCACTAATAAATGTATCATCCTCACTTGTTATATGAAAACCATACAATATGGTTGGAACACTAACTCTACTGGAACATCTAAGAGGTAAGGATTCGTCAATCGGTTCAACCGGAGTTTCCTCCTTGGGTTGACCACCAGCGTTAGAGGTTCCATCATTGCTCAACTCTTGAAGCTCTTCAAGATCAATTTTCCTCCCACTGTCCCCTTGGCTTATGAGTTCTCGCTCTTGGAAAACCACTCTCCTTGCAACAAAGACAACATTGTCACTCGGTCTATAGAAGAGATATCCAAAGGAATTCTATGGGTAGCCGATGAAAATACATCGTTCAATATGAGGTTTGATCTTGTCGTAAGTCTCTCATCTTACGAAAGCCTCGCAACCTCAAACCTTTATATGTGCCAACGAGGGAGCTTTCCCTGTCCACATCTCGTGAGGTGTTTTTGCAACCGTGTTTGTAGGGACTAAGTTAAGTATATGGGCGGCAGTATCTAAGGCATACCCCCAAAATGAGATAGGTAGTGAAGCATGACTCATCATGGAAAGAACCATGTCTAGCAAGGTTCTATGACGCCTCTCAGTCACACCATTATACTACAGTGTCCTAGGCGGCATCAATTGCGAAACGATTTTGCATACCTTGAGGTAGTGGTGGAATTCAAGACATAGGTACTCTCCTACTTGATTGGATCGAAGCATCTATATTTTCCTTCCCAACTTATTCTCCACTTCCCGCTTAAACTCTTTGATCGTTTCAAAGGTTTCTAACTTGTGCTTGATCAAGTAGATATACCCATATTTGCTATAATCATCAGTGAAAGTCACATAGAAACCGCTCGCATCCCTTGTGGTAGATCTAAAGGGCCCACACACATCGGTGTTTGTGATATCCAATAAACCCTCACCCCTCTCAAATGTACCAGTGAAGGGTGACTTGGTCATCTTTCGAAGTAAACAAGACTCGCACACGTCATCGTCCCTAAGGTCGAATGACTCCAAAACTTCATCCTTTTGGAGTTGGGCTATGCGTTTCTTGTTGACATGTCCAAGACGACAATACCACAATTATGCTTTAACCAAACCATTGGAAGAATGGATACACAAGACATCATTTCCTAATTTGTCTATAACCATCATAGTTTCATATATTCTATTACAAGGCAATGCTTCAAAATAGAAAACACCATTAAGATAAGCATTAATATAACCCTTTTCTTTATCAAATAAATATCTAAATCCTTGTCTATACAAACCATGAAAGGAAATAATGTTTCTTGCCATTTCAAGTGAATAGAAACAATTATTCAAATCTAGTCCTAATCCATTACTAAGCACTAAAGAGGAAACTCCAATCTTGGTGACAGGAGATGCTCTTCTATTCCCCATGATCATGTTTATCTTCCCATGCTCCACATCCCTATTTCTTCTTAGGCCCTACAAATCAAAACAAATGTGAAAACCACTCATTGTATCAAGAACCCAAGAAATAGCATGCGATGAATCATTAGATTGAATAGTGTAAATACATGTGAAGGACAACTTTATCTTTCCATCCTTGATATCTTGTAGATACTTCAGGCAACTTCGTTTCCAATGTCCTATGTCGTGGAAGTGATAGCACTCTATCTCCTCGGGGTTAGAGGTGGATCCATTAGAACTAGACTTGGTTCCACTGGAAGAGGTGCCATCACGGGACTTTCCCTTATGGTGGCTCTCTGAGGGAGCCTTCCTCTTCTTACCCTTTCCTTGCATAATAGCCAAGACGGGGGCAACAGTGGGAGTAGGAGTTTGTGCAATGGACTTGTCTTTGAGGTTGATCTCAGTAGTCCTCAACAGACCTTTAAGTTTGCTTAACGTGAACTCCTCTTTGTTTATGTGGTAGGTCATGCGAAACTGGGTAAAGCAGGGTGGCAGTGAATGAAGGATGATATCAATCGACAACTCTTCATCAAAGTTAACATTTAACTTCAGTAGGCGGTCAACATACATTTGCATCATCTGCAGATGAGCAGTGACAGACTCTCCATCTCTCATCTTGGTTGTGATCATCTAAGTGATGATTTCATACCTCTCCTGCCTCGCACTTTGGTGATACCTTTCAACCAAGTCATGATACGTTTTGTAAGGATAGAAGTCCTCATAGGACTTTTGGAGTTCATCAGTCATTGTCAGTAGCATGATGTAATGGACTTCCGTCGCATCACGATCATAGGCCTTAAAGGCAGCGGCCTCTTTAGGAGTAGCATTGTTCATGTCCACCTCCTTTAGCTCCTTGTTGAGGACATATTCCTTGTCCTTGTAGCGGGTGACCATCCTTATGTTATGGATCCAATCGTTGAAATTGTTTCCATCAAAGATCACCATCCCACACAAATTCATGGGTGAGAATAAGCCAGAGGCATTTAAGCTTGAAGCAATGGGGTTTGAGTTAGACATCTAAAAAGGATGGGAAATAAAGTTTGATTAGATAATAATACTCAATTAAACACCCAAATGAGAAATTAGGTCTAGGATCCAATAACATTATTTCCAATTTAGAAGAGGGATGTCGTAATCTAAACAACAAACAATTTGAAGGTAAGTGAATGACAATTCACTAATTTCCACCATGAAAAACAAAAGAGAATTAAGTTTTAATTGTATTGAAAACTCCTAGATCTTTTGTGATTCATTGAACTTTTCAATGCCATGTTTAAATATCGATATGCCCCTCAAGTTTGTGACTGGGATGTCGAGGATCAAAAACAGGGTGTGAATACAAATGCAAATATACATGGTGCCCAAAATGTTACAGTCACCTAATCAATGTGTCGGTTAAGCTTACACGCTCCATCGATCTATGACAAAGATCGAGTCACCCTTTGACAACTTTGCTTAGAGCCAAATTAGTTTTTTGGTTAACCACACACGCTTCACTAACGTCTTAGCAACGGTACAAAGTGTAATTTCATTGAATAGCATCAAATTCACATTTTGCCTAAAGTTACTAAGATTGGGAATTTTGTAAGAACATTTAGTTACTTTATAACTCATTATACTTTTAATGAGGAAACGATGGGTGAGACCCTCCACCACTCAAGGAAGCGGTGGGTGAGACTAAACATTTAGTTACTTTATAATTCATTTAGTTACTTTATAATTCATTATACTTTTAAGATTGGGAATTTCTCCTAAAGTTACTAAGATTGGGAATTTTGTAAAAACATCAAATTCACATTTCCCCCGATCCTACCCGTTCGGCTAACGACCCTCCACCAATCAAGGAAGCGGTGGGTGAGACTGAACACCCATTAAACGGCCATTTTATAGGCCACTACATTATACCCCCTTATAGATCGTCTTCGTGAATGATGACTACTAACGGTAAGACTAGCATTTTAAGTTATAAATATATAATAATTATTCTTATAATATTATAATAGTATAGGGTGAATTTTAAACTTGTAAAATTCTAGGGTTTGGAATTTAATAATTTCAAAATTAAACTTTTAATCTAAAAATTAAATACCAAAACTTGCGGAAAAGTTTTGAATCATTTCAAAACTATCTAGATCAAAATTCAAACAAATAATTAAACAATTAATTATGATGATTATCTAATTTTGACCTAATCCGATTTCATACATGATAATGACCAAATAATCCAAATAAGTAACATTTATCATATAAGGAAGTAATTATTCAATTAATTTGAAATTATCTTTTATTTATGCAAAAGGATAATCATACAATATCAATAAAATTTGTATTTTATTAATCAAAAACGATTTGGTAATTATCCCACATCAAACTATGCATGAAATCCCAAAATACCCTCTGTCTGACAGCCCGACTCATCGAGTCCCCATATGGACTCATCGAGTTCATCCTACTCGTCGAGCCCACTTTGGGACTCAACAAGTCTGTCAGGAAGATGACCAAAAAAATCGATTTTTCAATCATGAAAGAAACACAAAGCATAAAATACAATAGAAATCAATCAAGGCTCTGATACCACTGATGGGTTTTATACAAAAGAAGAATCCTATGTGCTCATGAAAAACCCTAAATGCTTGGATCTAGGTTTCTCTATTATACATGCAATTCATCCAAGACTTGAACCCCTAATCTAGCATACTATCAAAAATGAGATCCACAATATAATAATTTTAGATTATACCTTTCACCTTTCAATAGTTGCAAGAGTCTTTGATCTTCAAGAAGCTTAGTGTCACAAATGTAACACCTCTAATGGCTTACAAACACCAAAAGCATGAGGATGATGTTCAGCAGAGATGATGTGAGGCAAAAGTCGGCTCCAAGCTTCCAGGGGATCAAGTGCCCATTTTGCTAGCCCTACGGGTCCTTATATGCTTGAGCTTCTAGGATTTCAGTCAAAACCCTAATTGGATGACTTAGGCCCTAAGCAACTTGAGAACACTCTGGAATAAGGCCTCCTTTGACGAATTTTAGATGGCATCCACCTTAATTTCATCCATTCCCTAATCCATAAGGATTCTCAGCCCAAAATCAACTATCACACAATTGACAGTTCTAGTCCCCTTGAATTAATTAATCTCTTTTAGCCACAAAAATAACTCTTAATTAATTCTTGACTAATATTAATTAAACTATATGATTTCTCCTTTAATATATTATTCATATAATATATTAATAAACCATAGAAACCTCTCTCTTTCTATCTCTCTCTCTCTCACTCTCTCCATAAATCATCATGTCAAGTTGCTTTGGTGAAGGCAACCCAAAAGGACCATGCACATCTGGGTTAAGTACATACCAAATATAGTTATGGGCTTAGCCACTAATCCAACATCTATTCCATCCCAAGGATGATTGGACTCTTAGTATATGGGCATTCCAACCCAATGGTTGTGGGCTGAGGGTATTCCATCTCAAGGACTACTGGATGACTGGACCCATAGTATGTTGGCATTCTAAAATGATGGTTGAGGGCCTAGGGTATTCCAACACGATGCTTGATTGGACCCATAATATGTTGATATTCCAACCCGACGTTTTAGGGCCTGGGGTATTCCAACCCGATGGTTAACTGGACCCATAGTATGTTGGCATTCCATCCTGATGGTTGAGGGTCTGGGATATTCTAACCCGATGGTTGACTGGACCCATAGTATGATGTATGTGATTATATGTGTAATGTTGTGTGTTTGGGTTTTTTGGGGGAAACTCACTAAGCTTTATGCTTATGTTTTAAGTTTATTGTTTCAGGTGCTTCAGATGTCTCGACAAGGCGAAGACGTGATCGTACACATCCTCGCGTTTTGGACATATGGCTTCTGGGACACTCTGATATGAAACTATTTTGAAAATATTTTGTAATAACTGATGGCCTTTGGATATTTGAAAAAGTTTTTAATTGGCTTGATTTTTATTGGTGTTACATTGTGGCTACTTATTTGTTTTTGCATTGCACATATTTTATAAGTGGTATCAGAGCCACTAATTCATGTGCTTTTTCAAATTATAACCGATAGGTTTCTAAAAACTAATTTGCATGAGTTGAAATTTATTAGATCAAGTCAATGGTTTCATAAGAAAAGTTTTTACACAAACTTTTTTCCTAAAAATCATTTTCTATTAGACAACATGTCGCATAACTTATGTTTACAAGGCACATAAGTCTTCAAACGCTTTATTGTCGACTTAAGATCATGTCGTGTGATCAATAGTTAGATGGCATGTAAATTGTTTTCCATACTAAAAAATATCATTTTTTATATTTTAGATGTGCAACAGTCAGAACTTGAATAGATGAAAATAGATATGGTCTAAAAGTTAAACCATGCTTAATAAAAGGTTTCTTTCATGCAAATTTCATTGTTTTATAAATGTTAGCTAGATATATGTTTATTATGTTTATAAATCAGTTGAATATTAATATTATGTGATATAGTTGTTTGGATGATTTTTTTACATAGGAAATTATAAAAATTTTGTATGAAGCTTGTTTACAAATGTATGGTTGTTAGCTTGGCTTAATGATCTAAAAAGATAATATGTAAACCAAGTTCAAAGTACATGTATTTTCTAAATTTTATGCATCCACTCTTACCTCAAATTAACCTATGATACGTTTTATTTTGATTTTATGGTTGTAGTTTGTGACATGTGTGTCACCTTACATGCAATATGTGTAACATCCATAAATTTTACACCAAACTTAAACTTTTTCAATCATAAATACAAACCAAATAGCATTGTTTAAAAAATGTTTTCAAATCATTTTCCATCAGAGTGTCCCAAAAACTATAACATAAGGATGAGGAACGGTACGATCATGCCTTCTCCTTTCCATGATCTCCTGAAGTACCTGAAACAGTAAACTGAAAACTGTAAGCCCGAGGGCTTAGTGAGCTACCCCCAAAATACGAATTCCACACTGATAATACCATATCAGTAATAATAAATCAATCAACATGCATACTGGGTCTTCGACCTGACTAGACCGCCCTACCGGGACTACAGCCTGTCTGAATCTATCCCGAGCCTTCAGCATGACTGGTCCCCCACGTGGGCCTATAGTCTCCACAGACCGCTCATAGGGTATATTGGCCTTCAGCACAAAGCGGGACCGCCTCAACCCAACCACAAGCAAATAACCATGTGTGCATACTATCGTATACAGGCATATACAAACATCAAACATATCTGTCACACTGATCATCAATCAAAAATACTCCTGTAACTAGAGTACCGACCTAGCAGGTCACTAACATACCAATCCCAACGGATCATAAGAGCATAACATGCTGTCTACCCCGATTCCGATCTAACAAATCATAACCACATGTAGCATACCATTACAATAACAACTAAAGGGTCGAACCTCATAAGGTACTCCATAACCCACTAGTCAATCCCTAGTCAAAGTCAAAGTCCTCAGTCAAGGTCAATAGTCCATGTTGACCTTAACTCGTCGAGTATCCTTGGCTACTCACCGAGTTCCCTGAAGTACATTCCAGCTCGCAGAGTCATCGAAGTCACTCGTCGAGTTCCTTTGATTATCGATCAAACTTTAAGGCCACATGTTGAGTTTCCTCCTTGCAACTCAAAGGATACACACTCATACATATCCAAGGGAAAACTTATCCGACTCGCGGAAATGTTCTTCAACTCCTCAAATTTATGGCAATCTTCATCGGACTCGCCGAGTTGTTCATCCAACTCGTCGAGTTCACGGCCATCTTCATGTGACTTGCCGATTCAATTTGCGACTCGCCAAGTCCATTCAGTCCCTTTTTCCATACATACATATTTTGAGCCATGCGATGGCTCCAACTCATAGATCCAAGCTTCTAGGGCATGCTTATCCAATAAAGTTGCAAAGTTTACATGCATGCATGGCTATAAAGGCTCTAAATGTCTATTTTAAGATCTTAATGGAACTTCATACTAAAGAGGGACCTTAAGCACAACCAAGACTGTGACTTTACACATCTAGAATCCAAGGAGGGTCTAGATCTGAAGTTACAACTTCAGATCTAGCCCATATCTCATCATACCAACTTGAAAATCCATGAAAAGCCCTAGAAACTCAACAAAAGGGAAAGAGGGAAGTAATGAAGGCACTTTGATACCTCCAATGGATGCTAGCTGAGGCAAATTCTGCTTCCCACTCCTTCCTTTCTTCAATTCCCTTTGCACTCTTAGCTTTCTTCCTCCAAGACTCTCTTTTCCAAGCCTCAGCACCACACCACGGCACACACACCCGAATTAGGGTTTTAAGGGGCTCTCAAAGACTGCAAAGAGGCCAAAGGAGGCTAAGGCTCCTTGTGCAAACCCTGAGATTTAGGGTTTCCACTGCTAGCTCCTACTCACCGAGTCCCAACATGGACTCGCCGAGTTGGTCACTTAAAATGCGATCTCATCCAGTTGCTACTCGATGAGTAGGTCAACCAACTCGTCGAGTAGAGCTTAACCCAATAAATCTTATTTAAGCAATACCTGAGAATCAGTGCGTTACAACTATCCCCCACTTGAACTAGACTCCGTCCTCGAAATCCGCTGGAATAAACAATGTTGAGTAATGCTCGCGCATCTCTGCCTTAGGCTCCCAAGTCCACTCGGAACCCTTAGGATGTTCCTACTGTACCTTTACTAAAGGTATTTCCTTGTTCCGTAGAATCTTCTTTTTCCTTTCCAAAATAGCCATAGGCCTCTCCACATAGTTCAGGTGCTCATCGACCTGAATGCCATCCAACGATACTACTGCCTCTTGGTCCATAATGCATTTTCGTAATTGCGAAACATGAAATGTGTTGTGGATCCGGTTAAACTCCTCCGGAAGCTCTAGCCTACAAGCCACCCTGCCAACCCTGGCAGCAATCCTGAATGGCCCAATGTAACGGGGACCCAATTTTCCCTTCTTCCTAAAGTGGATCACACCCTTCCAGGGTGAGACTTTCAGAAGAACCATATCACCCACCTAAAATTCCAGCTCAGATCGGCGTCGGTCGGCACAACTTTTTTGTTGGCTCTGAGCGGTCTGCAGTCGCTGTCTAATCTGTTGTATCATCTCGGTAGTTTGCAGAACTACCTCAGTCCGACCCATCACCCTGTGCCTAAATTCACCCCACCAAACTATGGTCCTGCACTTCTGCCCATACAACAGCTCGAATGGTGGGGCGCCGATACTGGAATGATAGTTGTAGTTGTAGGCGAATTCTGCAAGCAGTAGGTGGGAATCCCAACTCCCAAGAAAATCAATGACGTACGCCTTCAACATATCCTCGAGGGTATGAATCGTCTGCTCACTCTGCCCATCAGTCTGCGGATGGAACGTTGTGCTAAAATGCAGTCTCGTACCCAGTTCCTAATGGAACTTCTGCCAAAAACGGGAAGTAAACCTGACATCTCGATCGGAAATGATAGAAACTGGAACCCCATGGAGACAGACAATCTCTCTAACGTACAGGTCGGCCAACTTCTCTGCCGACGAACTCTCCCGTATGGCTAGAAAATGGGCACTCTTGGTCAATCAATCCACGATGACCCATATAGCATCGAACCCCCTTGCCGTTTTTCGGCAACTTCGTGATGAAATCCATCGCGATCCGTTCCCATTTCCACATGGGAATCTACAGAGGTTGTATCTTACCATGCGGCCTTTGATGCTCGGCCTTGACCATCCTATAGGTCAATCACCTCTCAACAAACCAACCGATATCTCGCTTCATGCCAGGCCACCAATAACTCGAACTCAAATCACGGTACATCTTGGTGCCTCCTGGGTGAATCAAAAAATGAGACTTATGAGTCTCCTCCATCACTATCTGTCGGACCCATCCGGACCTAGGAACCCAAACCCGACCGTAACGGGTCAACAACCCGCGTCTATCCTGAACAAACCGGGCGCTTTCTCCCTTAACCCTCTCCAAATTCCAGTTCTCCGGTCTCATTCCCTCAATCTGAGCATCCCTAACCAAACCCACCAGCGGGGAACCCTCCCCTATCCTCATACACCTAGCTGGGGTCGAGGACCTAGCTGACTTGCGGCTCAGAGCATCCGCAACCACGTTTGCTTTACCAGGATGGTAAAGGATCTCACAATCATAGTCCTTGACCACATCCAGCTACATGCATTGCCTCATGTTCAGGTTCGGCTTATCCATGATATGTCTCAAACTCTTGTGATCCGCGTATATAATACAACGGACCCCGTACAGATAGTGCCTCCAAATTTTGAGAGTGAAAACCACTGCTCCCAAATCAAGATCATGCGTAACGTATCTTGTCTCATGTGGCTTCAGCTGCCGCGATGGGTAGGCTATCACTCGTCCCTCTGCATGAGGACTACCCCCAAGCCTGTGATGGATGCATCACAAAATACCACAAAATCCTCAACTCCCTCAGGGAGTGTCAACACTAGCGCCTCGTATAAACATCGCTAAAGGGTCTCAAATTCCCTCTGCTGCTCAAGGCCCCACCGGAAATCTACCCCCTTCCTCGTTAGACAAGTGAGGGGCACGGAAATCTTGGAGAAATCACGAATGAATTTCCAATAATACCCTACTAAAACCAAGAAACTCTTGATGTCCGAGGGAGATTTCGGAGTCTCCCACTACATAACCGCCTCCACCTTAGTCGGATTGACCAAGATCCCCTCCTGGTTAACGAGATGTCTGAGGAACTGGACCTCTCGTAACCAAAACTCGCATTTCAAGAACTTGGCATATAGCCATTCTCGCCTCAGAACCTCCAACAGCTCCCTAAGATGCTCCTCATGCTGCTCTCAAGTCTTGGAATACACCAAGATATCATCTATGAGCATAATGACCGAGCGATCGAGCATTGGTCTGCAGACTAGGTTCATCAGATCCTTGAACACTGTTGGCACGGTCATGAGCCCAAACGGCATCACCACAAACTCGTAATGACCAGAACGAATCTGAAACGCGGTCTTCTCCACGTCCGCCTCCCTCACCCTAACTTGGTGATATCCTGATCTCAAATCAATCTTGTAAAACCAAGATGCACCTGCAGCTGATCAAAAAGATCATCTATCCTTAGGAGTGGATAACGGTTCTTCACCGTTAACTTGTTCAGCTCCCTATAGTCAATGCACATCATGTGTGAACCGTCCTTCTTCCTGACGAAAAGGATCGGTGCTCCCCAGGGGGAACTACTCGGACGAATAAACTACATACGCAACAGTTCGTGCAACTGAGATGACAACTCATGCATCTCTGGTGGTGCTAGTCGGTTTGGCGCCTTAGCGATAGGGGTCACACCTGGAACTAGGTTAATCCTGAACTCAACCTGCCTCTCCGGAGGCACTCTGGGTAACTCTTCTAGAAACACGTCAGCAAACTCCCTCACTACTGGGACTTCAGAAACTGAGAGTAGCTCTCTAACCTCCGTAACTACAACATACGCCAAATAACCGGCACACCCATGCTGAATATACTATCGAGCCCTGGCTGCCGAACAAAACCCTGATCCCAACCTGGTGCGCTCACCATATACTACAAGTTCTCCCCTACTTGGGGTTCGAACCACCACCCACTAGCCCTCATAGTCAATCATGGCGCCAAAATGGCTAAGCCAATCCATCCCTACAATCATGCACACTTCCCCCATGGGGGTAGGAATCAAATATATCGGGAAGGACAACCTGAAAATCTCCAACTTGCATCCCCGGTAGACCGAAGAAGTAGAAACTTCATGCTCGTTGGCGATCGAAACTCGCAACAGACATTCAAAATCATCTATCGGCACACTAAACCCTCTAGAGAAGGTCTGAGACACAAACGGCCGACTCACCACTGAGTCAAATAATACCAAAGTGGGCAAAGAATTCACTAAAACGTACCTAATCACACGTATAATCATTAAGCATAACACAAATACGATAACTAAGACAGAGAATAGAAACGTACTAGCAACCACATCTGGTGTTGACTTGGCCTCCTCGGCCGTGATCTAGGAGGTGCCACCTTGAGCCTTCGGAGGCTCCACCTTGATTGGCCTCCCATCTCCAATCCTCACAGTAACGGGCACGGAACCCTATGCGGACTTGGAGGCGAGCTGTGGACAGTTGGTCTTCACATGACCAACCTGATGACAATGGTAACAAATCCTCACATCTGCGGGAGGGGCGGATTGACGACATTCCTTGGCATAGTTCCCCTCCTTGCCATATTTGTGGGACCCACCTCCTGTTCTACAAACTCTCGAATGAACCCTACCACACTTTCCAGAAGTGCGGCTCTGCTGACCCCCAGACCGTGTATCAGCAGTCTTAGACCGCTTAGGTGCCAGCTGAGACTGTGCTAGTGCCTGACGTTGCTCCTTCAGCTGCAACTCTATCTCCAACTCACGTTGCCTCGCGACTTCCTGAAGATCTAGGAGAGTATCACATCGTTGTGTAGACACAAACTGTCAAATATCAGTCTTGAGCATACTCAGATAATAGGTCATCTGAGATTGCTCTGAAGCAAACTCCGGGCAAAACATAGCCCTCTCCGTGAATATACGGGTAATCTCCATCACAGACTCCCCATCCTATCTCAATGTCAAAAACTCTTGCGCAACCCGCTCCCGATCAATGCGTGGAACGTAGCGAGTGCGGAACATATCTTTGAACTTCTCCTAAGTAACAGTAGCCCGCTGATCATCAGTATATAACCCAGTTGTCAGCCTCCACCAGTCCTTTGCCCCAAGCCTCAGCAGGTTCATGGCACACCTGACGTTCTGGTCAGCAGGACATAAGCACGTGAACAAACAACCCTCCACGTCAGAAAACCACCTCATAGCCCTAATCGCATCATGTTTACCATCAAACGTTGGGGTCTTCGTAATATCGAAGTTCCAGTACTAGAAAGCCCTGTCGGCTCCTCCTCCAACCCCTGCTGCAGTTACAGCCGAAGTGGCTGCAGCAGCAGCTGTCTCTACTAGAGCTGCATATCGACCCAAACATATCTGGAAGCTGCGCTTGGAATGCAGCAGCAATCTCGTCGTGCATGATCTCCCGAATCCTGGAATCCAACCCCTCGATCCCTATCTGAACCACGGGCTCAGGAGCTACCGGAACCTCCAATCCTCCCTCTCCTGACCCCAATCCTGATCCGGATCCTGAAGCAACATGTCTCGTCACCACCATACCAATATATATATATATATATATATATATATATATATATATATATATATATATATATATATATATATATATGTATATATATATATATATAAGTCATCAGATAAATAACATAATGTCGGGAGACCAAAACCCAAAAACCCTAGGGGTTGTGATTTCCTTGCTACATGTATGGGTCCAGTGCTTTCAGTAGTACGGGCCCATACTACCTTCCACAACTACCCATATTCGTCTCAAGTATCACCACAACTCCCTAACAATATCATCAACATAAGAAATGCGCTCAACCCTCATTTCTAGGGGAATACCAAATATCTCGCATCTAGTCTCACCACTTATCATGACTCACACATCCATGAAACTTCCATCATCCCCTGCAGCGCTAGTGCATGCTAGTTGCACATAACGCTGGACCCAATAGACTTTCGAATATCCAATCCCTACCTGAAGGCCGAATCAACATTCTCAAGCTATAAGTTCTTTATTATGCACAGTCGTGATGCATATACTAAACATCTATAGTTATAATGTCAATTCCACATACAAGAAACCCTAGGCCAATAGGCATTATGCAATCAGGAAAATCTATCATGTGATTCCTGAAAATCCCTAGCCTAGAACTAGCATGTTGTTCTAACATATCAGAATATCAAATAACTGCATGGTATTTTTGGGTTTACTTACAGACTCCGGCTGATCGTACCCTCTGCATCCTCCATCCTTTATTTTGAAAACCATTTTAAAACTAATTTTCTGAAAATCTCCTTGATTTTAGACTAGATTCACATGAGTGTTCCTCCAATTCACACAAACCAAGGCTCTGATACCAACTTGTAACATCCATAAATTTTACACCAAACTTAAACTTTTTCAATCATAAATAAAAACCAAATAGCATTGTTTACAAAATGTTTTCAAATCATTTTCCATCAGAGTGTCTCAAAAATCATAACATAAGGATGAGGAGCGGTACGGTCACACCTTCGCCTTTCCATGATCTCCTGAAGTACCTGAACCAGTAAACTGAAAACTGTAAGCCCGAGGGCTTAGTGAGCTATCCCCAAAATACCAATTCCACACTGATAATACCATATCAGTAATAATCAATCAATCAACACGCATACTAGGTCTTCGGCCTTACTAGACCGCCCTATCGGGACTACAATCTGTCTAAATCTATCCTGAGCCATCAGCATGACTAGTCCGCCACGTGGGCCTATAGTCTCCCCAGACCGCTCATAGGGTATATTGGCCTTCAGCACAAAGCAGGACCGCCTCAAACCAACCACAAGCAAATAACCATGTGCGCATACTATCATACACAGGCATATACAAACATCAAACATATTTGTCAAACTGAACATCAACCAACAATACTCTTGTAACTAGAGTACCGACCTAGCAGGTCACTAACTGATCAATCCCTACGGATCATAAGAGCATAACATACTCTCTACCCTGATTCCGATCTAACAGATCATAACCACATGTAGCATACCATAACAATAATAACTAAAGAGTCGGCCTTGGTGCCGTAGACCCTATCGATATAGTGAGGATTACTCACCTCGCAGATATCGACATGAAAGGTAAACTCCAACTCTTGGATCACTTGACACACGCTCCACCACCTATCATTATAGTACAACATACTTATAAGTCCTTAACCTTATAACGTACTCCATAACCCACTAGTCAATCCCTGGTCAAAGTCAAAGTCCTCAGTCAAGGTCAACAGTCCATTCCAGCTCACCGAGTCATCGGAGTGACTCGTCGAGTTCCTTTGATTCTCGATCAAACTTTAAGGCCACCCATCGAGTTCCTTTGATTCTCGGATACACACTCATACATATCCAAGGGAAAACTCATCCGACTGGCTGAGTTGTTCTTCAACTCGTCGAGTTTATGGAAATCTTCATCGGACTCACCGAGTTGTTCATCCAACCCATCGAGTTCACGACCATCTTCATGTGACTCGCCGAGTCACTTTCCGACTCACCGAGTCCATTTAGTCCTTTTTTCCATACATACATATTTTGAGCTATGCAACGACTCCAATTCATAGATCCAAGCTTCTAGGGCATGCTTATCACGTAAAGTTGCAAACTTTACGTGCATGCACGGATATAAAGGCTCTAAATGTCTATTTTAAGCTCTTAATGGAACTTCATGCTCAAGAGGGACCTTAATCACAACAAAGACTATGATTTTATGCTTCTAGAATCCAAGGAGGGTCCAGATCTGAGGTTACAACTTCAGATCTAGCCCATAGCTCATCATACCAACTTGAAAAATCCATGAAAAGCCCTAGAAACTCAACAAAATGGAAAAAGGGAAGTAATGAAGGCACTTTGATACCTCCAAAGGATGCTAGCTGAGGTAAATTCTACTTCCCACTCCTTCATTGCTTCAATTCCCTTTACACTCTTAGCTTTCTTCCTCCAAGATTCTCTTTTCCAAGCTTCAACACCATACCAAGGCAAACACACAGACAAATTAGGGTATTAAGAGGCTCTCAAAGACTGCAAAGAGGCTAAATGAGGCTAATTCTCCTTTAAATAGAGGTGCAAACCCCTGGATTTAGGGTTTCCACTACCAGCTCCTACTCGCCGAGTAGGTCACTTAAAACGCGATCTCATCCAGTTGCTACTCGACAAGTAGGTCAACCAACTCGTCGAGTAGAGCTTAACCCAATAAATCTTATTTAAGCAATACTTGAGAATCGGGGTGTTACAGTATGTTTTCTTATAAAATGTAATGTAATAATTACATTAGGAAAATATATTAGAATAGAATATAGTAATAAATTGAAGAATATAAAGGAGATTAGAGTTTTAATGAGTTCAACATGGCATCAAGAGTTGGTGACAAGTGTAAGCTTCCATGTTTTGTTTCATTTTATCCTTATATTGACAAAGTGTTTCCTATGATGGCTCATGAAAAAATGAATAGGTTTGAAATAGGTGATATGGTTATTGTTTGTGTGTATGTTTGTTTATTTTATGGTTTATTAAAATTGAGAAACTTAATATTGTAAAATTTATCAAAAAAAACATTTGATTTAAAAAGAGTTTAAAATTTGGATAAAATATTTAATTTAATGGGTTTTAAAAGAACTAGTTCAAAATATTTTAATTAGACAAAGAAAAACCAAAAGTCTTTTTTTATAAAACGTAAATTCCATGCTACCCATGAAAAACATGTACTTATTTTTAGTCTATCAGAATGGGGAACTGCATGTAGCCAATATGTCGATTAGACTTTAGTTGAGGTGATATGATACTCATGATAAGTCAAGTTTGACTTAGGTCAGACATCCTGTGCTTTTTACATGGTTGACTTACCATCCACAACATCCCTATCATGAGAAAGTATGAGCATAAAAGGGATTAAATATCCTATTAACCTAATTTAAAGTATGTAGTGTGTGGCTTTGTTGTGAATTTTGACGATGTATTATTCTTTCTCTCCTTTTACTTGCAAATCCTTTTTAAGATAAAGTCATTTTTATGGTTCTAGAGGAAATCTTCTTAGCATGTGGACAAGAACTAAATGTTAATTTTTTTCATTATCCATATGGTTTGCCTAAGTTTTGATTTAGGAACCTGATTGATGTGTTTGGCGAGGTACATTTTCATTTCAGACCGTTCTTTGCTCTTTTGACTAACAACTGCAGTGTCATCAACCATGATTGATTTGAGTTTTGTTTAGGCTTTTTAGTCAGAGACGTAACAAATGCAGTGTTGTTGCTTTAAACAGGTTTGGGAGTTTGAGTCCTTGTGGGACTTGGTGACCTATTGGAACTTCTGATTTTTCATTCCTAGTTTATCTTCTGCGAAGAGTTAGATTTGACAAAATGTTTTTGCACAGATTCATTTTCAAAAGATTTGCCAACCACAAAGTCATATGAAAATACTTTCTTTGAAAATACTCACCTTTAGTTTTCAGTGACCTTAAGATTCGACTCAGCTTGCGTTTTCTCAGTACAAGATTTAACCTTAATTTTCAAGGCTTGCTTTGCTTCATCTTTTGGTGACAAAATGTCATATTTGTTCAGTTTAGGCCTTTTTCTTTTGAAAAGTCTAGACTTTGGTATATTTATTGGTGAAGAGTCATCAGAACTCTAGATTTCTTAACACTTAGAGCATGGTCCTATTTCAAACCTGTCTATACTTACTCCTTGAGGAATAGCTTGAATTTTACTGGTGGATTTAACAGAAATCTGTGGTGAGACTTTTGTTGAGTGGGATACCATATAGGGTGCAATACTCACTTTTTTTATGAAATTCGATTTGATAGGTAATTTAGGTCCTTCCAAGATTAGGTCTTCATCAACATAGGACTTTGGAGACATGTCTAGTCCTTCCAAAATGATTTCTCCATCTGCTTCAGATCCTGATCCAACATATATGATTCGAATAACTTGTATGGATTGAATGTATTAGAGAGTCTCGATGTTTATAGGATAATATCTTCAATGACACAATTGTTGCTTATGACACGAAGTTTTCCAAAATGACATTGAATGTCTTCGGGATAGTTCTTGTCGTTGAATGGGAAGTGAAAGGTCCTGTCAAGTGGGACATAGGGATTTTTGGCATCAAACCGAGGTGGAGATGTCTCTCTAGTATTTTATCCATTTGACCAATCCTAATTATAAGTTTTTTCTACAGATCCATCATTAACCAACTTTTCAATTTCTTCAGTTTCAGTAAAGAGCTTTTCTATTAAATTGTTTAAGCATACAATTTTAGCTCGAGCTAAATCTCGTTGATTGAAAGCAACATCTAACTGAGTTTCACTAAGCAACGTAGCATCTTTATCTAGTTTTAAGTCTGCTTCTACCATAATGACCTTAAGATTCTTGTCTTCTAGTCTTCATCTTAAGTGATATCGCTCTTAGGTCGCTAATGTGTGCATGTTTAGCCCTATATTTAGTATAGAGTTTTATCATTTATTCGCTAATTAATTGCATATTATGGACAACAGGTACTTAATTATGTTTGAATTATATTTTCAGTCCAAAAGAAGTGCTCGGAAGCAAAAGGGAGCAGGAGTAGCTATCGGGAAGCTTTGGAGTGAACAAAAGAAGAAAGGATAAAAAAACACAAAGGACTCGGCGAGTAGGGACATCTACTCGACGAGTTCCCACGAAGATTCGCAAAGCAGAAGAGTCCTTGATTTGCCTACACAGGAATTTAATGAGGGACTCAACGAGTCGGTCTTGGACTCGACGATTTGAGTCGAATCTATAAAAGAAACCCTCTAGATCGATAGATGAGACTTCTGAGAACCCTAGGAGGAGGAGCTGTGATGCAGAGTGAAGAGAGGCATTTGGAAGAGTGAAGATCCAATCCAATTCAAGTTTTAAAGGATAACTAAGCCATATTTTGATTTCTCTTAAATAGATCTAGTTCATGAACCATGTTTATGTTATTGAATTTCGTTTTTGAGTTTTCTACTGCCTTAATTATGAGCTAAAATTGCTACTTTCGGTTTGGGTCAGAAAATTTTGAGACTATGGTTTGATTAATGGTAGGATTAACTTTTAATTGGTAATTTTGTTGAATTAAGCTTGTTAAAGATCCTTATGCATTAACCATAACTATTTTCTGTTAATAGGAAGGCAATTAGGTTGCATGAACATCTCTTAATTGTTTGCCTCATGTGATTTATGTGAACACTTTATTATGTGCCTAGGATTAGTGAATGTGAAACTAGGACTAATTAGATAATGGGTAAGTTAATGTGTGAGCTTGTTTGATAAACCAACAACAAGAGGCTAATTGAATTGATAATTTGATTAACCATTACAAGTCTTATTTAACCCGAATAAATAACCTAGAGAATTAACTAATTTAGACAACTGGCCATGGATTGAATTAGTTTATTTTCTAAAGATTAGCATAGCGATGTGAATCTAATCACTTGAATTGGTAGCCAATAAAAGGTTAATCCATTGCACTATTACCATTAAATCAACCATAGGACCAATTGAGTCGAACATGAAAAAACTCCCTTTAGATATTGAATTTAGTTGGTCTTTGCTTGCTTAGTTGTTAGTTAGTTATTTAGTTTAACTGTTAGTAAGTTTCTAGTCTTGTAAAACTAGAGAAAACCCCTCTTTTATTATTTGTTATTTTGTTTTTAGATAATTTTAGTAATTAGTTTAATTGTTGTTCCCTGAGTTCGATACCCTGCTTAGTAGATCTATACCACCAATAGATAGGTCCACTGCCTTTTGTGTGATTAATTTATAATTTAGAAGTAGGAATAAAACTAGTTGGTTAAAAACACATCAAGTTTTTGGCGTCGTTGCCGATGAATGGTTCTAAATTTAAATTGATTACTATTGTTATCAATCCTTTGTGTGTGATTTCTCTTGCACAAAGTTACTGCATTTAGTAGATTCAGGATTAGAATTTAATTTCAGTTTTTAGCTTTTAGGTAGTTTGTTTAAAAAATTTGTTGTTTTTGCATTGAACTCGCCGAGCCCCTACGACAAGACTCGACGAGTCCATCGCTGAACAACTATTTCGTTTTTTTATTTTTATTTTTATTCCTTTTATGCGTTTCTCTTCTTTTGTTTGCAGGCATTACATGACCAGAGGATCCAACACACCCTTGGTTCCTCCATTTGAAGACCCAGAATCCGCTTTAAGGAAAAACAATGGAAAGGAGGTTGAAAGCTCTAATACACCGACGAATTCACCCTTCAAGAGCTCGAAAATGGTTTTTGGGAAGAAAAAGAACAATAAGGCAGGAGCGACCAACAGTTAAAAGAGAAAAGAAAGCAAGTTAGAGAATATTGAAGATATCCCAAAAGGGGCCAACTTCGAATACAATTCCAAATCTTAATACGAAGAAGAAAGCGACTTTGAAGACGAACCAATTAACCCCATGGCTAACATCGATGAAGTTCCCATGGGAGAATGGGAGAAGAGAATATGTGACGATACCGGCCCGGGACTTGTGCAACCCGAAATTCCCGTAACTACCACCTTTGAGCTTAAAGGTCACATACTTTCTCAACTAAAGGAGATTCCCTTCTACGGAAAAGATCACAAAGATGCCTATAAACACTTGGATGAGGTCAACGATGTAGTTGATTATTTTAATGTTCCAAATGTGCCTTGTGAGACCCAGCTGCTTCGTATGCTTCCAGTTACATTCAAGGGTGTTGCAAAGGATTGGCTCAAATCATTACCTCCAGGATCTATCACTACATGGGCTAAAATGAAGGAAGAGTTCATTGATCAATTTTCTCCCCCTTCAAATATAGCCAAATTAAAGAAGGACATTGCCAAATTTGAACAACAAGCTGGATAATCCTTGTACGAGGCATGGGAGAGATACAAGGGCTTACTAAGGAATTACCCACATCATGATATTAATAGCCATCAAGAGGTATCTATTTTTTATGATGGGGTAAATGTGACTACAAGGCAACTTCTTGACTCGCAAGGACCGCTCACAAAGAAGCCACCCCCGGTGATCAAGGAATTAATTGAGGAATTCTCTAAACACTCTAGAGAATATCATAACCCAAGGAATGAAGAAAGTCGGGGTGGTGAACACTGTTAACGATAGCATAGCGGCAATGATGGCTAAACTAGATAGTTTAAATATGAGGATAACTAAGATGGATCAAACAATCCATGCTATTCGGTTTGGATGTGAGAATTGTAACGGACCTCATCTTACTAAAGATTGTGATTTGGATGAGATGGAAACAAGAAAGCTCAAGTATTCTATTCAAGTGGTGATAGATTTGATGATAATTGGCAAAAACCCAAGAAGTAATGGCTCCCGTATGATGAGTACAAAAAGGCAAATGAGGAGAAATACAAGCAAAATAGAACGGGGTTTCTATCAAAAAGGAGGAACCGGTTATGAAAAAGACAGCTGATTTGGAGGAGATGTTCACAAGTTTTGTAGCTGCATTCGAGAAGAGTCACAATGATACCGACATTGAATTGAAGGAGCAACGAGTAATGCTTAAAGATCATCAAGCTATGATGAAATATCAACAAAATTTGCTCAGGAATCAGCAAGCCTCCATTCATAACATTGAAAAACCGATAGGTCAGCTTGCACAACAAATCAATCAAAGAACACTTGGTGAACTTCCCAACAATACTGAAAAAAAATCCAAAAATTGCTCATCTAAATGTGATAACCACTAATTATGACAAAATTTTCACTCCTCTAACCTCTATTCAGAAGAAACCCAATACGGAGCAAACAGAAGAGACAAATAAATGCAATTCGAGCAAACCCGACTCGACTCGCCGAGTCGGCATCATGGACTCGACGAGTCCGAGGTCTGATGAGAAAAATTGTTCTCTTTTGAAACCTTACAGGCCCCTTTTTCCATTTCCAATTTGAGCCATACCAGATGAGTAGATTTAACGTTATAGAAGATTTATGGAGCAAGTGAGGACCCTCCAAGTGAAAATTCCATTTGTTGAAATGATACTTCAAACGCCTAAGTATGCAACTTTGCCTAAAAACCTCTTTACCACTAGACATAATATGGAAGAAGTTGCTGAAGTATTGTTGAATGAGTTGCTAGAAAAGAGGGGTGATCCGGGAAGCATCTCCATACCTTCTCAATTCGGGAACATAATTTCTGTTGGGATTTGAGCATTCTAACACTCCTAAGTGTACATGAAACCCTAAATACATTGGATCTATGTTTTCTCTATTATACATGCAAATATGAACATCCAAGGTATTATACTAATCTAGCATACAAAACAATGAATGTAACAAGATAGAATACATACCTCTTTGATGTAGAATGTCCTCATGAAGCTTGAGTGCCTAGTGCCCCAAGTGTGACACCTCAAATGGTTCACACAATACCAAATACACTTGGAATAACTTGAGAGAAACTTGAACACTTCTAAAATCGGCTAGCCCTTCTCTTCTTTACTTAGTGGCCGATTTTTTCCAAGAGTATGATCTTTATATAGTGTTACAATTAGTGTAAACCCTAATTTTCATGACTTTCCATTTTCCTTGGATCCATGGGTTCAAATACACCATGGAGCATCTTATGGGTTTTAGCCCAACTTGATAATCCATGGAGCATTAGCCCACTATACAAGTATGGATGATTTCCACAATCAACCCATACATTTAATTAGTCTTCTTTTGATCACTTATTTAATTCTAAAATAATTCTTGATCAATACTAATTAAATAATCTTATTAATATATTATAACTTATAATATATTAACAAACCTTAAGTGTTATTTCTCTCATTATAGTCTATCCAAATGCATGATGCCATGCAACCCAAATGGACCATGCCGGGTCGGGTCAAGTCTTACCAATTATAGTTATGGACTTAGACATTAATCCAACAGTCTCCTACTTGGATAAGTCTAAAACTATTATTGCGTATGACTTCAAGAACCAACTGGCAATCGTAGCTCTCAAAAGCTTCCATCAAACTCTAACCTTGCTGATGATCTCTGACCTTTGTCAATGACTTGCCCATTAGATAAGTGATCATATATTCCTCCATTCTAGATATCATATGGACTAAGACATGGATAAATCATTATCTCTATCCATTTGTTGTTTCCCGATTTCCGATTCATGATGACTGACTGATTGAACAAATCAAATCAGTCCTGGCTTGGCAAAGCACTCACATGTATCATCATTAAATCATCGAGGGGCCCACAGATATCGCTTTTATCCCGAAGGTAAAAGGAATGGATAAACTTCGATTCATATGGCTTGTTCTGCTACTTGTTGAATCATACACAAAGACACGTTTTATAACATCGAATTACCAATGCGTTTTCGTAAATCAATATATAAACAACTCATAGTAACAACTCATATCACTAGGTTTGAAGAATATAAGATATTATCATCTCATGATCACTCATCATAAAATCCATGAAGTGATTCAAATGAGCGTGGGTTGAATCCAATACTCAGAACTTATGATCACTCATGAGCGTTGTAGCACAACTTTTTCCACCAACTTGGACCTCTACAAGCCAACCCATGATAGTCTTGATTCATATCTACTTCCAACATATGACCGACTGTGGATGGTTTAAATAACTTAGTCATTCCGGAAGAATAACCTAGTTATTATGGAAGTCAAAACATGCAAAGTGAAACACAAGAATAAATGAATCAAATATGGTATCAAACCCTATGAATATAAATAGACCACTTCTATTTATCACCATACTGATTACTCGTTATTCATTGTTTCAGTTTTATCAACTTTATACTTGAATTAAAACACTAGGTATCCCATGCTCCAAGCATGTACACTATGTTTTCCTAAACAATAGCTTTGCCATACACCAAGTATGCACTCTATGTTTAACTATGATCCTTACTTTGTGAAATAACCAATTGACCAAACTTTCAATGATTCTAATTTCACACTCCCAAATTGAAATCTGTTAGATTTTAAACTTATATGCAATGATTCTCTTGTAATGATTATGCACAAAGTCACAAAGACTTGACAACAAACATTATAGAGTATTCCAATGAAGAGCTACTCCATGGACACAAAGCCTTATGTTCAAAGTATGCATTGCTTTGAACATGCTTCTTGCACTAAGTTTTTTTTCTAATCTTACACAGATTGCTTCCATCTATAGACACAACTCTATATTCCCATTTTGACTACTACTTCTGAACAAAAGTTGCCTCTTTTCAGACTATGTCAATATGGCCCTTCCAAAATTCACACTATACTTCCAACTGTCCTTGAGCAACCAATCTTTGGTAAACCTAAGATTATCCTCGACAATTGCTTAATCACTTTAGTCATATCCAATTCTATAAATTTTCCTCCTTAATGCCCCAAGGCATTTGGAAAAATTTCATAAATAATAACTATTATAGCACATGTAATCGATCTTGTACCCAAAGTAAATGGGACACGATTCAGGATGTTTCACATAAAGACATGGTTCTAGACCAGTCTTTTGCCATAATAATTTTTGTTTGCCATATTCTCAAAATTTTACTATGAAAAGGGATGTCATAATCATAATCGAATTTTGAGAACGCAATATATAGAATTTTCTTAAGTTGAACCAATCCATCATGAAATTCATATATATATTCTTGACTAAAGGTGATTAAAATCTCAATATAAGCTCTTTAGAATGATTATAAACTCAATCTAAGCTTTTCATAATTGAAATGAAGTATAATTTCCTCTCACTTAATTATAGCAAAACAACTTTTTCAACCCCTGCAACCTCACGAATTGAAACTTTTGGTTTCTATAATTAACATTGCTAACTTGCAATACTTATCATAATTATCATGCTCCCACTAACATGATGATTATTAGCATAACACTTATGCTCCCACTAGCTTTGACATGTACTCAGAAATCAACTATTTACTTTTTTACCAAAGTTCAGATTTCTGATACTAGATTGCTTTGATAAGACTTTATCAAAAAACATACACCTTATCTTAGATAGCTCACAGGTGTGTCTAAACAATTTCAGAACTATGAAAAGGGATTCCATAATCATAGTCTTAATTGTTTAGACCTTTGCTATTTCTCATAAGTTCATGTTAGTGTTCCTACTAACAACTTTGAGAATGCAAAGATTACTATCTACTTACAAATCTACTTAGTGGAAGTGTTTCCTCACCATCATTTTCATGAATCGGAGAGAAACATTATGACACTTAGATTTAATGGTGTATGTGCTCTTATCCATGTGAATTATCAAAACCATAGTCACAAGACAGGATAATGACAAATCCAAACTCATATGGACTGAACTCAATCTTAATTTCTTGCCACCTGGCAGCTCAAGGGCCTACCATTGCTTCCAAGTTGTCATGCAACCAATTGAGAACTCTAAGAACTCATATGCAAAGCCAACTTTAACTGGAATGGGCACAGAATATGTCAATACGATAGGTTATAAACCTCAAGTCGTGTGCTAGTGAAGAACCTCAGGTTTTATTCTTGATTAGTTCTTGAGACTTTCAAGACCTTTAAGACTCCCACTGTCCTCTTGACATATAAGATTCTCTTGTCAAATATTCAAGGGATAGTGCGGATTCTTTATCAAGACAAACACTTCACACAATTGGCCTAAGTTGGTCTTTGTTTTATCCAAAACATCACAACTTACCAACTTCAAATGTTCAAGAGTATGACACTTTTACTCTTACATTTGACACGTGTTTTTAAACCTTTCATTAAGATATGTCACTCAAGTTACAATCTTAGAGTATAACTCTAAGGATTGTTTTGGAACGAAGTATGACTCATCTTCTTGATTTAACCACTTCAACAATTCATAACTCCTCTTCTTAGCTATCAGAATGCACTTAGAGGATGAATTGTGATAAGGTCTCTTAATCATTACGATGATCATATATCATAAAGTACTCTCCCATCTTTTCATATTTGAGAAACTTTTATCCTTCTGCCGAATTTGATTCTTCTCATTCGTTCTACCATACATCGAGACTTTTCCAATGATTCAGAATTATACTTAGACTTATAAGTATAACC
This sequence comes from Lactuca saligna, assembly GCF_052625555.1. Lineage (NCBI taxonomy): Eukaryota > Viridiplantae > Streptophyta > Magnoliopsida > Asterales > Asteraceae > Lactuca > Lactuca saligna. The sequence goes on along the minus strand of NC_136424.1, from coordinate 206,781,248 downwards.
ATATTTACTAAACTTTAGTAAATCATGACGAATAGTCTTATCGATTATTTGTGGTGGACTTGATCAGTGCACAAGAATGTGTACTCGATCCCTTAGTCCTTTACTTGACTCACACATCCATGTGAACAAGTAATTAGTCTTAATTTTCCAATTAATGCTTAAAAGTTCTCATTCATCAAACTATACAACTTGCATGATTCCAAGTTTCGGTCCAATTGAAACTTGGGTGATGAGAATCTTTCCTTATTTGGTAAATTTAGACATTACCACAAATGAAAGAGTCAATTTCATATTTCCAGTCTTTCTATTAATGGAATCTTATAAGAAACAAAAAATTTCCACAAATAACAATGTAAGGATATTTTAAAATAAATAAAATCAGAAATTTTCCTTTTATTTTAAAAACTTTGTGGAAAAACTAATCCTTACAATCCATATGAAAATTGGTTGTTATCTATTCCTAAGCAATATCTCATAACTCCTAAGAAGTAGCTCAAGAATCCGATCTTCAAACTATGCGATAGAAATCCATCTACGCGATCAGATTCAGCATATTCTTTCTTTAAGTTTATTTACTTTTCTTTGATTCTTAAAACACCAAGATGTGACCCAGTCAAATCATGTAATAAGAATCTCCAAATAGGAACTTAATAGAGTTAGACAATGGACTTTACCTGAAATAAAGTCAAACTTATTGACTTTACCATCCTTAGGTAAGTTTGGCAGCTTCATAACCAATGCCCCATCCTTTGGCAATTTAACATATGGGCTCTTTGATAATGGTACATGGGACTACACAAACTTAGCATTTATCTTTACCATTTGGTCAACCAAATTGACTATGGCCGATCCCTTTCCATTGGGAAGAGAATGCTTTTCTGGATTTCCCGTGTCACTATTGTCCCTTTCCATAGAGTTTTGGGAAGTTGATCTTCTAATCACATTTGCTTTACTAGCCTTCCAAATCATTGTTGATTCAGCAGTACAAAGCAAATAGATAAGATCATTAAGGGTCTTATCACAGTCCGTTTCATAGGAGCCCCAAAGGAACTCACTATGTGACTTAGAAAGTGATTGAACCACCAACTTTCTCAAGACTTTGACACCCAACTCTCCCGGCTTGTCAATATGTGACTACATCTCCAAGATGTGATCACACATAGACCTTTGCTTGCCAATAGGGCTTGAGTGACCTTAAACTTGTGGGTTAAGGAGAATAATTGGAGGAGGTGCAAGAAGTCAGGTTCCAAGAGATTTGGGAAGCTCATAGATGTCTGAACTAGACATCTTTTGAGAGATATTCAAGTTTAGTTGATTAAAAGTCCTTAATATAGCACCCAATATGAAATATTAAGGGTAGGACCGTACAAACTATTTTATAACTCGGAAGAGGGATGCCGTAATCCAAGCTATAAAATATTTGAAGGTAGGTGAATGACGATTCACCAATTTCCACCATGGAAAAACGAAATAATTTATTAAGTTTTAATTGGATTTGAAACTCCTAGATCTTTTGAGATTCATTGAACTTTTCAATGTCATGTTTCAATCTCGAGTGTGCCCTTCAGGTTTTGTGACTGGGATGCCGAGGATCACAAAACAAGGTGTGAAATAACCATGCAATTTACTTGGTACTCTTAAATGTTTATTACCCAACCGATGTGCTGGTAAACCACACACGCTCTACCGGCCTATGATTAAACTTTAAGAAAGCCTTTGCCTACCTTGTTAAATCAAGCTAGTGTGCCAGTAAACAACACACGCTCCACCAACCGACTTAAGCAAAGTGCCAAGTGTAATTTTATGGGTTAGCACCTTATTCACATTTTCCTAAGTAACTAAGATTCGGAATTATAAGTGTTCAGTTACTTAGTATTTATCATTAATACTTTTAATGAAGGGAGAACTTATAGTCTTTGTCCTACCCGTTCGGCTAACGACCCTCTACCAGTCAAGGAAGCGGTGGGTGAGAGTGGACACCCATTAAACTACCATTTTATAGGCAGTAACCATATACCCCCCCCCCCTTATAGACCGGCTTCGTGAATGAGGGCTACTAACAGTAAGACTGACTTTACTCATATATATATATATATATATATATATATATATATATATATATATATATATACATATATATATATATATATATATATATATATATATATATATTATTAACTTATAATATTATAAAGTATAAGGGTTGAATTTTAACTCTTTAAAATTCTAAGGGCTTAACTTGGAATTGAAGTATTCATAAGTGAAACTTTTCAAATTCCAAAACTTGAGGGCAAGTTTTGAAACTATTCAAAACTAATTAATTCCATAACTTATGTGGTTAAAGTAGTTTTAATTAAAAACTCTTCAAGTTCCATAACTTGAGGACAAGTTATGGAAGACTTTAAACTATTAAAGAATGTAACTTTTCTTTATTTTATAACTTATGGAACTAATTAAGGTTACACATTTTTTTATTTAATTATTATTTAATGAAGAGACTCTTGGTCCTCCATAACTTGAGGACAAGTTATGGAGTCATAAAAACATTTAATTAGAACTAGACTCTTCATTTTTGTAACCTTTGCCAACTTTTATGAGTTTTATGATTCTTAAATGTGACTTTTCATCTAACATGAGGACAAGTTACAAAACACACTTTGGAATCAACTCTTAGATTAAAATGGATTGAAAACCACTATTTCACTCAACTTTTCTATTAATCTAAGCAACTCATAAGAACAAGATAATTCAAATCAAACTTTTCCATGTAATTAGTATAAACCTTAAACTAATACAAAACATGAATCTATTGACAATTATCTTTGAAATTGGATTAGCATGAACATTACCACAACAAAAACAAGTTTATAAGTTCGAAAACATCTTAGGGTAATGTTCCTAGTCCAATTCCAGCTAAAAAGGTCGAATATATGTTGTTTGGGGGTCCAACTCGACGAGTGCACGAACCAACTCGGCGAGTTGGATTGTTTTTTATCACTTTTAGGCATGGACTCGCCGAGTCTCCTGATGGACTCGCTGAGTCTGATGATCAGACAGCAAATAGTTTCGATTTTTTGAGCAGTTTTGCAAGTATAACAAGAAAACAAGTCTAGGCTCTGATACCACTGTTGGGTTTTGAGCATTCTAACACTTCTAAGTGTACATGCAACCCTAAATACCTTGGATCTATGTTTTCTGTATTATACATGCAAATATGAACATCCAAGGTATTATACTAATCTAGCATGCAAAACAATGAATGTAACAAGATAGATTACATACATCTTTGATGTAGAATGTCCTCATGATGCTTGAGTGCCTAGTGCCTCAAGTGTGACAACTCAAATGGTTCACACAACACCAAATACACTTGGAATAACTTGAGAGAAACATGAACACTTCTAAAATCGGCTAGCCCTTCTCTTCTTTTCTTAGTGGCCGATTTTTTCCAAGAGTATGATCTTTATATAGTGTTACAATTGGTGTAAACCCTAATTGTCATGACTTTCCATTTTCCTTGGATCCATGGGTTCAAATACACCATGGAGCATCTTATGGGTTTTAGCCCAACTTGATAATCCATGGAGCATTAGCGCACTATACAAGTATGGATGATTTACACAATCAACCCATATATTCAATTAGTCTTCTTTTGATCACTTAATTAATTCTAGATTAGTTCTTGATCAATACTAATTAAATAATCTTATTAATATATTATAACTTATAATATATTAACAAACCTTAAGTGTTATTTCTCTCATTATAGTCCATCCAAATGCATGATGCCATTCAACCCAAATGGACCATGTCGGGTCGGGTCAAGTCTTACCGATTGTAGTTATGGACGTAGACATTAATCCAACAATTTCTACTCATACATTGACCGATTCGGGTGCAAGTATTAATCTAATGCCATAATCTTTCTTCAAGAAGCTAAATTTACCGGAGCCAATGCTGCTTAGTATGAAGATCCATTTAGCCGATAAGAAAATAATACATCCAAAAGGAGTGTGCGAAGATCTTCTTATCAAAGTTGATAAATTTGTATTTCTCGTGGACTTTGTAGTGCTTGACATGGAAGAAGACCCTAAGGTTCCAATCATTCTTGGGAGACCATTTTTGAATACCGCTTTTGCAATAGTCGATGTGTGAGAATCTACACTAACACTAAGGGTAGGGAACGATTCAGTTGTGTTTAAAGCAGAAAAAGAGAAAAAGGATGAAGCGATGAAAAACGGAGAAGTTTCCTTAGTAGATTTGGATGATGAAGTGTTAGAAAGAGAACTTGCGCTTTTACAAGAAGAAAATCCAAACAAATTTATGTTACCTTCTGGAGGGAATTTCGATGCTGGAGAAGATTTAAAGGAGATAGAAAGCTTGCTAGAGGAAGCTGATTCAAAAGAAATGATAAAAATTGTGGAAACCTCACCGACTCGCCGAGTAGCATCGACTGACTCGACGAGTCCAATCGAGAACCTCAAACATCATGAAGATTTTGTCCTGCTACTTACAAGTTCCCTTTCTGGACTTGAAATGCACACTTCTCCTAATCCTTTGGAAAGTCCAATAGAAGAGTCTGAAATTGTTGAAAATTTTAACTTCCCACACGCACAATTAGCTTACCTTGACACGATGATAAAAGAAGAAGCAATTCAACTTTACAAGAGGGTAAGTTTGGGAGAAAAAGAGAATGTAAGGGCTTGGAATGATGATGTGAATAACTCATCTATTGAGTTATTCATGGCTAATCGAGAGATCGACTCAACTGCACTCAAAAGAACCAAACCTCGAGCCCGAGTTTCTACTAATTATGAAGTATTTACATTTGAACCACTGAATTCTTTAGAAGGTGACAAAAGTAAGGAGGACTCCTTAATATCAAGTGATGATTCGGGAAATCGAGATTGACAAAGAAGGAGTACAAAAGATGGGTCCAAAGAACGGGGTGAAGAAGAACAAGGTTGGGAAACAGATCAGATATGCTATAGAACAAGATGCTACAAGGAAAACGAAAGAATAATTGAGTCGGGCATATAAAAGAAAGATACATGCTTACGAGACAAATTTTAAACAACAAAAGATTAAGCATGAATTCCCAATGGAGGAGAACGAAGAAACGTAGAGCGGGAAGGAGTCCAGCTAACGAATCCTCAAAAAGAAGCGCTTAACGCGAGGCAACCCATTGCTAGAGTTTGCTTTCTTTTATCTTTTTCTTTGGTTTTATTATTTTTTTTTTCATTTTTTTAGGATTTATCTATTTTCTTCTTCTTAATTGTCCAAAATGACTACTTGGGGGCAAGCATGGTCTGAGTGTAGGGTGGGTTGGATATATTTTTAAAGGAATAAAAAATTATATCAAATTTATAAAAATATATATCAATTTTTTTTCAAAACTAACGAGTGACTCGGCGAGTTGGGTGACTTACTCAACAAGTTAACTTGAAAGTCAGGATCTAAAAATCACGACCAGAATCGTCGAGTCGGACCCTAACTCAACGAGTCGGTTTGTTTTTACTAAAAAAAATTATATCTGTAAAATTAGGTCTTTTTACCCTAATTGGTAACCATTCCTCATTCAGCCAGCCGACACTCAACGTGCGCCTAGCTTTCTCTCCCTCTCTTTTTCTCTATCTCTTTATCAACCATACTAAATTTCTTCTCTATTTCTGTCAAAGCTTTGATTTTTAGAAGGTTGGAAGTGTTAATTAGGTGGAAATCCTGTTTTTGAAGTTTTAGAATTTCTAGGGTTTCGATTTTGACCCAATTAGAATGTTATGGATAAATTTTCTTATACTACTATGCTTTAAATACATCCCTGGACAAACCCATGCACTAAGTTTTAAGTTTTATGCATGAAATTTTATAGACTCATCAACAGACTCGTGCAGTTCGTACGACTCGTCGAGACAGTCTACGGACTCGACAAGTCATGTCTGATGAAGTTCAAATTTTATTTTCTAATTGTTATGTTCGTTTTTGGTTGTTTGTGTTACTTATTTTTGCAGGAACATGTTTTCACGGGCTCAAAGCTCAAGAGGAAGCCAGGGGGATTTTTCTTGGTTGAATTTTCCACAAATCGAGTCCAAATCTACGATGACTAAGTGGAAGAAGAAGCTTGCAAAAATCCGGAAAAAGGAGATTTGTGTCCCCAATGCAATTGATTGGGAATGGCTGGGGAGAATTCATTACAAAGAGGAGTTGGCTCCTTATTTAGTCAAGACGTTTGCGCGTAATGGGGTGTCCATCACGTGTGATGAATGGAGTCGCATCTTTTGTATCCAGGAGCCGGTCTATTAAGATTTGTGCTTGGAATTTTTCTCCACAATACATTTGCGGGGTGGGGAAGGATACTATAACCCCGTGAATATTACTTTTTTCCTTGGGGGTGAGGTTCGCCATTGTTCCATGGTGGAATTAGCTTGGAGGTTGGGAATTTATGACCTACAATTAATCTACACGGATGCATGTCGTACTTTTTTGGAGCATTTCCATAAAGTATTCTCGGATGGTGTCACAAGCACAAGTTGGTGGAACACTATTACCAACAAAATTTATATTCCAAAATCGGCTCAAGAGTGGAGCATACGATCACCTACGCATCGCCTTATTCACCGACTTATTTCAAACACCATTAACCAAAGAAAAGATGATGACAAGGTTTCTAACCTTGATGTTTTTTATCTTTGGAGCGTCATTACACCCAACACCTTTTGCAACATTCCATGGTGCGTGCCTTCATACTTAGTTGAAGGGGCGGTCAAGGACCGCAAAACTTCAAAAATTAATGGTGGCATGTTTGTGACACGCTTAGCCCACTCTTATGGGTTGATGACTCGTGGCGCTTGGAACTTAATGACATTGGTTCCCACCCCTCCCTTTAATCCTATTCTTTTTCAAAGGGCTAGAATTATTAAGGATTATGGAGGGGGGGGGGGGGGCACTTTGCTATTCCACATGATAATGTTGTGATTGGACCCGAGCAGCCATGTAGGAGAGTAAGTGTAACGTCCGTGTTTCTAAGCTTGCCATTTTTTAGAAATCTAATAGTCTAGGTTAACCTTTGTAACCCATTTGAAATAATAAGAACATATTATTTGCAAATTATGTGTTTTATACTTATCTGGTTACTTATGTGATTTGATTTAATCAAGAATAAAAATAAGCGTAAAAATGAAATGTTATATAAACCTGATATTGATGCACGAAGATGTAGTGGTTGAGACGAGGTTTCCGAAAATATAAAGAATACTGAAATCCGAGTTATAACGAAGTAGTTATGACCTGTCGAAGTTTCGCGACAAAATCGGTGTGGCACAGCGAGACGTAAATAGTGAATTTACGAAGGAGTGATATTTAGCCTTAGTGATCAACACGAAAGATGTAAATAATGTTGAACCGAGAGCGTGCATTAAAAAGAACTCACAATTCTGACTTCGTATGAGGAAGTTATGATTTTTCGAAGTTTCGACTTAGTAGTATGCAGCCCGAATACTTGATTTGAGATCGAGCGGTTTTTAGCCAAAACAATCTAAACGAGAACAGAAGATCTCGTCAACAGTAGTTCAAAGGTAAAAAGACAGACGAAAACGGACGTCGGATGAAGAAGTTATGAATTTATAATGGAATTTCCCAGTCCCGGCCTAGTAAAAATAATAAAATAAAAATAAATTCAAAATTAGCTACCCGAGTCTAAATGAAAGTTGTAGAGCATAATCTCACCTATGCGTGGATATAAATAACGTCAAATACGAAGCTCGTATGTGAAAGTTATGAATTTTTGAAGATCGTGGCACGCATACCAAAGCTTATCCGTTTCATACGCCCAGCGTAAGGCTTAGTACGCCCAACGTAAGGCTTAGTACGCCCAGCGTACCAAGATTTACGCCCAGCGTAATCCCAGATTCAGCACCCCATAAATAGAATGCGAGGGCTGTCGATTTCTTTTGTTCAAACTCATTCTTCTCTCTATTTTTTGCCTCGATTTGCGTGCCAATTATATCCCGAAGCCCCGATATCATTCCTGATCCCCGAAGCAAGTTCTGAAGCCCTGAGGATCCCGAGAAGTGACATTCTGAAGCCGAAGGTCTGCCCGCGAGGAGCCCGATTTTTGTAAAGATCTTCCAAATCTATGGAGGAACACTACTTCTGCAAGCCGTAGTGCTGCCCGATCATCTTTTGATCAAGTGAGTGTATAGTCCCTTTCAAATACATGATATTATACAAGTAATTGTTGAATGTATTTAAGAATACGGGTTGTGTGAGAGTATTATTATTACCTTCTAACACATAGACTTATATGACTCTCCTTGAAATTTCTTGTTATGTGTTTGCATATTACTTGTTATTTGGATGGAGTCTTGAAAGAGCATGATATACAATTTTTTTTTTAATTATGTATAAAACATGTATAATTTTTATCTACTAATATGTTGGGTAGAACATGGGTAAAAGGTTGGTGCGCAATGAAATAAATTGATGAGAGGCCTCGTTGTTGGTGTTATTCTAGTCATTCAGCAGAGTATGGATGACGACCACGGACTATTCTAGACAGTCCTGTGGAACGCTACCAGGCTCATAACCTGTAGGTGTTGTGAACGATGTGTTCACCGGTGTACTCTATCCCCCACATGGTTGCCTTTAGGACACTTATTGTTGAGGAAGCCCCTCTACAGTAATGACCGTCCCGATGAAAATCCTAGATTAGATCCCTTTAGATAGATGTTATTTTAGGGACGTAAAGTGAGGATAACGGGAATGGATAATCGGGTTATTGTTGAATGTTGAATTAAATATAATTATTTATTGTTGGTTGAAAACCCTATATGCTCACCAGGCCCCCATACGTGACCCACTCAGTTTATTTGTATTACAGGAAGTGGCGCAAGAGCATAAGATGGATGAATCATGAAGTTGTTTTATTTACAAGTCTTTATATGTATATATTTGTTGAATGACTTGTAATGTTATCGTTTATGCTTTATGGTCTGTATCGGAACATGACATCCCGATTTTTGATTCTGAAATGAAATCATATTTCTTTATGAAATGTCTTGATAAAAATCTATTTTATCATATTTTGTTTTTGGGAACAAATTCCGCATCTCTTTTAAAATCAAAAGGATTTACTCTGAAAGCATTTAAAAAGCATAAATGAAACCGGTCTTTTCTGGCCGAGATTTTGGGGATGTCACAGTAAAGCAAAGAGGCGGGCAAGCACCTCCCGATCCACCGGTTATTCCAGTGAAAGATGAAATACCCCCGAAATGGTTTAATGTTGAAGGAAGACAATATCAAGATGATTTGGGATGGGGTGTGAATTTTTCCAATCGGTCCTTTATCCAAATGTTTAACCACTTCAACATCCAACATGTGGACGGGGAGCCAATATCCTTATATACCAACATGGGAGGAGAGGATGAACGCAAGGCAAAGCGGAGCCAGTGGGAGCGGGGAAATGCATGATGATAATGATGAGGAAGAGATGAAGATTGATTTAATTTGTTTTTCTTTGTTTAGTTGTTTTTTGGAACTTCTAGTATTTAGGATTTTAATTTCTCATGGTTTGTTTAGTGTCTTTTCAGAATGTTAAAATGGGTTGCCTACAAAGAGTCTCAAGAGTAATAGGAGTTTCGAGTCTAGGCGGAAGTGAGAGTGAAGTTCAAGTATCGAGTCCAGTCATGAGGAGCGTTCAAATGAGTTTAATTACTGAAGAAAAATATTAGATTTAATATAACTCTGAAGTGTTTAGGATTTATCAAAAAGACTTGGAGCAGAAAACAGAAAATTTTCACCCAGCGACTGACTCGCCGAGTGCATATACTGACTCGACGAGTCCAAGAGTAAAAACATGAATTCTGCACTTTCTCGACTCAACTCGGTGAGTCTGATTACTTACTCGACGAGTGTCTATGAATTTCACCTCTTAGATTCAGTCTTGACGATTTTATTCCCACAACAATTGGTTGTTATCAAGAAGGTTCATTTCTAGAGATTTTTGAGAGTTTTCCTGCATTTTTGGAGCTATTGCCACACGAAACTTGACACCCAAGACATGGATGAGTTGTTCCCATGTCGAAAGTCAATTGAAGATGAAGCTGTCATTGAAGAGTATCAACCTCGCAACTACTATCCCATGGGAGTTTGTTCCAATTCCCTCTTTATTTTATTGTTCTTTATCATGCATGACATGCAATGGGGACATTGCATAATTTAGGTGTGGGGTAGGGGTTGTTTATTCCATTAGTTAAAATTTGAAAAAATTTGGCATTTTTGCATTAAAATTGTTAGGATTAAATTAGAAAATTTTGGTAAACAATTAGGATTTCATGTTAGTATTATGTTTGATGATTTTATGAAGACCCAATTGTTTAGTTAAGTCTATATACATTATAATGCATTTGTGGCCCCGTTTATTCTAGTGAAATCATGAGACAAAAACACAACCTCGCTTAGTTTGAGGGATGCAACATGTTTAGCATCGTGTACTTGAAATGTATCTAGGAAAATTATTATCTTTAAACAATAAGGGTTGAAGTTGAGCGCCCCTGCTTAAGCATGTAGGATTTGAGTGAAAAAAAAAAGTGAGTTACATGTGAAAAAAAAGAATTACAATAAAAATTTGTTAGAATTTTTGGAGCTATCAAGATTAAAGTACGAAGATCGAAGATCAAAATCCCAAAAGTTCAAAAGTTGAAGATACCAAAAAAAATCAAAAGATGGTGAATTCGAGGAAATTAAAGTAAAAATTATCAAGAGTGAAGAATTCCAAAGAGTTATATAAGGGTATCAAGAATTGTAATTCTTAGTTTATGTATGCTTGGGTTGCTCAACCAAGAATACCTTCAGGTTAGGAGGTTTTCTGCGGATGGATTCGGAGGAATGCATAAAATGAGCATTTTTTGGAAGAAGTGGGTGAGTGTTTATAAGGATTGTAAGTATTTAGAATTGAGGGGGGTCCTTAGGAAAAATTTAGACACAAATGCATGCGTTGCGGTCTTGGCATAACGGCTGGGTTCGATTGGGATTGTCTTATGTGATGCTAGTATGTTTAAAATTTAGTTTTGATTGGGGGAAAGCAAAAGTCAAATGTGGGGTATTTTGATATGTGTATGTTTAGCCCTATATTTAGTATAGAGTTTTATCATTTATTAGCTAATTAATTGCATATTATGGATAAAATGTACTTAATTATGTTTGAATTATATTTTCAGTCCAAAAGAAGTGCTCGGAAGCAAAAGGGAGCAGGAGTATCTATCGGGAAGCTTTGGAGTGAACAAAAGAAGAAAGGATAAAAAAAAACACAAAGGACTCGGCGAGTAGGGACATCTACTTGACGAGTTCCCATGAAGATTCGCGAAGCAAAAGAGTCCTTGATTTGCCGTACATAGGAATTTAATGAGGGACTCGACGAGTCGAGTCGAATCTATAAAAGAAACCCTCCAGATCGATAGACGAGACTTCTGAGAACCCTCGGAGGAGGAGCTGCGATTCAGAGTGAAGAGAGAGGCATCTAGAAGAGTGAAGATCCAACCCAATTCAAGTTTTGAAGGATAACTAAGGCATACTTTGATTTATCATAACTAGATCTAGTACTTGAACCATGTTTATGTTATTGAATTTCATTTTTGAGTTTTCTACTACCTTAATTATGAGCTAAACTTGCTAGCTTCTATTTGGGTAAGACAATTTTGAGACTATGGTATGATTAATGGTGGGATTAACTTTTAATTGGTGATTTTGTTGAATTAAGCTTGTTTAAGATCCTTATGCATTAACCATAACTATTTTCTGTAAATAGGAAGGTAATTAGGCTGCATGAACATCTCTTAATTGTTTACCTCATGTGATTTATGTGAATACTTTATTATGTGCCTAGGATTAGTGAATGTGAAACTAGGACTATTTAGAGAATGTGTAAGTTAATGTGTGAGCTTGTTTGATAAACCAACAACAACAAGAGGCTAATTGAATTGATAATTTGATTAACCATTACAAGTCTTATTTAACCCGAGTAAATAACCTAGAGAATTAATTAATTTAGACAACTGGCCATGGCTTGATTTAGTTTATTTTCTAAGGATTAGCATAGCGATGTGAATCTAATCACCTGAATCAGTAGCCAATAAAAGGTTAATCCATTGCATTATTACCATTAAATCAACCATAGGATCATTTGAGTCGAACCTGAACAGAAGTCCCTTTAGATATTGAATTTAGTTGGTCTTTTCTTTCTTAGTTGTTAGTTAGTTATTTAGTTTAACTGTTAGTATGTTTCTAGTCTTGTAAAACTAGATAAACCCCCTCTTTTATTATTTGTTATTTTGTTTTTAGATAATTTTATTAATTAGTTTAATTGTCGTTCCTTGAGTTCGATACTCTTAGGTCGCTATGTTGTTTTCATCTAAGGCTTTGTTATAATCTGAAAGGACATCAGTACACGTTTGAGTAAGTTATTTCAGATGTGTTTCATAATCATGCATGTTATAATTGTATGACTGAATCATAAATTTTACATGTTCAACGATGTCGATGCCTCCTTCCTTTGCCATGAAGTAGTAGTTTTTATTGAACTCTTCGTTGTTTTCCTTTTTCTTTGCAACCAAACACAACTTTCCTCGTTTCCTTTTGTTGTCATTGACCTCGTCTTCATCTCTCGAATACCATACTTGATGGTCTTTCCTTAATTTTTCTACAAAAGCTTTCTCAACCTTTTCTTTGTCTCTAGATTCTTTATCCATTCTAAGATATAATGCTTTGTCTTTCACAACGTTGGCTTTGCAGTCTCTTGCGAAGTGATTTTCCTTGTGACACTTGTGGAATATGTGAACTCCTTCTTTCTTCTTTGTGGTACTAACTACGGTATCTGAGGATTTTTCTTCTTTAGATGCTTCAGTGGAGTTGTGAGCATCAATGGTGTGTTTTGAGACTGAGGTTGATATGGTAGATTTCGGCTAAGGATAATGTTGAAAGGGGTTGTTTTGAGGATTGTAGTTGTAGTTAAAAGGAGGTCTTGTAAACTATTTATTTTTTCGGCAGTTGGGTGGAGGGAGTTTATTGAACTGTTAGCTAACAAGGGCTAACACATGTTCAAAAGCTTCTTCGTCATCAGGTTGTATCTCTAGTTTATATGATTGTAATGTGTCATCATATGGGGATTGGTATGATGACTCTCAAGTACGATGAAACTGAGGAGATCAGTTGGTAGACTACGGCGAGTAGGCTACCAAGGCGGTTGGTCCACCTAGATCCATGCAATCTTTCATCACCGTAGACTGTTGAGCTTGTAGTTCACCGTAAAGCTTGTACAATGATAGAGTTTTGATTTTGCTATCACATTGAACTATCCTCTTTGCGATGGTTACTTTCAAGTTTAATCCCTCTACTTTATATGATCCATCACCTGCAACCTCTTTTTATTTTTTTGTAAAATCATATTTTTCATCTTATTACTTTTTAAAATATCATTTTCATTCCTTTCACCTTCAACATTGAAAAACTATCAATTTTACCTTTTCGTTCTCTAGACTATCGTGTTTATCTATGGTCCACTTAGTGTGTGTGTGTGTGTTTTTTTTTTGTGTGTGTATATATATATATATATATATATATATATATATATATATATATATATATATATATATAGAGAGAGAGAGAGAGAGAGAGAGAGAGTTAGGTTCATATATAAACTCTATATATTGTGTGAATGTATAACCACTTTTGAACCAATCATTTAATAAAAATATTATAATAATTAACTTAAAAATTAAAACATTAATTGTAACTTATTATTCTATAATTATGGTAGCTTATTTAAATTTGACACTATGATTTTGGTAATGAGTTTAAATTCCGATCGAAAATAAAAAATTCTCTTCCATTCAAAGTTTTTTTTAAGCCGATAAGGAGGTAAAGAAGTAGTCGTAAAATGATCTCTAAAATATGAATTCTTTTTGGTGTGTTATAAACTATAATCACATTTGGCACATTTTAGAAGAAAATACAAAATTATAATTTTTCTTTTTCATTTGAGTTGGAAGTGCTGATATTAAATGAAAAAAAAACGCATATAATCTTGTAGAATAAGTTATACTGTGTAACTCAAAGTGAATATAGGGTCAACATGAATGCTCATTCTTTTAGAATTTATATCAATAATTGATTATTTATAATGTATTTTTGAAGAATACGTTATACTGTGTAACATCTTTTTATGTGTAAGAATAAAATTCATTATTCTTCAAGAATTTCTAATTGATTTATAATTTTGATAAATCTATGTAAAAAAGAATATTACTACACTTTAAAATATATGTTATACAATATTGATGACCATTCAAAAAGAATGAAATCTATTTCATTGTATCTTACTTGTTTTATGACAGTAATTTAAAAACATTTATCAATCAATGTATTCTTATAGAATAAACTATGATTCTTAATGAATGAAATCAGTTCCAAAAAATGTTTGATTTTTAATGAAAAAAAAAATCTTCTAATTCTTTAATTTCATGTTTTGTAATAACTGTATAAAAATATTGTTAGTATTTTTGTATAATCGTGAATGAAACCATCTAATTCTTAAGGAAATAAATTAATTTCATGCAATTAAAAATTTCTTAAAATATGAAATATATTTCAAAGATTTTGTGATTATTCTATAAAAATAATATTACATATTCTTTAATACGGATTTCCTAACAAATGATTTGGTTTTTTAAATGTAATAATAAGATTTTATTAAGAGTAAATTACATGAATGATCCCTATGGTTTAGGATAATTTATGCGTTTGGTCCCTAACTTATTTTTTTAACTCGGAAGGTCCATATTGTTTGTTTTTGTTACGCGTTTGATATCTCTCTCTCTCTCTCACAATAAATGTCATATTTATTTTTTAATAACTATAGAATTAATTGTAATTATATAGTAATGACATCTTATGTTTATACCATGTTCTCTAATATCATAGTCATTTATTCTTTTAATCTAATGGTTAGATTTTAGTCACACATTCACATAATACTTGAGATTCATATTTGATCCTATATATATATATATATATATATATATATATATATATATATATATATATATATATATATATATATATATATATATATATATATATATATATATATATATGATTTTCCCTCCTCTATTTTGTAAAATATACTTTTCATCCCTTTATTTTTTAAATGCTAATACAAGTATATGCTTATTTGTCACTTGTAAAATAATATTTTTCATCCATTTACTTTTTAAAATATCACTTTCACCACTCTACCTTCAACTTTGTAAAATATCATTTTTACCCTTTTGTTTTCTATACTTTCACTTTCACCCCCTCCACCTTCAATTTTGTAAAATATTAGTTTTATACTTTCATTTTCTAGATTTTTGTGTTTATCCCTTATCCCCGTGGAATATACAATATGATTTTTAATCATCTACTTTGTAAAATGTATTTTCCACATCATTTATTTTTTGAAAGGTTAATTTTACCCCCTCAACCTATAACTTCACTGCTTTAATCAATTCTTCTTCCTAATACGCAATAAAAACACATAAAGACACGGACAAAGTGTGGGATCATTTACTAGTTTGAACTAAACTAAACTTGGCACCACAACATTTGCATTATTCAAGCTCTTTTTTTGGTTATTTCAGTAATTAGATTTGAGTTTGAACTTTTGTTATTCAATGATCATATTAGTAGGATTTTGATTATATAGGTTATACAACAATAATATAACTTTTAAATTAAAAGTTGATTTTATGGCATTTATTTTTGGAGATTTATGATGCACAAACCGAAATCAAACCATAAAATGGCTTTTTAGTCAGCTAATGATCATTATTAGTGGTTAATATCAGTTAACAAAAATAATCCAAGATATAAAAATAAATATATTTTCTTTAAAATTGAAAAATACAAAATCTATCGTTATAAAAAAATGAATGATTATGTATATATAATGGTATTGATACAAGATTACTTATTCTATTTAACTTCAAATAATTACCCTTTAAAATTTTCAGTTTTTATTATAATTACATACCATATATTTAATATTATATTATATTAAAAACATTTATTAATACTATTGGTTTTTTTCAGTTTATAGTGGTTCAGATTTTTATAAAAACCATAACTTAACTATATCTATTCGGTTAATCAAAATTAGAAACTGAACCGTATATTTTAATAATAGTTCGTTTGCACCGGTTAATTTGATTATGATTTAGTTTTTTGGTTAATATAGGTGAGACCTAATCAAGATATAGAAGTTTGTGTAGCCGTTGTGTAGGTTGAAAATTTCATTTAGACTTTCGTTTTTAATAATGTTGAAACAAACAATCTAGATGTTGATGTTAAGATATAAATAACATGACTTTTAATTGTCCTTATTTTGTGGTTATAAAAAAATTGAAGTTTAAGTATAAATTTTGTGTATTTACAAATTGCTTGATTGCAAACTATTGTCAAACTGGTCATATCTCCGATTTCCATCGGGTGGCAACTTATTCAATTTTATACTTTTAATAATCACAATTAAATTCACAATTCTGAATAAATAATATATCATTAGAAATATATTTTTATTATAGCCTTATTTAGGTTTTAATAAGTTTTTATATGTATAGTTTTATTTATGCCTTAAGTAATGTGTAAACTAGAATTAAAGCACTATAATGCATATACATAATATTTAAAATGGTTAATATTATAAAATGACAACCATTAATATTTAATTTCTTCTTTGTGTCATTGAATTTATAATTGTATTTAATAGACAAATAAACATTTTTGTAGATTTTACTATATTACTAGGTGTAAAACATGTGTATTATACAAGTTGATTAAAAAAAATTAAATATCAAAGTGTAAATAATAAATATTTTTAAATAAAATTTTAAAATTAAAAATAAAAAAATATATTAATTACAATTTACTATCATATTTATTACATTTATTCATAACAAAAAAATCTCTATGTGGCGTCCACATTGGACTTTTATATTTAAATTTATTTTTATAAATTTCAAAATCATTATTATATTTATATTTTATTTTATTTTTAGTGAATATATTTTGTCATGTTGAATGCTTAATAGACCGTATGTAGGATTTAGTACCGATATATTTATTTGAATCCATTCTACTAGTAGTATAATAAGGATCCAAAAGAATCGTGTTTTGTATACAATCAAAAGATAAATAACCTAAACAGCAAACTGAATTTTGTTAGTTGTTATTTTATAACATTAACTATGTATAAAATATAAAATGAAAAATTATGCATTATAGATCAACCAAAAATTACTACGGAATATGGGATATATATATATATATATATATATATATATATATATATATATATATATATATATATATATATATATATATATATATATATATATATATATATATATATATATATATATATATATATATATGAAATGAGAAAATTCTTTAAAAATCGTTGTACTTTAGTCATTTTTGATCACTTAACTTTTAGTTTTGTGCTCATTTGGTTACTTAACTATTTTTAAGTTTTAAAAGGTCATTAAACTTTTAACTTTGTGTTAATTTGTCACTTAACTTTTGGTTTGGTCATATTTAGTCAATTAACTTTTAGATTTGTGCTCATTTACTCACCTAACTTTTAAAATTGTGCCTATTTAGTCACTAAACTTTTGAAAAAATTTAAAAGTTTAGTGACTAAATGAGCACAATTTTAAAAGTTAGGTGAGTAAATGTAACCAAACCAAAAGTTAAGTGACTAAATGAGTACAAAACCAAAAGTTTGATGACTTTTTGAAACTTAAAAAGAGTTAAGTGACTAAATGAGCACAAAACCAAAAGTTAAATGACTAAAAATGACCTAAACCTTTTTTTTTATGTACTAAAATAATTTTTCATGTAACTGATAGTTTGTTTTATTTTTTCTATATACAACTACATAACATATTAGATTTTATTAAAAAAAAAAAACTACAATTTAGAATTTATTCGGTTTAACCATTTAAATAAAAAAAAAATTATGGTTTAACAATTGAAACTTTGATTTTTTTTTTTCTCTAAAAACCATTTTTAACAACAACAAAATAATAATAATAATAATAATAATAATAATAATAATAATAATAGGAAGAATTGTTATATGTTTTTTAAACATCAAAACTTGATATTTAACTAACTAAAAACCTAAATATCATATTTACTTTTTATAAGCTTCAAAATATTATATTTATCCAAAAAAGTATTAATATTTTTATAATATTATATATTAAATTTAAATAGTTAGTTTTGGTAATGGATTATAATTACCTTTATGAATTGTCTAACATTCGTTCATTGATTAAACTTATAAAAGAAAATTGACTGATATGATTTTTAGAACAAAACCAAAAATGTTTAATATGTTTGTAAAGCATCTCAAAATAATTTGTGAAACACCATTAAATCCTACTCAAAATTAATCAACTAAATATTCAGTGAGTTGAATCTTTCCCAAATCAATCCTTAAATTGGATCACTTGTCAAAGTCTTACCTAGTTCATTACAAGATTCAATTATAAACCTACTTTATAATTTTCTCCCTCACATCCAAAATCCTAGCAAAATCATTGATATTATATATAGACATCTCAAACAAAAAAGAACCACCTTTCTTGTTCCAAAATCACTTCAATCAATTTACTTTTAGATAGAGTGTTTGAAGTTGAATTATAAATTTATGAAGAGGGTATAATAGTAAATTGATAAATATAATGATTTAAAAAGATTTTATTAAATTAAAAAAAAATAGAATTCAAACAAATATGATATTTTGATATTTATAAATGATAAATATGATATTTGATTTTTGTTTGGTAAATATAATATTTTGATATTTAACAAATGCATATGTGAAATTCTTCCAAAAATATATTGTCCGGATTGGGGTTTACTATTCAATACTGAAACATAAATAGATTTTGTTGAAAAAAAAAAAAAAAATTCAGTAAACCGAAATTAAAACAAACTTTTAATGGTTAAATCTGAAAAAATATATATCTTTCGATAGTTAACCGAAAAAAAAAATCTAAACTATAGTAATTTTTATTAGAAATTTGACATTTGAAATCAAATATCAATAGTTTCAAATGCGCTAGAATGGACATATTTAATTGATCTTACAAGAAACCACATATTATGCGTATTGGTTGGTTTCAGCTAAAAACTAAGATTGCATAAATTGATTTTTACTCTTTTGTACGTACTACAAGTCAATGGGTGTTATTCCAGTCAAGGGGTGTTATTCCAAAATTAGACTTAATGATGAGTCTGGACCCACCGACAAGACTTCCGTAGCCTCAAAATCAATGTTTTCCGAAGAAACACGTAAAGACTTTAAAGGTAGTCAAGGGATGCAATCATATTTCTCTCATGCTTTTCTAGTTCCTTCGTAAACATTAAATTTAATTTTCGAAGTTACATTTTTAGACTTCTAGATGGGGAACTTAAAGTTTGTTTTTATCTACGTAGAACGTCTATAAGACCGACTGGTATAGTCACCACGAACCGTTTCGTGGTTTACTTGTCCACAAACCACGGACGTGCACACCTTCTCGGTGGTTCGTGGTGGTCCGTTCTCGTTGTGAGTCGTGTTCGGGACAACTGATTCAAACGATGGTTTCGATTGGGTGTTTGGTTTTTGGCCGTTGAACGGCTATTTTGGCCGTTTTTTTTTTTTTTTTTTTTTTTTTTTTTTTCAAACTCAATTATAAATACACTTCTAATACCAAAACACATACACATACATACAGATTCTATTACACCCATGGATCCCTCAATAAATACAGAATTTTTAATAAGTTTTGACTCGGATGACGACGTAGAATTCGTCGAAACATTCTTCAATGTTGTGCAACACGTTCACGCCGAAGAAAGTTCGAATGCAGCGCGTACAAGGGCGGTCGTTAATCGTGATCGCCAAGCCGCACACGACTTATTGGTACGTGATTACTTTGCCGATAATTGTCTTTATAATGACGACTCGTTCGAACGTCGTTTTCGTCTGAATAAGGCTATATTTTTACGTATTAGTAATGCTTTAGAATCTCGTTATGATTTTTTCAAACAAAAACCCGACGCTAGAGGAAGAATGAGTTTTAGTAGTATACAAAAATGTGCGGCTGCTCTTAGGTATTTGGGATACGGTATAGCATTTGATGCATCTGAGGAATACTTGAAAGTATCCGAGAAGACTGCGGTTGAATGTGTAGATTGGTTTTCTGCATGTGTTTATGAGGTTTTTCACGAAGAATATTTGCGTAAACCTACTCAACGTGATATTGAGAGATTATATTCGGCTCATGAAGAGAGGCATGGATTTCCTGGTATGCTTGGCAGTCTAGATTGTACGCATGTGGCTTGGGAAAAATGTCCAACTGCATGGCGTGGTCAGTTCACTCGAGGAGATATAGGTGAACCAACTATCATCCTAGAAGCTCTTGCATCTCAAGATTTGTGGATATGGCATGCCTTAATGTTCTTGGTCAGTCTCCACTTTTCAACGATATTTGGACCGGCAAAGCACCTGATATGACGTTCACGGTAAACGGGCACGCGTACAAATATGGTTACTACCTTGGTGATGGGATATACCCGGATTATTCTACATTGATGAAGGCATACTCAGTTCCTCGAAGTGAAAAAGCAAAATTTTTTACAAAAAAAACAGGAATCAGCGAGAAAGGATATCGAGAGGGCATTTGGAGTCCTTAAACAAACATGGCATGTAGTGAAATATGCTACACGACTCTGGGATAAAGAAAGAATTAAGCGAATGGTCCTAGCATGTATTATAATGCATAATATGATTATTGAAGATGAAGGTCGAGCGATTTGCACGTATGATCCGAACGACGTTCTCGTTCCAATTGAGGAGTTCGTACCCAGAACGAATGTTTTTTTGGAGCGAGTTGTTGAAATTCATAACAGTGAAACGTGTTTCAATCTTCGAGAAGATGTCGCGGAACATTTGTACCAATATAGCATGAACGACGATTAGGATTTTTATATGTATGTTTGTTCGTTTTCTTATTAATGTAATGTTTGTTTTCTAGATTAACTAAGTAATGTAGTTTAAAGTTGTTATTTTATTTTTATAATTAATGAAAAAATAGTTTTAAGAAAATGAATGCTTTTTACTTATAAAAAATGTAATTTTATTTTAATTTTTGAATTTAAAAAAAGTAATTTTATTGTATTTTTGAATTAAAAAAAAAGTAATTTTATTGTATTTTTGAATTAAAAAAAATAGAAATAATGATGTGGAGTGGTGTGCTAGTGGTAAGTATCTCATGTTAGTGGTAATGGAATGTGGTGCTGATGTGACACCCACCACATATGTGTTATGTGGTGGGTATAACGGATGGTCTAACCTATAACATCGTTATAAGATGGAAACACCGTCGAAGGAAACGACCGTTAGGAATGATAAAAAAGTAATTCAATTTTTTTTTCCTATTTACTTTACATATAAATATACATAAATACCTACTCTTTTAACTACATCATTATTCTCTTTCTCTCATTTTATTTATAAAAATCAATTACACTTTGTTCAACCAAACTATGGAGCAAAACTCGAACATCTCTACTTCAAACACAAACACATCCGTTTTGATTGGGTTCGCACAATACAAAGGTGATATGAACCTCGTCAATTCTAAAAACTCATCACAAATATCATTTTCAGGAAACTATTTTCAATCTCACATCATCCCAATGCAATTCCGTACATCGCCCTACATACAACAAAACTCAAACCTTTAACAAAATTTTTTCAGTACATTTGCTTCCACGCCATAAACAACGACACAACCAACGCATGATACAGTTCAAGAAACGCGAGCGGGTTGTAGTCAAAAAAGGTAAAGGGAAAGGTAAAAAGAAAGGGAAAGCGATTGTGGAAAGTAGAGAAGAAGCTCTACCATGGTGGACACCATACGAGGAGTACACCGGGAGAAACCATACAATGCAATAAAGAGAATAAAATAATTTAACTATCACTCATAATTTGTAGAGCATTTTCATGCTCCAATAATCTCTCCCTAAATGCTCGCAAATTATGAAGGATACAAATAAGTGATAAAATGCTAAAATACACAGTAACCGACTAGCAAGTGTTGTAATAAAAATGAAACATAATGAGAACCAAATGTTGAAATGTCCCTGAAACTCTAAAACGTCTGTAATCTCTGATGTTGGTCATGAATCTCTAATCAGTAAAGGTCTTCGGCTTCAAGGTCATCACTCTTAAGGCAGATAAATAAGATCCAAATCTTCAAATTAGTAATAACCCCAATGATCAAGTAGAAGATCCAATCAGAAAAACACTTCAGCTTCAAGAAGTCTGAAACATCTCTAGTTCTCAAATCATAATACACACAAAAATTTTCAAAAGAATAACCTGCTAAAAATGTGAAGCATCCAAAAGTGAACTCCGAAGAATAAATAATGTGAATTCGAAGACATGGTCTAACAATGCCAAAAATTTGATTGGAAGATAAAAAATAAGGGGCACATCACATCGCCAAAATAATCTTCGTCTTCAAAATATCATAAATCCAAACTCGAAAAATCATAATGATCCGGATGCAAACACAAATGAAACATCTTGTGGTAGAGTCTAAATAATAAATAATTTGGATTCGGGAAACATCTAGTGAAGCCAAAATTTTGATCAAAAAATGACCAACAATTAGTACCACATGACATCACTAAATAAATCATCGTCTTCAAAAATCCAAACTCAAACAATCATAAAACATATACGGATGATAACATAATATTTTTTTTCCTTATTTTTGGTAACCAATTATTGGATATCAAAAATCAACAAATCATATGGATGAAGAGTGTCAGATACCAAGAGTTGTGCATGTTCTCCCTAGATGTATGAAGTGTCTCGATAAAACACGAGAATGAGAGTAAAATAAATACTCTCCGACCACCTGTAGTTGGCTGATTCAATCGCTGAAAACTATTCGAATAAATACCAAAGTAACAAATAATAACTCTGCATGAAAAAATCTATGTTGTGCTGATAAATACCAATGTACCCAAACTGCAGTGTCGGAACTCCTGAAGTGGTCTTTAACAAATAAAGTTCACATGCTCAAGATACATGGTTCGTCAACCGAAGATCAAGAGCAACAAGTCATAAAAATCTCGTAGAGCGAAGATTGCGAAACAATTGTGTTGATCAAACGCAACTGCGGTACAATCCTCGCGAAGAAAAAATATGATGTCCGACTGCGGTATGGAGTAATCCTCATGAAAAAAATAAAATTCTTCCAATATAATCGGTAAGAAGTAATCCAATGTGACTATAAAATGTTGGGTTGTTGCAAAAAATGGTATTAAAACAATAATTGGTTTTAATAAATAAAAAAAGCCTAAGGTATTTGTTGGGGTTCAGCAAAAAATTCGGCTAAATAAAAAAATTGGCTGTAAAAAAATGGTGTTAAAAAAAAATAAATGGTGTTAATTAGAAAAAATAAAATATAAGGCTGAGAGGGGCTAATTTTCGAGGGGGTGAAATGAGAGGGGAGGAGGAAGGAGGAGGAAGGGATGGAAAAGGGTTACAGCCGAGGAGGGGTGCTGAGGAGGGGGGGTAGGTACCGAAGAGGTGAGGAGGTTGTATGGTTATGGTGGGGAGGGATGATGGTTAAGGACTACCGAAGAGTAGGGTCTTTGATATGAGGGGTGGTGAGTGGAGGGATTTGTTGTGAAGAAGGGAGGTCTCCGGGTAAGGCTTGGGTAAGGATCAGGTCTGCGGTTAGGCGGAGATGTGAAGGATTGAGGGTTAGTCTGCGGTACGAGGAACTGTGGCGAAGAAACGAAGGTTGCGGTATGCTAAAGGAAATAGTCTGCAGTGCGAAGAAACTGAAGAGCGGGGGCTGCATGTTAGGGTACAAAGTCACACTTGGATATGGAGTGTTTAGACTTACCCTCTTGTATGTGTAAATGGGTTGAGTCTTTCCTATAATTAGGAAATGAGTGACTCCCATTATGTAAGGAACCATTTTGAGAGCATTAGTTTTAGAAAGAGAAACTAGCAAACCCTTTTTTTACTCTTTCTGATTCAACTAATGAGAGCTTACCAAAATTTATTTACTCCATGTGTTAATGATTTGTATGATCATTCATTAGATATTTCTTATTCCGTACATGTCATCATAATCAACACTACAACAATTGGTATCAGAGCTTAGTTTTTACTGTTCACGAACCAATTTTATTAGCCTGAACTTGTCAATATTCGTCATTCATTCTTTATCCAACACGATTCTTTTATGATCCAATAAGTGTTGGTTAAGCCCAACAATTCGTTAACATTTTGTCTTCAGTTATCTGATTTGATGCTTAATTCTTCTTCATCCTATGCTTAGATGAGTTATACATTTAGATCATCCAAGCAACTCGTCTGTTTCCTCATTACTCTTAATAATCGATCGTGTTAACCGATATTACTTTTTTTGTGATGATATACTTGTGAATCGATTTGTTATATTACAAAAATTGATTATGATAAAATCAAACTGAAGAAATCAGAAATCGATTTTTTGATCTTGATGAAATTGGTCAATAACATTATGAACAGTGATGAAGAACAGTTGGAATAGAGTGTTTGATATGAAATTGTTCGGAAAAATTGTTGATTTGTTGTTTGTCTACTGATGAATTGAAAGTCAAACAAGTTTCTGAAAGTCAAAATCGAAGTCATTTTTTGGAATCAATTGTTGATGCTTTTGATTTCGAAGCTTAAGAGTCATCGATGTATACACTTGTTAATGTTGATAGTCAAAAGCGAATGGATTTAAGTCCAAGTTGTTTGTGGTTATTGAATGTAGAAAGCGAGTTCTTCTAATGAACAGAAAGTCAAAATTGATTATTTTGTTCAGTAAATCCAAAGAATTAAGTGTTCAAGTGAGTTGAAGGGAAGTCCAGTAATAACGAAGCGTTTTTTAGTACGGTTCAAATTTGATTGATGACATTGATTTGGAGTCGATACTTTGGTTGTTGTCGATTTTGGAATCGACACTTGAAGACTTGGATGATTTTGGATTTGAAGTACCAAGGCCGATGATAATCTGGTAATGGTGTTCGAAGGATTGAAATCGACATTATGTGATAGTGTTAAAAGTCGACATCGAGTGTTTGATGACGAATGGAAATAACATCGATTAGGAAGTTGTGATAATCAAAATGTGATGATTTGGGTTGTTAACTGAAATCGAAGGCTTGTTTTTTTATTTCGAATGATTAATAGCAAAGACTTAATTTGGGAATTGACTTTGATTTGGAATCGTTTTGTCTCACTGTTTTGATGTGTGCTGCAATTGGTTGACTGTTCAACATAGGAGAAACAAATGGGTCTTATAGTTGATTAATGATTTTGGAAGTCAATGTTTCGAAGTCTCTATACTCGACGACTTGGTTGATATCGATTCAATTTTGGATTGTTCTGTTGTCGATGGCCAGTTGTTAAAAGCGGAGACTTGGATTCGTTCTTATCATTGAACAATT
The DNA here is from genome assembly GCF_052625555.1 of Lactuca saligna. Taxonomy (NCBI): domain Eukaryota; kingdom Viridiplantae; phylum Streptophyta; class Magnoliopsida; order Asterales; family Asteraceae; genus Lactuca; species Lactuca saligna. The sequence continues at coordinate 206,755,661 of NC_136424.1, read as the reverse complement.
GTGATTCGTTATTGACGGATAGAGATGAAAAGTGAAGCATTGGATAGCTTGATGGCCGATGGGTAAGTCTTCGAAATGGGTGTATTGGAATTAACGATCGATAGTCAATTGGTGATGTTCGACATCTGGGTAAAGAAGAGTTTGTTGTCACATGGCTAAAGGTACTAAACAGGGAAGAAGGCTGAAGGTTTTGACATTAGTTCCTCGAATTTGTATAAGTTGGCAGTTATCACCCAAATTCGACTAGGGACTGATTTCGACAAGTTTTATGAAGAAGAACATGGAAGTTTTGAATTGGATCCCTAATCTTTTAAGGAAGTGGCAGAAAAGGTCCAACATCGAATTTGGTGTAAAAAGTTGTGAAGAAAGCTGAAGTTTCTCTTTTAGCCCTTGAGGTTTCGAAATGTTAGCAGAAAATACCCAACTTCGAAAATGTGCTAATAAAGCTAAGAAATTGAAGATTTTACAAGTTTAGTCCCTGCAGTTGGTGCGAACTTACACTTTATGGCCAATTTTGCAAATGGGGGAGTGTTTCGCATCTTAAGCTGTTTTTGGCACAACGGGTCCCTGCAGAATTCTGAAAGTTACTGTTTTTACCCAGATTTCGGAGAATCTTGCAACTCTCACCCAAAAGTTGAAAATTTTGACAAACTGGAAATTTTTTAAGCCTTTTTCGTGATTGTTTTTCCATGAAAGATTTTCAAGGTTTTATTTTTGGCACACATCAAGGGGGAGTATTGTGAAGATTATTCCCCGGGCGCTTCTCACCCTTAATGGGTTTTATAATCATTTTTTGATTGTAAAAAAGGGGAGAATGAAAATTGGGTATTCGAAGCTTCGGGTATTCATTTGCGGATTTGAAGACCGATATCATTTCGAGGGGGAGTTTGGTCTTGATCGCGCGAGCTCGTTGGATATCGAAGTCGGGACATCCAATGCTAACTTTGAGGGGGGGAATGTTAGGTTTCAAAGTCATGCTTGGGTGTGGAGTGTTTAGGCTTACCCTCTTGTATGTGTAAATAGGTTGAGTCTTTCCTATAATTAGGAAGTAAGTGACTCCCATTATGTAAGGAACCATTTGGAGAGCATTAGTTTTGGAGAGAGAAACTAGCAAACCTATTTTGTACTCTTTCTAATTCAACTAATGACAGCTTAACAATATTTATTTACTCCATGTGTTCATGATTTGTATGATGATTCACTAGATCTTTCTTATTCCGCACATGTCATCATAATCAACACCACAACACTGTGGTCATGGCCTGGGCAAGGTCTGTGGTAGGAGATGCAATAAGAGGTCTTCGATCTAAGTAGGTCTCTGGGTACAAGGTAGCTGAGCAGGTCTCTAGGTAAGGAGGTTGCACAAGGTCTTCGGTACCAAGTCTGAGATATGTACCATAGGGGCTGCTCAGTAGACCTTGGGTAGGGCAATTTCATTTTTAGTTTTTGGTCTTCGGTTCTAGGAACCGAGGAGGAGTATGGTGACGACGAAAAATGCCATTTTTCATGAAAAAACGATATCGTAGAGCCTTTATTGGATTTTATCAAAGGGAATCTTTTATAAAGAATATATAGATGATGTGGAGTGATGGGAAGGGTAAAATATGGCAGAAAGTAGGAGAGAGAAAGGCATAAAGTGAGGGGACAAGGCATGGGTTAAAGCCAAAAGGTTGAGTGTGTAGCGGTTTTATAGGGACAAAAGGTGATTGGATGGCTCATGTCACATGGTTTTTGTTTTAGGAGGGAAAATAAAGTTGGACTACTCTTTCCAAAAAGAGTAAAAAGGACAAAGGCCTTTTGCAAACCAATTTTTTTTACGTCTAAACACTTCTAAGAAGATCTACCAACAAGATTGATGAACAAAAAGAGAACTTCATACCTCTTATGATGAACAGAAAATTGTTGGACAAAATCTTCAAAGAAAATCCTTCTCCAATTTCTTCAATAAAACCAAGATATTGTATCAATTTCCAAAGCATAAATAAAGTGCCTAGAACAATTCTTCAAATATTTTTAGATAACAAATATCTTCTTCTCCCTTTTTCTTCTTCTTCAACAACATCATAAGAACTTTGAAAACCCGAATTTTCAGCAGAAAAATGAACGAACATCTGCAAAAAAAATTATTCTTCAAAGCTTGAATCAACACTCAAAATAGAAAAACTCATCATAAAAACATCTGGTTTAGAATCCGAAATCTCTTGAAACAAGATAAACATCGATCGGGAGTCGTTCTCTTGAAATAGTTGCTTGACCCTTCAAGGTACGACTCTGATATCAATTGTTGTAGCCCATTTTGACGATCGGATGATGCAAAATAAGAACATCTTGAGATTTGACGATCATAAAAATATAAATGAAGAACATAAGATGAGTAATTCCATAATATTACTAGAAAATGGAGATAAAATATTGCATGAAGCACATGGTTTGGGAGAGATAACTATCCCTTGGTGGGAGAGTACTCAGTAGGGACGACCTAGATTGTCCTCAAAAGGTGAATTAACCTGGTTGTCATTGGTGAAGATTTCGGGCTAATCAGGCGAAGAATGAAAAAGTAAGAAAAATCAAGTTTGGAATTGGAGTCAGAGAGGTACACGGGGCATGTTGAATTTACACTGAAAAGTGGGCACGGGGCGTGTTTGACCAAGAAGAAGCTGTTAACCATGCTAAACACGAGCCGTGTCTGTTTAGTGCAAATCAACACGGGCCATGTTGGCTGCTGAACACGACCCGTGTCAGTTTAGCCTATTTTAACACACGCCGTGTTCGACCCAAAAACCAACTTTTGGCAGTTTTTCCTATCTTTCATATTATGGGCTGAGAGCTATTTTTACACAAACACAACGTATCAGAGCACCATTGGAGTGGAGAATTTGAAGGTTTATGCATGGGTTTGTTCGTTAATCATTTGGAAACATTAATTCTGGTTTTTGTAAGTTGTAATTACACTTAGTTTCATCTTTTAGACTTGTGATCTTGTTCTAGCCATGTGTGGCTAGAACCCTAACTTCTCCAATTTCATGTTTTGACTTCATGGTAGTGACGTCAATCATATGACCTGATGTTTGTTCTTAATTTCTATCTAGTGAATTTGATTTAGCTTTAATCGAATATTTGATTCTGATTGTGATTCTTATTGGCCATTTGAATTAGGGTTAGGTCATTCAAGTTATTTCTTTTACAAAATTTGTAATTGTTTTGTGAAATTGAACAAGTAGCAAGCACTAAACTGATTTCCATTGAATGGATTTAGTGTAAATCTTATTCACACACTCCTACGCTCCCGAGCTTGTGAGGAGTATTGGGTGTTGTTGGGAACATTCACATAAAGTTTAATGCAATCTTTCAACCTAATTCTAAGACCATGTTTAGATTAGGTTAGTAAGGTTAGGGTTAATCAAAGAGCTTGTTTTGGTTAATTCATGTGGTGAATGGGAAGTGTTAGAGCTTGTTAACACTTTCAAGTACCAACTTAGATAGAATTAAGCAAATATCATCTTATCTTGGAATCACATTGCTTAGTTGTCATACATGAGGTTGGAGTCCTTACCATTTCTGAATTTAATTAACTCTTTTAGTTGATTACTTGTGTTTTTAAGTGTTTGTTTTAATTATTTTATTCTAAACCCCCCTTCTTTACTGTTGGTGACCATAGTACCTTACGCAAAGAGGTATAGACTAATTATCCTGTGTCTCTGTGGATCGACCCTTCTTGCCTTGTACTACCTTTTAGTGCAATATAGTAAGATTCTTTTAGAGTATATCGTACCCCTATTATTTGTTGGGCCTGACACGCCTAACCCCTAGTCTAGTAGTAATAGTGTTTGCTAGGCTAGCTATAACGTTCTAGACTTAACTACCATTACATGCGTCAAGCTAGGGTTCGAGTGATACTTCGAAATTTCTGGCGATGTGACTGCCCATTACGCCTATCAGTTACGACATCCCTCTATGATTTTTGAACATCCCACCCTCGTTACTCTCCTATAAACAAGGTTTGTTTCATCATTTTCTCTGACTCCTTTATTCTTCTTTTTCTTTCTCCTTTTGCTTCTTCTTCTTTCTTTCATGGCTAACCAAACTGGTATCGTTCCATCCCCTGCAAATTTTGAGCTTTTACGGGATACGTATGGCTTTTCTCCGCTGATGATGTAGAACTTCCGACTGCTGATTCGATGATCCTATCTCCTCCTCCCGGGAAGGTTGACATCTACCTGAAGACCTTCGACGCTGGTCTCTGCCTTCCTCTAACTGATTTTCAGGAGTTACTTCAGAAGAATGGGTGCAACATCTAGATGCTCACCCTGAATTTTTTTAACAAGATGATAGCCTTCGAAATGATCCATCGAGCCCATAATATCCTGCTTGACTACTTCGTCTTCAAGTTCTTTTATCGGTTTAGCACTACTGGGGATAAGTACATGTTCTCATCCCGCCGCTACAACTCTGTCTTGGTCCCAGACTGTGAGACTCCCAGAAACTAGCAAGATAAGTGGTTGTAGATCAATCTAACAGGGGGCTTGATAACATACCCCTAGCATGGTCTAGAAGTCGCACTCAAGAAACACTACAGATGCATTAAGGCAGGCTGCCAGGCCAAGCAACTCCCATCATAGTCACCCTGACAAAGTGATGCTCTCGCGGTCACCTCTCTAGAGCTAGGTAACCATGAAGAAGGCTTGGCCCATAGGGGGCACTTTGCAGTCTGGGACAAACCCAACGACTCCCAGCGACAAGGAGTATACTCAGAGCATTAATATCTGAACTAATCTATAGTTATGGCAATACAAGGAGCACAATTAGCTAATCAGTGTGTTGGGTCCTGTAGGATCTAACAACCTTGTCCCCGTATGTACTAGTGAGGAGGTCTCAGTATAAAAGGCCTCCTATGCCAACTCAAATGGTAAGTCGTTCTCTCCTAATCCTCACCATACACTCTCAGTTCACCCACTGACTTGACCATCAAATTATTTTCCCAAGAGTTCCTCCTAGAGAATGAATGATTGTTTCCTTTGGTTGTGACCTCGCAGGTCTTCCCGAAGCATTCATCGCCGCACCACAACAACTAGATGCGCCACATCAGTGTTCCTTGAGGACCATGTCGCATCAGGGTGGATGGTTTCGGTGTTTTTGTACCACATGTTGAAGAAGGTTTTGGTGATGGTGGTGTCGGTCAGGTTGTTGGTGGAGCTGTTGGTGGTAGTAATGGCGAAATTGGTGATGGTGATGAGGAAACTCTTGGTGGGCATGGGGAAGTTGGAGGTTTGTGAGGTACCTAGTACCATTGTGCTACCCTTATGGGTGTGAAAATTTAGAGAGCTTTGTTTTTTTGTTTTGTTTTTTATTTTTTTATTTTTTATTTTTTTATTTTTTTGTTTTTTTTTTGTTTTTGTATGGATTCGGCCCTTTGTGGTGTGGACTTATTTTCAGCCTTGCGTGCCTATGTTTATGGAATCTCATCTTTCTGTATGTTAACTTTAGTTTTGTATATATCGTTTTGTGTTTTCCTAATTTCCCTCTTATTTGGTTAAGTGTATCCCCCTACTCTTTTGTGTTTCATGAAGCCCCTTTTGGCTTTTAGCGTTAAGTTGAAGTAATATGGTTGGTGTAGTTGTGTCGGGTGGAGAGATGTATTCTATGATACTAAGCATGTATAGCTATTTTGAACCTCTAATTTTCCTATGTTGCAGCTAAAACATTTCCAACGAAATATATTAAGTTTCTAATGTTGTCATGAGTGTATTAATCTCTCTTTTATGGCATGCCATAAGTATTTGGCGTTGAGGTGAGAGTGCGTTAAGCTCTTTTTCCATGAAATACACTAAGTATTTGACCTTGTAATGAGTACACTAAGCTCTTTTTTCATGAAATAGACTAACTATTTAGTGTTGGAACAAGTACATTAAGCTCTTTTGTCATGGAATACACTAAGTATTTAGCATTGAAACGAGTACATTAAGCTCTTTTGTCAAGGGAATATAATGAAACATTTGAATGGTTTTACTAGCCTCTGAATATACTTTACGTAGTTTTCCATTCTCTTGTCACTTGCTTCAAATTCTCCTCTGACTTCGCTCGTTGCAAACCTCGAGTCTGTTAGGGTCGTTACTCTATCCGCCCCTTTATTTTGCTAATCGTAAGCCAGTTAGTAAAGCCTCATACTCAGCCTCGTTGTTGTAGGTCATGAAGTCGAATCGAAGTGCGCAGGTAACTTCTTCTCCATCTGTGCTTGTTAAGATTAATGTGACAACCCCAAATATATTGCCGTTACAAACCCTATTTTCACTAATGGAATGCATCACTATATGTTATTTCTCGGTATCGTTTGGGTCGTCAATAAACAAATATCTAGTTAATCATATGTTCCGGTATTATCATAAGTAATTATAACTTGTAAATGTTAACCCCGTTTAACTAAATAGAGTTATATTACTTTTCAACCACTTCACCCAGGTAAAAATGTTTTAACCCCGTTAAACTTTAGCATCGGATAGCCGTGTATCGGGTGCAATACCCGAGACATATAAAAATGATTTAACACTACAATTAAACTCTTTTACCACATCTTCACCTCTCTCTCACTACTTTCTCTCTCTAGACCCGAAATCGACCCCAAATCCGCGAATTTACGACTTCCAAACGTAAGGATTCATTCCCTATCTTAATCTAAACATACTTTACTGCATTAAGAGTCCAAAATCATAGAAAACAAGGAACAAAAAGGAGTTTACGGCCTAAGAAGCCCCTTAGGCCGTAAACCCCTAAAAACATGCCAAAGACCTCATTTTTCCTTCCTTTAAGCTTATGGACTAATTAAGGTATAAACCTAGGAGGCTTTGGACACTAAAACACAAAGAATTGAAGCTTAAAAAGGAGTTTACGGCCCAAGCTTGTGCTTAGGCCGTAAACACCTCAAACACCCCAAAAACCCTTGTTTAAAGTCCCAAAAACGCATCTAGGGTGTTAGGTAATTTAGACTTGACAACAAGGAAGGCTTAAATGCATCAAACAACATCAATTGAGGGCAAAAAGAGGAGTTTACGGCCAAGGCTAAGCTTGGGCCGTAAACACCCATGTTTTTGTGTCAAACAAGTCCCTAAACCACTCAAATGCATGTAAGGAATTTAGCTAAGGCCTTTGGATGTGTGTTGTACCATTAAACTTCCCATTTTGAGGCAAAATGAAGAGTTTACGGCCAAGGACATTCTTGGGCCGTAAACTCCCTAAATTTCATGCCAAATTGTCCCAAAACTCATTATAGGGCCTTCTGGGATTTACCTAAGGTGAATGGGAACATGTTGTACCACTTAAACACCCATCTTGAAGGATTTAATGGAGTTTACGGCCCAAGAACAAGTCTTGGCCGTAAAATCCCCAAAATGTCACAAAACAAGAGTTAAATCCCTCAATTTTGGTCCAAGACACATACCATTAAAGCAAGGAAGTGAAATAAGGCCTTAAACAAGTAATTTGGAAGACCACATGAGCTTACAGCCAAGTCTAGGGGGCTTACGGTCGTAAACTCCCAAGGAGTGGCCTTTAGGCCATAAACTCCAAGGGAGTGAGCTCGTGGACCCTCCCGTAAATCCTTCTTAGCCTTAAACCACTCCCGGGAACCCCTTCTAGGCCATAAAACCCCGAATTGATGCTAGAATGCCTCAATACTTAAACGGAAAGCATAAAATGATTAATTTATTGTAAAACACATATTTTCATATGACATTAGGGTCCTAAAGGTGTACAAGTCATTATTTGGAACAAAATGCTCAGCCGACACTCTTACCCGATTTACCCGATTTACGCTGTTTCAGGTGAGTTCATACCCCTTTAATGAACCTTTCAAATGTTTTATATGTTTTAGGGGGGAGATACAAGTTGAATACACATGTTTATGAAAAGTTATACAAGACAATTTTTCATATTACAGGATTAATCACATGTGATTCACAACCTGTAGTTCAAATCACATGTGATTTATCACTATGCTTTATAAATAAATCAGTTGTTTTCAAAACTATCTTGGATAAACAAACAAGCTTTAAATGTTTCTTTTGTACAACACTTTTGTTTAATAAAACTCCTTATAAAAATGTAACCACACTAATATATTTATATAAGTAAGACTTGGAAGACTTAGGACCGATAGCTCGCCTTATTTCCTGTTTCTTGTTTGATTGTGGGCTTAGGGTAGTGGTTATCCATCCGACTGTCATTGATTTGTTAGTTATATATCTCGTATATTAGTACGGATTACGAGTACTTCTTATCTCATTAGATGCCTAAATCACTAACCTGACTAAAACCACATACACTAATTTAACTATAATAGGTATAGTTAAGGTCTCTATCCCTTGTTTTAACTACTACTCTACACTACTACAATTCTCTCTATCACGAAGCTATACACTAATAAGAGAATACAATACAAGTTATACAAAAGACTACTACCCTATAATACAAGAGAATGTACTAATCATGAGATAATTCATTAATCCACTACGAGATACTCTATATGCTACACACTACGCCCGAAGTTTTCCGGTAGGAAGACGACACTATATGTATAGATCTATACGCGGCAGACGCTATTACATCCCGACTGATAACTTCAGTCCGAGCAGCTCAGGTCCAGGGATGCCTTTACTCTACTACACTATGCATGATAGGGAAGGTCATGAGGGTCCGCTATTACTCACACTATTGGTAACATACAAGAAAGACACTATAACCGCACTAAAATACTAAAAGAAAGATGAAGTAATATCCCGAAGTAAATAAGTATCTAATACTAAAGGATGCTGCACCACTATTATGTACTCCAAGAATAACTCACTATATTGCCTTACTTAATGGTAAGTCACTATTACACTTCTATGATAAATGGCTTTCAAAGAAAGAAACACCATATTTCTTAAAGATTTTCATTTACTACACAGTTCTGGAAAATATGGGATTTTCTAGGTTTTACCACTACTTATGATTACAAACTTCAGTTTTCGTACTAATGATTCTAATGCTTTTTATACAAGAACTCACACTAAACTCTTATGAACTCACCAGCTTTATGCTGATATTCTTTTCAAAATAACTTGTATCTTCAGGTCAAAGATAAACAGGTACAGCTGCAGCATTTTTGGAGAAGATGGAGTATGCAAGACCCATCTCTTATTTTTGTTTACTTTTTGTGTTTGTCAAACATTACAAAACACACTTGTAAATACACGTACTATGTAAATGAAATGGTTGTATGTTTCTTGCTTTTACTATTATACAATTGTGATGATACTGTACACTACGTCATCCACCCCGAAACGCTTTCCGCCGTTATCGGTTTTGGGGTGTGACAGATTGGTATCAGAGCATTGTTTATAGTGAATCAAGTATATCAACCTATAAAAGATATACGAACTATAAACACTTCGGGACTAAAACACTCTGACAAAGAATATATATTGTTAAGTATCTAAAGGATTTAACTAAGTATATATATACACACATCACTATAAAACACAGAAGTCAGTATCATCCTAGAACAAAACAAAAGTATTAAGATTGTTGGATAGCACGATTGGGTTTAGAGACATATAGTCACATTTAGGGGGATGTAGCCTGATCAACTACGTTTTCCTGGGAGTGACTAGCATGTGCCTAAGCTTGGTTGTGGTGTTACAACAAGTCTAAAACTTACCAACACTACCACAATAACGTTAACATTAGAATACTATAGGAGTATTCTGTACCTCTAAAAACATACATTTGTGAGAACTAAAAAGGGTCGTTACTGATGGAGCAATAGTTGCTAAATGGATACTTTCCGGTTACATGTGACTAGGGCGTTATAGACTTAGAATCTGTGATCTTTGCTTTACTTCCTGTTCCTTGTTTGGTTGTGGATTTAGAGTTAGGGTCACTTATTCGACGGACTATCCTGCCCCAGTCACATGTAATTAGTATGCATTATGCAAGTATTGGTCCAACTCGTGACGAACATCTTATAAATAATTTAGGTTAGTACGCCTATTAATCTTCTTTTCCCCTTTTCTCGCATAGATACCATGGCTGGCTTCCACCCTCCTGGCGACCCATACTACCCAAACCAGGGTAATGGGGGATGGCTCAGTGAAGAGTCAGACGATGATCACCCAATCCCTTTGGATGACCACCGAGCAGAAGGCTTTTCGGATAACTCCGACTCCGAGCCAGAAGTTAATAACCTACCTCCCGGAGTTCCGAACCCTAACCCCCATCCGACATTTCAGGGTCCCACTCCTATGTGGGCCATATCCTTGCACAGATGGAGCGAAGAATAGGGTCAGCCCATGCCATACAATGGAGACTGAAGCTTCTACAACATAAACGAAGGAGGATCAGCAGATCGGGTCCTGCCCATCATGATCCGAAGGATTGCCAGGAACGTCGAGCAGGGTCAAGCTGCTATAGGTCGAGTTGTAGAAGTGGATGCCAACTCAAATCTCAACACAGTTCGCATCCGCCAACTCGAAGAAGCCATGGACAGGACAAGGAGGACCAATGAGGCTCTGCAGCACCAGCTGGATGCATCCCGAGCCGAAGTTGGAGAACTCCGTGCACGCCAAAGGACTCATGATCGACACCTTCAAGAAGTTATGCGTCAGCTAGCAGATCTGAGGATTCGCCCAACAAGTAACCGTCTCCAGTAGAGGACATCTAGTTACCTCAATATTTTGTTTAATGGATTAACCTTTTCACTCTATGTTCTGTAGATCTATTATCTGTAAACATTCCTAGCTTGAAAGTACTCTAGTTAAACCTCTAAACTGCCAACATTTTCTCTATGGTATGATGTAAGACCTATTGCTAGGTCAAATTTTCATGAACTTGTGTTGCATCATTAATACCAATGTATTAGCAGTTGATTTCTCTATTGCTATAACTCTCATCCTGATATTGGATTATGTTGATTTAATCCACGAAACCATCTATTTATATTCACACTAGGCTCTTACTATTGCTATCATTTCTATAATTCTTCCAGTAAAGGATGCCTCCACGAAAGTGTCCCACCAGAGGAAGGCCCGCAACTCAAACCCCTACTCCACCACCTCCTCCCCCGCAGATCGATCCGGTGCTATTCCAAACAGCGGTGACCGCGGCCGTGACAGCAGCCATGGCCCAAATGAATTATGGGGATGCGAGCGGTGGTAACTTCAGGTTTGGTGAAGTCCATCATAGGGTGCAGGGATGCACTTATAAGGATTTCATGAACTGTAAACCTACCTTCTTCGACGGTACCGGAGGAATCTTGGCATTATCCAAATGGTTCGAAAGAACCAAAGCGGTGTTTGAGATGTGCTCTTGTCCCGAGGAGAGAAAAATAAAGTTCGCTACTGCTACCCTCACTAACAGGGCCTTGACATGGTGGAACGGCCATGTTAGTTCACTTTCCTTGGTCACAGCCAATGCTATGGGCTGGGACACTCTGAAGGACCTCATGAGAGGAGAGTACTGCCCTAGGGGCGAAATTCAGAAACTTGAGGAAGAACTCTGGAACCTCAAGATGAAGGAGACTGATATAATGACTTATACGGCCAGGTTTTTCGACTTGCCAGCTATGTGCCCCAATATGATCCCCTCGGAAAGCAAGAAGATTGAACGGTACATCTGGGGTTTAGTGCCTCCGTATCGAGGAAATGTTCTAGCTTCACGCCCTACAACTTTTGATAGCGCCAAGGAATTGGCCCAGAGTCTGATCAACCACGAAATCTCCTCCACTCCAGCGACAGCAACCACAACAACCACTGCACCACCCGTTTCATCTGATAGAAAAGAGGAAGCGCTGGGATAAGAAGAAGGGCAAGAAAACTCAAAACTCCTCAAAGGACCAGCAAATTGTGGCGGTCCATGCTGCCACCACCCCGACTACTCCAGCTGCTCCAGCCCTGCTGAAAGCTTACAGTGGAAACTTGCCCAAGTGTCCCAAGTGCCCTTTTCACCACAACGGCCCTTGCCGCGAACTGCAGTGTTCCAACTGCGGTCGAAAGGGCCATACTGTCCGATTTTGTAAGGCCCCTCCCAAACCTATCACGCAGGTTCCTGGTACGGGAGTGACCCCAACTTGTTATGGCTGTGGGGAGGCAGGTCATTTTAAGAGAAACTGTCCAAAGACCACAAATGCTGGAGGAACTGGAAGGCTACTCGCTATCGGTCACAATGAAGCGGTAGCAGATCCCACGATAGTGACGGGTATGTTTCTTCTCAACAACTCCTATGCCTGTGTCTTATTTGATAGTGGTGCAGAAAGAAGCTTCGTGAATCATAACTTTAAATACTTACTCAAACAAACCCCTCGACCACTAAAAGAAACATTCGTCGTAGAAATGGCTAATGGGAAAACAGAAAGCTCTAGCGAAATCTACATAGGTTGCACTCTCATGTTAGACGATCACTCATTTCCAATCGATCTTATGCCAGTCTCAATCAAAAATTTCGATGTCATTGTTGGTATGGATTGGTTGAGTCTCCATCACGCCGATATCCTATGTTCTGACAAAGCCATTCGTCTGAATCTTCCGAATCATGAAACCCTCTTGATATATGGGGATAAGCCGAGTACGAGCCTTCGTATCATCTCCAGTGTTCAGGATCAGAAATACTTACGCAAGGAATATCACGCCTTTCTTGCCCACGTCGTCGACACTAACCAGAAATCGAAAGATCCAAAAGACATTCCCGTAGTATGCGATTTCCCTGATGTCTTCCCGGAGGATCTTCCCGGCCTACCTCCCAAACGTCAGGTTGAGTTCAGAATCGACCTAATTCCAGGAGCTACCCCCGTAGCTAAGTCGCCCTACCGTCTAGCGCCCGCCGAAATGCAAGAACTATCCGGTCAACTCAACGAACTGCTCAGCAAGGGCTTTATAAGACCGAGTTTCTCACCTTGGGGAGCTCCAGTCTTGTTGGTGAAGAAGAAAGATGGATCGTTTCGGATGTGCATCGATTATAGAGAACTCAATAAACTCACGGTTAAAAATCGGTACCCTCTTCCTCGTATCGACGATCTATTCGACCAACTACAGGGAGCAAGTTACTTCTCCAAGATTGATCTTAGATCTGGGTATCATCAGTTACGGGTACTTGAGGAAGATGTTCCGAAGACAGCTTTTCGAACCCGCTACGGACATTTTGAGTTCGTAGTGATGCCCTTTGGACTGACTAACGCCCCCGCAGTATTCATGGACTTGATGAATAGAGTGTGTCGTCCATACCTGGATCAGTTCATCATCGTCTTCATTGACGATATCCTCGTTTACTCTCGGAACGAGGAAGAACACAGGGATCACTTACGACGAGTCCTGGAAACGTTGCGATCTGAAAAGTTATATGCGAAGTTCTCTAAGTGCGAGTTTTGGATCCGAAGAGTTGAATTCTTAGGTCACGTGGTTAGTGAAGAAGGAATTCATGTGGATCCCTCCAAGATTAAAGCTATTGAGAACTGGTCAGCGCCGAAGACGCCTACAGAAATTCGTCAATTTCTAGGCCTCGCTGGCTACTACCGTAGATTCATTCAAAACTTTTCTCGGATTGCGAAGCCTCTCACCATGCTAACACAGAAAGGGGTACCGTTCGACTGGGAAGAAAGACAGGAGAAGGCATTCCAAACCCTGAAGCGAGCCCTATGCACCGCACCAGTATTATCCTTTCCCGAAGGGACAGGAGATTTTATTGTATACTGTGATGCATCCAATCAGGGGCTCGGTTGTGTCTTGATGCAACGGGGTAAGGTTATCGCGTATGCCTCGAGACAGCTAAAGACCCATGAGGCGAACTACACTACTCACGACCTCGAGTTAGGAGCAGTTGTCTTTGCACTAAAAATCTGGAGACACTATTTATACGGGAAAAAGAGTGTGGTGTACACTGATCATAAAAGTCTTCAACACATACTGAACCAAAAAGAACTCAACATGAGACAGCATCGATGGGTCGAGCTACTTAACGATTACGACTGTGAAATTAGGTATCACCCGGGAAAAGCCAATGTAGTAGCAGATGCACTGAGCAGGAAGGAGTATACTGGACGAAAGACCAAGTCGTTGGCGATGACTATCCATTCGCATCTCTCCACATAGATCAAAGAGGCTCAGCTGGAAGCCTTAAAGCCCGAGAACGTGTTGGGAGAATCTCTGCGCGGAATGGATAAAAATCTGGAGGTCAAGGGTGACGGAGCCTACTACTTCATGGACCGAATCTGGACTCGACGCCATGGAGGTTTTAGAGATTTGGTTATGAGGGAAGCACATAACACTCGCTACTCCATCCACCCGGGTTCAGATAAGATGTATCTGGATCTCAAAAAGCTATACTGGTGGCCAAACATGAAAGCGGAGATCGCCACCTTTGCGAGTAAGTGCCTTACTTGCGCAAAGGTCAAGGTCGAATATCAAAAGCCATCGGGACTTCTCCAACAACCTGAGATACCAGAATGAAAGTGGGAGCGGATCACAATGGACTTTATAACCAAACTTCCCAAGACACCGGGTGGATTAGATACCATTTGGGTCATTGTTGACAGGTTGACCAAGTCCGCACACTTCCTACCCATTAAAGAAACGGACAAGATGGAGAAACTCACTAGAATATACCTTAAAGAAATAGTACGACTACATGGCGTCCCAATATCTATTATCTCAGACAGAGATAGTAGATTTACCTCTAGGTTCTGGCAATCGTTGCAAGAAGCACTAGGGACGAGGCTGGACATGAGTACAGCCTACCATCCGCAGACCGATGGACAGAGTGAGAGGACGATTCAAACCTTAGAGGATATGTTGCGAGCTTGTGTGATTGACTACGGCAAGTCATGGGACACACACTTACCTCTTGTGGAATTTTCTTATAATAATAGTTATCATACGAGCATCAAGGCAGCCCCATTCGAAGCCCTCTACGGCCGTAAGTGTAGATCCCCTCTGTGCTGGGCTGAGATGGGTGACACTCAGCTAGCTAAAGGAAGAGTTCCTGATAGCTCTCTCACTGGTCTGGAGATCATTCGAGAAACAACCGAGAAGATTGTACAAATACGCGAACGACTAAAAGCCGCTAGGGATCGACAGAAAAGCTACGCCGACAAACGAAGAAAACCTTTGGAATTCCAGGTGGGAGATCGAGCCCTGTTGAAGGTCTCACCCTGAAAGGGCACGATACGCTTTGGAAAGCATGGAAAGTTGAACCCAAGGTACATAGGGCCTTTTGAGATTCTCGCCACAATCGGCCCCGTAGCTTATAAACTCAACCTACCTCACGAACTAAGCAACATACACCCTACCTTTCACGTCTCTAACTTGAAGAAATGCCTGTCAGACGAGACACTCGTAATTCCCCTTAACGAGATTGAGGTCAATGAGAGCCTCAACTTCGTGGAAAAGCCTGCGGAGATTATGGATCGAGAAGTAAAACGAACAAAGCAAAGCCGTATCCCAATTGTGAAAGTTCGGTGGAACGCCAAACGAGGACCGGAATACACTTGGGAACGCGAAGACCAAATGAAACTCAAATACCCCCATCTCTTCACGTAGTAGTATTGTAATTCTTATCTGTATGAATTCTAAATTTCGGGACGAAATTCCCTAACGGGGGGATAATGTGACAACCCCAAATATATTGCCGTTACAAACCCTATTTTCACTAACGGAATGCATCACTATATGTTATTTCTCGGTATCGTTTGGGTCATCAATAAACAAATATCTAGTTAATCATATGTTCCGGTATTATCATAAGTAATTATAACTTGTAAATGTTAACCCCGTTTAACTAAATAGAGTTATATTACTTTTCAACCACTTTACCAGGGTAAAAATGTTTTAACCCCGTTAAACTTTAGCATCGGATAGCCGTGTATCGGGTGCAATACCCGAGACATATAAAAATGATTTAACACTACAATTAAACTCTTTTACCACATCTTCACCTCTCTCTCACTACTTTCTCTCTCTAGACCCGAAATCGACCCCAAATCCGCGAATTTCCGACTTCCAAACATAAGGATTCATTCCCTATCTTAATCTAAACATACTTTACTGCATTTAGAGTCCAAAATCATAGAAAACAAGGAACAAAAAGGAGTTTACGGCCCAAGAAGCCCCTTAGGCCGTAAACCGCTAAAAACATGCCAAAAACATGCCAAAAACCTCATTTTTCCTTCCTTTAAGCTTATGGACTAATTAAGGTATAAACCTAGGAGGCTTTGGACACTAAAACACACAGAATTGATGCTTAAAAAGGAGTTTATGGCCCAAGCTTGTGCTTAGGCCGTAAACACCTCAAACACCCCAAAAACCCTTGTTTAAAGTCCCAAAAACTCATCTAGGGTGTTTGGTAATTTAGACTTGACAACAAGGAAGGCTTAAATGCATCAAACAACATCAATTGAGGGAAAAAAGAGGAGTTTACGGCCAAGGCTAAGCTTAGGCCGTAAACACCCATGTTTTGTGTCAAACAAGTCCCTAAACTACTCAAATGCATGTAAGGAATTTAGCTAAGGCCTTTGGATGTGTGTTGTACCATTAAACTTCCCATTTTGAGGCAAAATGAAGAGTTTACGGCCAAGGACATTCTTGGGCCATAAACTCCCTAAATTTCATGCCAAATTGTCCCAAAACTCATTATAGGGCCTTCTAGGATTTACCTAAGGTGAATGGGAACATGTTGTACCACTTAAACACCCATCTTGAAGGATTTAATGGAGTTTACGGCCCAAGAACAAGTCTTGGCTGTAAACTCCCCAAAATGTCACAAAACAAGAGTTAAATCCCTCAATTTTGGTCCAAGACACATACCATTAAAGTAAGGAAGTGAAATAAGGCCTTAAACAAGTAATTTGGAAGACCACATGAGCTTACGGCCAAGCCTAGGGGGCTTACGGCTGTAAACTCCAAAGGAGTGGCCTTTAGGCCGTAAACTCCAAGGGAGTGAGCTCGTGGACCCTCCCTTAAATCCTTCTTAGCCTTAAACCACTCCCGGGAACCCCTTCTAGGCCCTAAAACCCCGAATTGATGCTAGAATGCCTCAATACTTAAACGGAAAGCATAAAATGATTAATTTATTGTAAAACACATATTTTCATATGACATTAGGGTCCTAAAGGTGTACAAGTCATTATTTGGAACAAAATGCTCAGCCGACACTCTTACCCGATTTACCCGATTTACGCTGTTTCAGGTGAGTTCATACCCCTTTAATGAACCTTTCAAATGTTTTATATGTTTTAGGGGGGAGATACAAGTTGAATACACATGTTTATGAAAAGTTATACAAGACAATTTTTCATATTACAGGATTAATCACATGTGATTCACAACCTGTAGTTCAAATCACATGTGATTTATCACTATGCTTTATAAATAAATCAGTTGTTTTCAAAACTATCTTGGATAAACAAACAAGCTTTAAATGTTTCTTTTGTACAACACTTTTGTTTAATAAAACTCCTTATAAAAATGTAACCACACTAATATATTTATATAAGTAAGACTTGGAAGACTTAGGACCGATAGCTCGCCTTATTTCCTGTTTCTTGTTTGATTGTGGGCTTAGGGTAGTAGTTATCCGTCCGACTGTCATTGATTTGTTAGTTATATATCTCGTATATTAGTACGGATTACGAGTACTTCTTATCTCATTAGATGCCTAAATCACTAACCTGACTAAAACCACATACACTAATTTAACTATAATAGGTATAGTTAAGGTCTCTATCCCTTGTTTTAACTACTACTCTACACTACTACAATTCTCTCTATCACGAAGCTATACACTAATAAGAGAATACAATACAAGTTATACAAAAGACTACTACCCTATAATACAAAAGAATGTACTAATCATGAGATAATTCATTAATCCACTACGAGATACTCTATATGCTACACACTACGCCCGAAGTTTTCTGATAGGAAGACGACACTATATGTATAGATCTATACGGGGCAGGCGCTATTACATCCCGACTGATAACTTCAGTCCGAGCCGCTCAGGTCCAGGGATGCCTTTACTCTACTACACTATGCATGACAGGGAAGGTCATGAGGGTCCGCTATTACTCACACTATTGGTAACATACAAGAAAGACACTATAACTGCACTAAAATACTAAAAGAAAGATGAAGTAATATCCCGAAGTAAATAAGTATCTAATACTAAAGGATGTTGCACCACTATTATGTACTCCAAGAATAACTCACTATATTGCCTTACTTAATGGTAAGTCACTATTACACTTCTATGATAAATGGCTTTCAAATAAAGAAACACCATATTTCTTAAAGATTTTCATTTACTACACAGTTCTGGAAAATATGGGATTTTCTAGGTTTTACCACTACTTATGATTACAAACTTCAGTTTTCGTACTAATGATTCTAATGCTTTTTATACAAGAACTCACACTAAACTCTTATGAACTCACCAGCTTTATGCTGATATTCTTTTCAAAATAACTTGTATCTTCAGGTCAAAGATAGACAGGTACAGCTGCAGCATTTTTGGAGAAGATGGAGTATGCAAGACCCATCTCTTATTTTTTGTTTACTTTTTGTGTTTGTCAAACATTACAAAACACACTTGTAAATACACGTACTATGTAAATGAAATGGTTGTATGTTTCTTGCTTTTACTATTATACAATTGTGATGATACTGTACACTACGTCATCCACCCCGAAACGCTTTCCGCCGTTATCGGTTTTGGGGTGTGACAGATTGGTATCAGAGCATTGTTTATAGTGAATCAAGTATCTCAACCTATAAAATATATACGAACTATAAACACTTCGGGACTAAAACACTCTGACCAAGAATATATATTGTTAAGTATCTAAAGGATTTAACTAAGTATATATATACACACATCACTATAAAACACAGAAGTCAGTATCATCCTAGAACAAAACAAAAGTATTAAGATTGTTGGATAGCACGATTGGGTTTAGAGACATATAGTCACATTTAGGGGGATGTAGCCTGATCAACTACGTTTTCCTGGGAGTGACTAGCATGTGCCTAAGCTTGGTTGTGGTGTTACAACAAGTCTAAAACTTACCAACACTACCACAATAACGTTAACATTAGAATACTATAGGAGTATTCTGTACCTCTAAAAACATACATTTGTGAGAACTAAAAAGGGTCATTACTGATGGAGCAATAGTTGCTAAATGGATACTTTCCGGTTACATGTGACTAGGGCGTTATAGACTTAGAATCTGTGATCTTTGCTTTACTTCCTGTTCCTTGTTTGGTTGTGGATTTAGAGTTAGGGTCACTTATTCGACGGACTATCCTGCCCCAGTCACATGTAATTAGTATGCATTATGCAAGTATTGGTCCAACTCGTGACGAACATCTTATAAATAATTTAGGTTAGTACGCCTATTAATCTTCTTTTCCCCTTTTCTCGCATAGATACCATGGCTGGCTTCCACCCTCCTGGCGACCCGTACTACCCAAACTAGGGTAATGGGGGATGGCTCAGTGAAGAGTCGGACGATGATCACCCAATCCCTTTGGATGACCACCGAGCAGAAGGCTTTCCGGATAACTCCGACTCCGAGCCAGAAGTTAATAACCTACCTCCCGGAGTTCCGAACCCTAACCCCCATCCGACATTTCAGGGTCCCACTCCTATGTGGGCCATATCCTTGCACAGATGGAGCGAAGAATAGGATCAGCCCATGCCATACAATGGAGACTGAAGCTTCTACAACATAAACGAAGGAGGATCAGCAGATCGGGTCCTGCCCATCATGATCCGAAGGATTGCCAGGAACATCGAGCAGGGTCAAGCTGCTATAGGTCGAGTTGTAGAAGTGGATGCCAACTCAAATCTCAACACAGTTCGCATCCGCCAACTCGAAGAAGCCATGGATAGGACAAGGAGGACCAATGAGGCTCTGCAGCACCAGCTGGATGCATCCCGAGCCGAAGTTGGAGAGCTCCGTGCACGCCAAAGGACTCATGATCGACACCTTCAAGAAGTTATGCGTCAGCTAGCAGATCTGAGGATTCGCCCGACAAGTAACCGTCTCCAGTAGAGGACGTCTAGTTACCTCAATATTTTGTTTAATGGATTAACCGTTTCACTCTATGTTCCGTAGATCTATTATCTGTAAACATTCCTCATGATCGACCAATGGGGTAGTTTATTTCTAGGTCCTACAGGGATCTACTAACAAAATAGACCAGTAGTTGTTTCCTTTTTCTTTCTACCGCCAATACGGATGAGATTGCTTCATTCGAGGCCGCTAGGTATACTTGTAACGTTTCACCCTGGATTAGGTTGGCTAATGTTGGCAACCTGGGCAGGACTTCCTTTAAGTGCTGGAGGGCTGTCTCTGCTACTGGTGTCCATTGGACGTTGTTTTTCTCGATGTACCCCTTGACCATTTGAAACTGTGGCAATGCTTTCTCTGCTGATTTGGAGATGAATCGATTGAGGGCATTCAACTTTCCATTCCAGACTTGGGCATCTCTCAAGGTGTGTGGTGATGACGTCTTCATCAACTCCTCCACAATAACTGGGTTGGGCTGGATCCTTTCTTGGGTAACATAGTACCCAAAGAATTGGCCCTCTTCCACCCCCGAAGGTACATTTCCCTAGGTTTAGCTTCATTCTAACCTTTTCTAAAGTCTTAAGCATCTCTTCCACATCTTCCAATAGCCTTTCTTCACCTAGGCCTTTGATCACTACATCATCTATGTATGATGTTTCTTTAGATTTCCCTTACGAACAACAAGTTGACAAGTCATCAGTAGGTTTCCTCTGTGTTTTTTAGACCGAATGGCATTTTTCGGTAGAAAACCCCACCATGATACGTGTAAAAGGCGATCTTCTCCTCAACTCCTTACTCATCAAGATTTGTTGGTATCCCTTGTATGCGTCTAGGAAGCATTATAGGTTGAACCCCTGAAGGGACTCCACCTGTTGGTTGATTTCTGGAAGCGGGTAGCAGCCCTTGGGACAAGCCTTGTTTAAATCGGAGTAATCAATGTACATACACCGTGTTCCACCATGTTTTCTGACCATGATCGGGTTCACAATCCATGTTGTTAATACTGTTTCGTTTTGTACTCCTTCCATGGTCAGCTTGGCTACTTCGACATTAATCGCTATGTTCCTATCTCCTCCTTGGACGTGCTTCTTCTACTTCACTTCCTTGGTCCCAGGCTTTATCATCAGCTTGTGTTCTCTAACTTCTCTATTTACTCCTACATTTCTATAGGAGTCCAAGCGAAGACATGCTTATATTTTCTAACAAGTTGATCAGCTCATGTCTTATCATCTAGGATACGCTGGTACCTATGCTGATTAGTTGGTTCAAGTATTCTTTATTGATGACCACCCGCCCCTTGGCAATTATAATCGTGGCTTCTTAGCTTCTTTTGTGATTTCCTTTGGTTGCATGATCTCTTAACATCACAATTCTCATGGCGGTGTAGCTAAGATCATCCCTAGCCCTTCCATCATGTCGAATTTTACTATCCCGTGTATGGTGGACGGTATTACTCCGAACATGAATAGGGTTGTCCGCCCTAGTATGATGTTGTCTCCGTTGGGTGTCATATGACAACGAAATCGATGAAGGTCATATTCCACATTGCTTTATCATCATTGGTTAGTATGAACGGTAGGTGTATCGTACCTAGGGGCCACAGGTTGTACCCTGTAAACCTTGGTAGTTGTCCTTTTGCAGACTTAAGGCCCTCCTTCCATCTGTCTAGAAGGATACGGAAGTAGTGTCCATAGATAATGTCTACTGAGCTACCAGTATCAATATATACACGATGGATGTTGGTATTCCTTATGGATCCTTGGATTATCAGCGGGTTATCCCCTCGCCATCCTATAGGGAACGGGTCTGTCCCTGATAAGGTTAAACATTGTATGTATCTTGTGATGTATTGTACTTTGTCATCATTTCCTGGGCTTTCTCTTTTTGCTCCTATGGACATGATTTCCTGGGGCTGGTCATTCACCTTCGCTCCGTCCTTGGTATTTTCCGCGACAAACTTGGCGCTGAGGCCTCACGTTATTTGTATAAAGTTCCCTTTTAGTTGTTTTTCTTCCATTTCATGCTTTAGTACTGAGTAGTTGAAAGTATCATGGGTCTTTCTTTTATGGTATTCATAATAGCGACCTTTGGCTCCCTTTCCAACCTGCCTATCGGAGATGACATAGATGTCCGGTCGTTGCCCTCTTCTATTGTCCCGTGGGAATGGTTTAAAACGCCACTGAGAGCGCCTTGGGCGCCCAACGTGTCTGTTTACATATTGGCTCTCTGGGTGGTGGGAATATTGATGGTAGTGTTTTGTGGCCGGGGAAGTCATTGCGTTGAGGTATGCTTGTTTTACCACCTCTCCTTCTTCTTGCCATAGGTAACGTTCTACCTTCTCGTTCAACTTGGCTCGCATCTGGTGTTTCTTTCCCATGAGCTTCTTGGACAACAGTCCAGGAAGGATACCCTACGTGAAGTCTCCCGCTATTATCCCTTCGCCGTGTCCTGGGACGTCGAGGGTAGCATTGGTGGATCTTAGGAAATATTCTCTTACCGTCTATCCTTCTTTCTATTTACAATCAATAATGGATTTAGAGTCCCCTTTGTACTTTTGTAGTGTCATGAAATTCGTCAAGAATAGATATTTTAGTTGGCCAAATTTGTCTATGCTTCCCGTACCAAGAGTTTTATACAATGTTCCTACATTGTCATCTAGTGTTGTTGGGAAGTATGTGCACCAAAACCATTTGTCTAGCTTTATTGAGGTCATTATTCACTTGTACGTGTCAATGTGGCTATCTATGTCTGTAGTTCCATTGTAGGTCTTGAGGTATGGCAACTTTGTAGTATTTGGTATTTCGTAGACTAAGAGTTCTTTTGCAAAGGGTGATGTTACACTTCTTGACAAGCAGTCTTGGTTGGGACCTGGAGAATATGATTCGGGTGGAACTACTGGGTGGCAAGATATGGTTGTACCAACATGTTGTTGTATGCTAAAAGAGGCATTGGGGTAGGTCCGTAGAAACTTTGGGGCTGAAGGGGGAAAGTGGGTGGCATATACGTCGTGAATGGCTGGTTTAACAGTTGGCAGTTGGTTGGCTGAGGGTATCTGGTTCATTGCCAATGACGAGGTTCTTTTAACAGTGAATGTTGTAGTATGTTCTTCGTGAATGGTTGGTTCAATGGTGGCAGTTGGTTAGCTGAGGGTATCTGGCTCAATATCAACGATGAAGGTTGTTGTAACGGCGAAAAGTGTAGCATGTTTGTCGTGACTGGAGTTGTATAGAGGGTGGTAGCATGTTCACTGATGAGTTGGTTTGCTAGTGGAGGCGGTGTTTGTGTAAAGGTGAATGTTCCACCGATGGTTGATGTCACCAGTGGCATCATGCTGCTGAGTGTTGACGTTTCCTGGTTGTTGTTAAGCGCAAAGGTTTGCATTGGTGTGGTGAGAAAAGGCATGAGTCCCTTAATCGTTGTCACCCAGGGGCTGCTCATTAGAGTACGAACCACCGTTGGACAACCAGCCTGTGGTGTATTTGTTGTGAAGGTCTTCAATGGGTGTGGTGAAGTCAGGTTCTAATGATATCATGGATCTGACTGGGCTTTCTGGTATTTTTCTGGCTTCGCCAGTGCCTTCTGTTGTCATCTACAAAGTTAATGATGTGTGGTTATCGATTGTTTGTTATCATACATTGGATGGAGATAATGATGCATTCTGGTCCTCAAGGAACACAGGTGTGGTGGCTTTAGTTTCTACAGCATGGTGATGAATGCTCCTGGAAGACCTGCGAGGTCATAAAAAAAAAGGAGACCGTCGGCCGTTATCCGGGAGGAGCTCCTAGGAAAATGCTCCGACGATTAAGTCAGTGGGTGAACTGAGAGTGTATTGTGAGGATAAGGAGGGAATGGCTTACCATTTGAGGTGGCGGAGGAGGCCTTTTATACTGAGACATCGTCACTAATCCGAATGGGGGCAAGGTCATAAGGTCCGACAGGGTCCGACGCCCTAATTGGCTAATCTTGTTCCTTGTATTGCCAGAGTTACCGATTGGTTCAGGTAGTAATGCTCTAAGCAAAATCCTTGTCGTTGGGAGCCTTTGGGTTTTTCGTAGAGTGGAAGGCGCCCGCTGTTGGTCGTGCCTTCTACGTGGTCACCTAGACCTAGAGAGGTGACCATGAGGTCGTGACTTCGTTGGGGCAGCTATGTTGGGAGTAGCTTGGCCTGGCAGCCTACATTAAGTCATCTTTATCTCGTCTTGAGGGCGGCTTTTAGCCTATTCTAGGGGTACGCTATCAGCCTTATTAACATATCCCTCCAGGAATACATCAAAGACAACAGAATGGTTATCTAAAGGATGACCTGGATAATGGTCGTTGCCCAGCATAAGTGCTAGGCTCGGACCCTCGCACTCGCAGCCTTGTGATTATGTCCCGACGACTTAACACCAAGGCCCATAACAGGCAAAAATAGTACCAAATTTCCCATAAGAATGACAAGTGTAGCGCTCATAGCGCCGCTTCTTAGTAACTCTGCACTAATAGCGGACATGATCCCTGCAACAATAGGTATAAAAGGGGCCATTCTCATCCAAGATAAGGGATCACATCTCTCACTATCTCAAACTAAACCCCAATTCTCTCATACAAGTTTTGACTTGACTATCGGAGTCTCATTCTGGGACCCCCTCTCGGACGAAGACTAACAATGGTTCTTTCTTTGTTGTGATTCTCAAGCTAAAATCAGGCAGAACAACCAGTAACGATGTTAATCTCGAGCACATATCACAAGATTTGGCATCATCTGGGCGTGTACTCAGAGTTATACAACCCTAAAAGGACCCTAGACGGCAACACGCAACCATCTACTTCAGAGGGTGAAGCTCTTGGTGAATGAGGAGTCTTGAAGTAGAATAGCTTGTGCTTCTAGCTTTTAGATTTGAGTTCTACTCTTATTGGTGCATCTTCCAGAGGAA
Source organism: Lactuca saligna (assembly GCF_052625555.1). Taxonomy (NCBI): domain Eukaryota; kingdom Viridiplantae; phylum Streptophyta; class Magnoliopsida; order Asterales; family Asteraceae; genus Lactuca; species Lactuca saligna. The sequence continues at coordinate 206,730,656 of NC_136424.1, read as the reverse complement.
TCAAGTTTAAACTTGCTCATTGTTGTGAGAGTTTTAGTTTTGGGTCCATTTTTAGGATTTTATATCCCAAGGTTGGATGAGTTTGGTGAAATCCAGAGTAAATCTCTTATCCTTTTAAGTGTATTGGGTTGCCTTGATTCATAAACAATGAGAACTTTGTTGTCTAGACCTCTTCATGCATGTAGGGGTGAGCATGGGACGGAACCGGTACCGACACGCACCATTCTCTATTTCCCGAAAACCGAATTTCATCAAAATTCAATACCGAGTACCAAACCGAATTAACATCACCGGTACCGGTACCTAGAATGGTACCCGTTTTCGATACTAGTATCGGTACCAGTGGTACCAAATCCCGAATTTCATGTAATTGGAGTACCGAGTATCATCCCTTATTTTTAAATTCAGTACAGTTTGGTAACGGTTTCGGTATGTGATCGGGATTTGGGACAAACTGCTCATCCCCACATGCATGTGTTAAGATGATTTATGAGAGTCTTAATTGTTAATTTTGGAAGTTAGGTCCTATTAAGACATGTAAACTGATAAAGTCGCAAACTTTATCAGTTAGTAGCTTGTAATGAAGCTTCCCTGAGGTTTGGATGCTTTGCGTTGAAGTGGTTAAGTCAAAAATAGAGTTTTTGGACCTAAGCAGTACCCCCCGTGTAAGTCCCAGTACGCCCGCGTACTGGTCTAGTTTCCCGATCAGGAGTCGCGAGTACATTAAGCGTACCAGGGGAGTTACGCCCCACATAGTCTCATTGTGGGCTTGTTGTGTTTTGGGCTTTGTATCTTTGGGCTGTTTTGTTTGGACTTACTGTTTGGGCCTCTAGGACATCTGGGATTATTGTTGTGCTAAGAAAAGCTTTGGGCTTAGGATAAGGCCCATATGGGGGTTGGGCCTAATTTGGAAAATGGGCTATTAGTGGGCCTTTGTGGATTTCTTGGTTGGGTCTTGGTGGGCCCAATGGGTTTGGGTCAATATCAGCCTGATTGGGTGGGGAAATCTTTGGGGCATAGTGTTGGGGTGTAGCCTTGCATAGTTTTTTATTATGGTGTCGGGTTGTTTTAGCTCAATTTAGGAGACAGTGCACAGCAGCAACGGAAATGTAGGATTTCTCGCTTAACGGTTGAGGTGAATCTTCTCACTATACTTACCTATGTGGTAATGCATGCATGACCGGGGGTCTGATTTTTGTTATTGACAAGAGGGTCTTATTTATATTGTTGATCTGAGGGTCATATTTATATTATTGACCGGAGGGTCTTATTTGTATTATTGGACCGTAGGGTCTTATCTTCTCTATGTGTTGTTATGCATTATGTCTTTTGTGACTTATGATGTTATATGGTTTTTTATATATGTTGAGCTACTACCGGAGGGTCTACACTGAGACGTGGGACCGGAGGGTCTTCACTGAGACACATGACTGGAGGGTCCTTATCGAGATTTAGCCACAAGAGGCTTATTATTTGTGTATGTGGTATGTTGGGGAACTCACTAAGCTTCATGCTTACATTGTTGATTTAAATGTGTTTCAGGTACTTCTGTAGATTCCGGGAAGGCGGAGGCGTGATTGTACACATTCGTTGGCTTATGATATCTTGTGGATTTTGGGATACTCTGATATTGTTTGATAAATACTTTTAATTTATGATATGACTTGAATTTATGAGTAATATTTTGTGAATTAAAAATGAAAAATTTCTCTTGAAATTTGAGGTGTTAAAAATTCTTAAAGTCCAGACATTTGTTCTCTCTAGTGGTTGGCATGCCGAACACAGTGCATTCGGTGGAACAACCACCAGAGTTTAAATCCTATACAAATCAACACCAAGATCCCAAGAACAAGGTTCTTACCACCAAAAGACCGTGCAACAAGTATGAACTTTGCAAGGTCGACAATGATGTGGAGGTACTATCTAGTAACCTCTTGCACATCAACTTATCATCAGAGGACCCGAGTCCACGCAACTGGAACCCCAAGGATCCGCTCCTAATTATTGCGTGTATACTCCGAAAGCAAATCCACTGCGCCTACATAGGTAATAGCAAATAGCACCGAAATCCTCTACGAACATTGCTTCTGACAGCTGTCAAGTTCTAGGAAGGAGGACCTGAAACCACCAACAAGCAGCCCTTTGGTCGGTTTCACAGTTAACAACCTATGTCCATTGTGTACCATACACATCCCTTTATGCTGGTTAGCCATGACAGTAACGAAAGCATCACACGAATGATCGAGATCTCAGTAATCCTTTTACCAACCGAGCAAAGCATATTACTCGGGCATCCGATGCTTTTTAAATTGCAGGCCATACCGTCAACCATCCACGATACCATTAAGTTCAACACCCGTACCGATTCAACAATAATTATCGCTAGTACCCCACGCCCACATGTCTGCCATCAGATTATTGCAGCCCCATAACTAATTTTAGCGCCTAAAAAATCAAAGGAAGACTGCTGCACAAAAAATACGTGAGTCACCCAGATTGTCCAGAGCAAGCAATACGGGTTGGTGCAGACCTATCTGCGGAAACCAAAACTAGGTTAATCGTACTCTTAAAACAATTCTCCAACACATTCACCTGGAAACCCGCAGACATGATGGGGGTAGACTGTAAGGTCATCAAACTCTATCACACCCCCGGCCGAGGCGGAACTATCCAGGTTGTGCAACTAAGTTCATGGATCATAATAAACTAAATATATAACACAAGTACAACGATAAACAAAACAACATTTGCATTCCATTATTAAGTTTGAATATAGGGTTGTTACAAATAATAATAGTACAGTAGTTGCCTTAAATAGGTAAGTAGATAACAAAAAGTAGATATTTGGATTGTATGTAGTCCATGACTAATATTCTGTCTAAAAGCTTGTCTAATGATCTCCTAAGAATACATGTAAGTTTGAGGGTCAACACAATGGTTAGTGTGAGTCACGGGTTTTCTGTAATAATGATACTTTTAATATGATCCAAAAAGAATTGCCTTTGTTGTAAGTAAAATTGTGTTTGGAAATGTTTGATAAAGATAGAAATCTAAACTTTGGTTTCTAGAAAATGAAATCTAGTTAATTTTATAGCAATGAAGTGGTACGGATAGACGAATAAAGTCATCTGCCAAGGTTGTAGTTAACAACCGTAGATATGGGTAAACGGATGGATGACAAGTATATTTGATAACTGTAAGCATAAAAGTATAGGATACTTGTTTAAACAATTGATAAATTTTAAGATAGTGTACACAAGAACATGTATGTGCCTAAGATACAAGTTGTATAACTTGTACAAATATATAACCAACATATCTCTGTTTATTTATGATGAATGTTGAAACTGCCAAGCTCATAACCGTTTATACAGTCATATCATTTTTGTAGTCGGAATGTTTATGATGTTTTTATTAGTTGTATTATTTTAACAACATAACATACTAGGGTATTGAAGTTTAAAATGATATTGTTTACATATACCATATAAGCATTTAAACAAATGATTCACAAATTAGAAATGTTTTTACACAAAATAATGAGATGTCAAGTGTATTTTGTTTGATAAATATTAATTAGTACACGTACTACCATGTACAGATGATGGTCAGTCGTGAAACATCAGAGCGCAAGATCATTTTAACAATTAAGTCGTTCTGAAATCCAACAACCTAAGCGGCCCTTCAAACAAGATTCCCCATACCTTAAGTATTACAGTAGTAAATAATATTTTTGTGTGACTTATATCGCATAAAAATGATGATTTGTTTGTATAAACAAAGAATTATATATATATATATATATATACATATATATATATATATATATATATATATATATATATATATATATATATATATATATATATATATATAGGGAAAAGTGAATATACCCTTAGGGGTATATAAGCTTAGGTATCCAAAGTCACTATAATTAGTAGTTTTGTTAAATATATTCATTATAATGTTCTTAAACTTCAACCCCTAACTTGATTTACTTTGAAGATTTTCGAAATTTCACTATTATACTCCTCTTATATCATATCTTTTTGCCGAACACCTACTAGATTATATATATTATAGTTGAAAATGAAAAGTATGCAAGAGGAAGATAATTGTGAAATCTATAAAAATCTTAGAAGTAATCAAGTTATAAGTTGACTTATAAGAACAATTAGATAATTACAATTTGAATATATAATACAAAACGATGTAGTATAGTGAATTTGGGTACCTAAGCATATATACCCTTAAGGGTATATTCACTTTTCCCATATATATATATATATATATATATATATATATATATATATATATATATATATATATATATATATATATATATATATATATATATACATATATATATATATATATATATGTATGTATGTATATATATATATATATATATATATATATATATATAGTACAAGTAGTACATGGATGCGAGAATTTAGGCACATATATAGTACAAATATGTAAAAGTGGGGCCGTAAAACTCACCTTAATGTGTGTTACACTACAAGAAAAAGACCGTTTAATGATGCGCAAACCACTATGCTCATTGATTTATGTTACGCAAAAGAAAGTGACATTAAAAAAGTGTCATCTCTTCAAAAAATTTAAGGATTTACATCACGCATTATTGCGTGCCCTTAAATTAGCGTCTCATGTAAAAAAACTTAAAAACATGGAGTGCACTTTATTTAAAACGTGCGTCCTCTGTGAATGTCGCTTTATGTTTTTTTACTTAAAATGCGCATTCTTGAGGAGATCCGCTTAAAATTCTAAAATTTTTAAATATCCCGCTTCAGATCTCCCTTCGTTCTCTTCTTCCCTTCTCTCAGCAAACCCTAATCGCAATACCATTTCTGCTATAAACCTCGACAACTCATATAATTGTTCTATAATTTTTTTCTTAAAAGCTTGCGTTCATTCCTGAAGATCACAAAATGGAGACCAGCAACTAGGGATTTTGTACGTGCTCCCAAAGACGAACGTCGCAAAGCTAGCAATTAGGGTTCTGCGAATCCTCATGCTTACAACCGGAGATATAGTGTTACTCATCCTCTCCTCTTCCCTTCTACCCTACTTTCCCACAATATAATTGTTAAGAATCATTTTGGGTTTGTTAATTGGTAAGAAATATTTTGTCCAAAAAAATTAAAACCCCTTTTCGATCGATCCTCTCTCAGTATCCCTTGTTCCCTCTACTGATACCTCTAACCAAACCCTTAGCATCCGAAAACAACCCTAAAGCCCCCCACACGATAACTAGGGTTTTTTCATGTCAACATTCTCCAGACGATCGACCTAGAGTACGACTGCAACACTTCATCTCACCGTCCTACGGCCTCATCAGGCTCGCCTCACTTCACCGGCGATTGCAACACATCAGCGTCACCATCTCGGAGACTGCGTCTTGACCCTATTTTGGTCGAATCCCTTGCCTCTGATACCTTATTTAGTTGAGGGCGGCGATAGTGAACGAAGTCGAGGGCGGTGATGTTCGTTGGAGACTCACTTGGACGAAAGCAACAGGAGTCGCTGATTTGTATGACATCGTCGGTCGTGTCACAGTCCACCACCAAGATAAGTATCAACGATCCTATCTCCACACTTAAGTTTTTGGTAAAGAATTTACATATTTTCACTCCTCTTTAGTAGTTCCTGAAAATCGTTTACATCATTGAGACATATTTCTTTTTAAGATCCTCGTATCTTTTGTGGGTTTTGTAATTGGATGTTATTGGAATCCATGAACAACAGTTCTTTGATGATTTGTATGATTTTTGTTGTAAAGGTGCTAATAATGATGGAAAACACTCATACTTGCAAGTGTTGATGGTCATTACTTAAGGTATATAACTAGTTTCCATAGCTAAATCATTTATCATGTATTTTGTTACTTGAATCGCCAAATCTTATGTTAATAACTCATTTTTTATAAAACTATTTTAAACACTATTAACAAATTCACTAATTTTGTCTAACCGTATTGTCACTAGGAATACAGGTGTTTGTCATTACTGTTGAATCTGGAATGCAAGAAATGGGTGTAAATTGTGGTGTTTTGATGATGACGAGTGAGGTGGGCTGGTTAGTATTAATGCCCCTTTTTTGCCTTATTAGTAGAGTATTTTTCTGGTCAATTTATGGTCAATGCTGGAACTGATGCATGAGTTGCTACAGAAATGGTGATTAAAAATACTACAATCGAATTCAATTTCCATAATTGGGGAACATTCTTTGGAGTTCATGTATCATCAACAACATTCGATCTCGTATACACGAAGTTAACACTGGCCTTAGGAACTGTAAGTCTCAAATTAATCCACCAAAATCTTACAGTACTTGATCTCAATTTCACATGGGTAGCAATAATTTGAGCTCAATTTTTTACGATCATCATTACTTTGATCTAAACTCAAATGCGTATTCTTAATAGGCGTTGAACTTGCCATGGGTATCACTAATGTGATCTAATCCGAAAACTAACAATAAAGTATTTTTCAGTAACACTTCTAGAAAAAAGGGTAAAATGATAATTTTCTCATTTTTTGTCTGTGCAATTACAGGATATATCTATCTTGGCTCACCTCATTTGGCTTATTGGATCCCTACTATATTTTCATGAGAGATGAATACTTAAATTAATATTTGGTGAGAAGAATACAAAGCAAAATCACTTAAGAGGACGATTATTTGAGGTAATTTAAGAACTCTAATTTTTTTATACATTTAAAGTTATTTTTATTTTTGGCTTACATCATCGGCTTCTTCTTATGCTTTGAGAATAAGAATCTGTTTCCTGACCTTCATTTTGTAACATATTTTGGGATCAAGAATGGTGATTAGGTATTTTGATGTACTTTTGAAATTAAAATAAAAAATGTATTTTTAGCTTATTTTAGAACTTTGATATGTCCTACATACTCCCATCTAGAAAGCTACAGGTGAAAGATTGGAAAAGATGATCATTAATTTGGACAAACATATGTTCTTAATAGATTTGGCACACATCTTTTGTTGCAGGTAAAACGACAAACACACTAGTTGGTTAACTATATATAATCTATCAAGATGTTGGCTATTCATGTTGATATGAAGCAGTGAAGCAAGTAGTAGGAATTCGATCGATCGATCGAGAGAGAGAGAGAGAGAGAGAGAGCTTCTGTGAACAAAATAGAAGGTAATTATCATTTGATTTTTCTTCTTCTTTTTGCTTCTCAACCGCTTAAGACACACACTAACAAGAGAAACAAAACTATTTTTTCCTTACTTACATCTTCCTTATTGATCTAGATTATGTTATCTACTTGTTGGTGGGATTTCTATCAGTTTCAATTTTAATTTAAGGTGAACTGATCAAGTGCACATGAGGTGTTTGATGAAATGCTTGAGTGAGTGTAGACAATAATTTCTTTCATCTTTTGGCTGTGTAAAGATGGGTAAGGATGGAACTAGTAATGTTTCATATACCTTGAATTGTAGACTTTTGTTTGGTGAATCACCATCATATGGTTTTAACTACAAAATATTTATCCATGCTGAAGGAGCATTGAAAGTATAATTGTTGTATTTCAGATGCAACCATTCCTATTTATCAATTTATTCTTTTTCTAAGTGCTCCTTATCATACAGGTCCTCTGCATCATTGATTCCAGTTATCATATATTTCATGATATAAAAATCTCACATTCTCCACGGTTAATCGATAAAAGAGAATATGACCAAAAGCAAGAAATTTGTGTTCTTTACAAAGAAAGGTTATTAGTTTCCGTACCCTTCATTGGAATTTTTGTTATGAGCTCTCAACCACAGGTACGACTACTTTATAAACATGTAAATGAATACCCTTAATTTTTTATGAAATACTAACAGTTTCCTTTGTTTTAGAATCACAGACTTTCATCTTGAGCTTGAGCAAGATGTGATTTTAAGTCTGTCTAAGTTGTTTAAAGCAGTATCCTTAAGGTTCCATAGCAGAGGAACGCCACATATACTCTTGACTGGCTTCATGCCAATCTTCGTGAGCCTTATATGAAGGTACTTGATGCATCCTGGTACATGCCTGATGAGCAAAGAAATCCACTTCAAGAGTATCAAGTGCATATTTTTTCTTTCTGAACTTCTGTATGTGGCATTTTATCGAACACTTGTATGATCACTTGCTGATATTATTCAAACAGGGTATTAATAGGTTGCACACATTCCTGGTGCTCTTTTCTTTGATGTAGATGGGATATCTGATCGCACTACTTATGTGAGACACTTATCATTCAATCCTTTCTGTTTTTTCTTTTGAAGTAAAACTAAAAATATGGAACCTTTAATTCAGCTGCCACAGATGTTGCCATCTGAAGAAGCATTTGTTGCTGCTGTTTCTGCTCTTGGTATTAAAAACAAAGATGGAGTTGTTGTTAATGATGGTAAGGGGATCTTCAGTGTTGCTCGTGTCTGGTGGTAAGTTTCATTTCCTTAAAATTCTGAGGGCATTTTTGTCTTTTACCTTCAACTTCTTAGGTAAATTTTCTAACTAATACAAAAATTTGTACATCTCTTTCATGATATTCCTTTTGGCAGAAACCTGAGAGAAGGTTGTTAATATCTGTCCATGCTGAAGGAGCATTGAAGGTATAATCGTTGATTCATATTTATCACTTTATTCCTTTTCTAAGTGCTACATTTGTTTTTTTTCCACATCATACAGGTTCTTAGCATCTTTGATTCAAGTTATCATATCTTTAATGATATAAAAATCTCGTGTTCTCCTAGGTTAACATAATCCTGAAATAGCATAACTTAAAGAAAGGCTTGTAGCCAGTAGGGCTACCCGAGTAGAGGTTTGCTAATAGTTTTACTTGGAGTTATTTAAAATGAAAGAGAAGAAGAAAATCAAAATGAAACAACAAGAAGGGTCTGTACCAATTCAGCTAGTGATTGGCAGTGAGAGTGTTACTTCTGATCCAACAACTTCTATTGTATCTGCTCCAACATAATCATCAGTTCAACCGAAAGGTAAATGTAGAATCTTATGAAATTCATTTACCACTTTTATACGAAATCATTCATCTAACAATATTAACTTTTCCTGTTATGCTATTTTTCGATGACAATCTTTGCACCTTTTCAAGGAAGTGGAATAAATGATCCAACTACAATAATGGAGGAGTTGTATTCACTTTTGTTGATAATTGGTCTTGTATTGCCAGATGAAGGAAAATGAGAAACTCCATTGATGAGGTTACACTGCTTCTGATGCAACGTTCCAGGGAAGCATTGCTTAGATTTTCTGGAGAGCATACTCAGGGAAAATCCTTGCTCAAGATTATTGTGCGAATACCACTTCGAACTGTAACAGCCCAAAATCTTAAGTATTGTTTAATAGCATTTTGGGGTGTTTTAAAGGGGGGACTCGGCGAGTTGGAGCTAGACTCGCCGAGTAGGGTCGCAGTTGTGGTCGCGGGTTCGTGGCTGGACTCGACGAGTCCAGGTATGGACTCGGCGAGTCGATGCTGTTTAGTGGAAAACCCTAGCCGTTCAGTTTGGGACGTATATAAGGGATCTTATGCCGCCATTGTTCGCCTTTTGGCCGACTGAGAAGGATCCTAAATCGGTTGTGGGCATCCAGAACAAGGATTGAAGATCATTGGTGATTTGAGGAAGTTATTGTCCAAGAAGGAGAAGGTTTTGGCTAATGGGACAGCAAGGGAATCACGTTTTGAGGCTTGGGGACACTGAGAGTGCATGATTCAGGTAACCTTTCGGATTATTTTCTGTTATGTGGATGTGTGCATGGATTTAGGGTTTGTGAAACCCATTTGGAGATTAGATGGATTGTTGTGTTGTTATCCAACGTTTATAACCCTGTATTAGTACCCTTAGAGGTCCAGAAGGTCCTATGTTTGTATATTCGGGAAAATATGTATCTCAGGAAGCAGTTTGATCGACTGCATGGCGTGGACTCGCCGAGTCGGATGATCAGACTCGGCGAGTAGCTTGAAGATTCACTGGGACTCGCCGAGTTGTTCTTCAGACTCGGCGAGTGGAGTCGGGGTGGCCCCGCGATTCTTCCAGGAGTGACTTGTCGAGTCAAAGAGGATACTCGACGAGTAGAAGGGGACTCTTAGAGGATTGAAGGACGACCAGACTCGCCGAGTCGCCAGGGAACTCGCCGAGTCCAGTCGAGTTGACAATGGACTGTTGACCAGAGATGACCGGTGTGATTTCTTAGGGTCAGTTAACGTGGAAAGTAGAAGTGTTAATAAGAGATATATGATGTTACAGGGAGCTTGTAGCTCGGAGGATCAAGTGCAAGGGACTTCAGGAGTTGCTATCTCCCAGCGTCCGCGAGGTGAGTCTTCTCACTATACTTCACCCGGAAGGGTTTGATTGTGTGACCGGAAGGTCAAGTATGTTATGTGTTATGTTTATATGCTATAAATGGAAAGTTAGCTGCTACGCGTGATATACATGTTTATATATGGGCCGGAAGGCAAAGTATTATGTGACAGAAAGGTCAGGTATGATATATGATGTATGTGCTTTATGTGTTAAAGTATGTTACGGGCCGGAAGGCAGGTTGATATATGATATATGTGCTTTATGTGTTAGAGTATGTTACGGGCCGGAAGGCAGGTTGATATATGATATATGTGCTTTATGTGTTAGAGTATTTGTATTATGTGTTATATGTGTGTATGGGCCGGAAGGCAATTATTTTATGGGCCGGAAGGCAATTATCTTATGGGCCGGAAGGCAATTATCTTATGGGCCGGAAGGCAAATATCTTATGGGCCGGAAGGCGAGTATCTCATGGGCCGGAAGGCATTGTGCAGTGGACCGGAAGGTCAGGGCCTGGAAAGGCGTACGTGCGTAAGGTGTATATTGGGGAACTCACTAAGCTTCGTGCTTACGTTGTTTATGTTATGTTGTTTCAGGTTCTTACAGTAACGCGGGATGGCAACGGTTCGATTGTACACACCGAAGAAAGAGTTGTGTTTTGGAGGATCCTGGTCTTCTATTATAATGAAAATGAAACTATGTTTTGTAATTCGAATGTGAATAAGATTTTAAACAAGTGTTTTTAATATTAAATTGATTATTTAAATGAAAAATCTTGTCTTGAAAATCACGGTGTTACAATTGGTATCAGAGCCTTGGTTTGAGGGATTCGGACGCGCCTACGGGTAAATCTGGACTCAAACTGAGGAAGTAAGAAAAAGTTTTCCAAATAAATGGTTTTCTAAAAGTGAATAAGAGTTCAAAGAGAAAGCAAGAAAGAGCAGTGTGTACAATCAGCCAGAGCCAAACGGTGATTTCCCAAAATACCCTTACTTTTGTGTTATGAAATATTTATTATGCACTTTATGAGATATTATTGCATGCTAGAGACAGGCTAGGTATTTCATATCTTAGGACTAGAGTGGCCTGATTTGTGATGCCTTAGTCTAGGGTTGGTTGTTATATGTGCGTTATGCTTTTGTGTGTATGTGATGAGTGAGGGTATCTAGTTAGAACGCACGAGGGGTAGAGCTACAGAGTACAGTAGTACTTCCGAGGATGAGCCGAGAAGGTGGAGCTATCACAGATAGGGAGTCCTATGTATGCTTCGATGCTCGAATGCTGCTTGCTTCATGCTTTGTGGAGTTCTCGATGATGGGAGTCAGCTACTAAGTGAGTATGACGATACTCAGGAGGTAGATGGCTGGCATCATGAGGAACTCTTCAGCAGTTGATAGCAAAGAAGTGGGGGGGACGGCGGAAGAGACTAAGGAGTAAACCTAGCCAGATGAGTGCGCTGGTAGAGTAGAGGATTTCGCTGGAGAGCGAGCACGCGCGATGGGATTGGTGAAAGAGTAGATTGATCAGCTACTTAGGAACTTTGGGATGGTCCGTGTAGAAAGTATGGGTAGATGTGGCAGGTAGTATGGGCCCGTACTACTGAAAGCAGAGGACCCATACTTGATACAGGGAGCATTCTGAAGGTCCTAAGGAACGGAACGAGGAGTGATGTTATGGTCCGGGCACCATACATCGGAACAGATTGAGTTAGATGTTGTGGTCCGAGTGCTATACATTGGAGCAGATTGAGGAGTGATGCTATGGTTCAGGTACCATACACCGAAGCAAATTGAGAAGGGATGTCATGGGATGAGTACCATGGTTCGTAGTGGATGATGCTGGTGACTATCTTGTTATCCGGTTATGATCGATGAGGTAAAGATCGGACGCTATGGGTTTTAGGCCAGTAGATCATGATTGAGGATGGAGAGGCGTTCCTTGAGGGGAAAGGCGAGTACCTATCAGAGTATTGTGGTAGGGAGTTAAAAGGAGAGGAAATTTCGGTCTGAGTCGAGAAATCCGTCGATAGAGGAGAGGTCACCTTCTAGGTGGGTAGTGCCATTTATGTTCGTGTGCAAGACACGATAGGTCTGGTGTTTCAGTTTTGGATTGGAGTACACCCTGCAGGTAGTTATCGATAATGATTTCCCTCAGAGCATCAGGTGGCGGGTGTGCCGCGAGGCAGTGATTTACCGTGAGCAGACAGTCAGTTGGGACTGAGGTAGTCGAGAACCACACCACACCTAATTGAGAATAATAGGTTGTGTTATAGTGGTAGCCGTGAAGAGTTCAGTCGAGTTTTGCAGTGCAGAGAGTTTCGTCTATGTTGAGAGTGAGTTCCTGTCCTTCGGACAAATCCGGCGTTGGATATGGGTTGATGAGTTGAGATGAGAGAAACGATGATTTTGCGGTGCAGTTTACGAGTCAAAGACGTTATCGAGCAGTGCAGATGCTTAGTATTAGGTTGGTATGGGATTTGGAACGATTAGAGGCAGCCGTGATGAGAAGTTCTTGGAGAGTTAACCAGAGGTTCAGAGTATAGAGGGTCGATCGACTTTATAAGGGGAGGGACTATTGGGCGTTGCATAGCACTTTCCTGGAGCAGGTACGATTTCGCTGGTGAAAGATAGTCGTGGGTTGATGGTATGCTAACTAGTGACGGTTCGAACCCTAGTGGGGGAGAACCGGGTGCAGTACGTAGAAAACAAAGAATTGCCAAGAGTAGTTATAAGTGGAGTATAGAGATGCAGTAGGAAATCATGAGACCAGAGGTGTCGATGATCGAGTAAAGGGGTCAGAGTGAGTTAATGTGGGAAGTACTCGAAGAGGAGAACAAACGTATTCGTGACAGTTGATTGGTGTTGTTGCAAGAAGATAGAGAATGATTGGGCAGTCAACTTCCGGAGTCGGTATGCGTATCCTTGTTTGGATTTTGAGTGTCGGGAAAAAGGGATTGGAGAATTATCAGCGCATTTCGTACGTCAACGTTATCTCGCATTCCAATCGAGAAACTATATGCACCAAGGTTGTAAGGCGGGGAAAATATAGATTAATTATGGGGTGCAGGGGATCAGTGGTGGTGGTAGTATTCTGGGATATTCGGGTATGATATCCTTATTTTGGAGTTATTCGGGAATCCCGAATTGAATCGACGTGTGGCATATTAGGTATCTGCGGATTTAGTAGGAGTCTTCGAGTATGGGCATTTAGGGAGATTATTGAGAGGATGGATTTTCGCAAGATGGGCGTTCGTTATGTTGATTGCCTCCATAGTCTGTGGTGGATGTTCGAGTCGCAGTACTCACTAGTCAGAGGGTGTTGTGATACTGCGTGGAGTTGCAGTACTCACTGGGTGACAAGAGAATTTTTATGTTGGAATATTTTCGAGCAGCGTATGAGGTGGAAGAGTTTCGAGTTTGGGTAGCCCTGGTATTGAGTCTTTGGAGCTTGGATGTTGAGTCGGGGGCGAGACGGGGGTCTTCGTCTCTGTCGGGAGATGCGGGGCGATACGCAAGGAAGAGGCACAGCAGAAACCAGAGATTAGAGTTGAGACGATCCTCGGTGAGATTGTATTTTCTCTCACGAGGAAAAGAAGATTTTGTGACTTACGTGTCACTGGGTCGGGATAGTGGTCACGGGGAGAAAAGTTAGTGGAATATTTGGATCGCGATATGGGTGACCGTTGGGGGCTCAGAGGTGGAGCCAAAAGTTGATCTGGTACTTAGTCTTGAAGAGGAATATGGGAAAGGAGCTTATCATGATGACATCTGAGGACACTTTAGAGAGGGCGAACGATGCGGACGTTCGAAGACATGTTTCGGGCATGTGTATTCGCTGTCGGAGGAAGCCGCGGTACGTAATTATCATTGGTTGAGTTGTTCCATATTAACAGCCATCATTAGTGCATTAGTATGCCGCCCTTTGAGCTGTTGCATGGAAGGTGATGTCGGAATCTCGTTCGTTGAGGAAAGGTAATGCATGGACCCGAGAGTCCTTGCGAGCAGATCCGGAACGGGTGCGGTACATGGAATAGTGACAAGGTCGTCAAGCGGATTTCCTAGGTAAGGGAAGAGAAAGGTACGTGGGGGGCGAGTGCAGCATGTGTATACGATTGCAAGAGGAGAACTCGTGAGAGTTGCCCTGAGAATTGAGAATGGGTCCCTCAGTTGTCCGATATGGATAAAGTGGGCTTAGGAACGGGGAACCGGTGATTCAGAGTTTCATAACCCTTATGGGTCGTGTGATCATTGAAATTTAGATCAGAGTCGCGTCTTGGGTAATTCTCGATTGCAGGAAGCGGTGGACAGTACAGCGATCGTGTTTTGGTCGACAGAGCAGATGCAGCAGGATTAACCAGAGGTTAAAGATCGTTAGAGTTGACAGGAAGGTTATGCTGACAGACGCCGTTTCGAGCATGGGTTTCAGGTCGGCGACTTCGTATTCCTGACAGTCTCTCCCTGGGAAGGGGTGTTTCGATCCAGGAAGTGGGGTAAGTGGGGGCCTCGGTATGTTGGGTCTGTGTGTGAAGGTGCGAAGGTAGGAAAGGTGGCCTACCGGTTGGAGCTGCCAACGGAATTGGAATGGATCCATGACACTTTTAGGTGTCGCCATTGAAGAGGTGTATAGCAGATGAGTCAGCAGTGGTTCTACTAGAGAACGATTAGGTGGATGCGAGCCTGTGTTATGCCGAGAGGCCAGTGGCCATCAGGGATTGGAAGATCAAGTTTCTGAGGAACAAGGAGGTACCTCTGGTATTGATTCAGTGGCAACCGCGGAAGAGATCGGAAGTGTCTAGGGAAGCCGAAACGTGTGGTGCGGGAGCAGCAGCCAGAACTATTTTCAGAGTGAGACTTCGAGGGCGAAGTCTAATTCTAGTGGGGGAGAATGTAACACCCCCCTCTGGCACATATCACAATATTGTCCGCTTTGGGCCACTCGGCACGAGGACTTCCCAGGGGGTCACCCATCCCAGTACTACTCTCGCCCGAGCACGCTTAACTGCAGAGTTCTTATGGGATCTGCTGCCCTCACGGCTTTAAAACGCGTTGTGATAGGGAAGGTATCCACACCCCTTATAAGGAATGCTTAGTTCTCCTTCCCAGCCGATGTGGGATCAGATCTAACCCACTTTCACCCCCCCCCCCCCATTATAGGGTTCGACGTCCCTGTCGAACACATTGTAACACCGTGATTTTCAAGACAAGATTTTTCATTTAAATAATCAATTTAATATTAAAAACACTTGTTTAAAATCTTATTCACATTCGAATTACAAAACATAGTTTCATTTTCATTATAATATAAGACCAGGATCCTCCAAAACACAACTCTTTCTTCGGTGTGTACAATCGAACCGTTGCCATCCCGCGTTACTGTAAGAACCTGAAACAACATAACATAAACAACGTAAGCACGAAGCTTAGTGAGTTCCCCAATATACACCTTACGCACGTACGCCTTTCCAGGCCCTGACCTTCCGGTCCACTGCACAATGCCTTCCGGCCCATGAGATACTCGCCTTCCGGCCCATAAGATATTTGCCTTCCGGCCCATAAGATAATTGCCTTCCGGCCCATAAAATAATTGCCTTCCGGCCCATACACACATATAACACATAATACAAATACTCTAACACATAAAGCACATATATCATATATCAACCTGCCTTCCGGCCCGTAACATACTCTAACACATAAAGCACATATATCATATATCAACCTGCCTTCCGGCCCGTAACATACTCTAACACATAAAGCACATACATCATATATCATACCTGACCTTTCTGTCACATAATACTTTGCCTTCCGGCCCATATATAAACATGTATATCACGCGTAGCAGCTAACTTTCCATTTATAGCATATAAACATAACACATAACATACTTGACCTTCCGGTCACACAATCAAACCCTTCCGGGTGAAGTATAGTGAGAAGACTCACCTCGCGGACGCTGGGAGATAGCAACTCCTGAAGTCCCTTGCACTTGATCCTCCGAGCTACAAGCTCCCTGTAACATCATATATCTCTTATTAACACTTCTACTTTCCACGTTAACTGACCCTAAGAAATCACACCGGTCATCTCTGGTCAACAGTCCATTGTCAACTCGACTGGACTCGGCGAGTTCCCTGGCGACTCGGCGAGTCTGGTCGTCCTTCAATCCTCTAAGAGTCCCCTTCTACTCGTCGAGTATCCTCTTTGACTCGACGAGTCACTCCTGGAAGAATCGCGGGGCCACCCCGACTCCACTCGCCGAGTCTGCAGAACAACTCAGCGAGTCCCAGTGAATCTTCAAGCTACTCGCCGAGTCTGATCATCCGACTCGGCGAGTCCACGCCATGCAGTCGATCAAACTGCTTCCTGAGATACATATTTTCCCGAATATACAAACATAGGACCTTCTGGACCTCTAAGGGTACTAATACAGGGTTATAAACGTTGGATAACAACACAACAATCCATCTAATCTCCAAATGGGTTTCACAAACCCTAAATCCATGCACACATCCACATAACAGAAAATAATCCGAAAGGTTACCTGAATCATGCACTCTCAGTGTCCCCAAGCCTCAAAACGTGATTCCCTTGCTGTCCCATTAGCCAAAACCTTCTCCTTCTTGGACAATAACTTCCTCAAATCACCAATGATCTTCAATCCTTGTTCTGGATGCCCACAACCGATTTAGGATCCTTCTCAGTCGGCCAAAAGGCGAACAATGGCGGCATAAGATCCCTTATATACATCCCAAACTGAACGGCTAGAGTTTTCCACTGAACAGCGTCGACTCGCCGAGTCCATACCTGGACTCGTCGAGTCCAGCCACGAACCCGCGACCACAACTGCGACCCTACTCGGCGAGTCTGGCTCCAACTCGCCGAGTCCCCCCTTTAAAACACCCCAAAATGCTATTAAACAATACTTAAGATTTTGGGCTGTTACACGAACACTCATTTCATATCCTGGAGAAACTGATTTACAGGTAGATTTACACATTGTTCACTAACCTTTTAGTCTTTCATGCATGTTTCCCTTATATTCATAGATGTAAATATTTAATATATACATATGTATGTATAACTATGATAGATATTTTTAAAGTTCAATTGGTAATATATTTATTTCATGTGTCTTACAGGCTCTCACATGTAACCTGTTTCTTGGTGGACAAAAGTTGTTCTTGATCAAAAGTTGGGATTGATATTGAAGCTAAGAGACATGATGATTGGTTGGATACATGAAGGGTTTCAGAGCTTCTTAGGACAACTTAATGACGATTTACTTAAACAAGAAGGTGCCCCTTTATAGCAATGTAGGATTAGGTTATATAGTTAGGAAAAACCTCTTAGTAACAATGTACAATCATATCCCTTTAATATCAATGTATTACAAAATTTTGACATGATGTTATTGGATGAAATTGATTGTTTTGGTGTATATTTGTTTCTATATTTTTGTATTATGCGTAAAAGAGTATCGTAAAAGCACGTCGTATATGCACAACGTAAATGGTTGCTGAAGTTTATGACACGCAAATGCGTGTCATCTTCATTTATGACAGGGGCTTCCTTGATACGCATTGCGTGTCATAAACATGCTCGTCGTAAGGTTACGACATGCAAATGTGTGTCGTCTTCCTTTATGACAGGGCCTTCCTTGATACGCATTACGTGTCATAATTGCGCGTCGTAAATGTGTGTCGTAAAAGCGCGTCGTAAATAGACGACGCGCAAAAACGCGTCATCTCTCTTTATGACAGGGCCTTCCTTGACGCGCATTTGCGCGTCGTCTGAGCATTTTACGACGCGCAATGAGCATCGTAAAAGGCTGTTTTTCTAGTAGTGTTTTTGAGTATTGGATGCGAGAATCGGGATGTGTTATTCAAAATATAAAGTTATGAGATTAGTTTAATTTTGATGAAAGGAGATGCAATAGGAGCCTTATATGATGATAGGAGACATCCAAATTGGCAGAAATTCCGAGGTGCAGAAGTTCATGGGTGTAAAAGATTTTAGGCTTGTTGAAACTCCGAAGCTAAAGAAATCCAAGGTGAAGAAGGATCCGAAGTTTAGAAATATCCAAAACTGTAGAAGATACAAAGTGGGGATCCAAAATGTAGGAAGATTTGAAGCTTCTGGTTCCGAAGTAAGGAGAAATTATGAAGGTGGAAAGACCCAAAGTTGGTTGAGACCGAAGAAGAAGGAGTTCCGAAGGTGACAGTCTTCCGGAGTGGGCAGATTTCCGAATGTGATAGAATTTCGATGTTTGCTTGTTCTTTTCAGTTCTCTTCTCCGATTTTGAGTTGATTTAAGGGAAAGGGGGGATGGGATGATGTTGGTGTTTAAGTGTAATGACCTATTTTTTTTCAAATAAAATTTTCATTTTTAATTAACCAAAACATTCCCATTAAATATGAAATAATAATGACAATTGTTTTCAAAATCCATAATACCAACATTTTATTTCAAATATCATAGTGTCCCATCAAATCGAATGTCGAAGAGTGCATGTCGCGCCATCAAGATTTTCCCTTGACCTTAGGCTCAGATGTACTTGAAACAAATCAACAAACTGTAAGCTAATGCTTAGTGAGTTCCCCAGAGCATACCCCACACAGTCCATATAATCATTTAATCCATATAAGCTTTATATGCTACGTAAGCCATGCATACAAGCATATAAGGATGTCCTGGAAACCCTCCAGGGTCTTACCCCGGATGCCACGGGGACCCCCACATGGTCTTAACTAAGGATGTTATGCAAGCCATCCAAGGTCTTACACGCTAGTGCCTCGGGAACCCCCCCCCCCCCCCCCTGAGGTCTTTACTAAGGATGCCATGGAAACCCTACAAGGTCTAACACCTAAGTGCCTTGGGAACCCCCAAGGTCTTTACTAAGGATGCCATGGAAACCCTCCAAGGCCTTACACCCAAGTGCCTCGGGAACCCCCCGAGGTCTTTCAAGCAAGTATCACAAACACAACTAGCATACCACAAACCACTCAATCAATTAGCATACCACCTAGCAAATAATGGGTTAGCATTGGTGCCTTCTACCCATTGGTATGGTGAGGGGACTCACCTCAATGAAAACTATAGCTGAATAAGTCTATGCTCCAAGTGTCAGCTCTGCGAACTCCCTAATCATAATCAACTCCTTAGTATACAACTCAACCCTTCAGAAAATCGGGGAAAACCCTAGCCAACTCACCGAGTTTCTTAGTATCCAGAAATAGGGAAACCTGTCCCGACTCGTCGAGTTTCCCCTGTCTTCATGCATTCAGTCCTTTCCAGACGAATCTAAAGCTCCATACAATAGATCGTTAACCATAGAGACGTCTAGAAGGGTAAAGTTTCCAAGTTTACCCCCCAAAGACCATCTAATATGCCTTAGAATCAAACCCTAGCTCCTTTGAGGAAGGTCTTGACTCATTAAGCCTTTAAACTCTCATCCCATTGACCAAAAACACAGATCTGATGCCCAAAGGTGGACAAATCACGTAAAGTTTCTAACTTTACGTCCATGCATGCGTGAAATACTCTCCAATATCCATTTTGGCATTCATTGTGGACATAATGCATGAATGGGACATCGAAGCTATTAAAGTTTGCAACTTTAATCCTCTAGAGGTCTTATAGAGGCCAAATCTACACTCCTAACCTCTGTAAACCTCTTATCTTTGGACATTCAACCCAAAGTTCCAAAAAACCCTAAACTACTAAAAAATGAGATCTAAAACACTAGATGTCAAGGTTAGGGCTTTATACATTCAAATTTCAATCCTTGATGTAGAGTTTCTGGATCCAAAATCACTCCTCCAAGATTCCTACTTCTCTCTTCAAGACTTCCTTCAAAAATCATACCACAACACTCAAAATTTCAATGAACAAGAGGGGGAGTCAGTTCAAGGGTTTCTCTGAGTGAGGAGGCTAGTAAGGAGTGAAGTCGTGTTGATTATGATGGCATGTGTGGAATTAGTAAAGATCTAGTGAATCATCATGTAAACTATGAGCACATGGAGTAAATAAATCTTGTTAAGCTCTCATTAGATCTTGAAAGACTATACAAAGAAAACTCATTACACACATAGAAAGGAGTCAGCCCTCATGATATCCAACAGTGACTTTTGTGACATCCCCATTTTCATGGCCAGAAAACACTGATTTTGTTTATGCTTTATTAAAATCAGAGTACCTCTTTTAATAAAAATGTTGCGGAATTTGTTCCCAGTAAACATGATATATATGTTATCAAAGCATTTCCGAAGAAAAGTATTTTTATTCATTTTAAAACATTTGGGTTGTCATCACCAATACAAAAACATAAGCATAAACAGAACTTACATTCATTATCACTAGTGATTTATATCTCCTTCATCTCTTAGTATAATGTGACTTCATAACAACACCTGTGATATAAATAAACTGAGTGGTCAGGTTGGGAAACCTGGTAAGTACATAGGGTTTTCAACCCACGATAATATACTTATTATGTTTAAACAATTAAGTAATCAACCCAATTACCCATCCCCATTATCTTCTTTATTCTTAAGGATCTACCCTAAGAATCAGCTATTCCTCGTTCATTTATTCCTAAGGAGCCGACGCGGTAGTGGTACATCACGCACATGCTTTGCATTCCGCATTATGAGATCTTCCTGGGGATTTGTACTCTGACACTATTACGTTTTATTAAAAAAAAATTCGGACGTGCAATATCTTTGTGAAATGATATGAGCGTCGAACGTTTTATTTCTAATGTTCTGCTAAATACATGTTCTAAAAATGAAATTTTTGGCTCGTATTTTGGGATGTTAGAAGTTGGTATCGGAGCCTGGTTTGAGGGATTCGGACACACCTACGGGGGTGTTTGAACTCAAATCGAGCACCTGTGATATAAATAAACTGAGTGGTTAGGATGGGAAACCTGGTAAGTACATAGGGTTTTCAACCCACAATAATATACTTATTATGTTTAAACAATTAAGTAATCAACCCAATTACCCATCCCCATTATCTTCTTTATTCTTAAGGATCTACCCTAAGAATCAGCTATTCCTCGTTCATTTATTCCTAAGGAGCCGACGAGGTAGTGGTACATCACGCACATGCTTTGCATTCCGCATTATGAGATCTTCTTGGGGATTTGTACTCTGACACTATTACGTTTTATAAAAAAAAAATTCGGACATGCAATATCTTTGTGAAATGATATGAGCGTCGAACGTTTTATTTCTAATGTTCTACTAAATACATGTTCTAAAAATGAAATTTTTGGCTCGTATTTTGGGATGTTAGAAGTTGGTATCGGAGCCTGGTTTGAGGGATTCGGACACACCTACGGGGGTGTTTGAACTCAAATCGAGGGATTAAGAGATTTTATAAAGAGAAATGTTTTCTAAAAGGCTAAGTAAGGGGTTTTAAGAAAGAACAAAATTTGTGATGTGCGCGACCGGCCGACCTCAAGTAAGTATTCCCCAAAGTACCCATACAAACTTATGTTATGTTTATCAGTTTCAGTAGAACAACATGCTACAATAGGACTAAGGATCTAGGAGTGATGCCTTATGTGCTTCAGTGTATGAAAACTGCATGCTAGAATTGAGTAGACATCAGTAGGATAGCCTGTAAGGTAATGCCTGATAGTATGAGTTTAGCACTATATGCTAGTTCAGTTTCTCTCTATAAGAACAGATTTGCGTGAGATTGTTCCCTTTTTTTCTGAATGCTGCTTGCTTTGTGCTTTGTGGGATTCTGAGTGATGGGAGTTAGTCATTAGGTGAATACGTCCCGTCACATGTGATCAGGATTGAATAATCTTAGAGTGTTGGATTTGGCCCTATTGCGCAACTCTCATTTGAGTCTAACCGTTATAGGGACGAATCTGTTACTCGAAGGATTATCTGAGCCTCATCACATGTGATGAGGCTCAGGTAATGGTTAACTGGCATTACAAGGAGGCCTTCAGCAGCTGAGGATCGGGTCGAGTGGAGTTAGAGATTTTCCTAGGACAAGCCTAGGATGAGTATAGTGGTGATCAGTGGTAGTGATAGGGACCTGGTGGAATCAAGGCCGTCTTGGAGAAGGTATGGATAGATGTGGAAGGTAGTATGGGCCCGTACTACTGAAAGAAGAGGATCCGTACCCGAACCGAGGAAGGCCACGATAAGACCAGGAAACTTGTAGTAGGTGCAATTCCTCCAGAGGTATCAGTATCACTAAAAATTATTATTTGTGTATTTCAGAATGGTGGTACTACGTTCGAGGCCAGCAATTGGCAGTACATGAGAGGGATCGGGTTCGGGATCAGGTTCCAAGCCAGTAGATGAGGGGCCACGCGAGTTCATCGCGTCAGAGATCACCAGAGGCAGCCTTGAGGCGACCCCCATTATCTTCGGGTCGATTAAGAAAGGGATATTGGAGTTGATGGAGGATCGCCTTCGGGCATTCAGGAGCAACATGGCATCTGGCCAGTCGGGATCCCGCACACTGTCCTTCAAGGACTTCCGGGGCAGTGGTGCGCCAGATTTTCACAGAAAGAAGGACCCCATAGCCGCCAGACAATGGATTGCAGACATAGAGTCTGCACAGATGACTAGGTGCTGCCCTGAGGGGTCGAAGGTGAGGTTCGCAGCAGGGTGTTTACGAGATCGAGCTAAGGATTGGTGGGAGTTCGTGAGTGACTCGTTCGGAGCCTCGGCTATTGAGGCTATGACTTGGTCGGACTTCACGACCAGGTTCAGGGCAGAGTTCGTGCCGGCTGTCGAGCTTCAGCAGCTAGCCAGGGAGTTCTTGGATATGAGACAGACGATGGAGACTGTGGCGGAGATCACCGCCAAGTTCCGAGAGAGAGCGTTACTAGTGCCCCAGTACGCGGGAGATGAGGATATGAGGAGGACCCGCTATCATGACATACTACGAGCTGATATTCGGGAGCATGTCAGTTTTTTAGCTTGCCCTACCCTGGACTCTATGATTTCCAGGGCAAGGGAGAGGGAGATAGATCTGGAGCACATCCGGAAGAGGAAAGCGAAAGAGGGGCATGTTATGGTGGCTTCGGGAAAGAAGCCCAATGAATTGGGTGCGGGGGCCGAAAGGCCAACAGGGACGGGGTCGCTATAAGAAATGCGGTAGGGCACACGAGGGAGCGTGCAAGATAGGATCGTCAGGCTGCTACAAGTGCAGCAGGTCAGGGCACTTCAGCCGGGATTGTACCGCCCCTGCACCTGTGATGTAGACGTCTGAGTTTCTGTGTTTCCATTGCAACCAGAAGGGCCACAAGAAGGCCAATTTCCCCCAGTTGACAGCATCAGCGCCGGTTAAGGCGCCAGGTCCAGCTACCTTGCGGATTACAGATGGCCGGTAGGGCAAGGCAGAGGCTTCAATGGTGAGGAGTCAGACATTTCAGCTAACTGCAGAGGAGGCATGCACCGCACCTGATGTGGTTACAGGATCGTTCCATGTGAACGGTATCCCAGTTCAGGTTTTGTTTGACTCAGGTGCCACCCGGTCATTTGTTTCCCTTGCGCTTAGCAAGAGATTTACTGAGTCTTCGGGCATGTTGGATTGCCCTTTAGAGGTAGAGATTGCCGATGATCGATTGGTACAAGCAACAACAGTGATTTAGAGGTAGGGATTGTGTTCTAAGGTTATTTGAGGAGCACTATTTGGTGGATTTGGTTCCCATCCCGTTGCGAGGGAACAAGGTGATTATAGGCATGGATTGGATGAGCCCTAATGGGGGGGTGAAAGATTGCGCATAGCAGCTAGCGTGGATCGGTACCCCGAGTGGGGGAGAGTTGGTGATCCACGGCAAGAGGCCGCAGCGTGGACCTGCAGTATGTTCAGCAGCGAGGGCTAGGCGCTACCTTCAGCAGGGTTGCACGGGATATGTCATGTATGTTCTGGATACCCGGGAGACGGGTAAAGCGACGGTGAGCGAGGTTCCGGTGGTGCGAGACTACGTTGATGTTTTTCAGGAGGAGCTTCCTGGAATACCTCCGGAGCGTCAGGTAGAGTTCAGGATCGACCTAGTTCCTGGTGCAGCTCCGATAGCCAAGGCACCCTATCAGTTGGCTCCTCCCGAGATGCAGGAGTTGTCTATGCAGCTGCAGGAGCTGCTAGACAAGGGATTTATTCGACCGAGCAGTTCACCCTGGGGAGGCCCGATCCTGTTTGTGATGAAGAAGGACGGGTCGCATCGGATGTGTATAGATTACCGGGAACTAAATAAGGTAACAGTGAAGAGCCGTTACCCACTCCCGAGGATTGATGACTACTTTGACTAGTTACAGGGAGCATCTTGGTTCTCCAAGATCAATTTGCATTCAGGTTATCATAAGATGAGGGTCAGAGAGGAGGATGTAAAGAAGACCGCGTTTCGGACGCGTTATGGCCATTATGAGTTCGTGGTGATGCCGTTTGGGCTCACCAATGCTCCTGCCGCGTTCATGGACCTCATGAACCGCGTGTGTAGACCGATGCTAGATCAGTCCGTGATAGTTTTCATTGATGACATCTTGGTTTATTCCAACACGCAGGAGGAGAACGAGGAGCATTTGAGAGAGGTTTTGGAGACCTTGAGGAGGGAGAGCTTGTATGCCAAGTTCTCCAAATGTGAGTTTTGGTTGCGCGAGGTGCAGTTTCTTGGGCACCTCATCAACCAGAACCGGATTTCAGTAGACCCGGCCAAGGTGGAGGTCGTGATGAGATGGGAGATTCCGAAGTCTCCATTCGAGATTCGGAGTTTCCTAGGATTAGCAGGATATTATCGAAGATTCATTCGGGATTTCTCCAAGATAGTCGTACCCCTGACATGGTTGACTAGGAAAACCGTGGTCTTTCGATGGGGGCCTGAGCAGCAGGCAGCGTTCGAGATTCTGAGGCAGAGATTGTGTGAAGCGCCAATCTTAGCCCTGCCCAAGGGCGTAGAGGATTTTGTGGTTTTACTGTGATGCGTCTATCTCAGGCTTAGGCGCAATATTGATGCAGAAGGGACATGTCATTGATTATGCCTCGAGGCAGCTGAAGCCTCACGAGGCGAACTACCCGACGCATGATTTAGAATTGTGGGCAGTGGTCTTCGCCCTAAAGATATGGCGGCATTACCTCTACGGGGTTTGATGTACCATTTTCACGGACCACCAGAGTTTGAGGTACCTCATGGATCAGCCGAATCTGAACATGAGGCAGCGCCGGTGGCTGGACGTGGTGAAGGATTATGATTGTGAGATCCTTTATCACCCGGGGAAGGCCAATGTGGTGGCCGATGCGCTTAGCCGCAAGGCGGAGCCGATCAGGGATATTTGCATGAGGATGACTGTGGTGACTCCACTGTTAGAACAGATTCGGGAAGCTTAGGAGGAGGCTATAAAGGAGGAACATCGGAAGAGTGAGCGTATAGTGGGTCAAGTCACCTCCTTCGATTATGATAGCCTTGGGTTATTGACACTACACCATAAGGTGTGGGTGCCATATTACGGAGCGTGGGCTAGATCTTGATGGAGGAGGCGCACAAATCCCGATTCTCTCTTCATCCAGGGGCGACGAAGATGTATCGGGATCTTCTCCTAGACTATTGGTGGCCCTACATGAAGCGGGATGTGGCGTGGTACGTTGAGCGGTGTTTGACCTGCAGGAAGGTCAAGGCCAAGCATCATAGACCACACGGCAAGATGCAGCTGTTGGATATCCCGTTGTGGAAATGGGAGGATATTACAATGGATTTTTTCACAAAGCTTCCACGAACGGAGTGAGGAGTAGATTCGATTTGGGTCATCGTGGATCGATTGACCAAGAGCGCCCATTTTATTCCGATTCAGGAGAGTATCTCGGCCGAAAAGTTGGCCGCTATCTATATCAGGGAGATAGTGGCATGGCACGGGGTGCCAGTGTCAGTGATATCAGATCAAGATGTGCGGTTCACTTCCAGGTTTTGGAAGAGGTTTCATGATGAGTTGGGCACTCGTCTGCATTTTAGCACCGCCTTTCACCCGTAGACGGATGGTCAGAGTGAGCATACCATCTAGACTTTGGAGGATATGTTGTGGGCATGCGTGCTAGACTTCGGTGGTAGCTGGGATACCTATCTCCCCTTGGCTGAGTTCTCGTACAACAACTACCACGCGAGTATTGACCGTCCCCCATTCGAGATGTTGTATGGACGGAGGTGCAGGACCCCGATATGTGGGGGTGAAGTTGGCTAGAGGGTCATGGGGAGCACTGAAGTGGTGCTCAAGACGACCGAGATGATCCAGCAGGTTCGAAGCAGGCTTCAGACTGCGCAGAGTCGGCAGAAAAGTTACGCCGACAAGCATCGATCAGAATTGGAATTCCAGGTTGGGGATATGGTTCTCCTGAAAGTGTCTCCTTGGAAAGGCGTCATTCGATTCAGGAAGCGGGGCAAGTTGGGCCCGAGATACATTGGTCCGTTCAGGGTTGTAGCTCGGGTGGGCAAGGTGGCATATAGGTTGGATCTGCTAGCCGAGCTCAGTCAAATCAACATCACCTTCCATGTCTCCCAGCTGCAGAAGTGCCTTGTGGATGATTCAGCGGTGGTGCCATTAGAGGATATACAGGTTGATGACAGCCTGAATTACATTGAGCGCCCAGTCACAATCCTCAATCGGAAGTCGAAGGATCTAAGGAACAAGAGGGTGGAACTAGTGAAAGTGCAATGGCAGCACCGCAAGGGTTCGGAATGGACTTGGGAGCCTGTGGAAGAAATGACGGAGCATTACCCCGAGCTATTTCAAGATCGAGCGGCAGACTTCGAGGACGAAGTAAAAAATAAGTGGGGGAGATTTGTAGCACCTAGTTCCTGGTACGTAAAATTTATCTTATTGTTTTTCATTTTTAGCATTGGACTCGGCGAGCTGGAGGTCCGACTCGTCGAGTAGAGACGGGATCCGGAACATGTTTAAGTTGGCGACTCGATGAGTCCATATTCTGGACTCGGCGAGTCCCCACTATCTGATGAAACCCTAAACCTTAAGGGTTTGCACCCGATTTAAACCCTCTTATCCGCCCCTAAGCTCGCCCCCTAAATAGAGTGTTCTTTAGATGAAGACGAACTCTACGAGTTGTTCATACAACTCGGCGAGTAGAATGAAGAACGTTTGGTCATCAGCTTAGAAGGAAAACTCATCGAGTCAATGCCAAACTCGATGAGTAGAGACGGGATAGTGGTCAGACAAAGGGATAGGGACTCGGCGAGTTGACAAGCCAACTCGGCGAGTCGGGACAACTGGAAGTTGACCTTGACTTTGACTCATGGTTTGGTTAAGGGTAAATGGTCAGTTTACCCTGAGGTCGGTTAGCAATATTTGACTAAGTGTTTAGTGGGAATTGCCGCCGGAGGATTTCCGGAGTAGCAGCAGCAGACAGACCATCCCCACACAGATCAGCAGCTACGAGATGAGTTACCTTCCAGTAGTGGTGGGTCTACGGCCACAATGTCGGCCCACCAGTAGGAGTTGTATGATAGATGATGGTCTGTGTGATGTTCATCTAGGGTTGATACTACATGTGTTATGTTTATGTGCTAGTATGATATGATGCTATGTGATATGTTTTATGTGGCAGCAGTAAGGGGTGAAATAGTCCCCAGTATTCGGTCGTAAGGACCGAAAGGGTAGGTCGGGCACCCAGATATGCCCGGCAGTATCCGGTTGCAAGGACCGAAGGGGTAGGTCGGGCACCCAGATATGTCCGGCAGTATCCGATCGCAAGGACCGAAGGGGTAGGTTGGGCACCCAGATATGCCCGGCAGTATCCGGTTGCAAGGACCGAAGGGATAGGTCGGGCACCCAGATATGCCCGACAGTATATGTATGTTATGTGATTTTATGGTATGTGGTACAGTGGGGGAACTCACTAAGCTTCGTGCATACAGTTTTCATTTTTGGTTTCAGGTACCTCTTCTTCGAAGGGGAAGGAGCCGGCGTGGTAGCGGTACATCACACACATGCTTTGCATTCCGCATTATGAGATCTTCCTGGGGATTTGTACTCTGACACTATTACGTTTTATAAAAATGTTTTCCGGACGTGCAATATCTTGGTGAAATGATATGAGCATCGAACATTTTATTTCTAATGTTTTGCTAAATACATGTTCTAAAAATGAAATTTTTGGCTCGTATTTTGGGATGTAACATCACTGGCTTTCGATAAGGAATCATTCATTCAAATGAATCACAAGAACACAAAATATCATCGGTTTGAACTCCAATCAAGCAAAAAACTTTTTTAGCTTCATGAGAATCAACAAGAATCTTCTTATCATGAACTTTAAGAACATCAAGAACATCACATTGAACTCCATTGTCTTGAACTTCAACAAACATAAGAGCACGAAGATCATTTGGGTTTTCAATTAGAGAAATGTATTTCTTATTAAACAAATATCTTTCTTCTCCTTCCTTTTAATTTCTACCATGAACTAATATGGACAAGGCAATTTTATTTAACCATACAATCTTACAAAGTGGTTGAAAAATCAAGCTTCCATTATCATTCTTCAAATTGCCATAAGAAACCATATTACGCCCATGAAATCAATTTGCTTAACGCCAACCCATAAAATTGATCTTCATTGAATTTGTCTGATATGTTCAACAATCACAATCCAAGAATCATACGAAAAATCCACCATGCTCACAAGAACTTGAAATTTTCTAGAGAGAGAAATTCATTTTTAATGGGTTTTCTAGAGAGAGAAAGGAAAATTCACTTGAATTCAAGTGAAGAAAATCGAACTATGAATAGAATAAAAGATGAAATTGATTTCTAGAATCCAAACTCTCAATAACCCGAAAATCAAAACTCAAAATGAAGAATCACCAAATCTAGATTGCCATCAAGGATCAATTCTTGATCCAATCAAGAACACCCACTCTTTTCCCAATTGTAGTGGTGTTGATTATGATGGCATGTGTGGAATTATTAAAGATCTAGTAAATCATCATGTAAACTATGAACACATGGAGTACTTATATCTTGTTAAGCTCTCATTAGATCTTGAAAGAGTATACAAATGGGTCTTGTACAAATTCTCTCTCTAGACTAACACTCCAAAATGATCATTAGATAAAATGAGTGTCACTCACTTCCTTATAATGGAAACACAACTCATTACACACATACAAAGGAGTAAGCCTCATGACATCCAAGAGTGACTTTGCACCCTAACAAGGAGGCCAACCCTAATGTTTAAGTTCATTAAATAGGGTACTAAACCTGGTAAATTAGGGTTTTCCTTTACAGTGTCTACTCGTCGAGTGGAGGCCTTCCAACTCGCCGAGTAGACCCTAAGTCTCGCGTCCAATATCGACTTCTACTCATCGAGTTGGGCTCCCCAACTCGTTGACTCCAAGTGAAAAACCCTAAAAACTAAAAAAAAATGATACCTGGAACAAGTGTTACAAATCTCCCCCACCTGAGCTAGACTTCATCCTCAAAGTCTGCTGACAGAAACAAATTTAGGTAGTGTTATCGCGTCTCCTCTTCCGGCTCCCATGTCCATTCTGAGCCTCTTCGGTGCCACCATTGCACTTTCACTAACTTTACCTCCTTGTTCCAAAGAACCTTAGTCTTCCTATCTAGAATCACAATGGGCCTCTCAATGTTGTTTAGGCTCTCATCCACCTGAATGTCGTCTAAGGAAATAATTGCAGCCTCTTCTGTGACACACTTCCGAAGCTGAGACACATGGAAGGTGTTGTGTATCTGGCTGAGCTCGTCCAGTAGATCCAAACGATAAGCCACCTTGCCCACCCGTGCCGAAATTCTAAACATGCTAATATATCAGGGACCTAACTTGCCCCTCTTCCGGAACCTGATGACTCCCTTCCATGGCGACACTTTCAATAAAACAAGGTCCCCCCCTGGAATTCAAGATCTGATCGATGCTGATCAGCATAGCTTTTCTGATAGCTCTGTGCGACTCGTAGCCGGTCGCATACCTAATGAATCAACTCGGTAATCTTGAGCACTACTTCGTTGCTCCAGATGACTCGGTGTCCAACCTCACCCAAGAAAATAGGGGTCCTACACTGTAATGCCCGTAGATCCGGGCTAGTCAATTTAGAGATAATAGTGGTCGAAAACAAATTTTCGACAAAAGATTATTTATAATAAATAATCTTAACCAAGTTGTATCATATGTCTCAAGGGTTCCGTACATATAAAGAATGTCGAAATCCGAGTGATAACGAATAAGTTATGACCCGTCGAAGTTTCGCGACGGAACCGGCACGGCACCGGGAAAACGTAAATAGTGAATTTACGATAGAGCGACTTTTAGCCTTAGTGATCTATATGAGCATCGTAGAATATGTTAACCTGAGAGCGTCCATAAAATGATCGCCCAAATCTAACTTCGTATGAGGAAGTTATGATTTTTCTAAGATTTGGCTTAACAGTGCACGACCCGAAACTCAAATTCTAGTTCGAGCAGTTTTTGGCCTACGCAACCTAAATGATAGTTGAAGATCTAATTAATAGGAACTCAACGGTAAAAATACAGACAAAAACGGAGTCCGTGTGAAGGAGTTACGAATTCTTCGCGGTCATTTAACAGTCTAATATCCTCGTACTATTAAATTTAAGATCAGTCGATAATTAGCCGACGGAGTCTAAATGAAAGTTCTAGACCTTTTTTTTACTACGCATAGATATAAAGAACGTAGAAAACGGAGTTCGTATGCGAAAGTTGTGATTTTTTTTAAAATAAGCTGATTTCCACCCTATGTGCAATGCCACATGTCAGCACCAGGCTCTGTCTAGCTGTAGTCAGTTTGGCTCACGACGTGAGCACCTTAAAAATCACGATGTGAGTGACCCTCCAGCCTCCTATAAATAAGAGATGGAGCCCTTTTCATTCCTCACACCTCCCCTCACTTCCCTCTATCTCTCTCTAAAACTTCTCTCTTGCCCCGAAACCTCTCGAAAAGCCTAGGGAACCTCCCTAGCATGAGGCGGAAGGCCTAGAGTTCCCGATGTCTCTGAGAAGAAGAGCCTTTCAGCTTGGGAATGCTGCTCCAGCGGCACCCGATTTTGAGAAAAATTCGTTGTAAGTGAGCTACGTCTACGCTATTTTAAATATAGCTTTTATTTAATTATAGTAACGTTATTAGGAACTTATAATAAATACTTGGGCTATTATTATGGGTTATATAAGTATTGTTTAACGCTTATATAATATTAATAATAGCTAGACTATTAATTAGTCTCGGTGAATATTAAACTAAACCCTAGTGGTAATGATTCTAGGTTTTGTTGAGAGAAATTGTTTTAAGAGTAACGAAGCGTTGTCTGAATTCAGAGTCACCACCATATCAGGTGAGTGCATAGTTATTTTCATCTTACACATAAATATGAAATATTTTATATAAATTATGTGTTGTGTGTGCATATTATCTGTATACTTGCTATCTATGTTTAAATGAACGAATTTTTTATACATGTTTTAAATGATTTAAACTGTATATGTATTTTATATCTACAAAATATGTTGGGTAAAACATGGGTAGATGTAATAGTTGTTGTGTGACCAAATAAAATAATGAGAGGCCTAATTATAGATGTTATTGATGATCCAGTCATCTAGCAGAGTATAGATGACGACCACGTACTATTCTAGACAGTACAGTGGAATGCTAGTAGGCTCGCAACCTGTAGGTGTTTATTTGAACTATGTGCTCACCAGCAGTACTTCATCCGCCACATGGTTGTCTTATTTGACAAGAATTGTTGAGGAACCCCCGAATCATGTGTTGTCACCCCGATGAAAGTCCTTAGACTAGGTCCCTTGTGTTAGATGTTTTAGGGATGTAAAGTGAGGATAACGGGAACGGGTAATCGGGTTTGTTTGGTTTGATAA
Source organism: Lactuca saligna (assembly GCF_052625555.1). NCBI lineage: Eukaryota > Viridiplantae > Streptophyta > Magnoliopsida > Asterales > Asteraceae > Lactuca > Lactuca saligna. Next base: position 206,698,425 of record NC_136424.1, on the reverse strand, counting down.
AGTTAATAACTTATTTATTGTGGGTTGAAAACCCTATATACTCACTAGATTTCCCAACCTGACCCACTCAGTTTACTTATATCACATGTGTTGATATGAAGTCAAATTACACTGAGAGATTAAGGAGATATAAATCACTAGTGATAATGAATGTAAGTTCTATTTATGCTTATGTTTCTGTATTGAAGATGACATCCCAAATGCTTTAAAAATACTTTTCTTTGAAAATGCTTTGATAATTTATTTATCATGTTTTACTCGGAACAAATTCAGCAATATTTTTTATTAAAAGAGGTACTCTGACTTTTATAAACCATACAACAAATCAGTCTTTTCTGACCGTGAAAATGGGGATGTCACGTACACCTCCAACCATACAACATTTCAAATGGAGATCGGTCGATACTAGCATGATAAATATTGTTATATGAAAACTCTAATAGTGGGAGGTATGTATCCCAACTTCCTCCACAATCCAACACGCATGCCCGAAGCAGGTCCTCGAGTGTCTGGATTGTCCTCTTGTTCTGGCCGTCTGTGTGAGGGTGGTATAGTGTTTTGAAATGTAACTGAGTGCCAAGTTCTTCGTGGAACTTCTTCCAGAATCTAGATGTAAATCAAACATCCAAGTTAGAGACTACTGACACTGGCACCTCATTCCTAGCCACCACCTCTCATACGTAAATATCTGCTAATTTCTCAACACAGATGCTCTTAGAGATCGGAATACAGTAGGAACTCTTCGTCAATCTATCCACAATAACCCATATGGCATCCACAACCCTTGTTGTCCTCGGTAACTTCGTGATGAAGTACATGGTGATCTATTCCCATTTCCACATGGGAATGGGTAGCGGCTGAACCTTTCCATAGGGCTGTTGATGCTCGCCCTTGACCTTCCTGCATGTCAAGCATCGCTCCACGAGCCAGGCGATCTCCCACTTCATGTAGGGCCACCAGTAACTCGGTCTCAGGTCTCTATACATATTTGTAGCCCCCATGTAGGGCCACCAGTAACTCGGTCTCAGGTCTCCAATATCTTCTGTCTCACTCCTCCAGATGTCGGAACCCATACTCGGCCACACTATGTCAAAAGTCCCTGATCATCCCGAACAAACAAGGGAATCTGACCCTGAATCTGCTCTACCTTCCATTTTTCTCTCTTCAAACCCTCCACCTGAGCTTGCTTGATCATATCCAAGAATGGAGAGATCACCGTCATCCTCAAACAAACGTTACCGATCAGAGAACCTACCGCGTTGTGGTTCAAAACATTGACCACCATGTTGTCCTTCCCTGGATGGTATAAGATCTCACATTCATAATATTTCAGTACATCTAACCACCTCCTCTATTGAATGTTCAGGTTCTGCTGATCCATCAAATACTTTAAACTCTTGTGACCGGTATAAATGGTGCACTGTACTCCATACAAGTAACACCTCCAAATTTTGAGGGCAACCACCACTGCCCCTAATTCCAGGTCGTGAGTGGGGTAGTTCGCGTCATGAGGCTTCAACTGATCAAGGCATACGCGATCACATGCCCCCTCTGCATCAGTGTCGCCCCTAACCCTGAGATCGATGCATCACAATACGCTAGAAAATCATTATGCCCCTCAAGAAGTACTATAATCGGGGCCTCACATATCCTCTACCTCACGGTCTCGAAAGCCAACTGCTGGTCCGGGCCCCATTTGAAAATCACATTCTTCTTGGTCAATCGGGTCAATGGCACAACGATCTTGAAGAAATCCTAGATGAATCTCAGATAATAGCCCGCTAAACCCAAGAAGCTACGGTTCTCAGATGCTTTCTTCGGTACTTCCCACCGCATCACTGCCTCAACCTTGGCTGGATCCACCGAAATACCCTTCTGGTTGATGATGTGCCCCAAAAACTACATCTCTCGTAACCAGAAATCACACTTTGAGAACGTGGCTTATAGCCTTTCCATTCTCAATGTCTCCACTACCTCCCTCAGATGCTTCTCTTTCTTATACTTGGTCTTAAAATAGACCAGGATATCATCAATAAAAACAATCAGTGACCGATCCAACATCGGTCTACACACCTTGTTCATGAGATCCATGAATGTAGCTGGGGCATTGGTGATCCCCAACGGCATCACCACAAACTCATAGTGTCAGTACCGAGTTCCGAAAGTTGTCTTCGGTATATCCTCATCCCGAATCCTCATCTGATGGTACCCAGACCGAAGATCACTTTTGTAAAACCAAGATGCACCTTGTAGCTGATCGAACAACTCATCAATCCTCAGGAGCGGATAAGGGATTTTCACCGTTAACTAGTTCGGCTCCCAATAATCAATACACATCCTTTATGACCCGTCCTTCTTTTTCACGAACGGGATCGGTGCTCCCCACGGTGAACTACTTGTACGGAAAAACCCTCGGTCTAGCAGCTCCTGAAGCAGTGTAGACAGCTCCTGCATCTCGGGCGGAGCTAGCCGGTACGGTGCCATGGCTATTAGAGCGGCACCCAGCACCAAATCAAAGTGAAATTCCACTTGCCACTCCGGAGGCACTCCATGCAACTCCTTGGTAAAGACATCCTAATAAGCTCGTAGGACCGGCACACTACCCAAATATGTCATAGTCTCAACCATCGTATCCACGATATATGCAAAAAAAAAACCCAAACAACCCTGTTGGAGAAGTCTCCTGACTCACGTAACCGAATAGAGGGTTGGCCCCTGCGAGGCCCACTCTCCGGGAATAGTTAGTTCTCCCCCACTTGGTTTTCGAACTCTCACCAACTGGCTCTCGCAATCTATCATGGCCCCATTGGCCCCCAACTAGTCCATCCTGATGATCACCTTCAACCCTCACAATGGTATCGGGACTAGATCAACGCGAAACCTCTCCTCAAACACATTCAGAACACAGTCCTAATACACCTTCCCAACACTCACGGTGTAGTCATCTGCAATCTCAACCTCAAGTGGGGAATCCAACATTCCTGGAGCATCCCTAAACTTATTGTTGAGCACAAGAGACACAAATAATGGGGTAGCCCCTGAATAAAAAAGAACATGTGTTGACATACCATTGACCAAGAAGGTCCCTATACAAGTGCACATATATATAAATACAGTATGAAAAACAAATAAATATCGAACAATGTAAATAAATTACGTACCAGCCACAACATCTGGCGCTGCCCGAGCCTCCTCAGTAGTCAACTGAAATGCGCGGCTCTTCACCGCAAGAGCATTTGCCTTGGCAGGGCGGCCATTAGTGATCCTCAATGTGACGGCATAGGCATTGCCACTGCTCCTCCTCCTTGCAACCTCGGACAATCAACCCTTTTATGGCTGGTCCAATTGTAGTGGAAACAGATCAAGCCCTTCTTGGTGAAATCCTTACTCATGTAGATGGGCTGACCACAGGTATAACATATAGTGCCCGTCACCCGACAAACTCCTCCATGTGACCTCCCACACTTGGAACACCGGCCACGGCCCTGCTGGCCCCTACCAGAAGAATTAGAGGTCTTATGCTTTTTAGCCTGACCTACAGCTATCTGATCCTACTCTAGCTTCCTCTTGGTGCGAAACTCTAGCTCTATTTCCAGCTCATGGGCCTTCTCCACCATCTTGTTCAAGGGTTTACACCCTGTAAAGCCCACAAGCTCTTGGATATCATCCCTCAGCATGGAATGATACCTCATCCTCCTTATATCATCATATATAGCATACTGTGGGATTAACAGTGCTCGTTCCTAAAACTTGGTGGTGATCTATGAAACAGTCTCGGTGGTATGTTGGAGCTCATGAAACTCCCTCACTAGTCATTGCACCCTAACAGATAGTGCCAACTCCAAATCAAAACGCCTGACGAACTCTACCCATGTCATCTCTGCCACTCCAGCTGCCCCCACCTGACTGGTCACCTTTCCCCACCAGTCGCGGGCTCGATCCCTCAGCATATACGAAGCAAATATGGCATTTTCTACATCAGGGCAAGAACTAGTGCATTGGGCGTTCTCCATGTCTGCTACCCAACTTCGGCTAACTATGGGGTCCCTAACCCCAAAGAACTCTGGCGCCCCGCACGCCTTGAACTCCTAGAACCAGGGAGTTCGGGCCCCGACCTGGCCCGTAGAAATCTCGGCTCTAAATGCCCCGAGCCTCTCCTCGATAATCTCCATCATCCCTTCTTTGATTGTCCCAAATATCCTTGGGGTAGTGTCAAGGTTGCCCCTCATAACCTCGGTTGCAATGAACTCACACAGCCTCTCGTCAATGGTCGTTGTACCATCGCTTGACCCAGATTCGGACCTTGGTCATGTTCCTGATCTCCCTACTCCAAACCGTGTCACCACCATTCTGATCTAAAATACCACAAGACAGATCGATCAAAATGTCCAAAAAGGGGATCTTCCCATACCGATTCTCCTTAGAGTTTCCAGGTCTAACATAAGTTCAGGTACAAATCCTTTGCTTTCAGTAGTACGGGCCCAATACTATCTTCCATAACTACTTGTACCTTCCCCAAGGCTCTACCTAATAACTCTAATTCATCCCAGAACAAAACATATCTCACATGCTACCGCATAGCTCAAACCCTAGGCTATCCTAGAATTTAGTCCATACATATCAAATCAGAACTCAATCATAACAGGTTGCCTTATGCATGCAAATTATACACAGAACAGGATCAAATAGACTTTTGAATAACAGACTCTATCCTAAGACCATAACCAGACAAGGAACAAAAAATAAGGCCAAATCAATCATTCTAAGGCTATAAGACCCTAACCATATATAATTTTGAAATCATACACATAGCAAGATTCATACGATTATCATAATCCAAATATCAGTATAACATGGCTAACATATTGGGGAACTACTTGGGCTCGGACGATCATGTGCATTGTAGCCCAATACCATCCTGTAACGAACGATTTTTTTTCTCAAATAAAATTTTCATTTTTAATTACCCAAAACATTCCCGTAAAATATGAAATAAAAATTACAATTGTTTTCAAAATCCATAACGTCAACATTTTATTTCAAATATTAGAGTGTCCCATCGAATAGAATTCCAAAGAGTACAAGCTGCGCCATCAAGCTTTGCCTTTGCCCTTAGGCTCAAATATACCCTAAACAAATCAACAAATTGTAAGCTAATGCTTAGTGAGTTCCCCAGAGCATACCCCACACGGTCCACAAAATCATATAATCCATATTAACTTATAAGCTACATAAGCCATACTTACAAGCATATAAGGGTGTCGTGGAAATCCTCCAGGGTCTTACTCCAAGTGCCATGGGAACCCCCACATGGTCTTAGCCCAATGTTATGGGAACCCCAACATGAGCTTAATTAAGGATGCCATGGAAGCCCTCCAAGGTCTTACACCCTAGTGCCTCAGGAACCCTCCGAGGTCTTTATAAGGATGCCATGCAAACCCTCCAAGATCTTACACCCAAGTGCATCGGTAACCCCCCCTAGGTATTTCATGCAAGTATCACAAATACAACTAGCATACCACAAATATTATAATCATCTAGCAAACCACCTAGAAAATAATGGGCCGGCCTTGGTCCCTTTAACCCATTGGTGTGGTGAGGAGACTTACCTCAATGCAAACTATAGCTAAATAAGCCCAAGCTCCGAGTGTCAGCATTACCAACCCCTTATCATAAAAAACTCCTTAGTATACAACTCAAACCTTCAGACCCTTAAAAGTCTAACTTGGTCAACCATGGTCAAAGTCAAAGTCAAAGATCAAGGTCAATAGTCCATGTTGACCCAACTCGTCGAGTGCATCTAGCAACTCGTCGAGTTCCCTCGGTGTTCTGAAAACCAGGGAAAAATCCTAGCCAACTCGTCGAGTTATCTCATCAACTCGCCAAGTTGCTTAGCATCCAGAAACAAGGAAACCCATCCCGACTCGTCGAGTTTCCACTGTCTTCACGCATTCAATCCTTTCTAGTTGAATCTAAAGCTCCGTACAACAGATCCTTAACCATAGAGACGTCAAGAAGGGTAAAGTTTCCAACTTTACCTCCAAATACCATCTAATATGCCTTAGATTCAAACCCTAGATCCTTTGAGGAAGGTCTTGAGTCATTAAGCCTTTAAACTCTCATCCAATCGATCCAAAACATAGATCTGATGTCCAAGGGTGGACAAATCACACAAATTTTCTAACTTTACATCCATGCATGCATGAAATACTCTCTAAGATCATTTTAGTCTTCATTGTGGACATAATCCATGAATGGGACATGGAGGTTATTAAAGTTTGTAAGTTTAATCCTCTAGAGGTCTTATAAAGGCCAGATCTACACTCCTAACCTTTGGAAACGTCTTATCTTGGGACATTCAACCCAAAATTCCAAAACAAACCGTAAACTACAAAAAAGATGAGATCTAAAAACTACATGTCAAGGTTATGGCTTTATACCTTCAAAATGTAGGCCTTAATGTAAATTTTCTGGATCCAAAATCTCTCCTCCAAGATTGCTACATCTCTCTTCAAGGCTTCCTTCAAAAATCACACCACAACACTCAAAACTTCAATGAACAAGAGGGGGAGGTGGTTCTAGGGTTTCTCTGAGTAAGGAGGTTGGTAAGGTGGCCAACCCTACTGGTTAAGTTCTTTAAATAGGGTACTAAACCCGGAAAATTTGGGTTTTCCTTTACAGGGTCTACTTGTCGAATTGGAGCCTTCCAACTCGCCGAGTAGACCCTAAGTCCCACGTCCAATATTGATCTCTACTCGTCGAGTTGGGCTCCTCAACTTGTCGAGTCCCAGTGCAAAACCCTAAAAACTAAAATAAATAAATGATACATGGAACAAGCATTACATTAAGGGAGAGGTTATAAGGGTGGTTTAGGGTTGTGGAATCAGTGGTATATGGTGGTGTGTGTATGTGTGTATGTTACTAAGAGAGAGATAGAGAGAGTATAGGGAGAGAAATGTAAGAGAGGTTTGAGAGAAGGATTACAGAGTGAGGTTTGAGAGATATAGATTTGAGAGAGGAAGAGAATATATGATGATGTGTGGATTTAGGAGACGTGTGAGCTCATATTTATAGTCTAGTGAAGAACTCTCATGTCCAAGAAAGCCATACTCTTCAAATCAAATCAAGAGCCATGCTGCAAAATTTTGGATCTGGATTGTAAGTAAGAGGGTAAGAGGGAAGGGAGAGGGCACGTGGGAGATCAGGAGATGGTTGATGACATACTCCTTCCAAGTCTTATAGGTCCTGCCTAAAGATTACACCCTCATTAAATGCTCAAAAATATACATAATCGGGTGCATCTGGATCTGAACGTTGAGAATATTTTTCAAATAAGTCGATAGATTGAATTTAGTTCAAGGATTTCAGAAACTCAAACGGACTAGTTCTTCGAGTTACGAAACTCCGGGAAATCGCGTTTAAAGTTCCGCGTCTAAATAGCCCGTAACACTCAATTTTCCGATTTTCAAGAATATTTTTACTAAAACTATTTTGAGTATGAAATTAAATATTAGGTTAAGTGTCTCAACGGGTTGATTCGGTTTTAGGCGATTAAAGAAACTCAGTGTTTTACTGTCTGATTTCTTAATATTGTCGTATCTTTTGCATATGAACTCTATTTTAGATGCTATTTATATTTTTGGAAACATGGGAACATATACTATGAGTCTAGAATAACTGCTTCAATCAAAACTGCTTATTACGAATTTTTAGATTTTCAGACGTATAAATAAGGTTAAATTTTGCGTTATTTGATTCGTTTGAGATTTTATACATTTGGAAGTATGATATTATTAGGTATCATATAATTGTTGAAATGAACTTATTTATTTTACCTAAGATGAACTAAAACTCAATAAGTCAAGTTACAACGAGATTTGCGGTGAAGTGGTCGTCTTAATACTAGCTATAAATTCTGGGATGTCACATTACCTCCCTGTTAAAGGGAATTTCGTCCCGAAATTGAGTTCGTAACGATAGTACAAGGGGTTTCGATGAATCGTAATGTATTTTTGTGGTACTTGATCCATGTCTGGTCCTTCAATAATCGCCTTGTGCATACATTCCATATATAATCAATATTTAATAGACGATCAAATAAGTGATTCTACCTTAATCCCACAACCAAACAAGGAACAGGAAGTAAATCAAAGTCACAAATCCTAAGTTTATAGAATCTCTATTATATACAACCCTAACATATACAATTAGCAAGCATAGATTACCAGCAAGGGTCCTTAGTTTCTATATGAATGATGTGGTTATTTAGGGTGAAAAGGAAATTGGTGAGTATCTCTAAAGTGCTTTCCATTTGGTTGATTTCCATATCTACTATGTTAGTTTCATTAAGTTTGCGGAATTTATGTTTTTGTCGTGTTTCGAAACCTATGGTTGATAAAGCTTTTATCGGCACCTATATCAATTATATCGAAGCCTAAACATTGTTGATTTGAAATGTACCAATAACCACAGGTGGTTCTTGGAGAGAATCTCCAATAGTGATCATAAGTGTTCTTCCATTGTCACCTTGATTCTTCAATTTCGAGCAGTCCTTCCTAAAATGCCCTGGTTGATTGCATTCAAGACAGTTACGGCTTCCTCCTGCCGTAGTGGTTGGGGTTTTTTTGCAGTACCTTAAGATGTGACCTCTCATGTTACACTTGTTGTAGGTTACCTCCTTGCAATTTCCAAAATGGTGGAAATTGGACTTAGTACAATGAGGTAAAGTCCTAGTGTAGGACTTTGTTGGGGTGGGAACGTTGGTAATTGCGGCATAGACAGCCACATGTTCTAGTTCATGTTTTTGATGCTTGGGGTCCCTTTTTGATCTCCCATGAAACTTTTTTTTGGTACTTACAACATGGTTCTTTTCTGCTGGTGGGACCATGGTACCTTTATGGATACACTACTCAACCAACTGATAGGCCAATTGCTTAGCACTATCAAAAGTGGATGGTCTGGATGTAGTAACCATACCTTGGACCGGTGATGCTAACCCTCAAATTTATCTCTCTATCTTTTTATCTTTAGAGGGTACCATTCCTAGGAAAAGGTTAGCAAGTTGATTGAATCGGGAGGTGTAGGCAGCTATCTCAGATCCCTGTATGGTCAGATTCCAATGCCCTTTTTCTAAAGCATGGATTTCCTGCAAGGGGCAGTATTCTATGTTCATCATCTGTTTTATTGGTTCCCAACCCATGACATAAGCTTCAGTGATTCACATGGACTTTTCATGATTATTCCACTATGTTAAGGCAGATTCCATCAACGTGCAGGTAGCGTACTTGACTCGGTAGTCGTTGGGGCAAGCACTGATGTGAAAAACTACCTCACTCTTTTCTATCCAATGAGATAGACTAACAACTCCTTCAGTGTCGTAGAAGGATCAAGGTTTGTAGCCCATGAATTCCATGTAGGAGCAGTGTCTGTGGTTGTTTTGGTGAGTTATTGGAGTGCCACTTCCACTATTCCTAGTGTTTCTGTTTCGGGCTGTCTCATATGCTGCCAAGGTTGTAGCAATTCCTAGTGCAAGCATGCTTTTCATCATGGTGGGATCCATTTGGAATGTTGGATTTACATTTGCTGCATTAATATTTTCTTCATGGTTCAAAGTTTCTACTTAGGTTTGAGTCACTTGTGAAACTTTCCTCCGGTTGCCTCGGGGAGTTGGCTGTGGACAAACTTGTGGTTCCTTTTGTGGGGCCATTGTCCGAATATGTTCAAAATGGACACATTAAATTATGTTAGCACTATGAAATGCTAAACAAGTATGTATGAGTTGCATTTTATGATACTGTATTTGTATCATTTATTCATAAAATCCTACAGATTTCCAAATTATAGGGAGGAATTGACTTCCTAATATCCTACGGATGTCTAAACGATAATGTAGCACCTGGGTCCCGGTACGTACTCCTTGTTATTTGCTTTTTTAAAATAATGCATTTTGCCTTGGACTCGGCGAGTTGATGGGCCAACTCGCCGAGTAGGAGTGGGACAAGGCGCGAGAGTTGGACTTTGGATTCGGTGAGTCGGTCCTCGGACTCGGCGAGTAGGCCTGGTTGGGTAAAAACCCTAATCCGGGTGTTTGTAGCCTATTTAAACGCTCTAACTTGGCCTCCTTTGTCCCTAACACTTCCAAAGAGCAGTAGAGCGAGACCCTAGCCCCCATATTGTTCTTGAGAGTGTTTTTGGCTTTGTGAAGAAGGTTTGAAGCTTGGAAGAGGAAAGAGGTGGTTGAAGAGTGCAAGGAAAGTAGTAGATCCGAACTCTACTCAGGGAGAAGCTTCCATTCAGGTAGAAAAGTCCCTACCTTGATCTTTAGGTCATTAGTTACCATTTTTGTCCCAATTTGGTGGGCTTCAAGCCCTAAAACACCAAACTCCATGTGTTGTGCTTAATGATCCGAAAGGACTTCAGATCTAGGCTTATTGGATGAATTAGAAGCATAAAGTTTATGTGGTTGAAGTGATTGAGGTCCTTATTGAGTGCATGACCTCATTAAGAGTTTGGTTTTGGCCTTATGAGTTGATAGGGCCATGCATGCACGTAAAGTTTGCAACTTTACGTGATAAGCATTCTCAAGGAACATGGATCTGTGGTTTTGAAGCGTTGCATTTCTCAAATTTGGCCTATATGAGAAAGGGGTCATAGGGACTCGGCGAGTCCCAAGGAGGAACTCGGCGAGTTCCATGAAGGTGGACTTAGAATCGGCGAGTTGGATGAACAACTCGGCGAGTCCTATGAAGATATCCTGGAACTCGGCGAGTTGTTCTTCAAACTCGGCGAGTCGGGTCGCGATTCGGTTCAATCGTCCCAAGTAATGAGTTAAGGGTGATTCAGTGAGTGGGAAGAAGGATTGGTCGAGTAGGACCGGGTTAATAGGAAAAGGACTCGTGGAGTCTATGCCATGACTCGGCGAGTCTAGTCAAATGGACATTGACTTTGACCAAGGAGTTGACCTTGGACCAAGGGAGGGTCAGTCTTTTGACCTAAGGGTATTTATGGGTGTCTAACCTATGTTTATGGTTTATAGCCGGAGGATTTGCGATCCAACAGTCAGGCGCTCAGCAAGCAGACTTCAGCAGCTACTTTCGAGGTAAGTTACCTTCAAGTAACGGTGGGTCTAAGGCCACAATGTTGGCCCACCAGTAGGAGAAGTATGATAGATGATTGTATTTGTGATATCATCTAGGTTTGCTACTACCTGACATGTTATATGCTAGCATGATATGTTGTATGCGATAGTAGTAGAGTTCGATTGTTAGGACCGAAGGGTAGTCAGACACCCCAGATACGTCTGACAGTATTTGATGATATGTTTGCATGCTAGCTTGCTATATTATATGCAATAGAGGTAGTAGGAGGGGACCAGTCCCCAAGTTCGGTTGTTAGGACCGAAGGGTAGTTCAGGCACCCCATATATGTCTAATATTATGTTATGTTATGATATATGTGATAGTAGCAGTAGGGGGTGAAATAGTCCCCAAGGATCGGTCGATAGGGTTGATGGGTAGTCAGCACCCCAAAATGGACTGACATGGGTAGTCAGCACCCCAGAACGGCTTGACACGGGTAGGTCGGCACCCCAGAATGGTCGTACCGGGTAAGTCGGGCACCCCAGAATTGCCTGGCAATATGTATGATACGTGATTGTATGGTATGCGGTATGATGGGGGAACTCACTAAGCTGCGTGCTTACATTTTTCAGTTTTGGTTTCAGGTACCTCTTCTTCGAAGTGGAAGGAGCTGGCGCGGTGGCAGCACATCACACACATGCTTTGTATTCCGCACTATGAGATCTTTCTGGGGATTTGTACTTTGACATTGTTATGTTTTTGTAAAGTGGTTTCCAGACACGCACATCTTTTATGAAATGATATGATCGATGAATGTTTTATTTCTAATGTTTTGCTAAGTATGTGTTTTAAAAATGAAATTTTTGGCTCGTATTTTTGGGATGTTACAAGTTGGTATCAGAGCCTTGGTTTGAGGGATTATGACACACCTTCGGGGGTGTCTGGACTCAAATCGAGGGTGATCGATTCGGAAATCCTCAAGATCTGTGGATTTCCAAATGATAAGGAGAAGGTGATCGTTTCAGAAATCCTCTAGATTTCTAATTGGCAAGGAGAAGGTGATTGGTTCAAAATTCCTCAAGATTTCCAAATGATAGAAAAGGGATCTTAATTGCTAATGATTTATAAGTGTTTTAGAATGTATATATGCATTCTAAGGTACTAGGTTGTTGTAGCGAATCTGGAGAACATTCTTCAGTCTCCAAAACTCTTAATCATTGTAGTCTGTCAAACTCCTTGCTCAAGGTTAATTGTGCATCGGCCCAACCATAAACAACATAGGTGTGCATTCCAGATTAATTTATGATATGACTTAAGTACATTAATAACCTTAGTTGAGGATTTTGACCTAAAGGGTTGTGTTAGTAGTTTTAGTTGAAGGGTTGTTTAAAATTTTATTAAGTGTTCTTATCGCAGGTTAGAGTATATATAAACTCTTATATATTATGGTTGGTGGGGTTTGTAGTATTATTTATTTCTATTTTGTACTTCCCGACTACCGAGCACAGACGAGGGCCAGATATGAAGCACTGGAGGGCAGGATCATCTTGTCAATTAAGTTGTTCTGAATCCAGCACCCACGCGGCACTTCAAAACGGATTTCCTATATCGTAAATAGTCAAGAAGTAGTGTTATTATTAATAATACTTTTATTAGAATCTAGTTGCTATAGTTGTATTCATCTTTCTAAAATACGCATTTTCTATAGCTAATATAGCTCTGATACCAATCTGTCACACCCCCAGCCAAGGCGGTACATGTCGGGTTGTGCGACTGAGTTCATGGATCACAGATAAACTGAATATATATGTAATATCCTGATTGATCATTTATGAATTTCGAGTTTTATTCGTGGAGCTTTGAGGTTGTGATGTGTTGCTAGAAGTGTAGGGATTCTCACCACCTTTTCGAGGATATAAGGTTCGTTGGAAACGGACTTGTAACGAAGGAGCTACGATAGTCTGAAGTTTTGGCGAGTTTAGTCCTCATTGTGAAATATGTGGCAATTGAGTACGCGAGCCATAATTATGTGTACGCTTGGCGTACTCATGTGCGTGGAAGGAACGCAAAGGCCACCTAGTACGCTGGGCGTACTAGGTCCAGGAAGAAACCCTAATATTCTCGTCCCTTGAGCTTGTATGTCCATTTGTGAGCTATTAAGTGTTCTTGTGGTTATTTGGAGTGAAGAAGGAGCTTTGAAAAGGAAGGAGTGGGATCCCAAGCTTTAGATCTGAGCTTATTTGTGGTTGGAGCTTCAGTTAGAGGTATAAAGCTCGATGCTTTTTCATCATTTTTTATTTGTGCATAATATGGTCCATTTTAGGGTTTTTGGTCCCAAAGCTTGAAGCGTTATGAGTTGTTGAACTCCATGGCCTAATATGTGTCCCTTTCAGTGTTTTTAATTGAGTGGATTCATAAAAATGGAGTCTTAGATATCAAAACCACCCCATGCATAAGATATGAGCATTTTGGGAATAAAGAGTGAGAGATTTTGTGTTTGGTACTTCCTCAGCCATGCAAAGGCTTAAAGTCATGAAATTTATGGAGTATGAGACTTTAGGAAGTCCAGATCTAAGAGTATAGCTATGGTCTTAACAGGTTAAGACTAAGAGAGTGGATTAAGCAAACTTGGGCGTACGCCCAGTGTAATTCCAGTATGCCCCACATACTGATTTGGTGTCCCCGATCAGGATTTGTGTGCATGCTTTTGTATGCTGAGCGTACAAAGAGAGGTACGCCCCGCCTAACCTAGCAATGAGTTTTGGGGTAATTCTCATATTGGGCTTTAAGTGTTGGGCCTAGATTTTGGGCTTGTTGTACTAGAGATATTGATCAAAGGGATAATATATATATATATATATATATATATATATATATATATATATATATATATATATGCCTTGGGCCCTTGTGTGGGGCTTGCCACTTGGACTTGAGAGTTGGGCCTCAGGAGAGCCCATTTATTATTGGGCCTTGGTGGGCCCAATGAGTTTTGTACAAACAATCCTATGTGTGCATGCAACCCTAGATTTGGATCTATTTTTTTCTATTAGATACACAACTTTATGAGCACAATAAGAACCCTAGCAACCAAGTATATATTTCGAAATTTATATAGAAGAGTAGATCACATACCTCTTGTTGTTATATTGCAATAACAACACTAATCTTCAATCTCTTAATCTTGAAAGCAAGTACCACAAATGTAGTACCTCTAATGGCTCACAAACACCACAAGCAATTGGAGAGGCAAGAGAGAGAGAGAGAGAGAGGAGAGAGAGGATGAAATAAGCTCTAGGAACCCTAGGGAACAAGTGGTCGATTTCCTTAACCTTAGGGGTCTTTATATAGGGTATAGATTAGAGTTTCAGTCCTTATCATTATCTAGTTGCTTGCCCACCAAATAACCATAAGATAAGCCTTGAAAGCCTTATCCTTGGACGATTTCAAGGATCCTTATCCCTTGAATTCGTCCATCCTATCTCTAGGGTAACCATCACCCTACTTTGCAACTATCATATAATTACAATTCAGCCCCTGCAGTTTAATTAATTACATTTGATCACAAAATTAATTCTTGATTAATTATTGACCAATATTAATTAAACAAATATGAGTTCTCCTATTAATATATTATTCCTATAATATACTAATAAATCATAATAACCTCTTTCTCTATTATTTCTCCAATCAAGTTGCTTTGGTGAAGCCAACCCAAAAGGACCATGCACAACTGGGTCAAATACTTACCAAATATGGTTACAGGCTTAGACATTAATCCAATAGTTTTGGAATATTGATGGGCTGGTTAGTGGACTACCTTTAGAGCTAATAAGTAAGCATTTTGACATAGATCCTAATTGGGTCAGATAGAGGTTGGTGCGCAACAGTAGTGTTTTTAGGAGTTTTTCATCATCTGAGGTGAGTCTTCTCAATATAATTACCATGAGTGGTATCTATGTGTGACCGGAGGGTCTTATGTGCTTAGTTGAGTTACGTGATATTATGCATTTTGTCTGTGTGATAGATATGCTATATTTTATGTTTTATTGAGATAGGACCGGAGGGTGCAAACCGAGTTGTGGGACCAGAGGGTTTCCGCTGAGACAGGCCTGGAGGGTCCAAACTGAGTTATGTGACTAGAGGGTTTCCACTGAGATAGGACTAGAAGGTCCAAACCGATTTGTGAGACCAGAGGGTCCTCACTGAGACACATGACCGAAGGGTCCACACCGAGGCGCATGAGATCAGAGGGTCGATGTTGAGTTATAGCCATGAGAGGCTTATTATTTGTGTATATGGTATTTTGGGGGAACTCACTTAGCTTCGTTCTTACCGTGTTATGTGATATGTGTGTCAGGTTCTTCTTAGAATCGTGGGAAAGCACCAGCTTGATTGTACACACAAGAGAAAAAGTTATGTTTTGAGGATCCTAGATTACTAATCAAACAATTATGGATTTGGGTTTTGTTAATTAGATAATTGGGATTTTTGTAAAGTGTGTTATGAGAATTTTTTGATTTTAAAATGAAAATTGTGTTTGATTATTTACGGTGTTACAATATAACACAAGTACAACGATAAACAAAAAAAATGTATTCTATCATTAAGTTTGAATACAGGGTTCTTACAGATAATAATAGCATAATAGTTGGCTTAAACTTGTATGCAGATAACATAAACTAGATAGTTGGTTTGTCTATAATACATGACTAATATTATGCTTGAAAGTTTGTCTAATGATCTCCTAAGAATACATGTAAGTTTGTGGGTCAACACAAAGGATGGTGTGAGTCATAGGTTTTATGTAATAATGATACTTTCAATATGATCCAAAAAGTATTGCCTTTGTTGTAAGTAAAATTGTGTTTGGAAATGTTTGATACTTTCAATATGTTTGTGTATCTATGATATATGTTGAAACTACCAAGTTGACAACCGTCTATACAATCACAACACTTTTGTAGTCAGAACGTATATGCTGTTTTAATTAGTTGTATTATTTTAACAACATAACATACTAGTGTATTGAAGTTTAAAATGATATTGTTTATGTATACCATATAAGCATTTAAAAAAATAATTCACCAACTAATAATGTGTTTACACAAATAATGATATTTCAAGTGAATTTTGTATGATAAATATTACTTAGTACACGTACTACCATGTACGGACGAGGGCCAAATATGAAACACCGGAGGGCAGGATCATTTTAGCAATTAAGTTGTTCTGAAATCCAACAACCCAAGCGCCCTTCAAACCATATTACTCGTACCGTATGTAGTAGAGTAGTAAATAATATTTTTGTGTGACTTATATCGCGTAAAAATGATGATGTTGTTTGTATAAACAAAGCACTTAGGCACATATGTGTGTGTGTCTATATATATATATATATATATATATATATATATATATATATATATATATATATATAATATTGTACAAGTAGTACATGTATTCCCCCCGAAAAATATATAAAAGTGGGGTCGTAACACTCACTTTAATGTGCGGTTACCGAGTTGTTTTTGAGTATTGGATGTGATAACCGAGATGTGTTCTTGCAAATTTGAACTTCCAAGATTAGTTTAATTTGATGAAAGAAGAGGCAATAGGATCCTTATATGATGAGGGGAGAAATCCAAAGTGGCAGAGATTTTGAGGTGCAAAAGATCTGAGGCTTGTTGAAATTCCGAAGCTATAGAAATTCAAGGTGAAGAAGGATCTTAAGTTAAGAAAAATCCAAAACTGTAGAATATCCGAATTGGGGATCTAAAATGAAGGAAGATTCAAAGCTCCAGGTTCTGAAATTGGAGAATTTTGAAGTAGGGAGAAATTTAGAAGGTGGAGAGATCCGACATTGAATGAGTCCAAAGTAGAAGGAGTTCTGAAGGTGACAGACTTCCAGAGTGGGCAAATTCCGAAGGTAATAGAATTCTGAAGTTTACTTGTTTTTTTCGGTTCTCTTCTTTCGTTTCGAGTTGATTTTAACAAAAGGGAGGGATGGGGTTATGTTGGTGTTTAAGGAAGAGGTTATAAGAGTGGTATAGTGTGGTTTAGGGTGGTGGAATCAGTGGTATATGGTAGGGTGTGTGTGTGTGTATGTGTGTTACTAAGAGAGAGATAGAGAAAGTATAAGGAGAGAAATTTGAGAGAGGTTTGTGAGAAGGATTTGAAAGAAATCTTTGGGAGATATAGATTTGAGAGAGGAAGAGAATGGTTGATGATGTGTGGATTTACGAGAGGTGTGAGGTCTTATTTATAGTCCAGTGAAGAACTCTCATGTCCAAGAACACCATACTCTTCAAATCAAATAAAGAGCCATACCTTGTACTTTTGGAGATAGAGTGTATGTAAGAGGGTAAAAGGGAATGGAGAGGAATCGTGGGAAATCAGGAGATGGCTAATGACATATTCCTTCCAACTCTAATGGGTCCCACCTAAAGGTTATACCCGAAGGTTTGTGGGTGTCTAATTGATCATCGATGTGATGAGCTTGAAGTCACTAGGATTCGAAATAATGTATTTTACAGGGAATCAATTTTGATTTGGAATCGATGTCAAGGATTTTGATTTGTACACTTGCTCCAAAAATACTCTTGGAGTTTCCATCAGAAGTGTGTAAGTCTCAACGGGTTGATTCAGTTGTACACGATTAAAGAAAGTCAGTGTTTTACTGTTTGTTTTCTTAAAATTGTCGTCTCTTTTGCATACAAACTCCGTTTTGGACAATCTTAATATTTTTGGAAATACTGGAACATGTACTATGAGTCTAGAATAATTGCTTTGCTCAAAAGTGCTTATTACGAATTTTCAGTTTTTCAGACGTATTACTAAGGTTACAGTTTGCGTTATTTGATTTATTTGAGATTTTATACATTTGGAAGTATGATATCATCAGGCATCATATAATAGTTGAAATGAACTTATTTATTTTACTTAAGATTCAATAAAACTTAATAAGTCAAGTTACAACAATATTCGCGGTGAATTGGCCATCTACAATATTAGTCACAAATTATGAGATGTCACAAACACAGCTTAAACATTTTGTCGGGAAACGTCCTAGCCAAAAAAAGAGGGGGGCAAGCAGGAAACAAGAAATACGCAATCAATGAGGAAGTCGCAAATCTAATAGGCGTAGGCATTCTCCATGAAGCAATTTTTCTCAACTAGATAGCTAACCTCGTGAAGGTAAAGAAAGATGACGGGTCGTGGCGAATGTGCATTGATTACTCTGACCTAAACAAAGCTTGCACAAAAGATCATTACCCCCTCCTTGAGATATACCAAAATGTTGAATCCTTGGAAGGCTTCCAGCTTAAGTGCTTCCTCGATGCTTACAAAGGCTATCACTAACTCCAAGTGCGCTAGGAAGACGAGCAAATGATAGCATTCCACATTGATCATGGCATGTTCTGCTACCAAAAATGCCATTTGGACTCAAAAACGTTAGGGCAACATACCAGCACCTGATGTACAAAGTCTTCAGCGATGAAATCGGCAGGAACGTGGAAGTTACATTGACGACATGGTTATCAAAAGCCATCACGAAGCAGCATTACTCGGAGACATTAAGGAAACCTTCTGGATGCTGGCACAAGAGCAGATGAAACTTAATTTTGGAAAGTGTACATTCGGATTAGAAGAGGGCCAATTCCTAGGTTCTTAGATAACCAAAGAAGGAATCGCACCAAACCAAGCCAATATTCAGGAACTCCCCGTCTCTAAGGCTCCTTATAGCCTAAAGGGGGTTCAGGAGATCAATGGGAGATTAACAGCACTCGACAGTTCAACACCAAGTCAGCTAAAAAATCCCTCCGACTCTTCCACACACTAAAGGGTTGCATCGACAAAAACAAAATTAAATGGATAGCAGAGGCCAGTAGAGCCCTAAAGTATCTGAAGGAAGCCCTACAATAGCTATTAGCCATGACGAGCCCCCTACCAGGAGAAACTCTGTAGATGTACCTGGCAGCATCTAGCAAGGTCGTATCGTCGATCACTAACAGTCGAAAGGGGCCAGAAGTAACTGTAGATATACTTAGTGATCAGAGCGTTGCAGGGCCCAGAGCACAATTACCAAATTCTAGAGAAATTAGTCATTGTACTGATTTATGCATCCAGACGCCTCCAATGATACTTCCAGACTCACAAGGTCGAGGTTCTAATCCGCTTCCCACTAAAGCAAATCCTCCTAAGATCGGAAAAGTTGGGACAATTGGTGAAGCGGTCTATTGATCTAGGAGTGCACAACATAGATTAGTGACCACAATCTGGCATCAAACGTCAAGCTCTAGTAAACTTCCTGGTAGAAATCCCCGATATGCTCAAAGGGGTGTCGACGGCTATGTCGATAGATCATTCGGACCCTGAAATGACTAAGGAAATATGGGAGTTGCATATCGATGGTGCTACAAGAAAGGAAGGATCCGATGTAGGTTGGATCCTTAAGAACCCCGGTGGTAATGAGATCACGTATGATTTAAGATTCGACTTCTAGGTTTCCAACAACAAGGCCGAATATGAAGCACTTCTCGCGACCTTCGTCTAGCGCGAGAGGTCGGAGCAAAACAACTCTCAACTTTTAGCGACTCTCTGCTCATTAGTAACCAGGCTAATGGAAACTATGAAGACAAATACCAAAGAATGCAGAGGTACTTGGACGCAATGCGGAATCTAATACATTCGTTTGAAAGCTTTAGGATCAAATAGATCTCCCAGGGAAAAATGTGAGGGCTGGCGCTCTCATCAAATTAGCATCAACATCTTTGGATCAATTGAACAAGAAATTGATGGTAGAATTTCTCACGGAGAGGAGCATTGAAAGTAGGCAAATCAATTCCATTGCAATAACCCCCGACTGGACCAAGCCCTATCTAGATTGCCTCCTACACGGTGTCCTCCTATATGATCCTACGATAGCCAGGAAATTCATAATCAAAGCCTCATAGTTTTCCATATGGGGAAACAGTTATACAAGATAGGGTACCTAGCACCATGGCTCAGATGCATTGCCCACACAAAATGAATATCGCACTTGGAAAAAAGTCATGCAGGAGAGGTCGGGGCACAAAAAGGTGTATGGGCACTCACGGGAAAGATACTCTGCCTGGGAGTATACTGGCCCGATATATATGTGTGTGTGTGTGTATATATATATATATATATATATATATATATATATATATGTGTGTATAATTATATATATATATACACACACACATATAAGGACGCGGCCGAACTCATGAATAAATGCCCGGAGTGCCAAGCCTTCGACCGTTTTCAAAACCAACCTGCCATGCCTCTAACCAGCATTAGGAGCCTTTGGCATTTCCATCAATGGTGTTTAACCCCGTAACTATATTTGGTAGGTATTTGACCCGGTTGTGCATGGTCCTTTTCGGTTGCCTTCACCAAAGCAACTTGATAGGATGATTTATGGAGAAAGAGGGTTAATTACGATTTATTAATATATTATATGAATAATATATTAAAGGAGAAATCATATTGTTTAATTAATATTAGTCGAGAATTGACTAAGAATTAGTTTTATGACTAAAAGACATTAATTAAAAAAAGGGGACTAGAACTGTCAATTGTGTGATAGTTGAATATTGGCCTAATGGACTCCATAGAAGTTGGAGTGGACGAAATCTACGGGGAAACCCACGAGAAATCGTCCAAAGCTTCTAAGGAGTGAATCAATGGGCTGCTTAGAGCCTAAGCAGTCAGATTAGGGTTTCCTAGTTCAAAACCCTAATAGTCTCACTATATAAGCAACCCCTAAGGCCCCAAAAACATGTTGAACTGATTTCCCAAGGGTTCTTGGCCGTTTTCGTGCTCCACCTCCTTCTCATAAGCCATTCTCTTTCTCTTGGTGTATGTGAGCCATTAGAGGTGTGACACTTGTGACACTAAGCTTCTTGAAGATCAAAGAACTCTTGTACCCATTGTACGGTAAGATCTAAACCCTAATTCATATGTTAAATAATTTATTGTATGCTAGATCTAGGGTTTATGAGCTTCGGCTGATTATTGCATATTCATTAGACAAACTAGATCCAAAAGCTTTAGGGTTTGCATGTACACCATAGGATTGATGTAGTGCTCAAAACCCATCAGTGGTATCCGAGCCTATGATGTTTATTTCATGTATTTGATGTTTTACATGATTATTCAAAGCTGGAAATCGAAAAAACTCATATCTGGAGGCTAGACTCTCTGAGTCCATATATGGGCTCACCGAGTTCACTGGCAACTCGACGAGTCGGAGTATCAGATGCCAGATTTTTCGGGTTTTTGACCTATTTTGCTATGGGATAATTACCAAAAACGTTTTTCATTAATAAAAATCCAAATTTTATGAGTATTTGGTGATTATCCTTACCAAAATAGAAGATAATTGCCAAAATTAAGATAATTACTTGTTTTATAAGATAAATATTGATTATTTGTAATTTTGTTTTGAATTATCTTGTAAGAAATTGAAATTAGTTCAAATTTAGATAATTACCAATTATTTGATTAATTTAAATATTTGTAATTTGATATAGATAGTTTTGAAAAGTTTCAAAACTTGCCCTCAAGTTTTGAAATTTAAAATTTTTTATTAAAAGTTTAATTTTGATATATTAAAATTCTAAAACCCTAAGTTTTGAAAAGTTCAAATTACACCCTTATTGTTTTATTAAATTAATTAAGTGTATAATTAAAAGAGAGTTAATAAATTCATAATGATATGGTTTACATTTAATTAAATTAAAAGTGTAATTTATTAAGTTAGACCACTTACTTTTTTAAAAGTGTAAAATACACCCTTATATTATATATAACAGTAAAGGTCTAAATATTATATATGTATGAGTTAAGATGCTATTCTTACCATTAGTAGGCCTCATTCACGAAGCCGGTCTATAAGGGGGTATAAGGTTATGGCCTATAAAATGGTCGTTTAATCGGTGTCCACTCTCACCCACCGCTTCCTTGATTGGTGGAGGGTCGTTAGCCGAATGGGTAGGATAGGGCAAACCCTTTCCATTAAAAGTACAACGAATTATAAAGTAACTAAATGTTTTTACAAAATTCCCAATCTTAGTTACTTTAGGCAAAAGTGAATTTGATGCAATTCCATGAAATTACACTTTTTACCCTTGCTAAGACGTTAGTGGAGCGTGTGTTGTTAACCGGCGCACTAAATGGGCTCTAAGCAAAGGTGGAAAAGGGTAACTCGATATTTGTCATAGATCGATGGAGCGTGTGTGGCTAACCGGCACGTCGATTAGGTGACTGTAACATTGGGGGAACCATGTATATTTGCATGGTTATTCACACCATGTTTTGTGATCTTCGGCATCCCAGTCACAAAACGAGGGGCATATCGAGATTTAAACATACCGTTGAAAACTTCAATGAATCTCAAAGGATCTAGGGGTTTTCAATACATTTAAAACTTAATCTCTTTTTCATTTTTCATAGTGAAAAATTAGTTAATTGTTATTCACTTACCTTCAAATGTTCTGCATTTTGGATTGCGGCATCCCTCTTCCAAATTGTAGAATATTGTGTTGGGTCCTAACCTTAATATCTCATTTGGGAGTTTTATTAAGGACTCAATCAACCAACTAAATTGAATTTTCTCCCATTTTGTAGATGTCAAAGTATGACAACTATGGTCTTCCTAAATCCCTTGGAACAAGCTTTCCACATGAAGATGATATTCCACAATTCGATCGAGGAATAAGATATCATGCTTCACTTCCACCACCTCCTCGTATTGTTCTCCCTGACCCACAAGTTCGAAGGCTTGAAAAGTTCAAGATCACTCAAGCCCTTTTAGCAAGTAAACATGAAGAAGGAAAGTCAGTGTGTGCACATGTCTTAGAGATGAAGTTGTACATTGAAAGATTTAGAATGTTGGGAGTCGTTGTCTGTAAGAAGCTGGCTGTTGACTAGGTTTTTCAATCGCTTCCTGACTCATATAGTGAGTTCATAAGAGAGTACTATATGATAAACCACGACATAACCCTCATCGATCTCACATGTTTGCTTGTTGCTACTGAATCGACAATGATTTGGCGTACTAGGGAAGCAAAGTTGATTGGTAGATCTACCTTCCGTTTGCATGGACATAGGCAATGGCAACGAAAGGCATGCCATGCTCGAAAAGTTTGACCATAAGAGAAAGGCAAAGTCTAAGGTAGTTATGTGTGCTGTTCCAAAAAAGTCAATTTTTTATTGCCAAGAGAATGGGCATTGGAGACGAAGCTGCCCAATCAACCTGAAATATCTTGGAGATGGGAGAGTCAACATGTATGGCTCTACTTCAGGAAAAATCCAGTAACTAACTCTATAAGTTCCTATTTTTTTTATTCTTAATATATTATGTGATAAGATTATATTTTTTATGAATCGAATAAAAAAGAGGATGCTCAAAGGAAGAAGTGAGTGGAGTCTGATCACGAAGAAATGGATTTTGATCGCATGATTCGATGATCGGATTTTTTGGAGCTGCTACTTTTAGAGTTATGATAGATTTCTAGGAATATGTAATAGCATAGTTTTCATTTGAATTGCATTATAAGGACAAGTTTTTCCGCACCTTTTATATATATAATAAATTTTGATTTTTGTCATATTTATATTCCCTTTCAATGGCATGAATGAAAATTGATGTTTGTATATTTCTATTCTTAGCAATGTTCAAGTGGCTGTGATTCTTAGTTATGTTATTTATGGTAGTGTCATAATTGTCTAAGTAAGGAAACATTCTCATCACCCAAGTTTCAGTTGGAGAGAAGCTTGGAATCATATGATATGAGTCATGTGATGCATGGAAATCTTGGTACTTGGAAAACATTGAGACTAATTCCTTGACAAAAAGTCAAGTTAAGGACTAGGAGAACTGGTACACAATGTTGTGCACTAGTCAAGTCCACCACAAAGAATAATAAGATTATTCGTCATGATTTACTAAAAGTCTAGTAAATGTGGTTATGCTTACAAGATTAAGTATAATTCTGAATCATTGAAAAGTTTCAATGTATGGCAGAACGAATAAGAAAAATCAACTATGTAGAAAGATAAAAAGTTTCTCAAATCTAAGAAGAAGGGAGAGTACTTTTGTATCACGTTTTATGATCGTCTTGTTGATTATGAAACCATATCACAATTAATCCTCTAAGAGCATCTTAGTGCACTAGTATGGCTAAGAAGAGGAATCGGAAATTGTTGAAATCGCTAAATCAAAAGGATGAGTCAACTTCGTTCCAAAATCAAGTCTTAGAGTCATACTCCAAGATTGTGAATTGAGTGATACATCTTAAGAAGTTCTGACACACTCTTCAAATGTGAAGTAGAAAATAGTTTTTCTTACTCTTGCACGTTTAAAATTGGTAAATTGTGATGTCTTGGATGAGACAAAGACCAACTACCAATGTGTGTATTGTTTGTCTTGATAAGAATCCACACTAACTCTTGAATATTTGGTTGTCAAGATATGTTTTCTTGACAAAAGAATCTTATATGTCATGATGCCAGTGGGAGTCTTAAATATTTTGAAAAAGTTTCAAGAACTAATCAAGAGTAAATCTAGTATTAAACACTAGCACACGACTTAAGGTTTGTAACCTATCGTGTTGACAAATTCGTGTTTCTGTGTCGATCCAGTTGAGTTGATTATGCATACGAGTTCTACAAGTTCTTAATAGAATGCATAAGGCAAGCATGTTGTTCAATGAAAGTACATTGACTGGTATAGGTGAGCTGCTAAATAACTTGGAAGCAATGGTGGGAGCCTTGATGGCAAGAAATCAAGAATGAACAAGTTCTGTCCATAAGAGTTTGGATTTGTCACAAACATTATCTTATAATTATGGTTATGACAAATTTGCATGGATAGGAACACATACACCATAAAATCTAAGTGTCATGAGTTTTCTCTCCTTCATGAAAATGATTGTGAGGAAACGCTTTCACTAAGAGAGATTTTAAGGAGATAGCGATCATGTGAATTGCATTCTCAAATTTGATTATCCTTAAGGCATCCCTATTCATAGTTCGAATTGTGAGTTTTGGCGATTAGTCTGAATATTTCGGACTTGGTAATATAAGTTCTGAAATAGTTGAGACACACATGTAAGATATCTAAGGAAAGGTGTATGAGTTTGAGAAGCTTACATAAAGGCTTATCGAAGCATATCGTATTAGAAAAGATGAACTTTGGAAGTCAATATATGTTGTTTTCTAGATGTTTAGCTGATTTCTGAACACGTGTCAAAGCTAGTGGGAGCATAAATGGTATGTTGGAATGGATATAATTATCATGTTAGTGGGAGCATGATTATTATTTTAAGTGTTACAAGTTGGCAATATTAATTATAGAAAACAAAAATCTCACTTTGCAAAGTTGCAGAGGTGAAAATTTGTTTTGCTATAATTAAAGGAGAAAATGGTATACTTCGTTTCCAATCTAAAAGCTTAGATCAAGAAATTTTAATCAAATTTAGTCAAGAATATATTAACTGCATTCTCAAAAATTCGATTATGATTACGGCATCCCTCTTCATAGTTCGAATTGTGAGAACATGGCAAATAGAAATATTATGGCAAATGACTGATAAAGTATCATGTTGTTCTAAAATTTTTTGAATGCCTAGGGCATTAAGAGGGAAAAAGGGACTAGAACCAGATTTGACTAAAATAATTAAACAACTGTCAAGGACAATCTAAGGTTCGCCAAAGATTGGTCGCTTGTGGACATTTGGAAGTATAGTCATGGACGGAACATATTGACATTATTATGAATAGATAATATTCTATTTACAATGAGTTTTCATATGGCAAATATCGAAACGTTTCCTTATTGGGAGTTGGACGATAAGAATCTATGTCTAGATTAGAAACTTTTATGCAAGAAGGATGTTCAAAGGAATGTACTTCGAATGTGAGACTTCACATCTATGGGATTGTCTTGTGACAATCTCCAATAGAGTACTTTGTAATTTCATTGGCAAAATCTTAGTGACTTTGTGTGACAATAGTCAATTTCGGGTCAAGTAAAACTCAAACAAAGTCAACAAGTCAAACCGGACGACTCAATTAGCCCTTGTATATTAGGGTTTACATTGTGTAATTACTAAACAACTTGCTATTTTAATGAAAAAACCTCATTGGAAAATTCGTATGTTTGAATTTCCATAGTCGTGATAATTCTAAACATTAAACCAAAGCGATAAAACACTATTACACACTCATCGGGAGTGTGTAGGACACTAAAACATGGCTTAATGGGGTTACAGACCTCGCATTGCGAAGCCGGACACTCAAAAAGGTCACAAACGAAACCTCCCTCAATTATTTTCACTCTATCTCTTTCTATTTGAAATCTCTCCCAAATCTCTCTCAAAAGTTCCTGTAACTTTTTGTAATCATTCGGGTCATCCCAACACTTAACCGGGTCAAAAACGGCTTGAAACAAGGTAAAAACGAGAAAAATAGGCTCAAGGATCAGAAGCATAAGCCCCAGAACCGAAGGCCGAAGATCTAGCCTCAGATCCGAAGCCTAAGCCCCAAAACCGAAGGCTGAAGATCTAGCCTCAGATCCGAAGCCTAAGCCCCATAAACGAAGGCCGAAGATCTAGCCTTAGAATGTCGTTTTAGGCCAACTAGCTCATAGCATGGTTATAATAACTCACAGAAAGTATTAACAAACATAAGAATTTATGGGAATTTCATTGAATTCAAACGCGTTTATGTCGATTTAAACTTACATTATTTTCTATAAGTAAGGAAGGTTACTTATACATTTCGGTCTTTGGATATAAGACTACATTACACATTTTAAGGAAAATATCGGATTTTTCTAGAACAAACATGACATTTACAAGAGAAAGGATTTTATCAAGTTTTAAACAAAAGCTTATGAACTCACCAACCTTTGTATTGACACTTTTTTCAAACAACTTGTATTCTCAGGAAATCACTAAACAGGTAACCAGTGCATTTTGAGGATGGGACGTTAAGGCATCAACATTTCATATTTTGTCAACATCTTGTAATTGATTTGGAAACATGTAATTCATACAATGATGTAACTCTTTCAATTATATATATGTTGGTTGTGTTTGCTTAAATTACTATTGCAAATGTGGTTATGATACTATACATGAAGTCCTCCACCCCCGGACATTTCCGTCATCCTAGGTTTGGGGGTGTGGCACTTTGGCGCTGTGACATTACGAAAGGACCGTTACATAAAATGTTAGAATCAAACATATTCTAGTAGTGGTAATAATTTTGTATTCTTACACTAATGATTGGGATTATGAATTGTGAAATGAACATCATTGTAAATGTGCTCATTTGATTTATTTTACAAAGTAAGGACCATAAGTAAATATAGTGTGCATGCTTGGTGCATTGGACAACTGTTGTTATAATTCCAGTAAGAAGTTGATTACCTGAAACAACAAATAATGAGTAATCAATATGGTGATTAAATAAAATATTTTATTTATAGTCAAAGGTTTGTAGCCATATAGGATTAGTATTATTCTTGTGTTTCAATTTGCATGTTTTTACTTCCCAAATAATAAGATTATTCAAACCCTCCACAGTCGCTCATACTTTGGAAGTAGGTATGAATGAAGACTGTCGTGAATCCGTTTGTAGATTGTCTAAAGTGTTTAGACATAGCACAAGTTTGATGCAGATTTCATGAGTGTTGCATAAGATCAGAGTATTGGATTAAACCCATGCTTACTTGGATCGCTTCATGGATTTTATCATGAGTGATTGGTGAGACGATAATATCTTATATTCTTTAAACCGAGATGTGTGAGTTGTATTCTACAAGTCGGCTACACATTGATAATATGTAAATGCACCAGTAACTTGGTGTTATAAAACATATTGTTGTGTGTGATTTTATGAGGACGTACAAGCGAGCATTCGAGTCAAAGTTTATCCATTCCTTTTACCCAAAGTGGGATAAAAGCGATATATATGGGCCCCTCAATGATTTAATGATGACACCCTAAGCGCTTGGCCAAGCCGGGACTAAGTTGATGTGTTCAATTGTAGTCTGTTGTCAGTCGTCATAAATCGAAAATCTGGAAACAACACAAAGACTGAGATAATGATTATAATCCATGTCTCATGTCTATACGATATCTAGAATGGATGAATATATGATCGCTTATCTAAAGGACAGGTTACTAATAAGATCAGAGTTCGACAGAGTCTTTGAGAAGCTACATTGCTAATCGGAATGTACTTACATTATAGTTACTAGAATTATCCAAGTGGAAGACTGTTGGATTAGTGTCTAAGCCTATAACTATATTTGGTAGGTATTTGACCCGGTTGTGCATGGTCCTTTTGGGTTGCCTTCACCACAGCATATTGTTTAATTAATATTAGTCAAGAATTTATTAAGAATTAGTTTTGTGACTAAAAGACATTAATTAAATAAAGTGGACTTGAACTGTCAATTGTGTGATAGTTGAATATTGGGCTAATGGAATCCATAGAAGTTGGAGTGGTCGAAATCTATGGGGAAACCCATGAGATATCGTCCAAGGCTTCTAAGGATTGGGTTGCATAGAGCCTAAGCAGTAAGATTAGGGTTTCCTAGTTCAAAAACCTAATAGCCTCACTATATAAGGAACCCCCTAAGGCCCCAAAAACGTGGTGAACTGATTTCCCAAGGGTTCTTGGCCGTTTTGGTGCTCCACCTCCATATCATAAGTCATTCTCTTGCTCTTGGTGTTTGTGAGCCATTAGAGGTGTGACACTTGTACACTAAGCTTCTTGAAGATCAAAGAACTCTTGTAACCATTGTAAGGTAAGATCTAAACCCTAACTCATATGTTAAATCGTTTATTGTATGCTAGATCTAGGGTTTATGAGCTTTGGATGATTATTGCATATTCATTAGACAAACTAGGTCCAAAAGCTTTAGGGTTTGCATGTACAACATAGAATTGATGTAGTACTCAAAACCCATCATATATATTGTATGACCAATCCCGGTTGCTCTGGGGGGATCCAAATTCCTGCTAGTCGTTATTGATTGCTTCCCAAATGGATCGAAGTTGAACCGTTAGCCATGGTCACATGTAGGAAAATGATAAATTTCATGTGGAAGAATATCATCACATGATTCAGTACCCCCAGAGTCCTGATTAGTGACAACAGTACTCAATTCGAAGGTAGCTTTTTCAAAGAATGGTGTGAGGGGAAGCAAATCCATCGACGGTTTACCTTATTAACCCATCCTTAGGCCACAGGCCAGACTAAGGTATCAAACAAGATCATTTTCAACGGTCTCAAAAAGTGTTTGATGAAATCAAAAGCGGCCTGGGTCGAAGAACTACCATTAATAATTTGGTCGTATCGCACGACCTCAAGGTCCAGCACCGGAGAAACGCCTTTCAGCTTAATGTATGGCACGAAAGAAGTACTCCCGCTTGAAATCACAAGAATATCTTTACGAGTAATAGAGTTCGAGGCGAACAACAATGAGGTTGAACTTCGTCATAATCCAGACATACTCAACGAAAAGAACGAACCTGCACTGCTCTGCCAAGCGGCCTACAAGGCCCGCACCAAAAATTACTACAACCAACGTGTATGGGTAAAAAAAAAATTTAAGGTAGGAGAGTGGGTATTGCACAAGAACGATTCCTTCCACGCACAACCCCAAGGCAAGCTAAGCGTCGTTTGTGAAGGATCGTACAAAGTTATAGAGGTACACCAGAACATATCCTATTCCCTAGAAGTCGAGGACGGGAGACCATTCCCTCGCACCTAGAACGCATATAACATGCACCACTTTTATTCCTAGAGCACAGAGGAAAATACGATACAATTGGGGAAAGGGTAGCCTGATCGAACTCTGAATGAATAATCACACCCCAATAACTAGCCCAAGAACCAGGCCTTAGTTCGTATATAATGTACCCACTTCTTGTTATCATCAAACAATATTGATGCTCTACACATACTATCAGTAAAGTGATGCAAATTGACAACTATCAAAAAAACATGTTAGAACATATTTTCACAATTCAAGCTTGATATGATAAGAGGTTGTGCACGTTTAACAAATGGTAACAATGACTGATCATCCACATCATTTGATCGAAACCTTTGCGAGAATGAAACAATATGCATCAAAGGTTCATAACATTTCTCTAAACATGTCAATCCGGCCCAAAAGGCTATGAGCCTCGACCATGGTATGAATAAAGGCTTCAAAGGCTCATAACCTTTCCCTTATAACAAACAATACCTAAGTCCTAAAACCCTCGAGTTAACGATCTCAAGTTGACTTAGATGGTTAATTCGGAGTGCAACTCCTCAAGGCCCGTGACTTAGAGCAAATTCCCAATGGGGTAGTCAATAAGCTTTAGCCAAAAATGGCACCCCGACATGACGAGCTAGCCAAAGCTCAAAACTAAAATCTAACTAAAATGCTTTGGCCTGCAAATAGAATCCCACAACTCGAAAAGAGGA
Organism: Lactuca saligna; assembly: GCF_052625555.1. Taxonomy (NCBI): domain Eukaryota; kingdom Viridiplantae; phylum Streptophyta; class Magnoliopsida; order Asterales; family Asteraceae; genus Lactuca; species Lactuca saligna. The sequence continues at coordinate 206,667,826 of NC_136424.1, read as the reverse complement.
CGTGCCTCAAGTACCCAGCACGAATACTGAGAATGGACTTAAGGGGACTTAGACAAGCAAGGACTCTAGAGTTGCAGATTGAGCAGATAGCTCAGTTGTCAACCCAGTCAAGCCCTAAGGCCAACATAAACCTTAGGAAATGATTACTTAATTAAGAAAAGAAACGGACATACACCGGTGGCAAAAACAAACTACCGGAAATGGAGGCAAGACAACCTCTTAAACAAACGCAATGCCATAAAAACAAAAGATAAATATGTATTGTCCACCAGGTGTTCCCTAGACTTACATGAAGATCACAGACAAGCTAATATAATTATATATTAAAAAAAATATGTGGTTCAAGGAAAAGAAGAGTCAACTGCCAGGAGGAGCAGGGGAAGGTCTGACGTCCCCCAGATATCCCGTCGGAGGACGTTCCACCACCGGATGATCCAAACAGAGCTGGAGGAGCCCCGCCAAGTCTTACTCACCAAGGCAGAGCTACGAAGAAAAATTTGTCTCTAAGAACGCCTTTATGGCAGCATGCATCACATGCGCTGACTGTGCCACAACACCCCACTCCGTCAGATCAATTTTTCTGGTAGCCAATTGCTTCCACACCGCCTGCTTACCGCTCTCAATACCGGCGGCCATGTATGTCACCTTCAAGCGCTGAACCCCAAGTGAAAATTCATCACTATCAATGAGTTGGTCATCTATTCGGACCACCCCCTCTTGTAGGATCCATGACAAATCCTCCTCCAAGGCTCTCCTTGTCGAGGCCTCGACCGCCAGCTGTTCACTTTGTTGTCTCATACGCACTTCCAGTGCTTCCTTCCCCACCACCAGATCTCGCACTTGTTGTGATAAACGCCCTACCTCCGCATCCAAGCTAGTTACCTGGTCTTCAGTATCAGACTTCTCTCCAGCTGGAACAATGTAACACTCCTCAAACTTGCATCTCTCATCCTCAATGAGCCACACTTTCTCTCTAAGATCATCATGTCCTATCTTGACCGCAGCTAACTCTACCAGTTGGCACCTAAATAGCTAGGATGACATACCGCCACCAAATACGGAGCTACGTGGGCCACATCATATTAGAGATCAGTTGCCATATTGGAATTAGAAAAAAGCTCCAGTGACTCCAATGTGGTTAGAGGAAATCATGAAGACACCATTCATGAGCACTGGAAGGTTGCGTCAATAGAGACCCGAGAGTGAGATACCACTCTACGCGATACACACCATCACTTCCCAGTTATGTAAACAAGACACCAGAGACGACACTGCCAGGAGGTGGAACCAAACAAAAACTAGAGGCAACTCTAGAACTGGCCACAGACTTTTTACCAAGACCGCCATCACCTAAATCGACTTCATCCCTTGTTCCATTTTCTGTTCACTGATGTGAAACAATCGTTCCTTGTTCCACTCTCTCCGACTGGCATCAAGCATCATCATCAAGAATTTCTATCACATTAGGCAAACGTCCATGCAAGAAATCAATATTATGTTTCTTGCACAATCGGCCACTAGTCGTGCTAGCCCCAACATCATCCACAAGCACAGAATCTACCCAAGTTGTGCGTCGATTAATGGTGGCCCGACTGCCACCAGCAGACTCGCCCTTCGCCGTCCATTCCCTGTCAAAACAAAATGAAGGATCACCATGGGAACCAGCAGCTACACCTATAATCAACAGACCAGAGACGACTCAAGCCCCAAACCCTTCGTGCACAGCAACAAAATGAATGTTCAAAACAAACACACAAGTAGCGCCAACCTCCACCAAAGGGACATCGTGATACTAAAGGTCACTCTTAAACTTCCCACACAACACTCTCTCGAGGGACAAAACCCTCTCAACACCTACAAATGAAAAAACAAGCATCCAATTAAAAATCTCCTCCCCAAGGAAAGCTCCCTAAAGCGGAAAAAAAAGGAGGGTAGGGAAAACGGCACATACCATTTTTTGACACGTAAAATTGAGGCATCGTCCTTTAGGCTCGCCAAGCAGCACTCATTCCTGCCGCGGCCAGGATGCAATCTTTCTAATCTTCCCTGATTAAGCATATCCCCTTCAACGCTTCAACTACAAGCAAACTAGCACCAAACACCTAATGTGCCCGATCCGAGGAGATGGTCACGCGAGGGTATCCAGGACCAATCAGATCGCTGTTAACCCACAACCATCAATCCTTCTTGTTGTTTCGAGGAGCCCTCTGGTTAAAAAAACACATGAGTATTGCGCTGCTAAGAGAAAGTATGTATGCCAGACTAGGTAGATGAGTTGAAGAAAAACTAGCAGGGACGGAGTTGAGGAAGTACACCCAGGGCTTGGCAGGCCAACTCGAACCCAACAATCTTTTTAATTGTATTAGGGGTTAGGTCATCTATAGAGAAGCCATACTCATGCATAACCTTATCAAATAAATCTGATATTGGCAGACAAAGCCCCGCTTCAAAAATCGACATAAGGACTCCAACCTTCCCTGTCGGCAGCTCGTAGAAAATAGCCCTTCCTTCGGAAATTGTACTCCGTGTTTAGGCATGAACCCAAACTAGAATTGAAGAGACTTAAACTCTTCCTGTGTCAGGTCGCTCCCAGATCTCATGTAACATCCCGAGTTCAGGGGTGCAAAGTTCAGGGTTCAAAGTGAAAATGTGAATGATCAACTTGGCGAGTCCATGGGTAGACTCGGCGAGTAGGGTCGCGATTCTGGTTGCATGTCTAGTGGCCAACTCGGCAAGTCGGTGGCTGGACTCGGCGAGTTGGTGCTGTGTGGAGAAAACCCTAATCCCAGGGATTTGGCCCTATATAAAGGACATAATACCCTCTCCCTAGCCTCTTTGCTCTCCCTTGAAGTCTAGAAACCCTAATATTCGTTGTAAGAGAATTAGAGAACATTTGGATCTTGAAGGAGTGTTTGTTGAAGAGATCTTTGAAGATTAAGAGACTTGGAGAAAGGGGCTTTTCAAGGTTTTGATTTATTCTTCTGTTGAAGCCCTCTTTTGAGGTAATGATTCATTGCTTGAGCTGTTATCCATCTAGATCTATCATTTGTGTGATTTTTGGGTGTATATCTAGTGCTATCTTGAGTTTGGAGGTTAGATATGAGGTTGCTACCTCAAATCTAAAATAGTGATGATCCAAAAGAGCATAAAGTCCCTGTTCAAGAGCTATTGATGAAATATTTTAGCCCCAAACCTTTGCCGAATAGTGTATTATGCTTAGATCTCCTTGGATTCACATAAAGTTTGCCACTTTACGTGATGGATGACTTGTATAAGAGTAGATCTATGGATTGGAGACCCTGTATGGCTTGGAAAGCCTCTATATGGGTTAAGAGCTAGTGGTACTCGGCGAGTCACATGGGTGTACTCGACGAGTTGCATGAAGATATGAAGAAACTTGGCGAGTTGGAAGAACAACTTAGTGAGTTGGTTGAAGATAGCCTTGGACTCGACGAGTCTGTTCTTGGACTCAGCGAGTCTGGTCTTGAGGTCCTAACCTTTTATGGTTAAGCTGAGAATTGGTGAGTCAAGGGATGACTCAGTGAGTTGAATACGATTTGACTCAGAGTTGTGGGACTCAGCGAGTCTTGAGGCGACTCGTCGAGTTGAGTCGTGTTATGGGAGTTTCAGAGCATGGGGACTCAACGAGTCAGTGGGTGGACTCGGCGAGTAGAGTCAGTCAGGAGGGTGGGCTTTAGCTGAGGACTTTGACTTTGACCAATAGTTAACCAGATGACTTCTAGGGGTATTTTGGTTGTTATTGGTATTTATTGGTTTCGGTGATTCAGTGGTGGAGTTCGTGTCGGTGGTCAGAGCAGCGTGATCTTGTTCTTCAGTCGGCAATAGCAGGTGAGTCTTCTCACTATACTTTACCTTGAGTGGTAATTAGAGTTATGTGACAGAGTTATTGTATGCTATCTATGCTATGTGTGGCACTACATTATTTCTATATGATTTATGTTGTGTGTATATCAGAGTTAGGACCAGAAGGTCCACAGAGCTAGGACCAGAGGATCTACAGAGTTAGATTTACAGTTATGTGCCAGTGTAATTATATGATATTTATTTTCTGAGATTTATTGTGATATGTGATATGCATGATTCTGAGTTATAAGAGTTAGGACCTTTGGGTCCATAGAGTTAGGACCAGAGGGTCTACAGAGAGTTGGGACTAGAGGGTCCCACTGAGACACACAGACCAGAGGGTCAATAGAGTTATAGCCTTGAGTGGCTAATATGTGTTAGAGTGGTATTTTGCGGAACTCACTAAGCTTCGTGCTTACATTGTTTGTGTTATGTGTTTTAGATTTCTCAGGTTCACGGGACGGCACCGGCTCGATTGTACACACCGGGGGAAGCGTTTATTTGAGGATCATGGTTTATTAATTGATTGAATAAAAGAGTTATGCATTGTAAATTAAACAAATGGGATTTTTATGAAAAGCGTTAAAGAGATAAACTATTTTAATTTTCAAAATTTGTTTGAAAAATTACGGTGTTACATCTCATGGACGTCATCATAGACCCCGAATAAAAAACGGTAAGGAAAGAATATCACAAACAAGAAGGGTAAGACAATTGAAGCATAGGAGATACAAAAGAAAAAAATTGCCCCTAATAAAGGGGAATTTTAAATGTAAAATGAAAGAATCGAACTCTTATCGCAATAAAAACCATCCGTGCAGAACGGCTCTGTCGCATCAACGGACATCAGAGCCATCCCCACCAGACGTGTACCCTGATCAAGGATAGAATAAATCAGCTACATAATCTGAATGTAAAAGTCTACTAGCCTAGGGGACTTGTTAATGTATCCCTCCAGGAATACGCCAAAGACAATGGAGTGGTTATCTAAAGGACGACCTAGCTAACAGTCGTTGCCCAGCATAAGTGCTACGCCCAGGACCTCGCCCTCATGGCCTTGTGCTTAGGCCCCGACGTCCTAACACCAAGTCCTACAACATGCCAAAATAGTACCAAATTGATCCCCATAATGACAGTTGTAGTGCTCAGATCGCCGCTTCTCAGTAACTCTGCACCAATAGTGGATAACCACTAGTGGTGCATGACCCACAGTAGGATGCCTCCACATCCTAACAGTACAAACTGTCACACCCCAAAACCAATAACGGTGGAAACATTCTAGGGTGGAGGACATCATGTAAAGTATCACAACAGTGTAAAGTAGTAAACAATCAACAACATCATCCATTGCATTAATAGTAAGATTTTAATACATGTGTGTTATTTCATAGAAAAAGACATGAAAATAAGTAATCAAAATAAAATATGAGTCTTGACTGCTCCGTCTTCTCAAAACGTAGTCATCGTACCTATCTACTGGTGACCTGAGAATACAAGTTATTTTGAAAGCATAGATCAGCATAAAAGTTGGTGAGTTCATAAGTATTTAATGTCATTGTTTGTATGAAAATTTTTGTAAGTGTTTGATGTATAAGTTTGTAAATGTTTGCAGTAAATGTTTGTATAAGTTTGAAGAAAATGTTTATAAATGTACAATGTAAATGTTTGTATAAGTAAATGTATCTCCTAGAAAATCATATATTTTCTACTAAAAGTAGCCTTCTACCAAGGCATCAAAGTTCTACATGTTTGTTTGTTGTAAAAGTGTGTATTCTTCCCAAGTGTGACTATCATTAACAAAATATAGTTTATACATTACCGATTATGTGAGAAGATCACAAAATGAATGCAATGGGGAAAATATTAAAGTATTGTAGTACTGTATTACAGTAACCACTGTTGTACTTATTATCTTAAATCGATTGTTTAAGGTATAATGTGATGACTAATTCCTATACTAAACGTTCTCCCTGTCAAAAGATTCTGGGAACCAAACACGACTTGGCAAACCGGTGGTTGCATCGTGAAGATCCACATTAAAGTTATATGATCATGTATACCCAATTTAACTATCACCTTTTGTTTAGAACAATGAGTTAGTGATTCATTGGTATAATTAGATCTTGTAGTTGTTGTATGCTTTAGCATCTTAGTATGTATTGTTTCTCGTTATAGTACTCTTTATCTATTTCTCATCATAGTATAGTTGTATAGTTTCTCATAATAGTATCATTGTATAGTTTCTCATCATAGTATAGTTGTATAGTTTCTCATAATAGTATCGTTGTATAGTTTCTCATCATAGTATAGTTGTATAGTTTCTCATCATAGTATAGTTGTATAGTTTCTCATAATAGTATCGTTGTATAGTTTTTCATCATAGTATAGTTGTATAGTTTCTCATCATAGTATAGTTGTATAGTTTCTCATCATAGTATAGTTGTATAGTTTCTCATCATAGTATAGTTGTATAGTTTCTCATCATAGTATAGTTGTATAGTTTCTAATAATAGTAAGTAGTGAATCATGAATGAACTGAATCTTTGTATGCTTCATTGGACTAGAAGTAGTAAGTAGTATAACCCTAAACTATACCTATTATAGTTTACTAGTAGACTTGTTTGTATGACTGAATGTATTGAAATGAGATAAAAGTCTTTATATCTATACATATATACATAATACACAACTAAGGGTTCAACGACACTCGGACAAACAACCAGGTACTCTAAGTCTACAACCAAACAAGGAACAAGAAGTAAAGTGAGTTATCAATCCTAAGTCCTTCATACCTTATTTATATAACTATATATGTATTAGACATGGTTTTAACAATATATAAGTTTGAAAATTGTAAAAGAAAGGTTTGGTATACAAAAGTGAATTTGATAAAGAGTTTGACATGTAAAATAGTTTGATAAGCAGTTTGAAGTCATATGTTTGGTAAAACAGTTTGAAAGTATATTAAATCCATTGATTGATAGTTATTAATCACATGTGATTGATATAATAACTATGATATTCAACTTGTATTCCCCCCGTAAAACCATTTAAAATCATTTAAAAGGTTGGTTAAGTGGGTATGAACTCACTTGTCGTGAGTGGATTGGATGGAAGTGTCAGACAAGGTGCTAGGTGTCAAGTGAAGACTTGAAAACACACAATGATCCTAAATAACATATAATAACACATATATGTATCCAATTAGTCATTTAACAACTAATTAACTAAGTTAAGACACCCTAGGACATGAAAACACTTTGATTCAAGTGCTACAGGTACCAAAGGGTTGCATCTAAAGGTTGTATGGTATGGCATTGGAGTTTATGGCCTAAGGACCACACTTAATGGAGTTTATGGCCTAAGGTCATTTACCCCATGATGTTATGGCCATAAACTCATGGTACTAAGTTCCATTTGGTGATTTAAGGTCTTATAAGTCAAGAGTAAGCATTCTATGATCAAGTCCAAGCCTTAGGAAGCATTAGAGGCACAATATCACCACATTATAGAGTTTACGGTCTAAGGACCATTTCCTTTTGATTTTACGGCCGTAAACCCTATGGGTACTTGGTTTCTTTGATGTTTAACATCCTAAACACTTCAAGGAAGTGACCTAGACTAGTGTCCAAGGCTTAGGAAGGAACTAGGGTGCATTTTGCCCCACTTATAAGGGTTTACGGCCCAAGAACATGTATTGGCCGTAAACACCTTTGATCTTGTGTTTCTTTTTAATTTCTAAATGTAAACAAGTTCATTCCAAGCACACAATAAGCTAGTACAAGTGTAGTTACGTTATAGGAGCTTGAATGGTCGGTTTTGGCCAAGAACATTAGTGTATGTTCTTGGTGTTCTTGGTGAAACATAAAGATCAATGAAAACATGATTTTTGTTGATGAAATCATGAGAGAATGCTAGGTTAAGAGGTGTATCAACAAGTCAAGGAAGAATACTTACTAGCTTTGAAGATCTAGGAATGGAATGTGGATGATACTTAAGAGCAAACCCGAGTTCTAGGCTTGAAATGGAAAGAATGAATCAAAATGGCTAAGTTTTTCTTATATAGGCATGGAGTTTATGGCCCCCATACCATTTGGGCCGTAAACTCCAAACTCTTGGAGTTTTGGAACTTAAATGTTGCACACTTTACCCTAAAGTATCCTCTCTCCAGTTATCTCTTGCATTACTAGGCTTTAGAATACTCAAACTGCCTTTAAACTAGCTAAAAATTAGCAGAAGGTATTTAACTTTTAATTGAAGTGCTTGACTGTACAGGATAGAAAATTTTAGGTTGTCACACAAACAAAGTAGAAGGTGTTGTCGGGCACATGCTTCCATCAACAACATGTATAAAAGGAACCATTCTCCTCCGAGATAAGGGATCGCCTCTTTCACTATCTCAAACTAAACCCTAATTCTCTCATACAACTTCTGACTAGACCGTCGGAGTCTCGTTCTAGGACCCTCTCTCGGACGACTAAGTGGTTCTTTCTTTACTGTGATTCTCATGCTTAAATCAGGCAGAACAACCAGTAACGGCGTTAAGCTGAAGGACATATCACAACACCCCCCCCCCCTTCTACTCATACTCTAAAAAAAACCTTCCCCAAGTAAGACGCACGACCTATATGCGATGTTTCGGTTCCTTCCATTGATTATGCCATCTCTGGCCTCCACTGCCGTAAATTTATCATCATATCCGGATTTCTTCACCATGGTCTTATTCTTCGTTGTCTACTACTCGCTAACTTGTTGTCGCATTCGTTGTCGTCGGCGAATCCCTTAACCATCGTTGGTGTCGACTTTCTCCACCATTGTCACATTTTATTGCCATCACTTCCAACGAAGGTACAAAACTCCAAACAAAATACCTTCTCCAATTTCTTCTATTCTTCATCTTATGAATATATACATGTTTTGTTCATCTTAATATCTGTACAAACAACAAAATACAATGGTTTTGTCCTTATGGTGTTTTATGTAATTATTATGACAAATTTAAATCTTTTTCATTAACAATCCTTATATGATTTCAATCTTAGTGAATTTACAATGGGTACTATCTTTATTATATGTATTTATGAAAATTTTATGACATATTTACAATTTTTTTTATTAATGAGCCTTATATGATCTCAATCTCACTAAATTTACAGTGTGAATTGTCTCTATTTTATGGTTATAGTATTGTTGTAACATCTGGATTTTTACCAGGTATCTTGTAAGTTAAATTTTGATATGTTGTGAGAGGGACTCGGCGAGTTGGAGCTCAGACTCGCCGAGTAGGGACGTGGAATTGATCGTTGGTGCGCGCTTGGACTCGGCGAGTCCAGGGTATGGACTCGGCGAGTCTGCGCTGTGTAATGAAACCCTAAATCTCCGGGTTTGAGGCCTATTTAAAGGGCCTTATGGCCGTCATTTGTGCTCACCCAACCCCCAGAGAGTGTCCCTAGAGTTCTTGAGCGTTTTGTGAAGGAAAGAGAGCCATTCTTGATCTTGTGTGTGTTGTTTAGCAAGAAGAAGAAGACCCTAGGCAAGAGGAAGCAAAGGAGGCTGCCATTTCGTGGACTTGGAGCTTAGATCATCACTCTAGAGGTATTATTTCGGACCATTTTCTGTTTAGTAAAGATTGATGCAATTTAGGGTTTAATGTGGTCATTTATGGGGTGATTTGGTGCTCATTAGTTCCCTCTTTGAGTTGAGACCATGCATCTGGATCCATAGAGGTCCAGAGGGCCTCACTCACCAAGCTTTATGGGGGACAATAGAGTCCTTGACCTTGTGTTGTTGTATTTGAGTCTAAAACATCATATATATGGTCACATAGAGGTTGTATGTGCATCAAGATTGTGACTTTACGTGCTAAATAAGCTTGGAGGGACTGGATCTATGGATTAATGGACTGGATCTGACCTTTAGAGCAAGATTGAGTCAGTGCATGGCACGGACTCGCCGAGTCCGAAGAACAGACTCGGCGAGTACCATGAATGTTGCCCGACCACTCAGCGAGTGGCCTCACCAAGTTGGGAAGGGTGAACTCAGTGAGTCAAAGGGGGAGTCAGGATGGACAGGTGGACCGAGTCAAACTGGACTCGTCGAGTTGTTCTTGAGACTCGGCGAGTTGAGTCGTGGTGGCCCCACAACTCGTGCCAGGTGGAACTCGTCGAGCTGAGGGAAATGCTCGACGTGTCAAGGGAGGGTTCCAGGGAAATTGGTGCATGCGCTCAGACTCGCCGAGTCGCTATAGTGCACTCGCCGAGTCCGGTCAAAGTTGACCATTGACCGTTGACCAGCGTTGACCTAGATTGACTTGTTAAGTGTGGTCAACCCCAGTTGGGAAAGTGTTAATTAGAGATATATTGTGCTATAGGGGGACTACAGCTCGGCAGATCGAGTGTTTAGCGATTTCAGGGTTACGATTTACCGAGACGCGCGAGGTGAGTCTTCTCACTATACTTTACCTTGAGTAGGTAACCAGAGCTATGTGATAGAGTATTTTATGCTATGTATGCTATGTGTTGTACTGCATGATTTCTATGTGATTTATGTGGTGCATGTTTATCAGAGTTAGAACCTGAGGGTTCACAGAGTTTGGGTGCACGGACCCACAGAGTTATAGCCTAGAGTGGCTAATATGTGTTGTATATGGTATTTTGGGGAACTCACTAAGCCTTGTGCTTACAGTGTTGATGTTATTTGTTTCAGGAACTAGTGACGATCGCGGGAAGGCGCCGGCTTGATCCGTACACACACACGTTGGAGCTTGACATTTTGATCTTGGGATTTTGTACTGTTTTGTTGAACAATTAAAATGGTTGTTTTATGAATATTGACGGAATTATGTTTTTATAAAAGTCGAAAAATTGGTTTGAAATTTTCGGTGTTACAAATTGGTATCAGAGCCTTGGTTTGAGGGATTCGGGTACACCTTCGGGGGTATTTGAACTCAAACTGAGGAATTAAAGAGATATTTTCAAAATAAAACCAAAAATTTTCTAAGAGTAAAGGATTTTCCAGGAAGAGACGTGTGTACGATCAGTCAGCGCCCGAACGGTGAATTCCCAAAGTATCTTTTGTTATGTGATAATTATTAATGTGATGTGTTTGCATGCTAGAGTAGGCTAGGTACTGCTAATAGGACTAGAGTGGCCTGTTTTTGTGATGCCTTAGCTTAGGGAATGGTGAGCTGCTATGAGACGCTGAGAGTAATTAGGTAGCAGCTAGGGCTTTGTGTGAGACCTGTTACAGAGTGATTTAAGTATAATAGAGTACTTGGGGACTGGGATCTGAAGAGGACAATTTGGGGTGTGTACTGAGACGGTGCGAACAGTAGTATTGGGCCCGTACTACTAAAAGCACCGGTGCGGTACACAGTCCAAATAAGAATCTTGGGATGCTAAGAATCAAGGAGGGGTGGATTGTGGAATGTAAGAGCGTTTGAGTGAAATTCTAATTATCGCATGTTGTATTTCAGAGGTTGATCATGGTGAGGACACGTCATATGCCAGAGGATGCCGGAGCTAGTGATGAGGAGATTCGACAGATCATTCACGAGGAGGTGGCTGCGGTCATCAGAGTTGAGATACCAGAGATGTTCGGGTCTATTAAGACCGCTTTGATTGAGACGTTTGACGAGCGCTATGCCGCTCTTTCTGAGGCTGCGGTTGCAGCGGCTACCGCAGCGATTGCTGCGGCAAGGCCCCAGGGAGGTGATGCGATGTTGTTTAGGGAGTTCAGCAACACCAAGCCACCAGAGTTTGATGGTACGTAGGATCCGGTGGCAGCTATGAGGTGGATATCTGATATGGAGGGATGCTTCTTCACTTGCTCGTCCCCTGAGCATTTGAAGGTTCGGTTCGCGCTGAACCAGCTTCGCTTGGGAGCGAAGGACTGGTGGAAGTTTGTGACTGCGCACTTCACACCGACTGAGCTTTCGGCAGTGACCTGGGAGAGGTTCACTACCATGTTCCGAGATGAGTACGTTCCTCAGGTGGAGAGGGAACGTCTGGCGCAGGAGTTTCTGACCCTCAAGCAGGGTACCGAGTCAGTTACAGCGATTACGAGGATGTTTCATGAGAGGGCGATGTTCTGCCCTGAGCACGTGTCCACCGAGCAAGCACGTATGAGCCGTTACCTGAGCATTCTAAGGTGGGATATTCGGGAGTTCGCTGCGAACTCCTCGTACCAGACATTTGCCGAGCTTCAGGCGAATGCTCGGAAGAGGGAGATTGAGCTTGAGACTCAGGCCAGGGAGGAGGCGGAGTCTCTGGGGAGGGATCGGCGGCCGACACAGTCCCAGCCGGCAGCCAAGCGGGCCAAGCCCGCTGATCCCAGGCCCGGGAGCCAGAAGGGCCGCACTTGTGGGAAGTGCGGCAAGGGTCACGATGGAGTCTGTCGGGCAGGGTCTTGCTACAAATGTGGCAAGGAGGGGCATATGGCTAAGGACTGCCCCAAGGGATTTGCAGTGTGCTTCCACTGTAACCAGACCGGACACCGGAAGGCGGAGTGTCCGCTGCTGCGCAGGGCATCTCAGGGGTCTGCTCCCGCCGCCATCAGAGCTGCTGCTACAGAGAGTCGGCCCGTGAAGGCCGAGGCACCGAGGGCTCGGGGAAGAGCCTTCCAGCTGACTGCGGAAGAGGTCCGCGCTGCGCCCGACGTTGTGGCTGGTATGTTTCCTTTTCATTATTTATTTACGGTGTTAAGATATTATGCTTATATTATGCTATGCATAGGTACCTTCCTTGTGAATTCTGTACCTGCTTTAGTGTTATTTGACTCGGGTGCGAGTCGATCTTTTGTGTCTTTGGCATTTGGTCAGCGTATCAGTGTTAGTCGCGGGACATTGAGTCGGCCCCTGCGGGTTTCCATAGCCACCGACAGAGTGATTTGTGCTACTGAGGTCTTCCGGGGATGTGTATTGGAGATATTCGGAGTTGAGTTTCCGATCGACCTGATTCCGATTGCGATGGGTGATGTATGTGTTATAGTGGGCATGGATTGGTTGAGCCGATTCGGTGCGGTTATCGATTGCGAGCGTCAGCTGGTGACTATACGAGATCCTAGTGGGGGAGTTCTTTCGGTGTACGGCGAGGGTACACGTTCTGGATCGGCCTTTTGTTCGGCTGCTAGGGCGAGGCAGTGTTTACAGCAGGGCTGTAAGGGTTATGTAGCGTATGTGATGGATACGCGAGTGATCTCAGAGAGACCGAGCTCTGTGGATGCAGTTCCGGTGGTGCGTGAGTTTCCTGACGTGTTTCCTGAAGAGTTACCAGGTGTGCCTCCTGTGAGGCAAGTGGAGTTTGGCATCGATTTGGTTCCTGGAGCCGCGCCTCTTGCTAAAGTGTCGTATCGCCTTGCGCCTCCAGAGATGCAGGAGTTATCCTCGCAACTTCAGGAGTTGCTGGGGAAGGGGTTTATTCGGCCGAGTAGCTCGCCGTGGGGAGCACCCATCCTGTTTGTGAAGAAGAAGGATGGCTCGCATCGCATGTGTATTGATTACCGGGAATTGAATAAGCTGACGGTCAAGAACCGTTACCCGCTGCCGAGGATCGACGATTTATTCGATCAGCTACAGGGAGCATCTTGGTTCTCCAAGATTGATTTGAGGTCGGGCTATCATCAGGTGAGAGTGCGGGACGAGGACGTCCAGAAGACAGCATTCAGGACGCGTTATGGGCATTATGAGTTTGTGGTGATGCCTTTTGGGCTCACCAATGCCCCGGCTGTGTTCATGGACCTCATGAACAGGGTATGTCGGCCGATGTTAGATCGGTCGGTGATTGTATTCATTGATGACATTCTGGTATATTCGAGATCTAGAGAGCAGCACGAGGAGCATTTGAGGGAGGTTCTTGGAGTTTTGAGATCGGAGAAACTTTTCGCAAAGTTTTCCAAGTGCGATTTCTGGTTGCGGGAGGTCCAGTTTCTGGGACATCTCGTTAACCAGAAGGGGATATTGGTCGATCCGGCCAAGGTTGACGCGGTAATGAGGTGGGAGGTGCCAAGGTCACCTTCTGAGATCCGGAGTTTCCTTGGGTTGGCAGGGTATTACCGGAGGTTTATTAAGGATTTCTCCAAGATTGCGGTTCCACTCACCAGATTGACCCGGAAGGGTGTTACATTTTCATGGGGTCCCGAGCAGCAGGCCTCCTTTGAGACGCTTCGCCAGAGGTTGTGTGAAGCACCGGTATTAGCTCTTCCGGAAGGAATGGAAGGGTTTGTGGTATTCTGTGATGCATCGATTCTAGGACTGGGAGCAGTTTTGATGCAGAAGGGTCATGTGATAGCATATGCATCGAGGCAGTTGAAGCCTCACGAGACGAGGTACCCCACACATGATTTGGAGTTGGGGGCAGTGGTGTTCGCCCTCAAGATTTGGCGGCACTACTTGTATGGGGTTCGTTGTACGATTTACACTGACCATAAGAGTTTGAAGTACTTGATGGATCAGCCTAACCTAAATATGCGGCAGAGAAGATGGTTAGACGTGGTCAAGGATTATGATTGCGAGATCTTGTACCACCCGGGCAAGGCTAATGTGGTAGCCGACGCATTGAGTCTGAGGGCGGAGAGTACTCCACTGCGAGATGTATGTTTGAGATTGACCGTGATAGCTCCAGTTCTAGACGCCATTCGTGGGGCTCAGGCCGAGGCCGTGCATCCGGAGATGCAGAAGAGAGAGCGGGTTGTTGGGTTGGTTTCTGAGTTTATATCGGATAGTCGAGGCCTTATGACTTATCAGGGCAGGATCTGGGTACCGTTTGTGGGCGGTACACGTGCTACGTTGATGGAGGAGGCTCATAGATCGAAATTTTCAATCCATCCCGGGGCCACGAAGATGTATTTGGACCTAAGAAAGGAGTATTGGTGGCCTTGTATGAAGAGGGACGTAGCATGGTTTGTCGAGAGGTGTTTGACCTGTCGAAGGGTAAAGGCCGAACACCAGAGACCGCATGGCAAGTTGCAGCCATTGGAGGTTCCCGAGTGGAAGTGGGAATAGATCACTATGGACTTTATCACCAAATTGCCGAGGACTGCCAGAGGAGTTGATGCAATTTGGGTGATTGTGGATAGGTTGACAAAGAGCGCTCACTTTCTTGCCATCAGTGAGAGTTCTTCGGCGGAGAAGTTGGCGGAGATTTACGTGAGGGAGGTTGTATCTCGGCATGGGGTGCCAATCTCGATTGTTTCAGACCGCGATGTGCGTTTCACTTCCCGTTTTTGGAAGAAATTTCATGTGGAGTTGGGTACTAAGCTGCATTTTAGTATCGCATACCACCCCCAGACCGACGGTCAGAGTGAGCGGACGATACAGACACTCGAGGACATGCTTCGAGCTTGTGTATTGGACTTTGGGGGTAGTTGGGACACGCATTTGCCTTTGGCGGAGTTTTCCTACAATAACAGCTATCATTCGAGCATTGGTATGCCGCCCTTTGAGCTGTTGTATGGTAGGAGGTGTCGGACTCCCATATGTTGGGGAGAGGTTGGGCAAAGGGTAATGGGAAGTACAGAGATCGTGAATCAGACGACAGAGCAGATACAGCTGGTCAGGCAGAGGCTACTGACCGCTCAGAGCCGACAGAAGAGTTACGCGGATAGACGTCGGTCCGAGCTGGAATTTCAGGTCGGCGACTTTGTTCTCCTGAAGGTTTCTCCTTGGAAAGGAGTGATCCGGTTCAGGAAGAGGGGCAAATTGGGGCCCTGGTTTATTGGCCCATTTCGTGTGATTGCCAGGGTAGGCCGGGTAGCCTATCGGCTGGAGTTACCAGCAAAGTTGGGGCAGATTCACAACACTTTTCATGTATCGCAGTTGAGGAAATGTATAGCCGATGAGTCGGCAGTGGTTCCACTAGAGGATATTCAGGTAGATGCGAGCCTGAATTATGCGGAGAGACCAGTGGCTATTAGGGATTGGAAGATCAAGATTTTGAGGAACAAGGAGGTACCTCTGGTATTGGTTCAGTGGCAACATCGGAAGGGATCCGAGATGACCTGGGAGCCGAAGGGTATGATGCGGGAGCAGCATCCGGAGCTGTTTTAAAGCGGGACTTCGAGGGCGAAGTCCAGTTCTAGTGGGGGAGAGTTGTAACATCCGGATTTTTACCTGGTATCTTGTAAGTTAAATTTTGATATGTTGTGAGAGGGACTCGGCGAGTTGGAGCTCAGACTCGCCGAGTAGGGACGCGGAATTGATCGCTGGTGCGCGCTTGGACTCGGCGAGTCCAGGGTATGGACTCGGCGAGTCTGCGCTGTGTAATGAAACCCTAAATCTCCGGGTTTGAGGCCTATTTAAAGGGCCTTATGGCCGTCATTTGTGCTCACCCAACCCCCAGAGAGTGTCCCTAGAGTTCTTGAGCGTTTTGTGAAGGAAAGAGAGCCATTCTTGATCTTGTGTGTGTTGTTTAGCAAGAAGAAGAAGACCCTAGGCAAGAGGAAGCAAAGGAGGTTGCCATTTCGTGGACTTGGAGCTTAGATCATCACTCTAGAGGTATTATTTCGGACCATTTTCTGTTTAGTAAAGATTGATGCAATTTAGGGTTTAATGTGGTCATTTATGGGGTGATTTGGTGCCCATTAGTTCCCTCTTTGAGTTGAGACCATGGATCTGGATCCATAGAGGTCCAGAGGGCCTCACTCACCAAGCTTTATGGGGGACAATAGAGTCCTTGACCTTGTGTTGTTGTATTTGAGTCTAAAACATCATATATGGTCACATAGAGGTTGTATGTGCATCAAGATTGTGACTTTACGTGCTAAATAAGCTTGGAGGGACTGGATCTATGGATTAATGGACTGGATCTGACCTTTAGAGCAAGATTGAGTCAGTGCATGGCACGGACTCGCCGAGTCCGAAGAACAGACTCGGCGAGTAGCATGAATGTTGCCCGACCACTCAGCGAGTGGCCTCGCCGAGTTGGGAAGGGTGAACTCAGTGAGTCAAAGGGGGAGTCAGGATGGACAGGTGGACCGAGTCAAACTGGACTCGCCGAGTTGTTCTTGAGACTCGGCGAGTTGAGTCGTGGTGGCCCCACAACTCGTGCCAGGTGGAACTCGTCGAGCTGAGGGAAATGCTCGACGTGTCAAGGGAGGGTTCCAGGGAAATTGGTGCATGCGCTCAGACTCGCCGAGTCGCTATAGTGCACTCGCCGAGTCCGGTCAAAGTTGACCGTTGACCGTTGACCAGCGTTGACCTAGATTGACTTGTTAAGTGTGGTCAACCCCAGTTGGGAAAGTGTTAATTAGAGATGTATTGTGCTATAGGGGGACTACAGCTCGGCAGATCGAGTGTTTAGCGATTTCAGGGTTACGATTTACCGAGACGCGCGAGGTGAGTCTTCTCACTATACTTTACCTTGAGTAGGTAACCAGAGCTATGTGATAAAGTATTTTATGCTATGTATGCTATGTGTTGTACTGCATGATTTCTATGTGATTTATGTGGTGCATGTTTATCAGAGTTAGAACCTGAGGGTTCACAGAGTTTGGGTGCATGGACCCACAGAGTTATAGCCTAGAGTGGCTAATATGTGTTGTATATGGTATTTTGGGGAACTCACTAAGCCTTGTGCTTACAGTGTTGATGTTATTTGTTTCAGGAACTAGCGACGACCGCGGGAAGGCGCCGGCTTGATCCGTACACACACACGTTGGAGCTTGACATTTTGATCTTGGGATTTTGTACTGTTTTGTTGAACAATTAAAATGGTTGTTTTATGAATATTGACGGAATTATGTTTTTATAAAAGTCGAAAAATTGGTTTGAAATTTTCGGTGTTACAATTGTCTTTATTATATATGACATATGAGTATTGTATTTGTTATATTCTACCACTTCTATATCACTTTCTGGAGCATATTGTTTTGACAATTTTGTTTTTGTTGATTGCCTACTCCAATTCTGGTTCATTTGAACTTGGTTAAATAAATGGAATTAAGTGAGAATGATAATTTAGCTACTTCTAAATTTGACTCATGTGACGATTTATTAAAGAGTGTTCGAGATTTTTATTAGGGAAAATGATTTAAGAGACTATCGAAGTTTCAAATACGTTTGAAAAAAAACCATTCAAGTATCACATGTTCAAAAAATAGAATCAAACTAAGATATATGTTCAAAAAACAACAACAAAGTACATGTTGTGTTCAAAAAACACCATCTTTATGGTTTAGGGTAACTTACATATTTAGTCCCTAACTTTTTTTTCTTAACTCGTACGGTTCCTTTAGTTTAAATTTGTTTTGACTTCGGACCTTGATCAAGTTAAAAGACGAATATACCTTTATTACTTTCATTTAACATTATTTTTATTATTTATTAATTATTTAAACAATTTATGTTATTATTTATTATAAATATATCAATTATATAAATAATTAACAAGTAATAAAAATAAATGTTAAATGAAACTAATAAAGGTATATTAGTCTTTTAACTCGATCATGGTCCGAAGGAAAAATAAATATAAACGATAGGGACTGTCCGCGTTAAGAAAAAAATTAGGGACTAAACATGTAAGTTACTCCAAACCATAAAGATGGTGTTTTTTGAACATAATATGTACTTCGTTCGTGTTTTTTGAACATATGTCTTAGTTTGATGATGTTTTTTGAACATATAATACTTGAATGGTGTTTTTTGAACAAATTTGAAACTTCAATGGTCTTCTAAGTCATTATCCCTTTTTATTATTCTAAAAAATATGGTATATCTGTTCGTGGTTCAAGAAAAGACAAGCATATGATTTTGCAATGTGGCAGGGGTGGTTCATATAGAGATATACGAGGTATTTCAAGTAAACAAAAAAAAACTATTGCATCTAGGTTGATCATCCGTCCTTTCAAGATTGTGGGAAAAAAGTTTAACGGTGGACCTATGCTTGGATATTTAACATAAAGGACTTAACACATAACCATGAGCCATCTACGAACATCTCCGAGCATCCATTGTTTCGTCAGTTACCATCCACAAGCATTAAAAGTGTTAAATAAATGACTAAGGTTGGAATTCCCCGAAGACAAATACTTTCATCTTTGCGACAACAATCCCCGGATCTACCAGCAATCTCTAGAACTAGATTGCTAGAACTATATACAATGTGAAGAAAAAAAATAAAGAGAAAATTTAAGGAATCGGACCAGATCAATGCATTATTTGAGGATCTTGAAGAATGTGGTTTTACATATGATATTTCTTCACATAATCTGGAGGGGTGTATATCTCGTTTGTTCATTGCACACCCTTTGTCGATCAAATTGGTCTAAGCCTTCTCCGTTATCTTTGTGATGGATTGCACTACAAAATCAATAAATATAACATGTCACTCATTGATATCATTGGTGTTTCATGTTTCAATATAACATTTTATTTTGGGTTTGTTTTCTTGGAAAACGAAGATGAAGAAAATTATTCTTGGGCATTACGTGCTATTTGGGAGATTATTGGACACGATAATCGACTGTGTATGATTATGTCATATAGGGAATTGGAATTGGCGTTAATGAATGGCATAAAAAAATATTTTTCACACGACAACAAATATATTATGTGTTTGGCATATTGAAAAGAATGTATTGACTTTTTGCAAGTAGTATTTTGGACATGCCATAAAGAATTTGATGGTTCAAAGAGTTACTTTTTATTAAACCCAAAATGGGTATATATACTTACAGGAACGGATCCCTCCTGATATGATCAGGAGGCTAAAACTTAGATAATAAGCAAAGTTTAAAAATAAAGATAAGTCTTGCATTATCCTCTATACACGTATATGATAAACTCTAAGAAATCAAATAAACCATAATTCCTTTACTCCCCCTCAAGTTGGAGCATGTAGATCTCGAATGCCCAACTTGTCAAGTAAAAAACATAATCGATCTTTACCCAAGGGTTTAGTAAAAAGATCCGCAACCTGATCTTTTGTATCAATACTTCAAGTCTTAATCTCTTCTGACTCAACTCGTTCACATACAAAATAACAGTCCATTTCAATGTGTTTGGTTCTTTCATGGAAGACTGGTTATTAGCTATATGTCTTGCTACTTGATTATCACAGAAAAGCTATGTTGGACCATGTTAAGGTACCTGCAATATCTCTAACAACCAACGCATCCATAAAATTTCACTTACAGTAGTTGCCATAGCCCTATACTCAGCTTCAGCAGATGAGCGAGATACCACTGATTGCTTTTTAGTTTTCCATGAAACTGGTGCTCCCCCTAAAAGTAACAAGTAACCAGTTCGAGATCTTCGTGTATATGTACATCTAAGCCAATCGGAATCACAATATGCAACAAGATTTAGACCTCCATTTTTAGGAATGAAAATGCTTTGTCTTGGAGTCGTTTTGAGATAACGTAATACACGAACAACTGCATCCATGTGACGTTGTCTTGGGTCTGACACAAACTGGCTGAGCATGTTGACAGAATAAGTAATATCCAGTCTCATTGCTTGGAGATAAAGCAATCTCCCAACCAAGCGACGATACTGGTTCTCATCAATTTGAGGGCAATCATCACTTTGATCTAACTTCAAGTTTTGTTCCATTGGAAATGAACTAGGTCTACAGCCTTGCAATCCACAATCATCAAGAATATCAAGAGTGTACTTCCGTTGGCTTAGAACTATTCCTCCATTTATTCTAGCAACCTCGATACCCAAAAAAATACTTCAACTGGCCCAAGTCTTTAATGTTGAATTTACGGTTAAGGAAGGCTTTCATCGCTTCTATTCTTGACATATCATTTCCAACAATAATGACATCGTCAACATAGATGAGTGTAGTAATAAAAATTGATCCTTTATTATAGATGAACAAAGATGCATCTGCCTTTGACTGTCAAAATCCTTGACTTGTGAGTGCTAGTGTGAACTTCGCATACCAGTTTCTTGATGCTTGTTGAAGTCAATACAGAGACTTTCACAGTCTGCACACTCGAGTATCTCCTTTGTTTGAAAAACCTTCTGGAATTTTCATGTAGACTTCTTCTTGAAGGTCCCCATGAAGGAACACATTATTCACATCTAATTGATGAATAATCCAATCTGTCTTTGCAGCAACAGTAAGGAAGGTTCTAACGGTAACCAGCTTCGCCACTGGTGTAAACGTGTCATGGTAATCCACGCCTTCCTGATGTGTAAAGCCCTTTGCCACGAGCTTGCTTTGTATCTTTCAGTTTCACCGTTTGTCTTGTATTTTATCTTGTACACCCACTTTGATCCAATAGCACGTTTTCCCTTTGGCAAGTCTTCAAGAGTCCACGTACCATTGTCTTCAAGTGCCTTTACTTCATTCTTCATTGTTGTCACCTAATTTTCGTTTTGAGCTGCCTGTTTAAAAGATTGTGGTTCTACATACCGCTTTGTGACTGTCAGTAAATTTTTCATAAGATATATAATTAGTGAGAGAATGTATCGTAGAAGACACTTGATGGCTTGTAGGGTGTGCATGGTCTATCAAAGGAGGTAAGTTTACAAAATAATCATCAAATCTTTTCGGGGGATCCCTTACACGTTTTTCTCTTGTAGTGTCAAGTATATTCTCTTCGTAATTTTCTGTTACCCCAAGGGTACCTGTAATGTTTTCTTGTGCCCCAGCATTAACCTCACATTCTTCGTTAAGATCTTGTTTGTCAACATCACTCCTTATTTCCTCTTGATTTGCTTCAACGATGGAGTGTTTGAAGTGCACCAAGTCTCCATCTTCTTCATTTATATCAAAAGCAACATCAACTTTGTCTTTCCCATTACTTTCAACCTTTTGTGTATTTGAAGAAAATGGAAAAACATCTTCCACAAACTTCACATCCCTCGTCACTGTTATCTTATTAGTTTTTGTGTCAAGTACACGGTATCCCTTTTGACCATGCGGATATCCTATAAATACCCTAGGTTTTCCTCTTTCATCAAATTTGTCCCCTTTGGTATTTGTGTTTCTAGCATAAACTAGACACCCAAATACCTTCATGTGAGAATAATCAGGCTTTTTGCCAAAAAGGACTTCATATAGTGTTTTAGAATTCAGGACCTTGGAAGGTAATTTGTTAATAATGTAGGTAGCAGTGAGAATGCACTCACCCCAAAATTTTATCGGTAGGCTTGCTTCAAATGTCAAGGCTCTTGCAACTTCAAGAAGGTGCCTGTGTTTTCGTTCAACAACCCCATTTTGTTGAGGGGTGTGTGGACAAGAAGCCTCATGAATAATTCCCATCTTAGAATAGAAATCATTCATGAGTCCAGAAGTAAATTCTCCTCCATTATCACTTCTAATCTTTTTGACATCTTTCCCAAATTGAGTTTTGATCATATTGCATAAGTTAATTAATTGTTGGCTAGCCTCATGTTTGTTTTTGAGCAAGAATACCCAAACAGCTCTACTGTAATCATCAACCACAGTCAAAAAATAATGTGCCTCAGTAAGTGAAGGTGTGTGATAACTTCCCCATATATCACAGTGAATTAATTCAAAACAAGCAATTGTTTTAATATAAATATTAGGAAAAGGAAGTCTTGTGTGTTTAGCCCTAACACACGAATCACAAACTCTATTATTTAACTTATTCACAGAATTTCCTAAAAAATTAACTTGACTCAACTTAGACACAGATGCATGTCCAAGCGTTTTATGCCACACCTCCATATTCGGCGCCACCATTAAAGCTCTCTTGTCTCCTGCCACCGAATCCATTCGATAAAGACCACCACTACACTTACCCATTCCAATCAAGCTCTTCTTGTGTAGGTCTTGTATAAGGCAAAAGTCACGGTAAAAGGTTACAACACAATTTAGTTCATCAGTGAGACGGCTAATAGATATAAGATTGCAATCAAATTTTGGAATGTAAAAAACATTCCCAATCTTAATTTCATTAGGAAGGTGGCATGCCCCCTTTCCTTTGACAGGGATGAAATCACCATTAGGTATAGTTACCGGGAACTCATTGTCACAAAGAACCTTTGTTTCGAGTAAGTTTTGATCACTCGTCATATGGTTCATGGCTCCTGTATCTATAATCCAAGAACCATTATTGTTTTTTCCTAACTGCCATGTTAACAGAAGGTTTGGTGTTGATACTAGATTCCTTTGCAAAGTATTTGAGTAACCCTTGATATTGTTCATCGGAAAGAACTGGAAATTGGCCTGTCTCGAGATTTGCCACAGCAGCTTTCAGTTTCGCATTATCTTTCTTGCCTTTTCCTAGCCACCATTCCGGGTAACCAATACGTTTGAAGCAACCTTCCTTGTTGTGTCCACTTCTTCCACAAAAGGTGCAATGCTCGACTTCATCACTACTATTTCGTTTTGCGTCTTTTACCACCCCTTTATTACGTTGAGATGTGAAGTTAGAACCCCACTCACGCCGGTTACCTGAGCTCTGGAATGCATCAGCTTCTTGCGTTGGCTTCTTTGTTGATGAAATAGCACGTTGTTGTTCATCTTCCGAGACAAGGTGATAAGTCGTCCCTAGTGTAGGAGTGGGTTTGGAAGCAAGAATTTGAGTCTTTATTATTGAGAAGACATTGCCAAGACCCATTAAAAACTCGTAAAGCTTGTCCTTTTCTTTGGATTCACTGAGTCTTTTGCCAAGATCGCAGGTACACTTTCCACACGTGCAACGAGGTATTGGCGATATGGTTTGAATTTCATCCCATAAACTCCTCATTTGTGTGTAATAAGCTGAGACATAAGCACCGTCTTGAGACGTATTGTTGAGTGTTTGTTTCAATTCGTAGGCACGGGTGCATTTTGCTTTCCAAACCGCTCTTCTAGATCAGCCCATATTTCCGCAGCAGTGTTTGCGTATTTGACACTTGATCTGATGTCCTTCTCCATTGCAATAGTCAACCATCCCTTTACCATGGCATCACATCTCATCCATGGCATATAATCAGCGGAAGCATCAATGGGTTTGGGAATGGTTCCTTTAACGAAACCAATTTTATTTTTAGCAAACAGGAAATTTCTCATCTCTTGAACCCAATCATTATAATTGCTATCGGTAAGAAATCATTCGCCCACATCTGTTTGGGGTAGTCTGAGGCATGAATATAGTAGGGCGAATTAGCCCCGATTGTTTCTCCATCCTTTTTGAATGATTCGGCATCGTCTCCGGTCATCATCTAGCCATCTCCGATCTTCTTGAAACTGATTAGACCTGCTCTGATACCATAAAGAATTTGATGGTTCAAAGAGTTACTTTTTATTAAACCCAAAATAGGTATATATACTTACAAGAACGGATCCCTCCTGATATGATCAGGAGGCTAAAACTTAGATAACAAGCAAAGTTTAAAAATAAAGATAAGTATTGCATTATCCTCTACACACGTATATGATAAACTCTAAGAAATCAAATAAACAATAATTCCTTTATGCCGGGGAGTTCGATAGTTTTATGTCCGGTTGGAATAATGTTGTATACTCAACAACAGAAGCTCTCTTTGAGGAAAATTGGTTTGAATTTGAGTCAATGTATAAAGAGAAAAAAGATACACTTGAGTACATAAAGAACATATGGCTTCCTTGAAAAGAAAAGTTTGTTAGTGCTTGGTCCAATAAGTTCTTGCGTTTTGGCAACCAATCTTCATCAAAAGTTGAAAGTGCTCATGCTAAACTTAAACAATACTTGCATGTTTCTACAGAAGATTTGCGGAAAGTGAGAGAAAATATGTCTTACAGTTGAGCATAAATTTAATGAGATTAAAGTGAAACTCTTAAGTGAGAAACTTTAAGTTCCTCACAATTGCAATATGCTATTTTTTAAAGAGCTTCTTTTTCACGTATTTCACTTTGCCTTATATATATATATATATATATATATATATATATATATATATATATATATATATATATATATATATATATATATATATGAAGTTGCAAAAGATGGTAATATGTTCATTTAGTATTACTTTTATTATTGTGTATTAACATTTATTATTTACTAACTTGTAGGTAGTATATCTCCTTGTATCGGTGCCTTTGTGATAACTATAGGTCTTCCATGTGCTCATAAGATAAAATATTGGAAAGGAACTACTTTCTCATTGGATTTAATCTATCTTCATCGAAGGATTGACAAACTATCGCTAAATTTACAAAATGATTTGTGTGACGAAGGCATTAGTAAATTTAATGAGTTGTTTAACGTCTTGTGTTTGGCATATCAAAGGTGTCCTTAAACAAGAAAGAAAATGTATTTTCAGTGATCACTAAACTTATGAACCAATTTGATACTGTTTTTGAGCCCGTGATTTAACGATCAAAAGAAAGACCGCCAAAATCAAAAATAAAAGAGGAATAACTTCCACCACATGAGGTTCTTCAAGATTTGAGTTGGTGGAATCATCTCAGAGACGCAATAAAGTGGATGGTGAAAACAACTTAATCGATTTAAACGTATATACATTAAAGGCATGTTGGTACTTAATAGGTTAAGCACTTAATCTAAACAACTATATATATGATTGTTTCTTTTTTCCTCAATCCAACATAATAACTTTATAGGTTAAGCTAATAACCACATGTAAGCAACCTATTAAGACATTAAGTCATTAACCCGTTATTTATTTGTTCTTTTTTGCCTCACACGTTAAATTTGATGAATAAAACCGAAACAAAACTGATTATTAGTCACTTTCACACTATTTATTCAAACTTTACTCATACATAACTTAATGAAAGGGGAAAAAATAAAGAAAAGACTTATGTCAACCAGACAAAATTTTGCAATTTTTTGTCTCAGAGGGAGGGTTATCTACCACATCAAGTTTGGTCTATTCTATGTTGGCCACGTCAGCAACAAGCATGCACATTATGCATTACAAAAAATTGATATAAACACTAACATCACATATAACATAACATAAGATATAAGACAAACTTTTGACATGTGTCACTAATCCAACCCTACATTCAATGATAAGTAGTGTTTACTTCTAAACCAAAAGCAAGATTTACCAATCGAAACTTACTATCTTCCTCTTCCCTTCACAACAAAAAAAAATCACTTCAATCTTCACCACCTTCCTTTTCCTGCAACATATCAAACAGTTAACGCATGTCTATTGATCTAATGCATGAAAACATTATTAACCAAGTTTACAGCTTACAACTGATATTTACCTTTGATTCATCAGCATGAAGAGGAACGCTTTCGACATTTTCATCATTCTCCATAACTTCATCTTCTACCTTCTGATCCACTTCAGGCTCCACAGACATTTCCTGATCCTCCTCCACTGACTTCTGGTGGACTTCAGCCACACCCAATAATTCCCCTTCATCCCGTTTCTCTTCACTTTCAACAACTAATTCCGGTTTATCCCGAGTCGATTTCCGTTCCACAGACATTCCTTTGAGATTCTTCACTTCATTCTCAACAGACACCAATTTATCAGCCATCTTCAAGACCTTATCATGATGCATTCCCAATTTAGAAACACATTCTTCTTCATGATCCTTCAACATCTTAAGAATCTTCACACGATCTTCCTCTTGTTTCACCCGTTGTTTCTCCAACTCCCGTGTACTCAAAACCAAACCACCGGGACCCGCGTCTTTGTAAATTGGTTCCTCATGAAGGGAATAACGTTTCCTATACTCTGAGAATTTAAATCGAGTATCATTCAAAGCCTGTCTATACCCTGCTACAAGATCCCGCATTAGATAAAGCTCACGTTCAAGCCTAAATACTTCTGTGTGCTTCTTTGATAACTCTTCATCTTTTGACTTTATCAACATTTCCATGTAGTTTTGGCGTTCTTGAAGCTGGTTTATTGCTAATTCGTGATTATATTGGGAGTTTTCGAAAGCTTGTTCTTTTGATTCGTGTAGCATCTTGGCTTTTTCCATCCATTGTTGCATTTGATCCATGCATGTATTGAAATCGGTTGGTTTTTGACCCCAAATTTCATCGGTTTTTAACCTTTTGTGATTTGGGTCAACATGGGTTATGTGTTCTTCGGTTTCCATCACTCTTTTGCCACCGTTGAAGAAAGAGGAGGGCCCACCATGAGACATGAATGAACCTTCTCTTGACCCAAAAAGATCCATGCCATTGAAAGGATTGTGAGATGCTTCAACTCCTTGAAGGAAATTACCAGTTAATCCATCTCGATCTAGAGAATCATCATTCGCCTCCATGTTGAATCTTTCATCTGCTCTTTCGCCACCTTCTTCTTCTTCTTCTTCTTCTTCTTCTTCATCATCTTCATCCTCCACTTGTTGAATTTGTTCATCTTCATCTTCATCTTCGAGTTCTTCGACCTTTTGTTCTTCATAGTTGTTCAAATCACTATTACATCGCTGCAAAAAATGGTTGCCTGGTTCATTTTTCCCGGACGAAAGCCAGTTCCCTTGTTCCTCCTCCTCTTCCTCCTCCTCCTCCTCCTCCACCTCCTCCACCACCTCCTCCTCCACCTCATCCGCCACCACCTCATCCTCCTTGTGTTCTTCGGCATCCACCATGACCTCATCGTCTTTCTTGACCTCTTCTTGTACTATTTCCTTCACATTAGACCCTAAAGTTAACTCAATACCTTGTTCTTCAACTATCAAACTTTTCTCTTCATTCTCTTCTTCTATCCTTTCTTTCTCTTCTTCCTCTTGTTTCTCTTGTTTCTCTTCTTTCTCTTCTACATCTTCAGCAATGTCATTAGCAACACCTTCATCTTCATCCATGAAGAACTCAGGGCGCTGTGACCTTATGAGGTACTGCAAATGTGATGCATAGTAGCAATCAACGAGCTTATCTCCTTGAGTTAGTTCTTTCTCCACCATATGCCAAACCAATCTAGCGGGATCCATTTTCTCAGGGTGGCCATCTTTAACGCATCTAGTCATTTTAGCTAAATCCGGTGGCATAACCCATGAATCCTCATGTAAAAGCATCCAACTTGAAACGAAATTATCAATGAACCCAATTGCTTCATCGGAAAACACCTCGGAATCCAAATCGACCTCCTCCACAGTGCTACTGCTTCCTTTCTCTGGCCTCGGTGCTGGCAGCTTTAGAGTTCTAGATAATTCAGCCCTATTCAGATTTAACCTGACATCATTAACGTAACTACAGCGCTTCTTCTGATCATAATTCACGATCAACTGAACAACAAGATCGGTCCTTATGCTACGGTCGAACTCGATTTTGCTAAACTCGTATAACCCTAAACGCTTTAAAACCTCCTCGTGCTTAACAAAATCTAATTTTTTGGTTGGTATAAAGGGAATGGGTTGGAGGATATCGGTTAGGTTTTGAAGTTTCTTGCGTTTGTGAGGATTACGGTTAAAGGCTTTCTTGCGTTTGTTGAGTCGGCGCTGGGGGTTGACTGGTGACGCAAGTGGTGGTGGTGCTGGTGATGGAGGTGGGTTTTTGGTTTCTTCGGGAAGTACAATTGGTTCGGGAATTGTAGCATGAGACATACCTGTTTGATGATCGTCTTTTTGTTGCGATTGTTGATCGTCTACATCATGCGTCAACAGGGCTTCTTCGTCTTTGTCTGATTTTTGAGGATTCTGAACTCCGTCATCATGGAGGGGCGATTGATGAGGGTTTGGGGGATCTAGGGTTTCAGAATTTGGTGGTTGCCGCGGTGGTGACTGTTCGGCTTCTTTCGATTGAATGGGATTTGGATCTTGGTGTTGCAAATCGTCGTCGTCGTCCTTATGTTGTTGGGGTTGAGAATGGGAGGGACTACGAGTAACAGCCATGGCGACAACTGGTGACTGTTCCTTGGCTTCCTCTGCGTCAAGATTCAAAACCCGGAGCTTATTACATCAAGAGTAAATTACATAAATAGTCCTCGTCGTTTGGGTAGTCTATTGATTCCGTTCTAACTATATTCTTTGACACAATTTCACAAATGGTCCTGTTAGTTTAAAATATTTCTCTCAGACGGTCCTTATGAAAAAAGAAATTGCATAGATGGTCCCTTCCAACAAAGGTTGTCACGCCATTGGTCCTTAATTTATGTTTGGTTTGATGTTATACATAAGGACCGTGACAATTTGTGTCAAAAAAAAAATAACATTTATGTAAAAAAAAAAAAATCACAAGTACTGTTTTTGGAAAAAAATTACATGAAAAATAAAAAAATAATAAAAAATCATAAGAACTGTTTTAGGAAAAAAAATTACATGATTAAGCCTTATGTTTTCTTAAAACATACATAGTAAAGAATTAAAGATAAATATTAAAATTCCTGCACGTTTGATCTTTATGGTTTCAAAAGCTTTTCTGTCTAATTCTTTTTGATATAACAAAACGTTTTTGCCATTTTTATTTTATTTTTAACTAAAAATTACTCCCTCCTCGCTTCGTAGGGGACACACTCGTGTCAAACTTATAAATTTCAATGTCCTTTTTAGGGGTGAGAGTTTTAATCTATAAAATTTCTATTATGCAATAAACATTTTTCTATTTTTTTTAAAACAAATTGACCATTTGCTGTAAAAAAATTCGCATAGGGACTTTTTCTATAAATTAAAATGATAATTTTATAATTTACTTTCTACAAAGGAATAAAATCAACCAACATATGAAAGTCCTGTAACGAAAGTGTCAAACCCAAATAATATATATTTAAACACATGGACCATATGTGTAAAAAATATACTTCACAAGAACCTTTTCTTGTAAATTATGGATACATATTTTCTAATTTATTTTCAATATAAGGACCAAAATCGCCTACATATGAAATTCAAATTTGATGGACGAAAGTAACATTTTACAGAGTAAATGGTGGAAATTGCCATTCTACAAAGTTAGGGGTGAAAGGTGTAAGGATACGAAAGTCTATGGACCAAATCTACCAATATAATAAAGTTTTGTGATCAAAGTCTAAAATAATACACTTTTGTGACGAATCTAAAACCACAAAGTATACTATTGGTCAAAGTTTATAATTATAAACTCTTATGGTGAAAGTCTAAAACCTAAAAATATGTTATTCCTAACCAAATTGTCTTTTATTATATATAATAATATTTTTTTTTTAATTTTAGTTGATTTAAAAAAACAAAAAGGGGTAGAAAATAAAACCTCTCTCTCTCTCTCGTTGGATCACATCACGACTCCCCGACTATCTAACAACCGCCATGTTTTATGTAATGTCTCAAAATTCATAGTAAAATTTTCATTTTCTTTGACAATAAATCATACAAACGATTTGTTTAAAACTTATCAAAGTGAATATATTATTTAAACATTAGAGTAATAGCATTAACTGTCAATGCGGAAAACTCTGGGGACACTGTGCAGTCACGTTGGGCCCTTCCCTTTCAAACTGGAAATACCCGAAACCATAAGCATAAAGTTTAGTGAGTTTCCTAAAATACCACATATCATACATACAATAAAGATTGTTATATGTCAACCATTGTCTTGCCTTTTTGCCATGAGTTGTATCATGGTCTTTCCTTTCCATGATGGGGGCCAAAACCCTGGGTCTTACAGACAAGTTTCAAGAGTCACCTTCTGGTCTTCCATGCAAGTATCACAAAAACAACTATCATATTACGTATAATTGTCAGGGTCTGATCTCTGGTCTTGCATACAATTTGTCGGGAGCCACCTCTAGTCTTTTATACAAATACTAAGGGTCACCTATTGGTCTTCCTATATAACATAAGCTAATGGATCGACATTGGTGCCTTCAACCCCCCGAGTACAACGAGAAGACTCGCCTGAATCAAAAAGCCAACTAACACTCAGCCCAAAGCTACACAACCGCTATAGCACTTGTAACATCCAAAATTTTCAACCAATTTAAACTTTTCAAAAACAACCCAATTTCATTAAGTTATTACAAAAAAGTTTTCAATACGACTATTATCAGAGTATTTCCCAGAACCACATCATAAATACATAAAACATGAGGAGCGGTACGATCACGCCTTTGCCTTGCCATGGTCCCTTGAAGTACTTGAAACATTAAACCACAACTGTAAGCCCGAAAGCTTAGTGAGATACCCCCAAAATACCAACCACCTATACCATACACATAACATATCATAACATAATAAAACAGCCATGCACTTCGGGTCTACTGTATGACTGGTCCGCCGCACCGGGCCTTCAGTCCACTTGGTCCACCCTCCGAGTCTAGCCATATACATCAAGTCTGTAGTGTGGTTGGTCCGCCCGCACCGAGCCTTCAACCCACTTCGTCCACTCTCTAAGTCTACAGTATGACTGGTCCGCCCGCACCGGGCCTTCGGTCGGCCTGGTCCACTCTCCGAGCCTCGGTACGTCTGGTCCGCCCTCGTGGGACCTACAGCCTATCCGGACCGCTCGTTGGGCCTTTGGAATATCCGATCCGCCTTGTGTAACATACACATTTTTAAATAAGTAAAATTTTATTATTTGATGTTTTAGAGAATCTCGTTAGAAACTTGTAGGCGAAAACCTCGTCGAAATCCGAGTTATAACGAAGAAGTTATGACCAACCGAAGATCCACGACAAAACCGGCACGGCACCGAATGACGTAAAAAGTGAGTTTTTGATAAACTACTTTTTAGCCTTAGTAATCTAAATTAAAGTCGTAGTATTCGTTAAACCAAGAAATTCGATAAAAAGAACGCCAAAATCTGAATTCGTATGAGGAAGTTATGATTTTTCGAAGTTTCAACTTAGCAGTAGACAGCTAAAAACTCAAATTTTAGATCGAGCGATATTTGACCGATACATCCTAAACGAGAATCTAAGGTCTCTTCATATGTAGTACAACAGTAAAAAGTGTGACGAAAACGGATGTCGGATGAAGAAGTTATGAATTTTTAACGGATTTTTCTATCCCGGTCTGTTAAAAATAATAATATTAAAAATAAGGTCAAAATTAGCCGACAAAGTCTAAACGAAAGTTGTAGAGCGTAATTTTAGCTACGCATGCATATAAAGAACGTCAAAAACGGAGCTCGTATGCGAAAGTTATGGATTTTAGAAGTTTGGGGCCCGAAAACTGAGAAATTTCGCATGAATAGTACCAGCCAGCGGGGACCCTTGTCGCAGCCACGTCACCTCGCACGAAGCAGGTGCGTCACCGGATTCGTGGCCTCATCTCGCAGCGCCACGTGTACGAGCTGGAGACGTGTTCGCCTTGCGTGTCCCTCGCAACTGCTGTCACCGAGCTGCTTCGCATCCACTTCCGTCCGAGCCTCGCTGGAGTCCTATGCTGCTGCCGCGTGTCTTCGCTGAGTCACCCTCCTCGCATCCGAGCCTCGCAGATGCGACGTGGCCCTTGCTGTTGATGCCACCGAGCTACTTCGCTACCTGCTTCCTTCCCAGCCGACTTTGGCCTCGGCCCTATATAAAGGGAGGCTGCGAACCTTGTCGACAAACTTTGGAAATTTGCCACTTTTAGCCCCTCTTTCCATATTTTCTTCATTTTTACTTTCCCCGAAGCCCCGATATCAATTTTAGCACCCGAAACACATCCCGAGACCCCCGAGAAGCCCGAAAATTTTATCTTTTCAGCTTTGAAGCCCTACCTTCGCAAAGCTCGGTTTTCAATTAAGCTCCCGGTTTTCAACATAGAAAGACATATTTAAAGCCGAAGTGTTGTCCAAATTACTATTTTAACCCCCGGTTAACTTAAGGTGAGTTCAATATATAGGAACAATTGTATGTTATGTGTTATATGTGCTATGTGCTTTTCAGTGTTATTATTCTGAGTTATTTTCCCGTGTGATTTTATTCGCTATGTTTATAGCAATTGTAATACCTTTGACCATGTGATCAGTGAAAGGACTTAGATTCACATTGGTACTGGTACGTAGCCTCTGGCCATGCAGAGCATATCTCCGTAAGAGAATGACTTCTATTCTATGACATTGGAAAATGGTTAGACAGGACTATAAGCCTGAAATCTAACAAGATGTTAATCAGAAATTGCATGTCTTCTATGCCATTTGGGCCAAAGCTTTATTGATGTATATCAAGAATTGAAAAGTATATCTTTGAATAAAGTCTTTGATTGATATGAACACTTGTCACATGATCTCACATACATCTTGTTGTTCCTCTTTGCTTTCGCCACATTGAAGTATATATATGGCATAACGTTATATTGTATCTATTATTGAACTCATTAAGCATCATCGCTTACCCTATCAATGTTTAACAATTGCAGGTGATAAGTAACTAGTATCTTCACATACTATTGAAAGATTTAGAATAGTTTGTAATAGTACTTTTGTACTACAGTTTTTGTTTGTATAAATTACAATACCCTTGGTAGTTATGTAATATATATAACACTTTGTAATAGAGGGTTTGTATCCAATAGTTTGTAATTCCCTTTATCAATGTAAAATATTGCTTTTATGAATATGCAAATAACATGTTTTGGAGTAATGATATTGTGAAGTATGAAAGTTTGGGTCTTTCAAAAATACAAAATTTGGGGTCTTTCACCTTGGGTATGTTGGCCTACAGCACAAAGCAGGACCCGCCTCAACCCAACCCCAGTCAACCAACCATGTGCACATAAACATATAATCATACAAGAACTAATCACCAATCAACCGATCTAGCAGATCACATACATAGCATACTCTAACCAGGATACCGACCTAACCGGTCACTAACATAACATCATCTTATATTCCTGGATTCCAACCTTAACCAGGTCTCTAACATATACCATCCTAACTACCAGGATGCAAACATATAGCAAGGCAATAACATAACAACTACCTAGATTTCCATCCGATAAAGGGCTGGCCTTGGTGCCTTAGACCCTATCGATATAGTTGTTGGATTAGTGTCTAAGTCCATAACTATTTTGGTATGTACTTGACCCGATGGTGCATGGTCCTTTTGGGTTGCCTTCACCAAGGCAACTTGATAGGATGAATTATGGAGAGAAAGGATTAAATATGATTTATTAATATATTATGAGAATAATATATTAAAAGAGAAATCATATTGTTTAATTAATATTAGTCAAGAATTAATTGGTAATTAGTTTTGTGACTAAAAAAGATTAATTAAACTTAAGGGACTGGAATTGTAATTATAAGATAATTGCAATTTGGGCTATGGATTGTCTTATATTAAGGAGTGGACGAATTCTATGGGGAAACCCATAAGAAATCGTCCAAGGCCTTAAGGAAAGGAGTCCATGGGTTGCTTAGGGTTTAAGCATCCAAATTAGGGTTTCCTTGTTAGATAACCCTAATAGCCTCACTATATATAGAACCCTTATGACCCAAAAACGTGGCTAAGCTTTGTTCTAGGGTTTCACACGTTTTTGGGCAGCCTCCATCCTCTCTCCTCTTCATCCTCTTGCTTATGGTGTTTGTGAACCATTAGAGGAGTGATATTTGTGACTCTAAGCTTTCTAAAGTCATTACAAGGAGGAATTGTGATTGTTATTGCTAAATAACAATCAAGGTATGATATTAGACCTATTCTCATGTTAATATGATTACTTGAATGCTAGAATTAGGGTTTATAGTCTTGGATAACTTGCATGTACAATAGAGAAACCTAGATCCAAGCATTAGGGTTTGTATGAGCACATAGGATGTTCTTATGACCATAACCCATCAGTGGTATCAGAGCCTAGATTGGTTTCTATTGTATTGATGCCTTGTATGTTGAAAAAATTTGTTTTTTGTGATTTTGCATGATGGACTCGGCGAGTCCCACTGTGGACTCGGCGAGTTGCCCCCTACTTGGCGAGTCCATGGGGGTAGTCGGCGAGTTCGAGCGTCAGATGGAGCTATTTTCGGGATTTCTTGTTGTTTATCTTTGAGATACTTACCTTTATCATATTAGATCAATATAAATCCGATTTTATGATATATATGAGTATATTCTTGATCTAATTGAAGACATTTACCAATTAATAAAATATTTGTTTCCTTATGTGATAATTGATTAATTATTTTGATTAAATTGGTAAATTGTTTTGCAAGAAATCATTAAATAAATCAAATATGGATAATTATGTGATTAAATGTTAATTTAGATTATTTGATCCTTGTTGTTATGAAAAGTTTCACATTTTCCCCTTCAGGTTTTATAGTTTAAATTTGAACCTAAAAGTTTTGTTGTTTTGAAATTTAAATAGTTGAAATCCTAATGTTTTGAAAAAGGTTTAAAAACTTGCCCTCAGGTTTTGGAATTTAAATTTTGATTAAAAGTTTAATTTTGATGTATGTTTAAATTCTAAACCCTAATGTTTTGAAATGTTTCAAAACTTTCCCTCAAGTTTTTGAATTTAAAAGTTGATTAAAGGTTTAATTAGGAATGTTAAATTCTAAAACCGTAGTATTGTTTTGAAAAGTTCAAATCACATCCTTATGGTTTTATTAATTAATTAAGGTGTATAATTAAAAGAGTTATAATAAATCCATAATAGTTTTGGTTTACAATTTAATTGAATTAAAGATATAATTATTAAATTTGATCACCTAGTATTTTAAAAGTGTAAAATATACCATATATTATATATAACATTAAAAGTCTAACATTATATATATATATATATATATATATATATATATATATATATATATATATATATATGTATGAGTAAAAGTCAGTCTTACCGTTAATAGGCCTCATTCACGAAACTGGTTTATGAGGGGTGTTTAAGGAAATTGCCTATAAAATGGCGATTGAATGGGTATCCACTCTTACCCACCGCACTCTTGACTAGTGGAGGGTCGTTAGCCGAACGGGTAGGATAGGACGAAGCCTCCCATTATAAGTATAATGAATTTCTAAAGTAACTAAATGTTTTTCAAATTCCCAATCTTAGTTACTTAGGCAAAGTGAATTGATGCAATTCCATGAAATTACACTTTGTGCCCTTGCGAAGACGTTAGTGGAGCATGTGTGGTTTACCGGCACACTAAATGGTTCTAAGAAAAGGTAGCAAAGGGTGACTCAATGTTTGTCATAGTTCGGTGGAGCGTGTGTGGTTTACCGGCACATCGACTAGGTGACTGTAACATGTGAGGGCACCGTGTAAGTTTGCATGGTTATTCACACCCGCTTTGTGATCCTCGGCATCCCAGTCACAAACAAGAGGGGCATATCGAGATTTAAACATGCCATTGAAATGTTCAATGAATCTCAAAGGATCTAGGAGTTTTCATAGATTTAAAACTTAAATTTCTTTTTCGTTTTTTCATGGTGGAAATTAGTGAATCGTCATTCACTTACCTTCAAATGTTCTGCAATTTGGGTTACGACATCCCTCTCCCGAGTTGTAGAATATTGTGTTGGGTCCTAGTCTTAGTATCTCATTTGGGTGATTTACTAAGGACTCAATCAATCAGCTAACTTGAATTCTTTTTCTCCCGTTTTGTAGATGTCAAAGTTCGACAATTATGGTCTTCCCATATCCTGTGGAACAAGCATTCCACATGAAGATGGTATTCCATGATTCGATCGAGGAATAAGAAATCATGCTTCACTTCCTCCACCTCCTCCAATTTTTCTCCCTAACCCACAAGATCGAAGAATTGAAAGGTTCAATATCACTAAGGCCCTATTGGAAATGAAACATGAAGATGGTAAACCCGTGTGTGCCCATGTTCTAGGAATGAAATCGCACATTGATAGGTTGATAATATTGGGTGTGTCATTCCCGGATGAGTTGGCTGTGAATTGGGTTTTGCATTCACTTCCTGAATCATATAATGAGTTCAAAAGAAAGTATTATATGATGGATCATGATAACAACCTCATTGACCTAACTTACATGCTCATTGCTGCTGAATCAGAAATGATTTGGCAAAGCAATGGAGCGTATTTGTTGGGAAAGTCAACCGGCCATGCTTCCGAGGACGTTCTAGGAGAACCGACCTGTGTTTGCTGCCAAAAGAAAAGGCGTTGGATACAAGTCTGCCCAAAGAGCCTGAAGAGTCTAGAAGATGGGAGAGTCAAAGTGTATGGTTGCGCTTAAGGTAAAATCCACTATCTAACTCCGTTAAGTTCCTATTCATTGATTCTTAATACATGATGTGATAAGATTGCATTTGAATGTTTTGCAGGATCGGTGAAAAGAAAGGAAGCTTGGTGAAAGAGCAAGATGAATTTAATTACAAGGAATGGATCTTGATCGCATGGACTTGAAGATTAGATTTTGAGCTTAGATAGTTATGATAGAGTTGTTAGAAATTTTCCTTTTGAAATACATAGTTTTCAATGGATTTTGCATTGTAAGGACAAATGTTTTCTGCTGCTTTTATAAATAAAATAAATTTTCGTTTGACTTATTTATTTGTTTATTTCCTTGCAATGAAATCGTTATGAAAATTGGTGTTTGCATATTTCTACAACAAATGGATATGATTCTTATTTATGATGTTTATGGAAAAGTCAAGAATTTACCAAATAGGGAGAGTTTCTCATCGCCCAAATTTCAATTGGACAGAAACTTGGAATCACGCAACTTGGTTGCATGATGAATGAGAAATTTCATATTTGAAAATTAGACTAATTCGTTGACAGAGTGTCAAGTGAAGGACTAGGAGATCGAGCACACAAAGTTGTGTGTTGATCAACTCCACCATAAGAGTAACAAAGATATTCGTCATGATTTACTAAAGGTTTAGTAAATATGATTATACTTATAAGATTAAGTGTAATTCGGAATTGATTAAAAAGGTTTAAATCAATGGCAGAACGAATAAGAAGAATCAAGTAGGCAGAAAGATTAAAAGTTTCTCCATTCTAAGAAGAAGGGAGAGTACCTTTTATGCTTTATGATAGGTCTTAATGATTAAGAACCATATCTCAATTGATCTTCTAAGTGAGTCTTAGTACAATTGTATGTTTAAGAAGAGGAATCAAGAATTGAAGCAATGGTTAAATCAAAAGGTCAATCATACTTCGTTCCAATAACAAGTCTTAAAGTTAAGATTGTGACAATGAGTGAAAAGTATTAAGAAGGTTTATAACATTCATCAAATGTGGAAAGTTGTGATGTCTTGGATAAGACAAAGGCCAACTAGGACCAATTTATGAAGTGTTTTGATAAAAGCTACACTAACTCTTGAATATTTGTTTTGTCAAGAAATGGTTACTGACAAGAGAATCTTATATGTCAAGGAGTCAGTGGGAGTCTTAATGGTCTTGAAAGGTTTCAAGAACAAATCAAATAAACCTTATCGATCATCACTAGCACACGAGTTGAGGTTTACAACCTATCGTGTTGACATTATTTTGTTTCTGTGCAATTTCCAATTGAGTTAATTATGCATGTGAGTTCTATGAGTTCTCATTTTGAACACATAAAAGGCAAGGTACCTTGATCAATGAAAGGTACATTGATAGGAAAAGGTGAGCTTCTTAACTACATGGAAGATGTGGTGGGTAGCTATGCTACCATAAGGCAAGAAATCAAGATTAAGAAAGTTCGATCCATATGAGTTTGAATTTGTCGTAAACTTTGGTTTTAACAAATTCACATGGATAGGAACACATACACTGTTTAAATCTAAGTGTCATAAGATTTCCTCCTTCATGAAAATGATTGTGAGGAAATGCTTTCACTAAGAAAGATTTTAAAAGGATAGTGATTGTAAAATTGCATTCTCAAATTCGATTATGGTTACGGTATCCCTTTCCATGATTTGAGTTGTGAGGTTTGGCAATTAGTCTTAATTGTTTAGACACACATATGAACTATCTAAGGCAAAGGTGTATAAGTTCAAGAAGCTTTGACAAAAGATTATCAAAGAACTAAGTATTAGAAACATGGACTTAAGAAATTCAATAGGTATTTTTTTCTGAAAGTTAAGATGTTTATAAATACATGTCGAAGCTAGTGGGAGCATAAGTGTTATGTTTTATAATAATCATCATGATAGTGGGAGCATAAATGTTATGATTGTATGATTATTTAGATAGGTATTTCAAGTTGGCAATATTAATTATAGAAAACAAGAGTCATTCTTTGCAAAGTTGTAAGGATGGAATAGTTGTTTTGCTATAATTAAGGGAGATAATATTGTGCTTCATTTCAAATCTAAAGGCTTAGGTTGAGAAATGTTGATATATTTAGTCAAAGGTACATAGTGTGTTATTAAAATTCCGATTATGATTACGACATTCCTCTTCACAATTCGAATTTTGAGAACATAGCAAATAAAACATTATGCATCGTGTCCCATACACTTCGGGTATAGGATCGATTGAAAATGCTTTAATATTTGACCATTCTAAAATTTTCCAAATGTCTAGCGCATTTAGAGGGAAAAAGGACTAGAATCGGTTTTGACTAAAATAATTAAACAACTATCAAAGGACAATCCAAAGTTCGACGAGGATTGGTTGCTTATGAGTAGTTGGAAGCATGGTATTGAATGGACCATATCGACATTATTATGAATAGAAAAGATTTTATTAATAAGTTGTCATATGGAAAATATGGAAATGTTTCCATATTGGATGGACCATATCAACATTATTATGAATAGATAAGATTCTATTAATAATGAGTTGTCATATGGAAAATATGGAAATGTGTCCATATTGGGAAATTGAATATTGAAAAATCTATGACTAGATTAGAAACTTTTATGCAAAATGATGTTCAAAGGAATTTACTTTGAGTGAAAGACATCATATCTAAGGAATTTTCTTGTAACAATCTCTGATAGAGGACTTTGTATTTTCATTGGCAATAGTCTTTGTGACTTTGGTGCAGTGATATTATGAAAGGATGATTGCATAAAATGTTAGAATCTAGCATATTCTATAAGTGGCAAGAATTTGATATTCTTACACTTATGAAAAAGGATTTGGAGTTGTGAAATGAGAATTATTGGAAATGTATTCAATTTGATCTATTTCTCCATGTAATGACTTACTTATCTACCCTCGTAGTAAGAAAGAACCCATAGAAACATTACCATCGGAGATACTTTTCGCAAATTTCTCTGAGCAAGAGTTTAGAATTAAGAGTCAAATTTCCGGAGATACACTATTAGTGTTATGGAAATTCTTGAGTACTCTGTCAAATTATCCAAAACCCTTGGGAATTTGTCGGCACCGTAGTCACCGACAGAAAATTTACCAAATTCTAGGTCTTACAGACCTACTATCATAGTCCATTCAGAACTCCCCGCAAACTTTAGAAACCCTTTCGACTTTGACCCAGAAAGGGATGGCCTTGATTGGGAAGTAAGCAAGAGAAAGAACCTTTGGAATTCCAAGTGAGAGACCAAATTCTTTAGGAAACCTCACTCTAGGAACGGCTTAATACGCTTCGTAAAGCGTGGAAAGCTAAATCCAATGTAGCTGGGACCTCCGAGATTCTTACCAGAATCGGTCCTGCATCTCACAAACTAGACCTACTCTGCGAACTCAGTAACGTACATTTTCCCCTTCGCGGCTCGAACCTGAAACATTATCTTTCCATTAGGACTTTCGTAAGCCCTCTCGACAAGATAGAGATTTACGAAATCCTTGCCTTCGTATTAGAACCGTAGTGACCCTCGACCGAGTGGTCAAGCAGACGAAGCAACGTCGTCGCCCATTAGTGAAGGTTCGTGGAATACCAACCGAGAACCCGATTTCACTTGGGAGCGCGAGAACCAATCGATTAGGAAGTTCACATAACGACTCGATCATTCGTACCTACTTCCTTGCCTAGATTCTAATTTCGGGACGAAATTCCCTTTAACAGGGGGATGATGTGACAACCCGAAATTTCCATTCTGAACAAACCATATCAAGCCAATAGAAGTTAGAATAGTTACAGGGAAATTCCAGACTTTGGGTATAAGTTTGAGTTTTTCACGATTTACACTTCAGGAAATATCAGGAGAGTGGATGCACTAGGGTTTTGTGCAACACTGTTATTTCAACACTCTATTATATTAGAGATCATTTCAGGAATAAAATATTTTCTGCCAAAAATCTCAGGACTATAAATAGAATTCTGAACCAAATTCATTCATTATTCGCATTTCCAACTAGAGAAAAGCCATTTTCTCTCTCACGGATCTTCGAGTTTTTATCCCAAATCGTGAGTACCCCTCTCTAGTAGTGTTATATAGCTTTAAATGTGTTCATAACATAGATTACATAGCTAAATCACTAGATTTAGGGGTTTACTCCCCAAGGTGTTCTTGGGCGGTAAACTCCCAAAACAATGCCTAGCCTTTCCCTTGCGATATACTACTGCCTTAGGCTTGTTTATAAGTGTATTTGGGACATGAAAACATCAAAGAAACACATATGTATGGGAGTTCACGACCCAAGAGGATCTTGGACCGTGAACTCCAAAAACATGGACAAAAGAGTGCTTTTAAAGCACCTAAAGCCTTAGACAATTACTAGGAATTACTCCTACATAAATCAAGGACATTAAACCATCAAAAACGCCTTCCAAAGTGAGTTTACAGCCATGACATGGTTCTTGGGCCGTAAACATGATTAAAGGGCACCAAAGTGTGTCAAAGGCCTTCATATGCTTGGAATAAAAGTCTAAAACCCATGCCAATTGTGCAAGAGACTTGAAAGCGTACAAAACACCCAACCTTAAGAGTTTATGGCCGCAAACTCTAAGGGAAATGTCCTTAGGGCCGTAAACTCCTCAAATGGGTGTTTCTATGCCTTAAACCCTTCCAAGAATTGAACCACCAAGTTGGAATAGTTCTAGGGATCATTTAGAACTTCAAAACACAAAATACCACCAAGCTTGGGAGTTTACGGCTGTAAACTCAAGAGTTTACAACCGTAAACTCCATGTGTGAGGATATATGGAGAGTAAACTCGTATATGGGGTCCTTTGGAACCCTAAACACAAGTGACTTGTCCCACAATAGCTTAGATGCAATCCTTAGGGCTTAAATCACTTATATAAGGTGTTTATTATGTCTAGGATGTCTTAACATTATCAGTTAGTAATTTAAGTCTAATTGAGTGAATATATGTGTGATTATATGTTCATTAGGATTGTTGTGTGTGTACAAGTCCTCACTTGACACCTAACAAATCCTACACCATCCAATTCA
Source organism: Lactuca saligna (assembly GCF_052625555.1). Taxonomy (NCBI): domain Eukaryota; kingdom Viridiplantae; phylum Streptophyta; class Magnoliopsida; order Asterales; family Asteraceae; genus Lactuca; species Lactuca saligna. Next base: position 206,625,976 of record NC_136424.1, on the reverse strand, counting down.
TCCAAATCACCTTCTATAGGTGAGTTCATACCCCTAATAAATGTTTTAAATGATTTTAAATGCTTTAATGGGGGGGGGAAGGGGGATACAAGTAGAAAACAACATGTTATTAAATCATTTATATGTATTTTATAACTGTGTTTTCATTCAACAGATTTCACATACTACCAAATGTGATGCATGAAATGGTTTTCTATCTTTAAAATACTTTGTTATCAAATGTATTACTTTTGAAATGTTTATCAAAATGACATCAAGTCACTTTTTATATTTGTTCAAAATCCTTAGATGTCTTACAAAACCATTTTACATTCTTGAACTAAACTATGCATATACACTTATATTCTTATCTATGTATTGATGTTATAGTTGTCATCTTTCATTTAGTTTCTCACACCCTTGAGTAGTAAAAGTGTATAAACCTACTTGAATAATCAATTACCTTTCAGCAAATTATCATAGGGATAATTTAAAGATATCAAACATTATTCGTATTACAAGAAATCACACAAGAGTCAGTTCATTCATGAGTCTACACAAGTACATTACATGATACATGAGTACATTTATATATGATTACATGATACATGAGTACGTTTACATATGCTTACATGATACATGAATAACATACATGAGTAGTGTTACATAGATACATTATCCTGTATTCACTTACCTGGATACTTGTACCTAGAGTTATGAGGAAGATTTATTTGTACCTTCTGTGTAAATTTTCCTGCCTATCCCTGTTCGACGGGATGTCTAGACGGGACTAACCATTCCGGAACCCAGCTGTTAGCACCACTGGGTGATGAACATCCACGGATGTCTAAGGTTATCACTTATAATAGATAGATTGATATCGGAACTAACCATTCCTCCATCCTACTGTTGCAACAGAGGATGAGATGAAAATCTTCGGATGATCATTAGGTTACCACTTATATTAGGAGTCGGCTACGGGACTAACCCTTCCTCCAACCTGCTGCTGCTACAGAGGACAATTGGACAATCTTCAGATGTTCATTAAGTTATTCATATCGCTTACTACGATGGCGTGTTAGTCCTGGTATCCAGGGATAACACTTACATGGTTATATTTTTCCTATTTACTTTATTTTGTGATATATTCACATAAACGATGAGTTAGACCAATTACTGTTCGTAGTAGTCAAAAAGAAGGAAAAACTATCATTTTACTTACAAAACATTTGGGTCTTGGTAGAAGACTACATTTCAGACTAGTAGGAAATAAGGGATTTCTTAGGGTTTTTCATACTTATATCAACTATCTTACTTAAAGGTTTTACAGGACATTCCTAACAGTTTATCAAAGTAAGACAATGACACTTAAATACTTATGAATTCACCAGCTTTAAAGCTGAAACTCTCGTTCAAAATAACTTGTATTCTTAGGTCATCAGTAGACAGGTACGGTGGCCAGGTTTTGAGAAGATGGAGCAGACAAGTCTCGTCTATTATTTTGATTATATTTTTGGTGTGTTATTACAATGAAAGAACACACATGTATTAAAACTTTACTTATAATGCAATGGATGATGTTGTTGCTTGTTTACTATTTTACACTGTTATGATACTATACATGACGTCCTCCACCCCTGAACGTTTTCGCCGTTCTTGGTTTTGGGGTGTGACATATTAAGCCCGACAACTTGGGAGGATGTTTAACGATAAGTTGACTTTCGACAGCAGGTTTTCAGTGGGTTTAGAAGCTATGTTGAGTATCGTATTCACTCTAGGCATTCACACTAAGTTTCTTGATGAGATTTTGTTCCAGTCGAAGGGAGGCTCAAGCGAATCTGTGGAGAGTTAATGCACTAACCGGTTGTGACTAGCGGTCTGTTAACAGTCCAATTTGTAAGCAACTCCAATGGCGATGTTTAAGCACCTTTTCAGTTAGATAGGAGAGTGGGGAGAGAGAATTGAGAAGGAAACTCTAGTAGGTCGGTTCTTGCATTCAACGGTCGTCGTATTAGACGGTGCTAGAGGGGTTGTCGCCGGAGAAGCTTAAATCGTCGGAATTGAAGAAGGGCGTTGATTGTCGAATGAATAGTGGTCCTTCTCGTATCTATATGGGAGGTATTCATCAGCTACTTCCCTTTTAGAGCTACTATCCATTAGGGTAAACTAGTATGGGCTAATGTAACTAACTGATTTAAATGAATTGGGCTTCCTTATAAGAATAAGTTAGACTTAATTTAATCTGGATCATAATCTATGGGCTGATGAAACTTATTCATGTTCTAAGATTAAATGATATTTTGAAAAAACATAAATGGAGCTTAGTGAATCTGTAAAGGTCAACCAAATTTATGTCATGAAAGCTAATTTGAAATTCTTTTGGGTTTAACTATATTTTTATAGAGTTGGGAAAATTATATGACCATTAATTTAACTAATTGTAAAGTCCCAAAAATACGAGCAAAAAATTTCATTTTTAAAACACATACTTAGCAAAACATTAGAAATAAAACATTCACTGATCATATCATTTCATAAAAGATGTGCGTGTCTGGAAACCAGTTTATAAAAACATAACAATGTCAGAGTACAAATCTCCAGGAAGATCTAATAGTGCGGAATACAAAGCGTGTATGTGATGTGCCGCTACCGTGCTATCTCCTTCCCCTTCGAAAAAGAGGTACCTGAAACCAAAACTGAAAACTGTAAGCACGAAGCTTAGTGAGTTCCCCCATCATACCACATACCATACAATCACATATCATACATACTGCCGAGCAATTCTGGGGTGCCCGACCTACCCGGTATGGCCATTCTGGGTTGCCGACCTACCTGTGTCAAGCCGTTCTGGGGTGCTGACTACCCATGTCAAACCATTCTGGGGTGCTGACTACCCATCGGTCCTAACAACTGATCCTCGGGGACTATTTCACCCCCTACCGCTACTATGACATATATCATAACAAAACATTTTATCAGACATATCTGGGGTGTCCTATCTACCCTTCGGTCCTAACGACCAAACTTGGGAACTATTCCCCTCTTACTACCACGATCACATATAACATATCATGCCAACATATAAACATTTCAGGTAGTAGCAAACCTAGATGATATCACAAAGACAATCATCTAACATAAAACTCCTACTTGTGGGCCGGCATTGTGGTCGTAGACCCACCGCTACTGGAAGGTAATCACCTCAAAGTAGTTGCTGATCTGCGTGGGAACTGAATGTCTTCTTCTGCCGCTACCCCGAAACTCCTCCGGCTATAATTCCCACAAAACACTCAGTTAAATACTGCTAATCGACCTCAGGGTAAAATGACTATTTACCCCTAACCAAACCAAGAGTCAAAGTCAAAGTCAACTTCCAGTTGACCCGACTCGCCGAGTTGGCTTGCCAACTCGTCGAGTCCCTATCCATTCGATTGGCCATAATCCCATCTCTACTCATCGAGTTAGGCATTGACTCGACAAGTTTTCCTTCTAAACCGATGTCAAATAGTCCTTCATCCTACTCGTCGAGTTGTATGAACAACTCGTCGAGTTCATCTTCATCCGAAGAACAATCTATGCTGAGACTCGCCGAGTTGAATGAACAACTCGCCAAGTCTGTTCTTGAGACAAGAAGATTGCCTTGAACTCGCCGAGTCAGGGCATTGACTCACCGAGTTCCTTCATGAGTGAGTCTGGCTTCCGACCCACTGAGTCACACCCCATGACTCACTACTCCACCCAGCAAACACGAAAAAGGGAAAACTCGGGGACTCGCGACTTGACTCGCCGAGTCCGATAAACGACTCGCCAAGTCTTTCACATGCAAATACTATATACTCGATTTTGCTTGAATCCAGCTCATGCCATACATAGATTTGGGTTCTTAAGGCTTGATTAAATCGTAAAGTTTCCAACTTTACGTGTAAATAAACACCGAAGAAGGTTTTAGGGCTCAAAATGCACTAAAAGAGTAGATATAGGGCTTTCATGCAATATGGCTTCATAAAGGCAATGGATCCGAGCTCTTGGAGCTCAAACATGCCTAGATCTAAAGGTTAATGGGCTTATTAGAGACCCTAAATCATACCCAAGCTTGGAAATGGCTCAAGAAGGACTTTAATGGAGCTCTAAGGGACTATAAGCATGAAAACAGGGGGAAACTGAGTTATACCTCAAGGACATCTCTAAAATAACACCAAGATGTCTGGTCTCCTTCCCCTCCTCTTGATCTACTCTCCTTTCTCTCTCAAAGTATTCAAGAGATCACACCAAGCACTTCAATCTCACAAGGAACGATGTTAGAACGATATAGGGGGGTTATGAGGGTGAAGGGGGCGAGCTTGGGGCGCATAAGGTTGGTTTAAATAGGGTGAAAACCCTTGGAATTAGGGTTTTACCGGACAGCGGGGACTCGCCGAGTCTAGGATATGGACTCGCCGAGTCGCCAACTTAAACGTGTTCCACATCCCGTCTCTACTCGGCGAGTCAGGCCTACAACTCACCGAGTCCAAGGCTAAAAATGCAAAATACTTCGATAAATTTTACATACCAGGAACTAGGTGCTTCAAATCTCCCCCAATTATTTTAGACTTCACCCTCGAAGTCTGCTGCTCGATCCTGAAACAGCTCGGGGTAATGCTCCATCATTTCTTCCACCATCTCCTAAGTCCACTCTGAACCCTTTCTATGCTGCCATTGCACCTTCACTAATTCCACCCTCTTGTTCCTCAGATCTTTCGACTTTCAGTCGAGGATTGTGATTGGGCGCTCAATGTAATTTAGACTATCATCAACTTGTATATCCTCTAACAACACCACCACAAAATCATCCAGTAGGCACTTCCGCAGCTGGGAGACATGGAAGGTGCTGTGGATCTGACTGAGTTCGGTTGGCAGATACAGCTGGTATGCCACCTTGCCCACCCGGGCTACAACCCTGTACGGACCAATGTATCTCGGGCCCAACTTGCCCCGCTTCCTGAATCGAATGACGCCCTTCCAAGCCGACACTTTCAGGAGTACCATAACCCCGACCTGGAACTCCAGGTATGATCGACACTTGTCGGCGTAACTTTTCTGCCGACTCTGCACAGTCTGAAGCCTACTTCGAACCTGGTGGATTCTCTCGGTCGTCTTGAGCACCACCTCTGTGCTCCCCATGACCCTATGGCCAACTTTACCCCAACATATCAGGGTCCTACACCTCCGTTCGTACAATATCTTGAAAGGAGGGCGGTCGATACTCACGTGGTAGCTATTGTTGTACAAGAACTCAGCCAAGGGAAGATAGGTATCCCAGCTACCACCGAAGTCTAGCACGCAAGCCCGTAACATATCTTCCAAAGTCTGGATGGTCTGCTCGCTCTGACCATCCGTCTGCGGGTGAAAGGTGGTGCTAAAATGCAGATGAGTGCCCAACTCATCATGAAACTTCTTCCAAAACCTGGAAGTGAAATGCACATATCTGTCTGATATCACTGAAACCGGCACCCCGTGTCGCGCCACTATCTCTCGGATATAGATATCGGCCAACTTTTCGGCTGAGATGCTCTCCTGGACCGGAATAAAATGGGCGCTCTTGGTCAATCGATCCACGATGAACCAAATCGAATCTACTCCACGTGCGGTCCTGAGAAGCTTTGTGATAAAATCCATCATAATATCTTCCCATTTCCACAACAGGATATCCAACGACTGCATCTTGCCGTGTGGTCTCTGATGCTCGGCCTTGACCTTCCTGCAGGTCAAGCATCGCTCGACGTACCAAGCCACATCCCGCTTCCCGCTTCATGCAGGGCCACCAATAGTCCAGATGAAGATCCCTATACATCTTCATCGCCCCTGGATGAATGGAGAATCGGGATTTGTGCGCCTCCTCCATCAAGATCTGGCGCACGCCTCCGTGATACGGCACCCACACCCTACGGTGTAGTGTCAATAATCCTCGGTTAACATAATCGAAGGAGGCAACTTGACCCACTATTCGTTCGCTCTTCCGATGCTCCTCGTTCATAGCCTCCTGCTGAGCTTCCCGAATCTGCTCTAACAGTGGAGTCACCACCGTCATCCTCATACACACATCCCTGATCGGTGCCACCTTACGGCTAAGCGCATCAGCTACCACATTGGCCTTCCCTGGGTGATAAAGGATTTCGCAATCATAATCCTTCACCATGTCCAACCACCGACGCTATCTCATGTTCAGGTTCGTCTGATCCATAAGGTACCTCAAACTCTTGTGGTCCGTGTAAATGGTACACCAAACTCCATAGAGGTAATGTTGCCAAATCTTGAGGGCAAAGACCACCGCCCCCAACTCTAAATCATGCGTCGGGTAGTTCGCCTCATGAGGCTTCAGCTGCCTCGAAGCGTAGGCGATGACATGCCCTCTCTGCATCAATACCACGCCTAAACCTGAGGTAGACGCATCACAGTAAACCACAAAATCCTCTACGCCCTCGGGCAAGGCTAAGATTGGCGCCTTGCACAATCTCTGCCTCAGAATCCTGAACGCTGCCTGCTGCTCAGGCCCCCATCGAAAGACCATGACTTTCCGAGTCAACCGTGTCAGGGGTACGACTATCTTGGAGAAATCCTGAATGAATCTCTGATAGTAGCCTGCTAATCCTAGGAAACTCCGAATCTCGGATGGAGACTTTGGAACTTCCCATCTCATCATGGCCTCCACCTTGGCCGGGTCCGCTGAAATCCCGTTCTGGTTTATGAGGTGCCCAAGAAACTGCACCTCACGCAACCAAAACTCACATTTGGAGAACTTGGCGTACAAACTCTCCCTCCTCAAGGTCTCCAAAACCTCTCTCAGATGCTCCTTGTGCTCCTCCTGCATCTTGGAATAAACCAAGATGTCATCAATGAAAACTATCACAGACCGATTTAACATCGGTCTACACACGCGGTTCATGAGGTCCATGAACGCGGCAGGAGCATTGATGAGCCCAAACGACATCACCACGAACTCATAATGGCCATATCGCGTTCGAAACGCGATCTTATGTACATCCTCCTCTCTGAACCTCATCTGATGATAACCTGAATGCAAATCGATCTTGGAGAACCAATATGCTCCCTGTAATTAATCAAAGAGGTCATCAATCCTCAGGAGTGGGTAACGGTTCTTCACCGTTACCTTATTCAGCTCCTAGTAATCTATACACATCCGATGCGACCCGTCCTTCTTCTTCACAAACAGGATCGGGGCTCCCCAGGGTGAACTGCTTGGTCGAATAAATCCCTTGTCTAGCAGCTCCTGCAGCTGCGTAGACAACTCCTGCATCTCAGGAGGAGCCAACCGATAGGGTGCCCTGGCTATCGGAGCTGCACCAGGAACTAGGTCGATCCTGAACTCTACCTGACGCTCCGGAGGTATTCCAGGAAGCTCCTCCGGGAACACATCAGTGTAGTCTCGCACCAGTGGAACCTCGCTCACCGTCGTCTTACCTGTCTCCCGAGTATCCATAACGTACGCGGCATATCCTGCGCAACCCTGTTGAAGGTAGCGTCTAGCTCTCGCTGCTGAACATACTGTGGGTCCATGCTGTGGCCTCTCGCCGTGGATCACCAACTCTCTCCCACTTGGGGTCCTAATCCGCACTATCTGCTGTGCGCAATCTATCACCACCGCATTATGGCTTAACCAATCCATACTTATAATCACCTTGTTCCCCCGCAATGGGATGGGAACCAAATCCACCAAATAGCGCTCCTCAAATAACCTTAGAACACAATCCCTGAATACTCCTGACGATCGCACCGATTGATCATCGTCAATCTCTACCTCTAAAGGGCAATCCAACATGCTCGAAGACTCAGTAAACCTCTTGTTAAGCGCAAGGGAAACAAATGATCGGGTGGCACCCGAGTCAAACAACACCTGAACAGGGATACCGTTCACATGGAACGATACTAATGGATATACACAGAGCACATATCAATATCATAACATCATAAAAACAAATGATCGACCTAGATCTGTAATCCGCAAGATAGCTGGAGCTAGTGCCTTAATCGACGCTGATGCTGTCAAATGGGGGAAATTGGCCTTCTTGTGGCCCCTCTGGTTGTAGTGGAAACACAACAACTCAGACGTCTGTATCATAGGTGAAGGGGCGGTACAATCCCTGCTGAAATGCCCCGTCTCGCCGCACTTATAGCAGCCTGACGATCCCAGCCTACATGCCCCCTCATGAGGCCTGCCACATTTCTTGCAGCGACTCGGTCCTGACTAGCCTTTTGGCCTACCATTTGGTCCCTTGGGCTTCTTACCCGAAGCCCCTCCTACCTGTCCCTCCTCTGTCTTCCTCTTTTGGATGTGCTCCAGATCTATCTCCCTCTCCCTCGCCCTGGCAATCATAGAGTCCAAGGTAGGGCAAGCTGAAAAACTGACATGCTCTCGAATATCAGCTCGGAGCATGTCATGGTAGCGGGTCCTCCTCATGTCCTTATCACCCGCATACTGGGGCACCAACAATGCCCTCTCCCGGAACTTGGCGGTGATCTCCGCCACAGTCTCCATCATCTGCCGTATATCCAAGAACTCCCTGGCCAGTTGCTGAAGCTCGACAGCCGGTGCAAACTCTACCCTGAAACTGGTTGCGAAGTCTAACTAGGTCATAGCCTTGACAACCGAGACCCCCAACGAGTCACCTACGTACTCCCACTAATCCCTAGATCGATCTCGTAAACACCCTGCTGCAAACCTCACCTTCGACCCCTCAGGCTAGAAGCTAATCATCTGTGCAGACTCAATGTTTGCAATCCATCGCCTAGCAGCTATGGGGTCCTTCGCCCTGTGAAAATCCAGCGCACCACTGCCCCTAAAGTCCTTAAAGGATAGTGTGCAAGATCCTGACTGGCCAGATGCCATGTCACTCCTGAATTCCCGGAGGCGATCCTCCATCAACTCAACTATCCCTTCCTTTATCGACCCGAAGATAATGAGGGTCAACACAAGGATGCCCCTGGTGATCTCTGACGTGATGAAATCGCGTAGCCCCTCATCCACCGGCTCGGAACCTGATCCCGAACCCAATCCCTCTCCTGAACTGCCAACTGCTGGTCTAGAGCGTAACACCACCATTCTGAAACACAACATAATAAACGTTAGGAACACTGATATATCTCGAGGAATCACTACTACCATAAGTTTCCTGGTCTTATCTCAGCTTTCCTTGATTCAAGTACGGATCCTCTGCTTCCAGTAGTACGGGCCCATACTACCTTCCACATATATCCGTACTTTCCTCAAGTACTGTCTTGACTCCACCAAGTCACTATTACTGCTAATAATTTCTGCTACTCCTATCCTAGGCTTGCCCTAGGAAATACTCTAACTATACCCGATCCAGTCCTCAGCTGCTGAAAGCCTCCTTGTGATTCCAATTAGCCATCACCTGAATACCATCACATGCGGTGACGCTCAGATAATCCTTCAAGTAAAAGACTCGTCCCTACAATGGTTAGAATTAGACAAGAGCTATGTAATAGGGCCAAGTCTAGCACTCTGAGATTATTCAACCCTGTTCGCATGTGACGTGACGCATTCACCTAATGGCTAACTCCCATTACTTAGAGTCCCACAAAGCACAAAGCAAACAACATTAAGACATAGGCGACTACTCAAGCAGTTCCATCCTCATAATGGGGAACTGTACTAGCATAAAGTGCTAAGCTCATGCTATCAGGCATAACCTAAACAGGCTATCCTACTGCTGTCTACTCAATCCTAGCATGCAATTTTCATATACTGAAGCACATAAAGCAGGAACATAAGGCATCACTCCTAGATCCTTAGTCCTATTCTAGCATGTTGTTCTACTGGAACTGATAAACATATATAAATTTGTATGGGTACATTGGGGAATACTTACTTGAACTCGGCCGGTCGTGCACATCACACACTTTGTTCCTTCTTAAAACTCTTTACTTAACCTTTTAGAAAACATTCTTTTCTTTCTTTTTTTTAAATCTTTTAATACCTCGATTTGAGTTCAGACACCCCCAAAGGTGTGTCCGAATCCCTCAAACCAGGGCTCTGATACCAACTTGTAACGTCCCAAAAATACGAGCCAAAAAATTCATTTTTAAAACACATACTTAGCAAAACATTAGAAATAAAACATTCACCGATCATATCATTTCATAAAAGATGTGCGTGTCTGGAAACCAGTTTATAAAAACATAACAATGTCAGAGTACAAATCCCCATGAAGAACTCATAGTGCGGAATACAAAGCGTGTATGTGATGTGCCGCTACCGCACCGGCTCCTTCCCCTTCGAAGAAGAGGTACCTGAAACAAAAACTGAAAACTGTAAGCACGAAGCTTAGTGAGTTCCCCCATCATACCACATACCATACAATCACATATCATACATACTGTCGGGCTCTCCTGGGGTGCCCGACCTACCCGGTACGACCATTTTGGGGTGTCGACCTACCCGTGTCAAGCCGTTCTGGGGTGCTGACTACCCATGTCAATCGATTCTAGGGTGCTAACTACCCATCGGTCCTAACAACCGATCCTCAGGGACTATTTCACCCCCTACAACTACTATCACATATATCATAACATAACATTTTATCAAACATATCTGGGGTTTCCGATCTACCCTTGAGTCCTAACGACCGAACTTGGGGACTATTCCCCTCCTACTACCACTATCACATATAACATATCATGCCAACATATAAACATTTCAGGTAGTAGCAAACCTAGATGATATCACAAAGACAATCATCTAACATAAAACTCCTACTGGTGGGCCGGCATTGTGGTCGTAGACCCACCGCTACTAGAAGGTAACTCACCTCAAAGTAGTTGCTGATCTGCGTGGGAACCGACTGTCTTCTTCTGCTGCTGCCCCGGAAATCCTCCAGCTATAATTCTTACAAAACACTCAGTCAAATACTGTTAATCGACCTTAGGGTAAAATGACCATTTACCCCTAACCAAACCAAGAGTCAAAGTCAAAGTCAAAGTCAACTTCCAGTTGACCCGACTCACCGAGTTGGCTCGCCAACTCGTCAAGTCCCTATCCATTCGATTGACCATAATCCCGTCTCTACTCGTCGAGTTAGGCATTGACTCGACAAGTTTTCCTTCTAAACCGATGTCCAATAGTCCTTCATCCTACTCGTCGAGTTGTATGAACAACTCGTCGAGTTCATCTTCATCCGAAGAATAATCTATGCTGAGACTCGCCGAGTTGAATGAACAACTCGCCGAGTCTGTTCTTGAGACAAGAAGATTGCCTTGAACTCGCCGAGTCAGGGCATTGAATCGCTGAGTTCCTTCATGAGTGAGTCTGGCTTCCGACCCACTGAGTCACACCCCTGACTCACTACTCCACCCATCAAACACGAAAAGGGGGAAAACTCGTGGACTCGCGACTCGACTCGCTGAGTCCGATAAACGACTCGCCGAGTCATTAACATGAAAATACTATATACTCCATTTTGCTTGAATCCAGCTCATGCCATACATAGATTTGGGTTCTTAAGGCTTGATTAACACGTAAAGTTTCCAAATTTGCATGTAAATAAACACCGAAGAAGGTTTTAGGGCTCAAAATGCACTAAAAGAGTAGATCTAGGGCTTTCATGCAATATGGCTTCATAAAGGCAATGGATGCGAGCTCCTAGAGCTCAAACATGCCTAGATCTAAAGGTTAATGAGCTTATTACAGACCCTAAATCATACCCAAGCTTGGAAATGGCTCAAGAAGGACTTTAATGGAGCTCTAAGGGACTATAAGCATGAAAACAGGGGGAAACTGAGTTATACCTCAAGGAAATCTCTAAAATAACACCAAGATGTCTGGTCTCCTTCCCCTCCTCTTGATCTACTCTCCTTTCTCTCTCAAAGTATTCAAGAGATCACACCAAGCACTTCAATCTCACAAGGAACAATGTTAGAACGATATAGGGGGGTTATGAGGGTGAAGGGGGCGAGCTTGGGGCGCATAAGGTTGGTTTAAATAAGGTTCAAACCCTTGGAATTAGGGTTTTACCGGACAGCATGGACTCGCCGAGTCGCCAACTTAAACGTGTTCCATATCCCGTCTCTACTCGGCGAGTCGGGCCTACACTAATAGTCACACGAGCTTTGTGCATGACAATGTTTATCATGGGGTTTAGAAGTATGTTATGGTCAATGAATTGTTTAATAATAATATTTTAGTGGGCTTGATAGGCCCAATAAATCCCTAATGGACCTAAAAGCCCAACAATGAGATAAATTGGCTAATATTTGGATTGGCGCTTGGACTTGAATAAGCCAAGCTAGAGGTAATGTAGTAATTACCCAAAGAATGTACTTATGGTTATGTATTGGGACCCAACTATTATTTGGGTGTTATTTTGGTGTTGACAATTCGGGAATCTATTTGCCAGCAGCTCGGGTCGAGTCTGCGGGTGTGACAACCCGTGATTTATTTCCATCAAAGTAACCTGTTTTCGTTATTAAAGCCGTTGAGTTCCAGAATGTTCTGTTAACTTTGTTTTAAATAAATTATTGCGACTTCTATGCTGATTTTCAGGAAACAAAACCACTTATGAACTCACCAACTTTATGCTGATTTTCAAATTGCTTGTATTATCAGGTGCGCATTAGACAGGTACCCGATGATCCTTTTGGCAAAGACGGAGTACGTAGAAGACACGTTTTGCTTTTGTTCATATATATACATATGTATCACACTTGTACAACTTTACTTTTGAATAAATGTAAATTCTCATATGTAATGTAATGGTTGTTTACTTTGCTTACTATGTGCATTGGATTTGATACTCAACGTGGAGTTCGCCCCGGAAATGTTTCCGCCTTGGTTTTCGGGGTGTGACACTGGGACTTCAGAAAGTGTGTGATTATGTCTTCAGGAGTTCAGCAGTGTGAGGTGAGTTAACTTCCACTAGCGGTGGGTCTAAGGCTACAATGCTGGCCCACCAGTAGGAGTTGTATGTTAGATGATTGTCTTTGTGATATCATCTAGGTTTGCTACTACCTCATATGTTATATGCTGGCATGATATGTTATATGTGATACTAGTAGAGTTCAGTTGTTAGGACCTAAGGGTAGGTCAAACACCCCAGATATGTCTGATAGTATGTTTATGTAATGATATATGTGATAGTAGTAGTAGGGGTGGAATAGTCCCCGAGGGTCGGTTGTTAGGACCGACGGGTAGGTCAGCACCCCAGAATGGCTTGACATGGGTAGGTCAGCACCCCAGAATGGCTTGATACGGGTAGGTCGGCACCCCAGAATGCTTGTACCGGGTAGGTCGAGGACCCCAGAATTGTCTGGCAGTATGTATGCTTTGTGATTGTATAGTATGTGGTATGATGGGGGAACTCACTAAGCTTCGTGTGCGACCAAAAACATCGTATAACGTCGGTATCGGGTAGAATTCCACCGTGTCCCAAACTTTCAGCATATATAAAGTTGAGAGAGCCTCATTTGAAGCTTTTTCACTATCTCTCTACTTTCTCTCTCTTCTCCCTCTCTCTAAAATCTAAAACTTAGCTAAAATCATCCAAAACAAGCTTCAAATCATCAAGGTAACTATCCTAGCCCCTAGTTTAACACCTTTGGCCTTCAAATTCGGGATTTATATGAGGAATGGGACCATAAACAAGTGTTTATGGTCTTGGAACCTCCTTAGGCCGTGAACACATGTAATAAGGGGTTTTGAGCCTTAAAACCCTTCTAAACCTCATTTGGAGCATAGATAAGACCTTTAGACTTGCATGCATGTACTTAGGACCCCAAAATCTTGGCATTTGATGTATGAACATGAGTTTACGGCCCAAGAACATTCTTGGACCGTAAACCCCCATGCATGAACCATAAACACCTCTTAAGGTGTTAAAAATACCCTTAAACACCACCAAAAGCTTTCAAACGTGTCTAGGACCTTCTACTCCATCATTTGAAGCACCAAATCATACAAGAAGGGACCAAACATGAGTTTATGGTCCAAGAACATGCTTGCCCCGTAAACCTTCATTATTAGACCTTAAACACCTTTTAGGGTGTTAGTTTGCCCCTAAACACCTCCAATGAACTTCCATGAGTGCATATAACCTTATAACCTTTCAAGAAATGCACCAAAACATTCATACATGGGAAAAACTAGAGTTTACGGTCCAAGAACATTCTTAGACCGTAAACTCATCTCCTTAGACCATAAACTCTTCAAATGGGTGTTTAAGTGTCCTTAACACCTTGAATGGCTTGTATGTTGGACTAGAATCACATGTGATTAACCTACAAACACCAACACCCATGAATCATGGACAAAAATGAGTTTACGGTTGTAAACTCATGTGTTTAAGGTAGTAAACTCCCCAAGAACACCTTCATAGACCATAAAATCCATTTCCAAGGCCATTTCAAGTCCCGATCACTTCCTAAGCCATGGAATCAACCCTAGAACTTTCCCGTGTGCATTGTAAGACTATTTAGCATCGAAGAACACACCACCCATGAGTTTACTGCCGTAAACTCACGGGGATATGGTCAATGGACTGTAAACTCCTCAAAGAGTTTACTTTTGAAGAGTAAACTCCATATCTAGGTCCTACACATCCATAGATGTCACCCGGGTCACTCCGAACACTTGTATTGAAGTGTTTTCACATCTCAAAGTGTATATTCATATCTAATTAGTGGTTCAAAGTCTAATTAGATATAATTGTATATCATTTCATATTACATAGGAACCTCGCGTGTTATCAAGGCCCAAACCGACACATAGCATCCAAACCGACATGTTTTCTCATCTGGTGAGTTCATACCCCTACCCTTTTTCAATGTTTTTTGCTGTTTTCAGGGAGGGGGGAATACAAGAAAAGTACAAGGAATACTTGTACTCAAAACTTGTTTTATATGTCTTATATTTCATATTACATATGCTTTTAACACTAACAATCATAATAGATGTGACATCCCCAAAATCTCGGCCCGAAAAGACCGATTTCGTTTATGCTTTTTAAAATAATTTTCAGAGTAAATCCTTTTAATTTTAAAAGAGATGCGGAATTTTTTCCCAAAAACAAAACATGATAAAATAGATATTTATCAAAACATTTCATAAAGAAATATGATTTCATTTCATAATCAAAAGTCGAGATGTCATGTTCCGATACAGATCATAAAGCATAAACGATAGCATTACAAGTCTTTCAACAAATGTATACATATACAGACTTGTAAACAAAACAACTTGATGTTCGCCCATCTTAAGCTCTTGCGCCACTTCCTGTAAAATAAATCAACTGAGTGGGTCAGGCTTGGGAGCCTGGTGAGCATATAGGGTTTTCAACCCACAATAAATAATTAAATTAATTATTATCAACCAACAATAACCCAGTTACCCATTCCCGTTATTCTCACTTTATGTCCCTAAAATAACTAACACAAGGGACCTAGTCTAAGAATATTTCATCGAGGCGACTACACATGCTTCGGGGGTTCCTCAGCAATATAAGTCAAATAAGGCAACCATGGGGGGGGGGGGGGGGGGATGGAATACAGCGAATGAACACCCAAGTTCATTAACACCTACAGGTTATGAGCCTGCTAGCGTTCCACTGGACTATCTAGAAAAGTCCGTGGTCGTCATCTAAATTCCGCTAGATGACTGGATCAAAACAACATCGAGGCCTCTCATCTGTTTATTACACACCAACTATCTACCCATATTCTACCCAACATATTAGTAGATAAAATATACATTTTTATACGTAGTTTCAAAACCTGTATAGCATGCTCAATCAAAACATTTTTCACATAACAGATGAGGCATACACACATAACACGTATTTCATAGAGAATACTGCAGATCTATAAGATAGAAGAGAGTGAATATACACTCACACGTATAACAACCAAATATATACACATAACACGTATTTTATAGGAAATACTTCATAATATTGTGTTGGAATGAAAGTAACTACACACTCACTTGATCAGAAGATGATCGGGCAGCACTACGGCTTGCAGAAGTAGTAATCCTCCGCAGATCTGGAAGATCTCTACGAAAATCGAACTTCTCGCGGGCAGAGCTTCGGCTCGGAAACCGCACTTCTCGGGATCTTCGGGATCTCGGGACTCGCTTCGGGACTCGGGAATATTACCGGGGCTTCGGGATGGCTTCGGGGGTAAAAACGCAGAGCTTCGGCGCAAAAACGAGAGAGAATTAGCAAATTGGCCGGCTGCCCTCGCATGCCTTTTATAGGAGGCTGGAAGCCTCTCGTACGCGGGGCGTACGCCAGTACGCGGGGCGTACTGCCTCAGAAACGTAAGCGCTTGCGTCATCCGAAGCCACTTGCTGCGATGTCGACACTTTCGGAGTACGCGGGGCGTACTCACTTACGCGGCGCGTAAGTCGGATAAGATCTGTGACTCGCCTTCGGATAATGCTTCCGAATTTGAATTAAAAATAATTATAAATTAATTAATAAACTTCGGAAATTCATATCTTCTTCATACGAACTCCGTTTTCGACGTTCTTTATATCCACGGAAATGTGAGACTACGGTCTACAACTTTCGTTTAGACTCCGTCGGCTAATTTTGAATTTATTTTTATTATTTATTTTTAATAGGCCGGGACAGAAAATTTCGTTATAAATTCATAACTTCTTCGTTTGACGTCCGTTCTCGCCTAACTTTTTATCGCTTTGATACTAACAACGAGATCTTCGATTCTCGTTTAGATCACTAAGGCTAAATATCGCTCTAACGTAAATATCACTTTTTACGTTAATCAGCGGTGCCGGTTCTGTCGCGAAACTTCGACAGGTCATAACTTCCTCGTTATAACTCGGATTTCGGCATTCTTTATATCTTCGGAAACCTTGTTTCAACTACTACAACATTATCTAAAGATATCAAGTTTAATTTACACTTAAATTTTGACGCTTGTTTTTATTCTTAATTAATCAAACCACATAATTAAGCAATTAAGCACAAAACACATAATACTCAAATAATACAATCTTATTATTTGAAAACGGGTTACAAAGGTTAACCTAGACCATTACATTGCTAAAAATGGCAAGCCTGGAAACACAGGCGTTACAATTCTCTCCACCTTAGAATGATTCCGTCCCCGGAATCACACATCAACAAACAAATGCGGATAGCGACTCCTCATGTCACTCTCCGTCTCCCAGGTGAGATTCGGCCCATTCGTGTGTTTCCATCGGACAAGCACTAACTCGACCATCTTGTGTCGCAACTTCTTAGTCTTTCGGTCAACAATTGCCTCTGGTTCTTCAATCAACCTTTTGTTCTCATCGATTCTCAATTCAGAAATTGGAATTATATCGAGAAATTCTCCCGTGAACTTTCTCAAATAACACACATGAAATGTGTTGTGAATTCCATTCAGTTCTTCGGGTAATTCGAGCTTGTAAGCTTGGTTCCCAATCCTCTGAAGAACTTTAAACGGTCCAATAAACCTTGGACTCAACTTTCCCCTTTTACCAAATCTTATAAGTCCCTTCCACGGCGAGACTTTAAGCAAAACCGAATCCCCAACTTCAAAAGTCATCGGTCTTTGCTTCTTGTCAGCATAGCTCTTTTGACGATCCTGAGCTGCTAACATTCTTTCCCTAATTATTTTCAACTTTTCAGCAGTTTGATGAACCATCTCCGGTCCCATAAACTGCTTTTCCCCAGCCTCAAGCCAACAAGACGGCGTACGACACTTTTGTCCATACAAAGCTTGGTAAGGTGCCATCTTAATGCTCGAGTGAAAACTATTGTTATAGGAAAATTCTACCAAAGGTAAATGTTCATCCCAATTACCTAGGAACTCCAAGGTACATGCTCTCAACATATCTTCAAGTGTTTGTATCGTTCTTTCACTCTGACCATCAGTCTGCGGATGGTAAGCTGTACTTAAACATAACTTGGTACCCATTTCCTCTTGTAGAATTTTCCAAAACCTTGAGGTGAAACGACTATCACGATCCGACACAATTGTTAGCGGAACACCGTGAAGTCTCACAATTTCCTTCACATAAGAATTCGCAAGCTTTTCCATAGACCATTTCTCATTGGCTGCTATGAAATGCGCACTCTTAGTGAATCGATCAACGACCACCCAAATCATGTCGTGACCATTCTTTGTTCTGGGTAGTTTAGTGACAAAATCCATAGCAATGTCTTCCCACTTACCCATAGGCACAGGTAAAGGTTCTAAACTCCCATACGGTTTCTGATGTTGTGTCTTGACTCTCGCACAAGTCACACACTCACCCACATACTTTGCAACATCAAGCTTCATCGTCGGCCACCAGTAGTAGGGTTTCAGGTCTCTATACATTTTAGTGCTACCGGGATGAATCGAATACATGGTCTTGTGAGCTTCTTCCATCAGAAGATCTCTAATTCCTCCCGACTTAGGTACCCAAATACGATCTTGGAATACCTTCAGTCCATGACCGTTTGTACCAAACACCAACGTTTTACCCAAACGTTCCTCCTTTCGGTCATTTTTCTCAGAAGCTTCCTCTTGAGCTTTCTTTATACTTTCCACAATGGTCGAGACAACTTCAATTCTCAATGCTCTTGGCCTTTTCCTTTCAAGATTGACTTTCCGACTGAGAGCATCAGCAACAACATTAGCCTTACCGGGGTGGTAAAGTATCTCGCAGTCGTAGTCCTTGAGTAATTCCAGCCAGCGTCGTTGCCTCATATTCAATTCCTTCTGATTAAAGAGATATTGGAGACTCTTATGATCAGTGAAAAGTTTGCACTTAGTGCCATAGAGGTAATGCCTCCATATCTTCAGAGCGAAAACTACCGCTGCCAACTCCAAATCATGAGTCGGGTAGTTCTTTTCATGCTCTTTCAGTTGTCGAGACGCATATGCTATCACCTTTTCTCTTTGGGTTAAAACACAACCCAATCCAACCCCAGACGCATCGCTATAAACAGCGAAGTCTTCAACTCCATCGGGTAGAGAAAGTATCGGTGCCTCGCATAGTTTCTTCTTTAGCTTCTCGAATGCTTCTTTATGCTTCTCACTCCAAGCATAAGCAGCTCCTTTGTGGGTCAAAGCTGTCAATGGAGTAGCAATCGAAGAAAAGCCTTGGATAAACCTTCGGTAATATCCGACTAATCCTAAAAAGCTTCGAATCTCCGTGGGACTTTTCGGTTGTTCCCACTTCATTACAGCTTCAATCTTTGCTGGATCTACCATTATCCCTTCCTGGTTGACCACGTGACCCAAGAATTGGACTTCACGAATCCAAAAATCACATTTGGAGAACTTAGCATACAGCTTCTCCTTCTTCAAAACTTCTAACACTTCTCGCAAGTGTCTGCCATGCTCCTCCTGGCTTTTTGAGTAAATCAGAATGTCGTCGATGAACACTATCACGGATTTATCAAGGAACGGATTACAAACCCTATTCATTCAATCCATGAATGCTGCCAGAGCATTGGTTAGTCCAAACGACATAACCAAGAACTCGTAGTGTCCATATCTAGTTCTGAACGCAGTCTTCTCTATATCCTGCTCTCTTACTTTCAGCTGATGATATCCTGACCTAAGATCGATCTTCGAGAAATAGCTCGAACCTTGCAATTGATCAAATAGGTCATCAATCCTTGGCAACGGATATCTATTCTTTATTGTTGCCTTGTTCAGCTCTCTGTAATCAATGCACATTCTCATACTTCCATCTTTCTTCTTCACGAATAACACCGGAGCTCCCCAGGGCGATGAACTAGGTCTAATGAAACCTTTGTCCAACAACTCTTGAAGTTGCATCATCAGCTCCTTCATCTCCGTTGGTGCTAATCGATAAGGTGCTTTTGCTATTGGCGTGGTTCCTGGTAACAAGTCAATACGGAATTCCACTTGTCGATCAGGTGGTAATCCAGGAAGATCTTCGGGAAATACTTCCGGATAATCACACACCACAGGAATACTCTGCATCACCTTCTTTTCCTCCTTAGCATCAATCACGAATGCTAAATATGATGTACATCCCTTGGTCAAACACTTTCTGGCTTTCATTAGGGAAATGATTCCAGAATTCACTCGGCGTTTGTCCCCATACACCATAAATGATTCCTTCCTAGGCGGGTTTACTTTAACAATCTTCTTCTTGCATAAAATTTCAGCATCATTGGCGCTGAGCCAATCCATTCCCAACACGATGTCGAAACCGTTAAGTTCGATAGGCAATAATTCCTCGCAGAACTTATTCCCATTCAAGTCAATTAAGATGTTTTTCATACGATGGCTAACAGGTACAAACTTGCCACTAGCAACTTCAACTAATAAAGCATTATCTAGTCTATCAACAGGCAAAGCTAGTTTTCTACCAAATTCATGCGATATAAAGGAGTAGTTGGCTCCAGAATCAAATAAAATTTGGGCAAGCAAATTGTTAACGAGAAAGGTACCTGAAGCGACATCAGCTTCATCCTTAGCAGCTTCCAGTGTCATCTGGAATGCTCTCGCCTTCGGCTTTGGTGGAATGTTGGGCTTAGCTGCCTCCTTCTTCTTCGGACAGTCTTTCAAAATATGCCCCTCTTCATTACAACCAAAACACATCCTTTTGTTGTTCGGACATTCGTTGGCAAAATGTCCAACCTTTCCACACTTGTAGCATGTTACATCCTCGCTACATTTCCCGAAGTGCTTTTTCTTACACTTTTCACACCACTTCGCTTCCCCTCCTTTACCCTCACCAAACCTTTTCGAATCAGATTTCGAAAATTTGCTTTTCTTGCCGGAACCAGATGTTCCCTCAAACTTCCTCTTCTCACCAACCTCAACCTTGTTGGTGGTTCTCCCCTTTATCATGTTCTCAACAGACTTGGCAGCCCAGATAGCTGCCTCTAAAGTATGTGCCTGACGTACTGGCACCTCATACTCCCATGGGAGTCCCTTCGCATACCGGTCCACCTTCGTCAGCTCGTCTGGAACGATACGCAAGGCAAACTCCATCTTATCGGTGAAGTTATTGGTGTATTCATCAACTGACATACTGCCCTTAGTCAATGTCAGGAACTTGTTCTCCAACTCCAACAGATTTTGAGCCGAGCAGAACTTGCGCTTAAACTGCACCAAGAACTCTGCCCATGACAATTGCAGTGGCTCATTAGGGCTCAAAGTCTTCCCAAGAGTGTTCCACCAACGAACGGCTCCACCTCGGAATTGACGCACGACATAGACGGTTTGCAACTTACCTCTGCAGCCACACGTCATGAAGGCTAGCTCCATTTCGGAGATCCAATCCATAACCCCAATCGGATCCTCCTTTCCATTGAAGGTCGATGGTTTGCAAGTCAAAAAGTCCTTGTACTTGCATCCCATTCCATCATTCCTTCCATCGCGGTTATCTTGCCTAACTATCGGTGGGTTGGCTTGACCAACCGATCCACTGAAGTTTCCACCTTCCGAGTGCCCTTCATTTAATTCAGGCTCTTCCACACGAATCGACAGTTCTTCACGATTTTGTTGAAGCAACCGTCTAGTTTCCTCCATCTGACGATCCAACATCGTCTGAATCATTAATTGCACACCAGCCATGGTTATTGGCTCAGGTGCTGCTGCTACAACAGGTATTTGTTCAATCACTGGTGGTTGATTCCTATTTTCATCAGCATTTCCAACTCCACTTCTTGTTCTCACCATTTTTGATCTACACACCGAATAAGGTGAAATTAGATCCTTATTCACGATAGATATTCAAATCATCCTTATCACTCCGAAACGTTTACATGCTAGTTCTAATATCGTAGACGTACGCTTAGAATCCTACACACATAAGGTTTCTAGATCCGGTCGGCAACAGACCATAGATCCGAACAAATAATATCATATATGGCAACATATAACATTTAGCACATAAAGCATTTTAGGCAACTTTCCTAAAATAAACTAGTGCTTGTGTCTTAAAACATAACAGACACATCTCAAAATTCCACTTAGCATTCTAAGTTTAAGTCTAGAAATCCTACAAATTCCTAGTTCGCTTAAACTAATGCTCTGATACCAACTGTGACATCCCCAAAATCTCGGCCCGAAAAGACCGATTTCATTTATGCTTTTTAAAATAATTTTCAGAGTAAATCCTTTTAATTTTAAAAGAGATGCGGAATTTGTTCCCAAAAACAAAACATGATAAAATAGATATTTATCAAAACATTTCATAAATAAATATGATTTCATTTCATAATCAAAAGTCGAGATGTCATGTTCCGATACAGATCATAAAGCATAAACGATACCATTACAAGTCTTTCAACAAATGTATACATATACAGACTTGTAAACAAAACAACTTGATGTTCGCCCATCTTAAGCTCTTGCGCCACTTCCTGTAAAATAAATCAACTGAGTGGGTCAGGCTTGGGAGCCTGGTGAGCATATAGGGTTTTCAACCCACAATAAATAATTAAATTAATTATTATCAACCAACAATAACCCAGTTACCCATTCCCGTTATTCTCACTTTATGTCCCTAAAATAACTAACACAAGGGACCTAGTTTAAGAATATTTCATCGGGGCGACTACACATGCTTCGGGGGTTCCTCAGCAATATAAGTCAAATAAGGCAACCATGGGGGGGATGGAATACAGCGAATGAACACCCAAGTTCATTAACACCTACAGGTTATGAGCCTGCTAGCGTTCCACTGGACTATATAGAAAAGTCCGTGGTCGTCATCTAAATTCCGCTAGATGACTGGATCAAAACAACATCGAGGCCTCTCATTTGTTTATTACACACCAACTATCTACCCATATTCTACCCAACATATTAGTAGATAAAATATACATTTTTATACGTAGTTTCAAAACCTGTATAGCATGCTCAATCAAAACATTTTTCACATAATAGATGAGGCATACACACATAACACGTATTTCATAGAGAATACTTCAGATCTATAAGATAGAAGAGAGTGAATATACACTCACACGTATAACAACCAAATATATACACATAACACGTATTTTATAGGAAATACTTCATAATATTGTGTTGGAATGAAAGTAACTACACACTCACTTGATCAGAAGATGATCGGGCAGCACTACGGCTTGTAGAAGTAGTAATCCTCCGCAGATCTGGAAGATCTCTACGAAAATCGAACTTCTCGCGGGCAGAGCTTCGGCTCGGAAACCGCACTTCTCGGGATCTTCGGGATCTCGGGACTCGCTTCGGGACTCGGGAATATTACCGGGGCTTCGGGATGGCTTCGGGGGTAAAAACGCAGAGCTTCGGCGCAAAAACGAGAGAGAATTAGCAAATTGGCCGGCTGCCCTCGCATGCCTTTTATAGGAGGCTGGAAGCCTCTCGTACGCGGGGCGTACGCCAGTACGCGGGGCGTACTGCCTCAGAAACGTAAGCGCTTGCGTCATCCGAAGCCACTTGCTGCGATGTCGACACTTTCGGAGTACGCGGGGCGTACTCACTTACGCGGCGCGTAAGTCGGATAAGATCTGTGACTCGCCTTCGGATAATGCTTCCGAATTTGAATTAAAAATAATTATAAATTAATTAATAAACTTCGGAAATTCATATCTTCTTCATACGAACTCCGTTTTCGATGTTCTTTATATCCACGGAAATGTGAGACTACGATCTACAACTTTCGTTTAGACTTCGTCGGCTAATTTTGAATTTATTTTTATTATTTATTTTTAATAGGCCGGGACAGAAAATTTCGTTATAAATTCATAACTTCTTCGTTTGACGTCCGTTCTCGCCTAACTTTTTATCGCTTTGATACTAACAACGAGATCTTCGATTCTCGTTTAGATCACTAAGGCTAAATATTGCTCTAACGTAAATCTCACTTTTTACGTTAATCAGCGGTGCCGGTTCTGTCGTGAAACTTCGACAGGTCATAACTTCCTCGTTATAACTCGGATTTCGGCATTCTTTATATCTTCGGAAACCTTGTTTCAACTACTACAACATTATCTAAAGATATCAAGTTTAATTTACACTTAAATTTTGATGCTTGTTTTTATTCTTAATTAATCAAACCACATAATTAAGCAATTAAGCACAAAACACATAATACTCAAACAATACAATCTTATTATTTGAAAACGGGTTACAAAGGTTAACCTAGACCATTACATTGCTAAAAATGGCAAGCCTGGAAACACAGGCGTTACAATAGATAACCGTTGAACTTACAGAACATACTATCGTATTATTTGTGAAAAACATTATAAATTGTTGTATTTTATATTTTCACAAATGGTTTCCCACATCATAACAGTTAAAAGCATAATATTTGAACTTCGGATATGAAACTTAGAACATTGTTTTGTCCTTGGTAACACTCCACATAGATACGCGAGTGGAGGATAGTCATTTGATCTTTTTTTATTATTACTAGTAAATTTGTTATACCTATAAATTGGAGACATGTCCTCGAAGAACACTTCACAGAGATACGCGAGTGGAGGACCGCCCACATAACCAGAATCTCTTAGATAGGGAGCGTGACTTGAGTGTATAGATCTATACGGGGTTGACTACCCCGCACCTGGCTGCTAGCTACAGCCGAACCGAAAGGTTCAAGGGGGACGAAAGTCATAAAGGGTGATGGACTACTTATTGCCATAATTAGTCTATCGTATGGTTATGGAACTCGCAATTTGGATAACAAAGATTTTCTTTTTAGTAATAATGGGTTTAGTAACTAGTTTACTTTGTATTTATTAGTTTTATATACGTGTTTAAAACTAATACATTTCAGTATACATCTTTTACATTACATTTCGGGTCGGTAAACTAACATACACTTCACAAGGATAACTAGGTTTTCAGTATACATCTTTCACATTACATTTCAGATCGGTGGCCAACTTTTTGGAAAATATGGGATTTTCCTGGGATAACAATTGTACATAACCAGAACCGTGTAACATAACAGATAACTAAACTTTAAATAAAAGAAAATATGGGGTTTTCTTGGGTCATAACATTTTCAGAAACCGAAAGGAAACTCGTACATTTTCAGAAAACAAAACCACTTATGAACTCACCAGCTTTATGCTGATTTTCAAACTGCTTGTATTCTCAGGTTCGCATTAGACAGGTACCCGATGATCCTTTTGGCGAAGACGGAGTACGTAGAAGACACGTCTTGCTTTTGTTCATATATATACATATGTATCACACTTGTACAACTTTACTTTTGAACAAATGTAAATTTTCATATGTAATGTAATGGTTGTTTACTTTGCTTACTATGTGCATTGGATTTGATACTCAACGTGGAGTCCGCCCCGTAAATGTTTCCGCCTTGGTTTTCGGGGTGTGACAGATTGGTATCAAAGCCCTTGTTTATAGTGAATAAAGTATACCAAACCTTACATGGTATAAAACTATAAACATTAAGGGGCCTAAGTGCTCTGAACTAAAAGTATACTTCAAAGTATAAGTATTTTCAAAAGTATACAAGTATACCTAACCGTCGAGATCCGTAACTACAAGTAGAACAAAACATACGTAAATGAGTGTTGTACGCTGCGGTTAAACTTGGATAGTTATGTAGTCGTGACTAGGATCAATATAGTCTGGCCAACTATATTCATTAGAGACACGGCCAACATGTGCTTGGGAGTGACTGTGGTGTTCAACATGCCTAAAACTTACCCTAATACCCCAAAACATCGAACCATGGGCGTAGTGAATTATGAAATACTATGGGAGTATTTCTCGAGCCAATCCTTTGTAGAAATCCTCATTCAGGCGTTACTCCTTGAACATTCCTCTTGTGATAAATTGTCTGTTTTGATAACTCTTTCCTGCTTTATCGCTTATTCGGAATATATATCTGTCATATCTCTTAATTCAATTCAGAGGACTTACCATCCACTCTTTCCTGATCTTATTAGATCAAGATGCCTCCAAGAAAGAGACCCAGCTCAAAGACCAACAACCCTCCGCTACCACCTCCTCCTCAAATTGATCTTGTAACACTACAGACATCTATTACTACCGCAGTGACAGCCGCCATGTCACAAATGAACCCCGGTAGTTCAGGAGGTGGTCCCCAGCCCCAAAATCCAGAAAATAGCTAGGGACGCCGAAAAGAGGGTTCCTATAAAGATTTCATGAGCACAAAACCCACATCCTTTGATGGCACTGGAGGTGTCATTTCCCTCACTCGATGGTTCGAGAAAATCGAGTCCATCTTTGAAATCTGTGCTTGTTCGGAGTCCGACAAAGTAAAGTTTGCAGCCTGTACCTTTATCGACAAAGCGCTGACTTGGTGGAACGGCCGAGTCAAATCCCTAACTCTACCTGTAGCCAATTCTATGGGATGGGAATCCATGAAATAACTTCTTTTAGCGGAGTACTGCCCTCGGGGCGAAATACAAAAGTTAGAGCACGAGCTCTAGAACCTGAAAATGAAGGGTTCCGATATTGCCGCATACACCTCGAGGTTTGATGACTTGGCACTACTCTGTCCGGGAATGGTTACCCCGGAGATTAAAAAGATAGAGAGATTTATTTGGGGGCTGACGCAACCGACCAAAGGAAACGTCTTATCTACGAGGCCGGATACTTATGACAGTGCCAAAAGCTTAGCCCAAACCCTAATTGATCACAGTGATGAGGTTGAGGAAACAACCACCACTCCTGAACCGGCTAAGGCAAGTGGTAAGAAGAGAAAGTTCTGGAAGAAGAAGAAAGGTCAATCTTCTCAAGGATCTTCAAAGAAACAGCAGACTGTAGCAGTCCATGCTGCTGCTACCCCTATTGTTGTTGCTTCTGCTGTAGGATCCACAGCTCAAACACCTACTAGCAGGTATGCTAGTAACCTTCCCCAGTGTGAAAAGTGTAAATACCACCATAACCCCGGTCCCTGTCGTGAACTTTCATGCACCAACTGTGGTAAAAAGGGACATACGGTCCGATTCTGCAACGCACCAGTCCAATCCGTAAGCCAATCTTCTGGAGCAGGTATTGGTCAAGTGTAACATCCCGAGTTCAGGAGTGCAAGTTCAGGGTTCAAAGTCAAAATGTGAAAGGGCAACTCGGCGAGTCCATGGGTGGACTCGGCGAGTAGGGTCGCAATGTTGGTCGAGTGATAAGTGACCAACTCGGCGAGTCTCAAGGGTGGACTCGGCGAGTTGGTGTTGTATGGAGAAAACCCTAATCCCAAGTATTTAGCCCTATATAATGAACATAAAACCTTTTCCCCAGCCACTTTACTCCCCCTTGAAGTCCAGAATCCCTAGCTTTCGGTTGTGAGAGAGTTGGAGAGCATTTAGAGCCTTGGAGGAGGAAATCTTGGAAGTGAAGTGAAGATCAAGAAGGTTGGAGCAAGGGGCTTTGTAAAGATTTAGCTTATTTTTCAATTGGAGCTTTCATTTGAGGTAATAATCTGCTGTTTGAGCTTTTGTGCATCTAAATCAATCAATTGTGGGGTTTTTGTGGTACGTATGAGGTCTATCTCAAGTTTGGTGTAAGATCTGAGGTTGCTACCTCAGATCTAGGTGGTTAATGATCCAAAAAGCTAGAAAGTCTATGCTTAAGAGTTGTTGGTGAAGTTCTTGTGTCCCAAACCCTAGCCCTAGAGCATATTATGCTTAGATCTCTTTGGATTCACGTAAAGTTTTCAACTTTACGTGAGGAATAGCTTGTGGAAGAGTAGATATGTGGATTGGAACCCCTGCATGGCTTGGAAAGCCTCTGTGTGGGTTAAGAGCAAGTGGTACTCGGCGAGTCACATGGGTGTACTCGGCGAGTTGCTTGAAGATGGGAAGAAACTCGGCGAGTTGAAAGAACAACTCGGCGAGTTGGTTGAAGATAGCCTTGGACTCGGCGAGTATGTTCTTGGACTCGGCGAGTCTGATCTTGAGGTCCTAGCCTTTTATGGTTAAGCTAAGAATCGGTGAGTCAAGGGATGACTCAGTGAGTTGAGATGGGATTTTCAGAGTTGAGAGACTCGGCGAGTCGTCGGGTTGACTCGGCGAGTAGAGCCAGTCAGGAGGTTGACTTTGACTTTGACTTTGACCAAGAGTTGACCAGTTGACTTCTAAGGGCATTTTGGTATTTTGTGGTATTTATTGGGTTTAGTCTTTCAGCTTTATCAGGGGTGAAGTCGTGTCGGAGATTGGAGTAGCGTGATCTTATCTTTTCAGTCAACAGTTGCAAGGTGAGTTATCCTCACTATATCGACAGGGTCTAAGGCACCAAGGCGGCCCTTTATCGGATTGAGATCCGGGTATTTGTTATTATGTTATTGCTTTGATATGTCTGCATCCTGGTAGCTAGGGTAATATATGATTAGAGACCTGGTTAAGGTCGGTTTCCTGATATGTAGGGTGATGCTATGCTAGTGACCGGTTAGGTCGGTATCCTGGTTAGGATGATGATATGTTATGTGATCTGTTTGATCGGCTTGTTGACTGTGAACTCTTATATGATTGTATGTTTATGTGCACATGGTTGTTTGGACTGGAGTTGGGTTGAGGCGGGCCCTGCTTTGTGCTGTAGGCCAAGATACACAGGGCGGACCGGTTGTTCCGAAGGCCCAGCGAGCGGTCCGGATAGGCTGTAGGCCCCACGAGGGCGGACCAGACGTGCCGAGGCTCGGAGAGTGTACCAGGCCGACTGAAGGCCCGATACGGGCGGACCAGTCATACTGTAGACTCAGAGAGTGGATCAGATGGGTTGAAGTCCCGGTGTGGGTGGACCAACCAAACTGCAGACTCGAGGGACATGACTGGACTCGGAGGGTGGACCAGGTGAACTGAAGGCCCGACACGGCGGACCAGTCACACCATAGACCCGATATGCTTGGTTGTTCTGTGATTTGTTATGATATGTGTATGGTATATGTGGTTGGTATTTTGGGGGTATCTCACTAAGCTTTCGGGCTTACAGTTGTGGTTTAATGTTTTTCAGGTTCTTCAGGAGATCGTGGCAAGGCAAAGGCGTGATCGTACCGCTCCTCGTGTTTATGCTTTATGATATGGACCTGGGAATACTCTGATAATATATGTATTGAAAACCTTTTTGTAATAACTTAATGAATTGGGATGTTTTTGAAAAGTTTAAATTTTGCTGAAATTTTTGGTCGTTTCATCAAGCCTGCTATAATTGCGGAGAAGTTGGGCATTTCAAGAGGAACTGCCCCAAAAAGGCGACAGCTGATAATACCGGGAGAGTCCTAGCCATGGGATGGGAGGAGGTAGTCGCCGATCCCACCGTTGTTTCGGGTACATACCTTCTCGACAACTCTTATGCTAGTATTCATTTCGATTCGGGTGCTGAAAGAAGCTTTGTTAGTCATTTGTTCAAACATAATCTTAAACCTACTCCCCAACCATTAACTGAAACGTTTACCATCGAGATGGCTAACGGTGGGAAAAAAAGCGCTCGTGATATATTCTTAGGCTGTACCCTTACCCTGAACGATCATTCATTTCCCATTGATCTTATGCCAGTCTCCATAAAGAGCTTTGATGTTATCATTGGCATGGATTGGTTGAGTCCCAATCATGCTGATATCCTTTGTTACGAAAAAGCCATCCGTCTCAATCTTCCTACGGGTCAAACTCATGATCTATGGCAATAAACTCAGCTCCAACCTTCGCATCATTTCCTGCATCAAAGCTTAGAAACTCTTGCGAAAGGAATGCCAGGCATTCCTATCCCATGTTATTAATGAGAAACAAGAAGTTAAAGACCTCGCGAGCATCCCTGAAGTCTGTAACTTTCCTGATGTCTTTCTGGAAGAACTCCCAGGAATTCCTCCCGAACATCAGGTCAAATTTCACATTGACCTAATTCCTGGAGCTACCCTCGTAGCCAAATCTTTGTATCGTTTAGCTCCAGCAGAAATGCAGGAGTTATCCAGCCAACTCAACGAGTTACTCAGCAAAGGGTTCATCAGACCGAGTTCCTCACGCTGGGGAGGTCCGATTTTGTTTGTGAAGAAGAAAGATGGATCCTTCCGCATGTGTATCGACTACCGTGAGCTGAACAAGTTGACCATCAAAAACCAATATCCCCTTCCACGAATAGATGACCTCTTCAATCAACTCCAGGGAGCCAGCTATTTCTCGAAGATAGACCTTCGATTAGGGTACTATCAGCTACGAGTTCATGAGAGTGATGTTTCCAAAACAGCTTTCAGGACTCGGTATGGACACTACGAGTTTGTAGTGATGCCCTTCGGTCTAACCAATGCACCGGCAGTGTTCATGGACCTGATAAACTGGGTGTGTCGCCCTTTTCTGGATAAGTTCGTCATTGTGTTCATCGATGACATACTTGTCTACTCCAGAAGCGAAGAAGAACACAAACAACACTTGAGGTCAGTGTTGGAAACCCTTAGATCCGAAAAGCTGTATGCAAAATTTTCCAAGTGTGAATTCTGGATTCGGAAGGTAACTTTCCTCGGTCACGTGGTGAGCGAGGAGGGTATTCATGTGGATCCTTCCAAGATTAAAGTGATAGAGAATTGGTTGGCACTGAAAACACCCACAGAAATCCATCAATTCTTGGGTCTCGCCGGCTATTATCGGAGATTCATCCATAATTTTTCCAAAATTGCCAAACCTCTAACCACTCTAACACAGAAAGGTGTATCCTTTTGTTGGAGTGAAAAACAAGAAGCAGTGTTCTAGACATTAAAGCAAGCCTTGTGCAGCGCACCTATTCTATCTCTATCCGAAGGGATAGAAGACTTCTTTGTCTATTGTGATGTGTCTAATCAGGGATTAGGCTGAGTGCTTATGCAAAGGGGAATGGTAATTGCTTATGCCTCGAGACAGCTAAAGGCACATGAGGTCAACTATACGATGCACGACTTGGAGTAAGGATCCGTAGTCTTTGCACTGAAGATTTGGAGACATTATCTCTATGGAACCAAGTGTACGATCTTCACTGACCATAAGAGTCTGCAGCACATCCTCATTCAGAAGGACTTAAACATGAGGTAACGGTGATGGGTAGAGGTGCTCATCGATTATGAGTGCGAGATTCGCTACCATCCCGGCAAGGCCAATGTGGTAGCAGATGCCCTTAACCGAAAGGAAAGTTCAAGCCGTAAAGTGAGGACACTGACAATGACTATCCATTCCCATTTATCCATGCAAATCCGAGACGCCTAGTTAGAAGCCCTCAAACCAGAGAACGTGTCAAGGGAAGCTTTGAGGGGAATGGATAAGAAACTTGAGATCAGAGGTGATGGAGTCTACTGTTTCATGGACCGAATTTGGACCCCAAAGTTCGGAGGATTTAGGGAAGTTGTCTTGGAGGAAGCACACAAGACCAAATACTTTGTTCACCCAGGGTCGGATAAGATGCACCTGGATCTCAAGAAACAATAATGGTGGCCAAACATGAAATCCGAGATCGCTACATTTGTGGGCAAGTGTCTGACTTGCGCCAAGGTGAAAGTCGAGTACCAGAAACCCTCGGGTCTGCTCCAGCAGCCCGAGATACCGGAGTGGAAATGGGAGATGATTACCATGGATATCATCACCAAGTTACCCAAGTGTCCGAGTGGGTACAATACCATTTGGGTAATTATCGATTGTTTGACAAAATCCGCTCACTTCATCCCGATTAAAGAATCGTTCAAAATGGAAAGACTCGCGCGGATCTACATCCAGGAGGTAGTTCGACTGCATGGTGTACCTATGTCCATTATCTCTGATCGAGATAGCAGGTTTACCTCCAGATTTTGGCAGTCTCTACAGAAGGCTCTTGCAACTAAACTAGACATGAGCACGGCTTATCATCCTCAGACCGACGGATAGAGTGAGAGAACTATCCAAACCTTGGAAGACATGCTTATAGCATGTGTCATGGATTTCGGAAAATCATGGGACACACATCTATCTTTGATAGAGTTCTTGTACAACAACAGTTACCACACCAGTATCAAGGCTTCCTCGTTCGAAGCCCTCTACGGTCGCAAGTGCATATCCCCTCTGTGCTGGGCTGAGGTTGTGGACACGCATCTAGCCAAGAGTCGATTTCCTGATAGTGCTCTCACTGGTCCTGAAATCATCCGCAAAACTACCGAAAAGATCATCCAAATCCGGGAACGACTGAAAGCTTCACGAGACCGACAGAAGAGTTACGTTGATATAAGATGAAAACCTCTGGAGTTCCAGCTTGGAGAATGTGTCCTGTTGAAGGTCTCGCCCTGGAAAGGCATGGTATGCTTTGGAAAGCATGGGAAACTTAACCCAAGGTACATTGGACCCTTCAAGATCCTCGCCAGGATCGGTCCTGTAGCCTATAAACTCCAACTACCTCAAGAGCTTAGCAACATTCATCTCGTCTTCCACATCTCAAATCTTAAAAAGTGTCTATCTGATGAAACCCTTGTGATCTCTCTTGACGAGATCGAGATCAATGAAAACTTGAACTTCGTGGAGGAGCCAATCGAAATCATGGATCGAGATATCAAACGTACGAAACAAAGTCGCATCCCGATAATGAAGGTTCGTTGGAATGCCAAGCGGGGACCTGAGTTGACTTGGGAGCGCGAAGACTCGATGAAACAGAAGTATCCGCATCTCTTTCTAAATCCATGATTTGTATCTTAATTCTGAATTTCGGGACGAAATTTTCTCTAACGGGGGGATAATGTGACAACCTGTGATTTATTTCCATCACAGTAACCCGTTTTCGTTAATAAAGCCGTTGAGTTCCAAAATCTTCCGTTAACTTTGTTTTAAATAAATTATTGTGACTTCTATTAATTTTTAAAAATTTTTGGAATACATTTTAAAACATTAAAATATTTTCTATTTCATTTAGAAAATATTTAGTTTTTAGTTAAGTCGTAATTACGGCAACTTTATCGGGTGCGACCAAAAACATCGTATAACGTCGGTATCGGGTAGAATTTCACCGTGTCCCAAACTTTCAGCATATATAAAGTTGAGAGAGCCTCATTTGAAGCTTTTTCACTATCTCTCTACTTTCTCTCTCTCTCTCTAAAATCTAAAACTTAGCCAAAATCATCCAAAACAAGCTTCAAATCATCAAGGTAACTATCCTAGCCCCTAGTTTAACACCTTTGGCCTTCAAATTCGGGATTTATATGAGGAATGGGACCATAAACAAGTGTTTATGGTCTTGGAACCTCCTTAGGCCGTGAACACATGTAATAAGGGGTTTTGAGCCTTAAAACCCTTCCAAACCTCATTTGGAGCTTAAATTAGACCTTTAGACTTGCATGTATGTACTTAGGACCCCAAAATCTTGGCATTTGATGTATGAACATGAGTTTACATCCCAAGAACATTCTTGGACCGTAAACCCCCATGCATGAACCATAAACACCTCTTAAGGTGTTAAAAATGCCCTTAAACACCACCAAACGCTTTCAAACGTGTCTAGGACCTTCTACTCCATCATTTGAAGCACCAAATCATACAAGAAGGGACCAAACATGAGTTTATGGTCCAAGAACATGCTTGGACCGTAAACCGTCATTCTTAGACCTTAAACACCTTTTAGGGTGTTAGTTTGCCCCTAAACACCTCCAATGAACTTCCATGAGTGCATATAACCTTATAACCCTTCAAGAAATGCACCAAAACATTCATACATGGGAAAAACTAGAGTTTATGGTCCAAGAACATTCTTAGACTGTAAACTCATCTCCTTAGACCATAAACTCTTCAAATGGGTGTTTAAGTGTCCTTAACACCTTGAATGGCTTGTATGTTGGACTAGAATCACATGTGATTAACCTACAAACACCAACACCCATGAATCATGGACAAACATGAGTTTACGATTGTAAACACATGTCTTTAAGGTAGTAAACTCCCCAAGAACACCTTCATAGACCATAAACTCCATTTCCAAGGCCATTTCAAGTCCCGATCACTTCCTAAGCCATGGAATCAACCCTAGAACTTTCCCGTGTGCATTCTAAGACTATTTGGCATCGAAGAACACACCACCCATGAGTTTACTACCGTAAACTCATGGGGATATGGTCAACGGACCGTAAACTCCTCAAAGAGTTTACTTTTGAAGAGTAAACTCCATATCTAGGTCCTACACATCCATAGATGTCACCCGGGTCACTCAGAACACTTGTATTGAAGTGTTTTCACGTCTCAAAGTGTATATTCATATCTAATTAGTGGTTCAAAGTCTAATTAGATACAATTTTATATCATTTCATATTACATAGGAACCTCGCGCGTTATCAAGGCCCAAACCGACACATAGCATCCAAACTGACATGTTTTCTCGTCTGGTGAGTTCATACCCCTACCCTTTTTCAATGTTTTTTTATTGTTTTCAGGGAGGGGGGAATACAAGTAAAGTACAAGGAATACTTGTACTCAAAACTTGTTTTATATGTGTTATATTTCATATTACATATGCCTTTAACACTGACAATCATAATAGATAACCGTTGAACTTACAGAACATACTATCGTATTATTTGTGAAAAACATTATAAATTGTTGTATTTTATATTTTCACAAATGATTTCCCACATCATAACAGTTAAAAGCATAATATTTGAACTTTGAACATGAAACTTAGAACATTGTTTTGTCCTCGGTAACACTCCACAGAGATACGCGAGTGGAGGATAGTTATTTGATCTTTCTGTATTATTACTAGTAAATTTGTTATACCTATAAATTGGAGACATGTCCTCGGAGAACACTCCACAGAGATATGCGAGTGGAGGACCGCCCACATAACTAGAATCTCTTAGATAGGGAGCGTGACTTGAGTGTATAGATCTATACGGGGCTGACTACCCCGCACCTGGTTGCTAGCTACAGCCGAACCGAAAGGTTCAAGGGTGACGAAAGTCATAAAGGGTGATGGACTACTTATTTCCATAATTAGTCTATCGTATGGTTATGGAACTCGCAATTTGGATAACAGAGATTTACTTTTTAGTAATAATGGGTTTAGTAACTAGTTTACTTTGTATTTATTAGTTTTATATACGTGTTTAAAAGTAATACATTTCAGTATACATCTTTTACATTACATTTCGGGTCGGTAAACTAACATACACTTCACAAGGATAACCAGGTTTTCAGTATACATCTTTCACATTACATTTCAGATCGGTGGTCAACTTTTAGGAAAATTTGGGATTTTCCTAGATAACAATTGTACATAACCAGAACCGTGTAACATAACAGATAACTAAACTTTACATAAAAGAAAATATGGGATTTTCTTAGGTCATAACTTTTTTAGAAACTGAAAGGAAACTCGTACATTTTCAGAAAACAAAACCACTTACGAACTCACCAGCTTTATGCTGATTTTCAAATTGCTTGTATTCTCAGGTCCGCATTAGACAGGTACCCGAAGTTCCTTTTGGCGAAGACGGAGTATGTAGAAGACACGTCTTGATTTTGTTCATATATATACATATGTATCACACTTGTACAACATTACTTTTGAACAAATGTAAATTTTCATATGTAATGTAATGGTTGTTTACTTTTCTTACTATGTGCATTGGATTTGATACTCAACGTGGAGTTCACCCCGGAAATGTTTCCGCCTTGGTTTTCGGGGTGTGACAGTCGAACTTCAGTAAGTGTGTGATTATGTCTTCAGGAGTTCAGTAGTGTGAGGTGAGTTACCTTCCAGTAACGGTGGGTCTAAGGCCACAATGTCGGCCCACCAGAAGGAGTTGTATGTTAGATGATTGTCTTTGTGATATCATCTAGGTTTGCTACTACCTGATATGTTATGTGTTGGCATGATATGTTATATGTGATAGTAGTAGAGTTCGGTTGTTAGGACCGAAGGGTAGGTCAAACACCCCAGATATGTCTGATAGTATGTTTATGTTATGATATATGTGATAGTAATAGTAAGGGGTGGAATAGTCCCCGAGGGTCGGTTGTTAGGACCGACAGGAAGGTCAGCACCCCAGAATGGCTTGACATGGGTAGGTCAGCACCCCAGAATGGTCGTACCGGGTAGGTCGGGCACCCCTGAATTGTCCGACAGTATGTATGCTTTGTGATTGTATAGTATGTGGTATGATGGGGGAACTCACTAAGCTTCATGCTTACAGCACCCCAGAATGGCTTGACATGGGTAGGTCAGCACCCCAGAATGGCTTGATATGGGTAGGTCGGCACCCCAGAATGGTCGTACCGGGTAGGTCGGGCACCCCAGAATTGTCCGACAGTATGTATGCTTAGTGATTGTATAGTATGTGGTATGATGGGGGAACTCACTAAGCTTCGTGCTTACGGTTTTCATCTTTGGTTTCAGGTACTTCGTGTTTAAAGCAAAGGAGTCAACTTGATTGCAGCGCATCACACTATCGTTTTCCGTACATGAGATCTTGGGGATTACACTTTGATATTGTTTTACGATAACATGTTTTGATTATTCTACTTTGGTGTTGACATGACATGATGTTATGGATGTTTTCTTATACTGTTGGTTTTATAATAATATATTTAAAAATGAAATTTTTGGCCTGTAATTTTGGGATATTACAAGTTGGTATCAGAGCCTTGGTTTGAGGGATTCAGATATACTCTCGGGTGTGTCTGAACTCAAACTAAGGGTTTGGTATGAAAAATTTCAAAAGTAAAACCATTTTTATAAAAAAGTGTTTGAAAAGAATCTGAAAAGAGAAAGGAACTTTGAGAAGAACAGAGTGTGCGATGCGTGCAATCAGCCGAGCTCAAGTAAGTCTTCCCCAAGATTAGGGCTAAGGATCTTGGAGGATGCCTTATATACCTATTGTATGTGCTTGTAGACTTGCATGCTAGTACTGATCAGTCAGTGATAGGATAGCCTGCTTAGGTTATGCCTGATTGCATGAGCCTTTGAATTGCATGTACAGATTCCTGAATAGAGGATAGAATGATTTGATTGGAATATGATGGTTAGATTTTCCATTATCTGGATGCTGCTTCCTCTGTGCTTTGTGGGACTCTTAGTAATGTGAGCTAACTATTAAGCGAATATGCTAGGCCACATGGGACACAGGCCGGATAATCTCAAAGTGAGAGAGTTGACTCTATTGTGCAGCTCTTGTCTGAGTCCAACCGTTCTAGGGATGGGTCTTTTACTAGAAGGATTATCTAATCTTTGTTGCATGTGGCTATATTCATGAGGTAGCTAGTTGACATTACTGGGGATCTTTCAGCAGCTGAGGACTGGGTGAGTTCGGGAACCTAGGGAAGCCTAGGATATATTTCAGTGAGTTAATAGTGAGGCTCAGTTAGACTTGGGTGTACCAGTTGAGGAAGTGACTTGAAGGATCCGGGAGGATTGCTGAGGAAAGTATAGATAGGTGTGGAAGGTAGTATTTGTTGGGTTTTGAGCAATCTAACACTTCCTAAGTGTGCATGCAACCCTAATAAACCTTGGATCTATGTTTGTCTAAATACATGCAAAATAATAATTTTCCAAGGTTTATAACCTATCTAACATGGCATGGGGAACATTTCAACATAAAAGAGTTAGAAGAGATTACATACCTTTTGGTGAGTTGGTTCTAAGGAGTTTGAGGGCCAAGCACCAATAGTGTGAATGCCTCAAATGGAATCACAAACACCACAAACTCTTGGAAAACTTTGATGAGAGTATACACCTTGTATAAATCGGCCACACACATGCACACACACACTAGTTCATTGGTTTTCTCTCAGGCTTCAATTCATGCTCCATAAGCATGCTTATATAGTGTGCATGGTTAGGGTGAAACCCTAATAACCCATGTCTTTTCCTTTTCCAAGGATCCATGGGTTAAAATCTCCATGGATCATCCATGGACTTCCACATAAGCCTAGCCCATTAACAAATGAGTATTAGCCCACACTATATAAAACAAATAGCCCATAATTTAATTAGTATTCCTTTTAATCTCTAAATTAATTCATAATTAATTTAAGACTAAAACTAATTAAATAACGTAACTTCATATTAATATATTATAACCCATAATACATTAATAAACATATGTGTATAACTCTCATAAAATTATCCATAATAGTTTGGATGAGATGCAACCCAAATGGACCATGCCGGTCGGGTCAAGTATATACCAAATAAGTTATGGACTTAGACACCTTATCCAACAGACTCCCACTTGGATAAGTCTAATAACTATATTTGCCTATAACTTCAGGAACCAACCAACAATCGTAGCTCTCGAAAACTCCCTCGAACAATGAAGACTCTGTCGAACTATGAAGCGCCATTTTAGATAAGTGATCACATAATCCGTTGTTTCTCGATTTTCCGATTTGTTTGACGAAGAACTTCACTGAACACATCGGTTTAGTTCTGACCAGGCCTGGTACATGGGTCAACACAAAATCATCGAGGGGCCCAGATATCGCTTCTATTTCTAGAAGGAACGGATAAACTTCGACTGATATGCTTGTTCTACTACTTATTGAATTATACACAAAGGCACGTTTTATAACATCAAGTTACTGATGCGTTTACGTGCAATCAATGCACAACCAACTCATAGGTAACAACTCATATCTCTAGGTTTAAAGATTTATATGATGTTATCGTCTCACGATCACTCGAGATAAATTCCATGAAGTGATACAAGTGAGCGTGGGTTTATACCAATACTCATAACTTATGAGTACTCATGAATGTTGCAGCAACCATTGCCATGTCTAAACACCTTTAAGGCATCTACAAACCCAATTCATGACAATCTTGATTCATATCTACTTCCGACGTATGATCGATTGTGGAGGTTTGAATAAATTAATTATTCTGGAAGTCAAAACATGCAAAACTGAAACAATAGTAAATAATTGACAATGATAGTAACACTTTATTCATAAATAAATCACAAATTTTATTCATCATCAAACGTCGATTACATTTTACAAGTTTCAGGAAAACTATTTAATCTGTAAAACTAATATCGTCCCTCAGACCGATGCGTCTCGCATGCTGAAAATGCTTAACCCTCGTCAGTCCCTTCGTAAGGGGATCTGCAGGATTCTCATCCGACGATATCCTCCTTGTCACAAGGAGTCCTTCTTCAATCTTGTGTCTTATGAAGTGATATTTTCTGTCAATGTGTCGGGATCTGCCATGATCTCTTGGTTCCTTGGCTAAGGTAACCGCACCATTGTTGTCACAGAAAATCTCTATAGGTTCCTTAATAGCTGGTACAACTCCAAGGTCTCCGATGAAGTTCTTTAGCCATATCGCCTCCTTCGCTGCTTCACTCGCTGCTATATACTCTGATTCACAAGTCGAATCAGCCACCGTCTCCTGCTTGGAACTCTTCCAAGAAATTGCCCCTCCATTTAAGGTAAAGATCCAGCCCGACTGAGAGCGGAAATTATCCCTATCAGTCTGAAAACCAGCATCACTATACCCTAATACTTTCAAGTCATCACAGCCACCAAGGGTAAGGATCCAATCCTTAGTCCTCCGCAGGTACTTGAGAATGTTCTTTACCGCGGTCCAATGAGCCTTGCCAGGGTTCCCCTGATACCTGCTGACCATGCTCAAAGCAAATGCCACATCAGGACGGGTACAAGTCATAGCATACATGATCGAGCCAACTGCGGAAGCATATGGTAATTGGCTCATCTCAGCTATTTCTGCCTCTGTACTCGGACTCTGAGTCTTACTCAGTTTGGTATTGCTTTGGATCGGTAAATCTCCTTTCTTGGAATTCTCCATGTTGAACCTTTTCAACACCTTATCCAAGTAGATACTCTGACTAAGTCCAATTAGTCTTCTACTCCTTTCTCTTAATATCCTTTTCCCTAGGATATAGGTAGCCTCCCCTAGGTCCTTCATAGCAAAGCACTTCCCAAGCCAGGACTTAACCTCCTGCAAGGTTGGGATGTCATTTCCTATGAGTAGTATGTCATCCACATACAATACCAAGAAGCTAACTATACTCCCACTAGCTCTGACATACACGCAAGACTTATCTTCGCTTCTCAAGAAGCCAAACTCTTTTACCTTCTCATCAAAACAAAGATTCCAGCTACGAGATGCTTGTTTTAATCCATAAATGGATTTCTCAAGCTTGCATACTCTATTAGGGTACTCTGCATTGACAAAACCCTCTGGCTGATTCATGTACACATCCTCAGCCAACTTTCCATTAAGGAAAGCAGTTTTGACATCCATTTGCCATATTTCATAATCATGAAATGCTGCAATGGCTAACATAACCCTAATAGACTTAATCTTTGCTACCGGCGAAAAGGTTTCATCATAATCAACACCTTGAGTTATAGTAAAACCCTTCGCAACCAGTCGAGCCTTATAAGTATACACTTTTCCTTCCATGTCTGTCTTCTTCTTGAAGATCCATTTGCACCCGACTGTTTTACGGCCTGGTACATTGTCAACCAAGTTCCAAACTTGATTGTCATACATGGACTGTATCTCGCTGTCCATAACCTCCTTCCATTTAGCAGACTCCGGGCCTGCCATGGCTTCCTTAACACTGCTAGGTTCATCCAAATTTACTAGTGTACTATCACTGATAAACGTATCACCTTCCGTAGTAATATGAAAACCATAATAAAACGAAGGTGTGTTCCTAACCCGTGTGGAACGCCTCGGAGGTACAGACTCGTCAGCTGGATCAACAGGAGTTTCCTCCTCAGGTTGATTGCTAGTGTCTGAGGTTCCTTCACCAATTGATTCTTGAATTTCTTCAAGATCAATCTGCCTCCCACTGTCTCCTTGGCTTATAAATTCTTTCTCGCGAAAGATCCCTCTTCGTGCTACAAAGACCACATTCTCACTGGGTCTATAGAAAAGGTAACCGAAGGATTTCTGTGGGTAGCCGATGAAAGTACACCTTTCACTTCGGGGTTCAAGCTTATCATGAGTTTCACGCCTCACGAAGGCTTCGCAACCCCAAATTTTGATGTGGTCCAAATTGGGAACCTTCCCAGTCCACATCTCATGAGGTGTTTTGGTAACCTTCTTTGTAGGGACTAGATTAAGGATATGGGCGGCAGTCTCTAAGGCATACCCCCAAAAAGAGATTGGTAACGAAACTCGACTCATCATAGAGTGAACCATGTCCAACAAGGTTCGATTACGCCTCTCAGCTACACCATTCAGCTGTGGTGTCCTGGGAGGAGTCAATTGTGAGACAATCCCACACTCCTTAAGGTAGTCAAGTAACTCGGTACTAAGATACTCACCACCTCGATCGGATCGAAGCATCTTAATGTTCCTGCCCAATTGATTTTCTACTTCCTGCTTGAATTCCTTAAACCTTTCAAAGGTTTCGGACTTATTTTTGATTAAGTAGACATACCCATATCTACTAAAATCATCAATAAAAGTCACATAATACCGATTAGCATCCCTTGTGGTGGTTTTGAATGGCCCACATACATCAGTATGTATTAGGTCCAACAAACCTTCACCCCTCTCACAAGTTCCAGTGAAGGGTGATTTTGTCATTTTTCCAAGTAGACAAGATTCACAACTATCATCTGATTTGAGGTCAAATGATTCCAAGACTCCACTCTTTTGGAGTTGGCCTATGTGTTTGTTGTTTACATGTCCAAGACGACAATGCCACAATGATGCTTTATCTAGGCTAGTAGAAGAATCAATATACAACATATTATTTCCTAAGTTGTCCACAATCGACACAGTTTCATACACACCATCACAAGGTAATGCTTTAAAATAAAACACATTATTAAAGAAAGCATTAATACCACCACATTCATTATCAAACGAAAAGGTAAAAACTTGTTTGTACAAAGCATGAAAAGAAATAATATTCCTCGCCATTTCAGACGAGTACACACATTTATTCAAATCTAATTTTAACCCATTATTAAGCAACAAAGTATAAACCCCAATCTTGGAAAGGTGAAGCCTTCCTATTCCCCATGATTAAGTTTATCTTCCCGTGCTCCACATCCTCACTTCTTCTTAGGCCCTGCAAATCAGAACATATGTGAATACCACATCCTGTATCAAGCACCCAAGAGTTAGAATATGTTGAGTAATTAGACAATATAGTGTAAATACCTGCATAGGTGGGTTTCACTTTCCCATCCTTTAGATCCTGCAAGTACTTAGGGCAGTTTCGCTTCCAGTGTGCCTTTTCATGGCAATAAAAGCATTCAGCATCCTTGGGAATGGCAGAAGGAGTGACAGAACCGTTCTTAGTCTTTGATAAGGAGCCTTCAAGAGACTTTCCCTTGGTATCCTTCGAAGGGTGCTTCCTCTTTTTCCCTTTGCCTTGCCCAATAGCTAAAACAGGGGTAGAAGTTGGAGTAGGAGTAGTAGAGGTAACAACCGCTTTACCCTTAAGACCGATTTCAGCGGTCTTCAAGAGTCCTTGAAGCTTGCTGAGGGTAACTTCCTCCTTGTTCATATGATATGTCATTCGAAAATGATCATAACAAGAAGGCAAGGAGTGCAAAATGATGTCAATTGCCAACTCCTCGGGGATGTTAACATTCAGCTTCAGCAAACGGTCCACATACCTTTGCATCTTTTGCATGTGGCCCGTGACGGATTCACCGTCCTTCATGCGAGTAGTTATTATGGAGGAGATTATTTCATACCGCTCCTGACGAGCACTCTGATGGTACCTTTCCATCAGGTCTTGGTGCATCTCAAAAGGGTAGAAATCTTCATACGACTTTTGGAGCTCGGCTGTCATCGTGGCCATCATGATACATGCCACCTTAGTAGCATCTCTCTCATGAGTCCTGAATTCAGCGATCTCCTCAGGAGTAGCAGTAGACTCATCAAGTTCTTTTAACTCCTTATCGAGGACATATTCCTTGTCCTCGTAACGAGTAACCATCCTGATGTTCCTAATCCAATCCATGAAGTTGGAACCATCAAAGATGACCCTCCCACAAAGATTCATGAGAGAGAAAGAACCAGTTGGGTTAGAGCCTGAAGCATTAGTGTTGGAAGACATCTGAAAGAAGAAAGTAAGTTTAGATTAGATATTTATGATCCTTAATAAGACACCCAAATGTAATATTAAGGCTAGGATCCAATCACAATCTATTACACTTAGAAGAGGGATGCCGTAATCTAAGTAATAATATATTTGAAAGGTAGGTGAATGACGATTCACCAATTTCCACCATGAAAACGAAATGATTTATTAGGTTTAATTGGATTTGAAATTCCTAGATTCTTTTGAGATTCATTGAACTTTTCAATGGCATGTTTCAATCTCGATTGTGCCCTTCAAGTTTTGTGTCTGGGATGCCGAGGATCACAAAACAAGGTGTGAATAACCATGCTAATTCACTTGGTACTCTTAATATTATCACCTAATCAATGTGCCGGTTAACCACACACGCTCCATTGATCTATGACAACATTAAGTCACCCTTCGTGATCCTTACTAGTCCTAGTTAGTGTGCCGGTTAACCACACACGCTCCACCAACGACTTGGTAAGGTACAAAGTGAGAATTCCATGGATTAGCACCATGTTCACATTTTCCTAAAATAACTAAGATTGGGAATTAAAAGAGTTTAGTTATTTTATAATATTCATTATACTTTTAATGAGGATTTAAAGTCATTGTTCTACCCGTTCGGCTAACGACCCTCCACCGATCAAGCAAGCGGTGGGTGAGAGTATACACCCATTAAGTCGCCATTTTATAGGCAACAACCTTATACCCACCTTATAGACCGGCTTTGTGAATGAGGCCTACTAACGGTAAAATGACTTATTCTTATACATATATATAATAATTAACCATTAATGTTATAAATAGTATAAGGGTTGAATTTTAACTATTAAAACTCTAAGGTTTGGAATTAAAGTTTATTAAAGTGTGTGAAACTTTACAAATTCCAAAACTTGAGGGCAAGTTTTGTAACTTTGCAAAACTCTTCATTTCATAACTTATGAATTAAAGGTTCATAAAAATGAAGACTCTTCATTTTCATGTAACTTATGTGTTTTAAGTGTGTGTTAAATGAAAGTGACCTTTGGTAATCCATAACTTGAGGACAAATTATGGACTCCATTAAAACACATAAATGATAAAGAATTAATCCTAAACAATTCAGCAAATAATTCCTATCATTTTCTAAATTCATAAGAACATGAACATGATCATCAAAAATTCAAGAATTATATGAACACATAAAATCATGGATTTTTGATATATGCTATTGTAAATGGATTAGAACAACCATTACACCAACTAAAGTAAGTTTTATAACACCAAAACAGTTTAGGGTAATGTTTCTAGTCCATTTCCAGCAGCAAAAGTCGAGGTTCTGCAT
Organism: Lactuca saligna; assembly: GCF_052625555.1. Lineage (NCBI taxonomy): Eukaryota > Viridiplantae > Streptophyta > Magnoliopsida > Asterales > Asteraceae > Lactuca > Lactuca saligna. The sequence goes on along the minus strand of NC_136424.1, from coordinate 206,581,712 downwards.
TCTTTCGATCCTACTCGTCGAGTGCATGAACTGACTCGTCGAGTAGGTTGAATTTTGCCTTGGACTCGTCGAGTCCCCCCAATGGACTCGGCGAGTCCACCATGCAGACAGCAACGATTTCGACTTTTTTCACTATTTTGCATCAAGTATCAAACAAGCTAGCCTAGGCTCTGATACCACTGTTGGGTTTTGAGCAATCTAACACTTCCTAAGTGTGCATGCAACCCTAATAAACCTTGGATCTATGTTTGTCTAAATACATGCAAAATAATAATTTTCCAAGGTTTATAACCTATCTAACATGGCATGGGGAACATTTCAACATAAAAGAGTTAGAAGAGATTACATACCTTTTGGTGAGTTGGTTCTAAGGAGTTTGAGGGCCAAGCACCAATAGTGTGAATGCCTCAAATGGAATCACAAACACCACAAACTCTTGGAAAACTTTGATGAGAGTATACACCTTGTATAAATCGGCCACACACATGCACACACACACACTAGTTCATTAGTTTTCTCTCAGGCTTCAATTCATGCTCCATAAGCATGCTTATATAGTGTGCATGGTTAGGGTGAAACCCTAATAACCCATGTCTTTTCCTTTTCCAAGGATCCATGGGTTAAAAGCTCCATGGATCATCCATGGACTTCCACATAAGCCTAGCCCATTAACAAATGAGTATTAGCCCACACTATATAAAACAAATAGCCCATAATTTAATTAGTATTCCTTTTAATCTCTAAATTAATTCATAATTAATTTAAGACTAAAACTAATTAAATAACGTAACTTCATATTAATATATTATAACCCATAATATATTAATAAACATATGTGTATAACTCTCATAAAATTATCCATAATAGTTTGGATGAGATGCAACCCAAATGGACCATGCCGGTCGGGTCAAGTATATACCAAATAAGTTATGGACTTAGACACCTTATCCAACAGTATTGGGCCCGTACTACTGAAGGCACATGATTCATACTCGAATTAGTGAGAGTCTTGGAGAATTTGAGAAGCTTCAGGGGAAGAGTTTGTGACCCAGTTTAGGGACAAAGGATGTTCCAGTTGTTGCAGCTTAGCCATTGGCAAGTGAGTTAGCGAGCGTGGAAGGGTGTCAGACCTTGGAGGATATGATTTCCAAGAAGTTGCAGATGCGAGATCAATTTGGAGCACCCTGGAAAGAGAGGGTTCTGCCAGGTGCGTATAGTAGAGGGTCCTAGGAAGAGACCCATGACTTCTGATCATCGGGTGAAAGGCTAGTGGGGCTTGAGTCAGTGCAACACGTATAGGACAGTGCATAAGGGAGTTTGTCACTTTGAGGGTTTAGGCTACTACAGGGTGGCGGGGTTGATCATGTCAGCAGAAGGTGATTAGTATTCCTCCAGATCTTACGGGTATGTCATCTTCTATTACTACTAGATTGATGTTGGGGATACGTATCGCGTTGGAGTTACGAGTGAGTTTGGATAAGATAGATATCGGGTCGGTTTCCTGCTAGTGTTTGGGTTATCAAGGATCATATATGCCATCCTGCATGCCGAAAGGTCCTTGATGAACCCACAGTTCGATGCATCTTGCGGAGTGGATTCTGCGTGTACCGTTATCATTCCGGACCTTTGTGGGGATCTGTGCAGGATAATTATTTAGAGGATACTCAGTTAGGGTTAGAGTGATAGTTCTCCAGTGGAGTCAACGTTCAGGGTTCTATCATTGTTCAGGTATGGTCGGTAACTGTCTATGGATGAACTTTGGAGTTCAAGGCACTATCGTTGCTAGGATAAAGCTGGTGACATGAAAAGGGTAGTGTCAGTCGCGGGTGTTAGATGCACAAGTGGTTGGTCATCGCATGTTTAAGAGAATTGTATTTTTGCATTGGCTATGTTAGGTTACAGTTCAGTGGTACTACAAGATTGGAAGTGGGAACGAGGATTCGTCAGCCAGAGTGATGCTTGAGACTTTCAATTGACAGCATGGGAGATGGATTGAGGTGTCATATTGGACCAGATTTCAAGAGTACTCTTCAAGATTTCAGAGGATGAGCGATCTTAAGGTTTGATTGGCGATGGATCGCTAGCACTAGTAAGTACAGGTTATCATCAGTGAAGACTTAGTCGAATCTAAGTGGGGGAGAGACTTTTTATAAAGTGCTCCAAATGTGAGTTCTGGTTGTGCGAGGTGCAATCTCTTGGGCACCTTGTCAACCAGAAGGGTATTCTAGTTGATCCGGCCAAGATAGAGGCCGTGATGCAGTGGGAGATTTCGAGGTCTCCATCCGAGATTCGGAGTTCCTAGGTCTAGCGGGTTATTACTGGAGATTTATTCGAGACTTCTCCAAGATTGAGGTTCCCTTTGACCCAACTGACCAAGAAGTCAGTGGCCTTTCGTTGGGGGCCTGAGCAGCAGGCAGCCTTCGAGACTCTCAGACAGCGGTTGTGTGAGACACTTATTCTCACCATGCAAGATGTTTTAGATGATTTTGTGGATTATTGTGATGCTTTGATCATGGGCATGGGTGCGGTACTGGTACAGTGGGGTCACGTGATAGCAGGTTTCGGGAACCAGGTTAGAGTTCCAGTTAGGATTCAAGCTTAGTTGTGTGTTAGGTCGAGTGCATGTTCGACCGGTATGGAAAGTGTTGTAAGACTACGGGGGTAGCCGTAGTATTAATTAGCGATCAGATACTATGGAAAGTGTTGTAAGACTACCGGGGTAGCCGTAGCATTCACTAGCAGTCAGATAGTATGGAAGTGTTGTAAGACTACGGGGGTCGCCGTAGCGTTCACTAGTGGACAGTTAGCATGGGAAGTGTTGTAAGGCTACCGTTGGTCATGGAGCCATCACTTTTAGCCTTGGATTCGGTAACGTCGGGATTCGACGCATGGACCTGATCGGTTGGACTAGGAGGTTGTTAGAGCCACAGTGGCATGATAACTAGTGGCAACTAGTTCCAGAGAAGGATTTCGTTCAGAAGTCGACTAAGTATGGAGCCCTTTGACTTCGCAGCCGGGCCGAAACCTGGTGTTTCAGATGATTGGGAACGGATTGAGACCAGGGAGGTCTCGTTAGATTTTGGAAAGCAGCCATGTGGAAACATGCTGCTTCAGGCAGTTTCGGCACTTGGGCAGTGTTAGTATTTGTGTTTTAGGTTGCAAATACAGACGTAATAGCCGGTTGATTGGGAAGTGACAAGTCACTTATAGTGGGATTATATGTGTCTTGGTTAAGTATTAGTGGTCTGCAAGGATAATTGGGTCTGTGACCCTGTTTTATAGAGTGAACCTCAAGCTATCAGAAGTTGAGTAGTCAGTTGAGGGATAAACATGCAAGATTCAACGATAATGATTCGGTATAAGTGGCCTGTTAGGGATTCAGACCATCCCGAGACACCAGATTTCAGACGAAGTAGATGTGATCTTGTTGCAAGGAATTCGTTCATCTTCGGATTTTAGGGCTTTGCGAAGATTGGTCACGGCTACCCTGGGAAGCCTAGGGTGTGCCCAGGATGGTGACCATGTTTATAGAGTGGTTCAGCGTGTATGGAATTGTAAGAAATGATTTCAAGGACGAAATCTAATTTAAGTGGGGGAGAGTTGTAACACCCCGTTTATTAAATAAATAAACAGATAAAATTAATGGATGAATAGCAGCCATAAAGTCCATAATATTTATTGGGCTGTTGGTTTCGTGGAGTCGAATGACATGATTTAGAGTTTCGGGGATTGAAGTGTAAAATCCGGACTTAATTTGTAAGTATTATTGAAGGCAGGGACTAAGTGGTGAATTATTGGGACTCAAATTGAAGAGATTTTGGAAGCTTAGGCGTTGAATGGTAACATATAGACTTCATTTGAGAACAATTTGTAGAAGAGGGGCTGATTGGTAAATTTTGGACTTTATTTGTAAGGGATTTCTGGTCAGGGGTTAAATCGTATTTTCCAAAATTTGTTTTGTCATAAGAGTCTTAAATTAGGGTAGAAATCGCCACCTGATCAAACCCTTAGGATCAATTATGCCAATTTCAGAATTTGGCTTGTCTCATCCTCCTCGATCGGATGCAGCTCCTGCTGGGAGTATTTCTTACTCATTTTAGGACCAATAATTGGAATTGCTTCAAAAGACCCCAACACCCTTCTTCCACTTATGTATTCATACTTTTCATGGATTATGGTTAAGAATGAGTGAGAGTGGCTTGAGAGGCTGCATCATGTATATGTGTTTGTGAACTTTGACTCACTCCCTTAACAGTCGGTGACTGCTATCATCTCTGGTGGAGTGACCAAGTGTGATTTATTTCATTCATAAAATTAAGATATGAGAGACGAAGTGCATCGCTAGGAATGGGTGGTAGGGGATATTAATCCCGACGACCTGGGAGGATGTTTAACGAGAAGTTGACTTTCGACAGCAGGTTTCCAGTGGGTTTAGAAGCTATGTTGAGTATCGTATTTACTCTAGGAGTTCACACTAAGTTTCTTGATGAGATTTTGTTCCAGTCGAAGGGAGGCTCAAGCGAATCTGTGGACGATAAGCGGTTGTGAATAGCGATCTGTTAACAGTACAATTTGTAAGCAACTCCAATGGCGAGGTTTAAGCACCTTTTCAGCTAGAGAGGAGAGTGGGGAGAGAGAAATGAGAAGGCAACTCTAGTAGGTCGGTTCTTGCATTCAGCGGTCGTCGTATTAGATGGTGCTAGAGGGGTTGTCGCCGGAGAATCTTAAATCTTCGGAATAGAAGAAGGGCGTCGATTGTCAAATGAATAGGGGTCCTTCGCGTATCTATGTGGGAGGTATTCATCAGCTACTTCCCTTTTAGAGCTACATTCCATTAGGGTAAACTAGTATGGGCTTATGCAACTAACTGATTTAAATGAATTGGGCTTCCTTATAAGAATCAGTTGGACTTAATTTAATCTGGATCACAATCTATGGGCTGATGAAACTTATTCGTGTTCTACGATTAAATGATATTTTGAATAAAATAAATGGAGCTTAGTGAATCTGTAAAGGTCAACCAAATTTATGTCATGAAAGCTAATTTGAAATACTTTTGGGTTTAACTATATTTTTATAGAGTTGGGAAAATTATATAACCGTTAATTTAACTAACAGTCACACGATCTTTGTGCATGACAATGTTTATGATGGGGTTTAGAAGTATGTTATGGTCAATGAATTATTTAATAATAATATTTTAGTGGGCTTGATAGGCCCAATAAATCCCTAATGGACCTAAAAGCCCAACAATGTGATAATGTGACAACCCGAAATTTATTTTGTCATCTTTTAACCCTTTCTTCCGTTAATAAGCCTCGTATATTTAACTGTCTGTTAACTTTTGGACTGGTTAATTAATTTGGGACTTTTTGAATGACTTCATGAAGGTTGAAATAAATTAGAAACACCCCAAAATTTTCCTTTGAAAATTTTTAGTTTCAACCAAGTCATAATACGACCACTAAATCGGGTGCGACCAAAAGCCCCGTTTAACAGCAGTATCGGGTAGATTCCCACTGAACCCCAACTCAAACCCCTATATAAGGGTGAGTGGAGTCCATTAGAGAATTTATCCACACTCTCTCTACAACTTGTTTTCGAGCCAAAAACATCCGTTTCGAGCCCCAAACGAGTAAGCAATCTACCCTAACTTGTTGTATAGCTTATCTAACATGCAAATTCGTGTTTAATACATCAAATAGGGGCCAAGTTATGTGTTTACGGCCCAAGAACACTCTTGGACCGTGAACACCCCTAAATGGGGTTTTTAAGCCCCAAAACCCCTCCAAATTGCCCCTAAGGCTTAGATATGACTTGTGGACTTATACATTCGGACTTAGAACACCTTGAACTATAATTTTGGGGAGTAAACTTGAGTTTACTGCCCAAGAACATGCTTGGTCCGTAAAATCCTCTTCATGGGGAGTAAACTCAAGTTTAAGTGTTAGAAATTCCCCTAAACACCACCTATGGCCTTGGAAAAATGTCTACAAGCAATTCCACGAATGTAAAGGCTTTAAACATTTAAGAAACCATGGACTTAGGAGTTTATGGCCGTACACCCCCATAGAATTCGTCCATTGGCCGTAAACTCCCATTAAGTGCCCAAATGATGCCCTAACACCCCCATTTGGCTTGGAATAATGCTTAGAACTTTATACTCTATCATTTAAGGCTTAGAAATACAAAAGAAATGACCAAGTGAGAGTTTACAGTCGTAAACTCCTTGTTTATGGCCGTGAACTCCTTAAATGGTCCCCTAAGAGCCTTAAACCCCTTCATATGCATTATATTTGGACCTAGCCTAATTCTATGAATGATATAAGGCCATTTAGCATCCTAGAACACTCCCACCATGGGTTTACGGCTGTAAACTCATGGGACATGGTCTTAGGGCCGTGAACTCTATAAAGAGTTTACTCTTGAAGAGTAAACTCCCTATCTAAGCCATACACACCCTTAAAAGTTACCCGGGACACTCCAAGCACTTAACCAAAGTGTTTTCCGCACTTTAGGATGCGTACACCTGTTTAAATTAGTATTATATTTGCTAAATATATGTAAACATATGTTATTATATGTTTAATAGGTCACTAAGTGTGTTCAAGTCTTTACTTGACTCCGAGCACCCAACCGGCACCTTCGTCGGATCCACTTACATCAGGTGAGTTCATACCCCTGAATTAACCTTTTAAATGTTTTTTTACATGCTTTTAAGGGGGAGAATATGTCACACCCCAAAACCGAAACAACAAAAATGTTCTGGGGTGGCTGACGTCATGTCAAGTATCACAACATATGCAGTATAGTAATCAAAGTACAACAACCATTGCATTAATAGTAATAGTTTTACATAAGTTACATTTCATAGCAACATCAAAGTAATACAAGTAATAATATAGGTGCAGCTTGGTACTAAACTGTCTTCACTAAAAGCTCCTGGGATGTACCTGTCTATTGCTGACCTGAGAATACAAGTTATTTTGAAAGCGAGTATCAGCATTTTTATAAATGCTGGTGAGTTCATAAGTATTTAGTGTCATTTATGTAAGTAAACATTTTATTCAAAATAACTTTAAGATAAGTAGTAGTTTAGAATCTACAATGTATTAGTATCCTTTCCAGAAAATCCTATATTTTCTAAATAAAAGCAGTCTTCTACCAAGACTCGACGGAGTTATGTTTTAAAGAGTAAATTTCCCTGAAATACTATCATTACCTAAATACGGTATTTGATTTTAAAGAGAGTAGGAGAATATCAAGAGTAAAAACATTAGGGAAAATAACATATGCCTCAGCAGAGAATACTGCTGACTAAGGCAAAAGAAATCATAGACTTCAGGAGAGTATCAAATGAATGATATGCTTGGCTCAGTCTAACAAAAGGGAACACAGACCCCAGACGGTATCAAATGTACGAAGTTGGCATTCATCGACATGGCATAGGATGAGGGTCTATAGGGTCATGTGCTGAACGGGCACACAAGTTCTAGGCATCCCGGGTTTCTTTTCGTGTATCCCTGTCGCGGATACTTGGACCAATAGAGTTGACGCGGAACTGTAGAAGGTCCTGAGTGTTTCTGAATAGGGTACCTTTCATGAATGGATTCTCACGAGGCCTTTCTATAATCGCGTAACACATACTAGTCATGTATAATTAAGGCGGGGAGGACTGTTTACTGAGTAACTCCGCCTCAAATCCACAACCAAACAAGAAACAGGAAATGAGGCGGCATTCACTCACTCTAGGTCTATCCATCTCAATTATACATGGCCGTAACGTATATTTCTAGCCATTATAGTTTTACCTGATGAAATTTTAAATTTTATAAACGTGCTGCGACTTTCGCCTTAATGGGGAAGGATTTACATTTAGAATTAGCCTTTTAATGTTTTTGGTTAGATAATTAGGATCGAGGGACGTACCAAAAATCTACCGAGTTCCTTGATGCTTCTCCCCAAACATTAGATTTAAACTCCTCCTATATCCTTGTCTTTTCTTTCCGTTGGGCGATCTCGCTTTAGGTGCCCAATCTCACCACATAGACGACAAACTGTATTGGTCGCCACATTGGTGGTTGATGTAATAAACTCAACCAGGGTTCTGCAGACGCGAGCGATATGCCCCTTCATGTTGCACCTAGCACAAAAGAGTTTCTGGCAGATACCATGATGATGGTAGCTACAGTTGCTGCAGTGGGGAAGGTTTCCTAGGTATGGTATTCTTAAAGTCAGGATGGGAGGGCTGGCAGGGGTATTGACTGTCTCAGCTCGTTGCCCTTCGGAAGGCCCTTGAGCCGAGGTACTTCCCTCCTCGATCTTGAACTTTCTCTTCAGTGGATTTGGCTGAGGTTCTTGGGTGGCTGGGTATGCAGGTGTTGCTTGTTGTTGTCCATTGCTAGGATCGGAATTAACAATAGGGCTCTTGCTAACATTGGCGTTGTTAGTATTCAGTTGAGCCATGACAGCTGCTATGGCTGCCAAGACTGCAGCTTGGAACATAGCTTCATCGAATAAGAGAGTCGGTTTCTTGCCTGTGGATTGATTACGCTTCTTCGGAGGCATGGTTTTTCCTACACGAAATTGAACACAAACTGATGAGAGACGATAGTTAACCCTTAGACATATCTGTCCTTACTGAATTAGGCATAAATTTTTCCCGTGTTTTGGATATTGGTTGTCTAAGTGTCGACCAACATCCTTATGATGTAGTCCGGGTATCAAGGTAGGAGTATGAGTATCGGAAAAATCCATAAGATGGGAGTCGTTCCTACTAAGTTACCTTTATACTGGGAAAGGTTCACTCTCCAGCTTGGAAAGATCTGAGAACAGTTCGGAACGAAGACCGCGGGAAGAAAGGCTCATGAAAACTTATGGCTAAACAACCTCCATAGAGGTGTGGGGATCCGCTCTAATCGTATTACTTGCAACGGGAAAAGGCGATTTACCTAACACATAGTGTAATCACTAACTCACTGAATTGTATTATTTTATGGGTGTATTAGCGTGACGAACACGACGAAAAGACACTTCTCGGGTTCCATGTATTGGCTCCCTCTGTCTACCTTGTATCTTTGATTGGGACCGGCGGTGGTTTCCTTCGGGTAATTACCTAGGGTTCTCTTCTCCTATAGACATATTGAATTTCTACTCCATCTTACTTCCGATTCTGACTCTAGGTGTCATCACTTCATGATGGATGACTGGAAATCTCGGAAGTTTAGGCGAATTTCTCACTGATGTCCATAAAATTGAATAGGCACTTGGTGATTTCAATAGTCTCGACCTAGTTCATTTATTTCCGAACTGGAAATCTTCTCAATGAACCTCTTCTGGGTCTGAATCAACTCTTTCGTCGAGTACTGAAGTGGATAGGGTTTTCTACAGGGTTCGTGCGAGAATGGAAATGTCTAAAGAATCCTAAGAGATTATTAACATTTCACGGGGTGATCCATATCGAGTCCTGCTACAATTACATATGGTACACAAATCATATATATATTAGATCCGATAGGCCTTCGAATATGTGATACTACTCTATATCCACATCCCAATGAGGAAAAGGAAGTAGAGCGAAACCACACATTCTTATTCTATGGGATCCTTATTATATATAACTTTGGGAGTATACGCTCCGTAATTGTAGGTACATCAATAAGGATCTTTTTAGTTCTTCACACAAGGTTATTTATAGATCCTAAAATACCCCTATGGTATTTTAAATTTCTTGTTTGTTTCATATCTTCTGAACATGATTATGGGATTAATGTGAGTCTTTTAGTATTCCAAAATACTCCTATAGTATTTTAAACTTTATGTTTGGCTCTATCATTCCTAGTTGGTAAGTTTCAGACCTGCTGCAACACCACTATCACTCCCAGGCACACGTTCATCGCATCTCGAATAAATGTAGTTGATTAGGTTACATTTATTCCAGCTTACGATTACATAATTGCCCAGGTTTGACGGTAATGCTCAACATTTGAAGACTTTTATTCTTGTCCTTCTTGTGATACTTGTGTTCGAGTGTTTAGATTCTGGATGTTCTTATACTTTGGTAAAATATGGTTATATTTTAAAGTATAATTCTTGGTCAGAGTGTTTTATCCCTATGTATTTATAGGTTGTATATCTTTTATGAATTGATATACTGAGCTCACTATAAACAATGCTCTAATACCAATCTATCACACCCCAAAACCGGAACGGCGAAAACGTTCTAGGGTGGATGACGTCATGTCAAGTATCACAACATATGCAGTATAGTAATCAAAGTACAACAACCATTGCATTAATAGTAATAGTTTTACATAAGTTACATTTCGTAGCAACATCAAAGTGATACAAGTAATAATATAGGTGCAGCTTGGTACTAAACTGTCTTCACCAAAAGCTCCTGGGATGTACCTGTCTATTGCTGACCTGAGAATACAAGTTATTTTGAAAGCGAGTATCAGCATTTTTATAAATGCTGGTGAGTTCATAAGTATTTAGTGTCATTTATGTAAGTAAACATTTTATTCAAAATAACTTTAAGATAAGTAGTAGTTTAGAATCTACAATGTATGTGTCCTTTCCAGAAAATCCTATATTTTCTAAATAAAAGCAGTCTTCTACCAAGACTCGACGGAGTTATGTTTTAAAGAGTAAATTTCCCTGAAATACTATCATTACCTAAATACGGTATTTGATTTTAAAGAGAGTAGGAGAATATCACAAGTAAAAACATTAGGGAACATAACATATGCCTCAGCAGAGAATACTGCTGACTAAGGCAAAAGAAATCATAGACTCCAGGAGAGTATCAAATGAATGATATGCCTGGCTCAGTTTAACAACAAGGAACACAGACCCCAGACAGTATCAAATGTACGATACGGCTAGAAAGGTATAAAACAAAGAAACCCAGACCCCAGACAGTATTACAGCTAGTAAGGTCTAAAACAAAGAGACACAGACCCCAAACAGTATCAAATGAAATATACAACTAGCAAGGTCTAAAACAAATAGTGATCCTAAGAGTGTTGTTTCAGAAATACAGTGTTAATTCTCGTTACCTTAAGGCCATGAATTATAAGATAAACATGGAGATACTTGTAACCATCCTGATTGACACTAGAGTACTTGACGCCCTGCAAGCGTCGGAATAAATATGACATTTGTCACCTCTTGGCTTGGTAGGCCGTGGACTGTAGCTAGCATTCAGGGTGCGGGAATGTCAATCCCGTATAGATTTATACACACAATGCCCGCTCTCCCTACAGGAGACTCTGGTTACCAACTCGACGATGGGGAGATCCGTGTCTTGAAGATGCATCTCGTAATCTAAATTCTATTAGAGGCCCTGGAGAAATGATATAGACTCGCGTATGAACTGACTCTTATGGAATTCTCGTACTAGAAAGAGTGAATAGAGCTTCCTAACTATTCCTATAATAGTTACTAGTATCCCTGATCTACGAGTGACGAGTGGGAGGATGCCCTTGCTACCCAAGGAACATGAACTGGCCGATGTAAACCTTTATGTCTATACATGTATACATGATATATAATTAATGTTTAAATGACCTTCGGACGGATATCCGATACCCACCAGACCACATCCTAACGAGGAAAAGGAAATAGGGTAAACTAGCCTTCCTAAGTCCTTTAAACATTATTTATATAGCTATACAAGTAGAGGCATGCATTTAACGACGTAGAAGCATTTAATGAAGTAGAAGCGTTTAACGAAGTAGAAACATTTAATGAAGCAGAAGTATAGAAGCATAGAAAAAAACTTCAACGAAAAACTTTGGAAAACCTTTACACTTAAGAAAATTGTGACTTGTTATCCTTTTGTAAAATAAGCTTGAAGACCTTTGGAAATCCTTTGAAAACCTTTCATGAACAAGTTTTGAATGTAATCTTGATAAAACAATATAGGTAGAGAAAACCTTTGTTTAAAATACTGCTATAACTGGTTTCGAAATAAAACATACAACACGAGAGATAATTTGAGAAAAGATTTAAATAAGTAAAAACGTTTTGGAAAACCATTTATAGTATCATACTTGGTAAAACAGCTGACAGTGTAATAAATCCTTGTGCATGCGGGTTATCCAACACATGTGATTGATATGATAACTGGCATGTTTTAACTTGTATTCCCCCCCCCCCCCTTAAAAGCATGTAAGAACATTTAAAAGGTTAATTCAGGGGTATGAACTCACCTGTTGTAAGTGGATCGGGTGAAGGTGTCGGTTGGGTGCTCGGTGTCAAATAAAGACTTGAGCACACTTAGTGACTATTAACATATGATGACATATGTTTACATACAATTAGTAAATATAATACTAATTAAACACGTATACGCATCCTAAAGTGCGGAAAACACTTTGGTTAAGTGCTAGGAGTGTCCCGGGTAACATCTAAGGGGGCGTATGGCCTAGATAGGGAGTTTACTCTTCAAGAGTAAGCTCTTTATAGAGTTTACGGCCCTAAGACCATATCCCCATGAGTTACAGCCGTAAACTCATGGTGGTGTGTTCTAGGATGCTTCAAGGTCTTATATCTCTCTCATAGAATTAGGCTAGGTCCAAATATAAGGCATATGAAGGGATTTAAGGCTCTAAATGGACCATTTGAGGAGTTTACGGCCCTAAACAAGGAGCTTACGGCTGTAAGCTCCTATATGCACATTCCTTTGGTGTATTAATGTCTTAAATGGTAGGAAATAAAGTTCTATGCATTTTTCCAAGTCAATTGAAGAAGTTAGGGAATCATTTGAGTACTTTTTGGGAGTTTACGGCCCATGGACCAATCCTAGGGGGGGTTTACGGCCGTAAACTCCTAAGTCCATGATTAAATTGAAGTTTAAAGCCCCTACTTCACTTGTGGTTGATTCCAGACATTTTTCCAGGTCATAGGGGGTGTTTGAGGGCATTTCTAACACCTAAAAGGGTATTCACGGCCCTTGAAGAGGGGTTTACGGTCCAAGAGTGTTCTTGGGCTGTAAACTCAAGTTTACTCTTCATATGGTACAGTTTTGGTGTTCTAAGCTCGAAGGTGTAAGTCCACAAGTCATATTTAAGCCCTAGGGGTAATTCAGAGGGGTTTTGGGGCTTAAAAACCCCACTTAAGGGTGTTCACGGTCCAAGAGTGTTCTTGGGCCGTAAACACATGAATTTTGCCTCTATTTGATGTCTTAAACATGAATTTGCAAGGTAACTAAGCTACACAACAAGTTAGGATAGATTACTTACTAGATTGGGGTTCGGAATGGGTGTTTTTGGATCAAAAACAAGTTGTAGAGAGAGAGTGTAGAGAGAGAGTGAAAAGAGTGTGAATAGAGTCCACTCCCCTTTATATAGGGGTTTGAGTTGGGGCTCAGTGGAAATCTACCCGATACTGGCATTAAACGGGGCTTTTGGTCGCACCCGATTAAATGGTCGTATTTTGACTTGGTTGAAACTAGAACTTTTTCAAGGGATTAATGAGGGTGTTTCTATTTTGTTTCAACCCTTATTAAGTCATTTAAAAAGTCCCAAACTAACTAACCAGTCCAAAAGGTTAACAGACAGTTTAATAGAGCGAGGCTTATTAACGGAAGGAAGGGTTAAAAATGACGGAATAAATTTCGGGTTGTCACAGAATACAAGTTAAACATGTCAGTTATCATAACAATCACATGTGATTGATAACCTGCATGCACAAGGATTGATTACAGTGTCAACTGTTTTACCAAGTATGATACTGTAAATGGTTTTCTAAAATGTCTTTATGTATTCAAAGCTTTTCTCAAATTGCCTCTTATGCTGTATCTTTTATTTCAAACTCTGTTACAACAACATTTTAAACAAAGGTTTTCTCTACTTTATCAAGGTTACAATCAAAACCTATTTATTAATGATTTTATTAAAGTATAAAGGTTTTCCAAGGATTTCATCAAAGTTTTCTTTCATGTTTTAATACTCCTACTTTGTTAGATACTACTTCTTCGTTATACTTCCTCGTAGTTAATGCTACTACTTTGTTAACGCTTATACTTCACGATACGCTTTTACTTCATGATACACTTTTACTTCACGATACGCTTTTACTTCACAATACGCTTATACTTCATGATACACTTATACTTCACGATACACTTATACTTCACGATTCACTTATACTTCATGATTCACTTATACTTCACGATACGCTTATACTTCACGATTCACTTATACTTCACAATACGCTTATACTTCACGATACGCTTTTACTTCACGATTCACTTATACTTCACGATTCACTTATACTTCACGATACACTTATACTTCACGATTCACTTATACTTCACGATACGCCTATACTTCACGATACACTTCTACTTCACGATTTACTTATACTTCACGATACGCTTATACTTCACGATACGCCCCTATTCGTTAACTCTTATACCTTGTGAAACACTCTTACTTCATTAAACACTTAAACTTAGTTAAATGTATGCCTATGCTTATATAGTTATATAAATAATGTTTAAAGGACTTAGGAAGACTAGTTCGCCCTATTTCCTTTTCTTCGTTGACATGTGGTCTGGTGGGATCGAATACCCATCCGAAGGTCGTTTGATCATTGTTATACATTATGTATACAAGCATAGACATATAGGTTTACATTAGTCAGTTCAGTTGTGAGTCTCTATCATTAGTCCAGTATTTCACATCAGATCTCACTATACAAGATACATCTTCAGTACACGGCCTTCTCCGTTGTCAGGATAGTAACCAGAGTCTCTTGTAGGGAGAGCGGGCATTATGTGTATAGATCTATACGAGATTGACACCCCCGCACTCTGACTGCTATCTACAGTCCCCGACTTACCAAGCCCAAAGGGTGACATATGTCACATTATTACCGACGCTTGCAGGGCGTCAAGTTCTCTAGTGTCTATTAGTATGGTTGCGAGTATCTCGGGGTTACCTTATAATTCATGGCCTTAAGGTAATGGGTTTTAACAATGTATTCACAATATTTACTGTATTTAGACCTTGCTAGACGTATCATTCATTTGATATTGTCTGGGGTCTGTGTTCACTGTTTTTAGACCTTGCTAGACATATCTTTCTTTTGATACTGTCTGGGGTCTGCGTCTCCCTTTTTGTTAGACTGAGCCAGGCGTACCGTTTATTCGATACTCCCCTGGAGTCTATGATTTCTTTTGCCTTAGTCAGCAGTCTTCACTGCTGGGGCATATGTTATTTTCCCTGATATTCTCCTACTTTCTTTCAAAATCAATACCACATTTTGATAATGATAGTGTTAAGGAAAAATTACTTTTTACCACATAACTCTGTCTAGTCTTGGTAGAAGACTGCTTTTAATTAGAAAATATAGGATTTTCTCGAAAGGACTCTAATTCACTGTATACTTTAAAACTACTACTTATATAAAGTTATTTGGATGAAATGACACTAAATACTTATGAACTCACCAGCATTTGTAAAAATGTTGATACTCGCTTTTCAAATAACTTGTATTCTTAGGTCAGCTTTAGACAGGTACATTCCAAGAGCTTGTGGTGAAGGCAATTTAGCACCAAGTTGCACCTATATTATTACTTGTACTACTTTGATGATTTAATGTAATGTAAACCATGTAAAGCTATTACTATTAATGCAATGGTTGTTGTACTTTGATTACTATATTACATATGTTGTGATACTTGACATGACGTCATCCACCCCAGAACGTTTCCGCCATTCCGGTTTTGGGGTGTGACAGATTGGTATCAGAGCATTGTTTATAGTGAGCTAAGTATATCAATTCATAAAAGATATACAGCCTATAAATACATAGGGATAAAACACTCTGACCAAGAATTTTACTTTAAAATATGACCATATTTTACCAAAGTATAAGAACATCCGGAATCTAAACACTCGAACACAAGTATCACAAGAAGAAAAAGAATAAAAGTCTTCGGATATTGAGCACTACAGTCAAACCTGGGCAGTTATGTAATTGTAAGCTGGAATAAATGTAACCTGATCAACTACATTTATTCGAGATGCGATGAACATGTGCCTGGGAGTGATAGTAGTGTTGCAACAAGTCTGAAACTTACCAACTAGAAATGCTAGAGCCAAACATAAAGTTTAAAATACTATAGGAGTATTTTAGAATACTAAAAGACTCACACTAATCCCAGAATTATATTCAAAAGATAAGAAACAAACAAGAAATTAAAATACCATAGGGGTATTTTAGGATCCATAGCTAACCTTGTGTGAAAAACTAAAAAGATCCTTATTGATATACCTACAACTACAGAGGATATACTCCCAAGGTTATATATAATAAGGATCCCATAGGCTAAGAATGTGTGGTTTCGCCTTACTTCCTTTTCCTCGTTGGGATGTGGATATAGAGTAGTATCACATATTCGAAGGCCTATCAGATCTAAGATATATATGATTTGTATACCCTACGTAATCGTAGCAGGACTCGATATGGATCACCCAGTGAAATGTTAATAATCTTTTAAGATTCTTTAGACATTTCCATTCTCGCATGAACCCTATAGAAAACCCTATCCACTTCAGTACTCGGCAGAAGAGGTGATGCAGACCCAGAAGAGGTTCATTGAGAGGATTTCCAGTTAGGAAATAAATGAACCTAGACGATACTATTGAAAATCACCAAGTGCCTATATCTTTTTAGGGACATGGTGAGAAATTCACCTAAACTTCCGAGATTTCCAATCATCCATCCTGAAGCGATGACACCCGGAGTCGGATTCGGAAGTAAGGCGGATTAAAAATTGAATATGTCACTAGGAAAGGAGAACCCTAGGTAACTACCCGAAGGAAGCCAACGCCGGTCTCAGTCAAAAATACGAGGTAGACAAAGGGAGCCAGTGCATGGAAACCGAGAAGTGTCTTTTTCCCTCGTGTTCGTCACGCTAATACACCCATAAAATAATACAATTTAGTGAGTTACTGGTTACACTACCCACACTATGTGTTAGGTAAATCGTCATTTTCCCGATGCCAGTAATACGATTAGAGCGGATCCCAACACCTCTATTGAGGACATGTATCCATAAGTCTTCATGAGCCGTTCATCTCGCGGACTTCGTTCTGAACTGTTCTCAAATCTTTCCGGGCCGGAGAGTGAAACCTTTCCCAGTGTAAAGGTAACTTAGTAGGAACGATTCCCATCTTATAGCTTTTTCCGATACGCACACTCCTACCTTGTACACTAGGACTACATCATAGGGATGTAGGTCGACACTCAGACAACCAAAATCCGAGGCACAGGAAAAACTTATGCCTAATACAGTAAGGACAAATATGTCCAGGGTTGACCAACGTCTCTCATCCGCTTGAGTTCCTTTCCGTATTGGGAAAAACCATGCCTCCGAGCAAGCGTAACCAATCCACTAGCAAGGAACCTACTCTCCTACTTGATGAAGCTACGTTCCAGGCTGCAGTCTCGGTAACCGTTGCAACTGTCAGGGCTCAGCTGAATACTAACAACGCCAATGTTAGCAAGAGCCCTATCGGGAATTCCGATCCCAGCCACAGACAACAACAACCCTCCACCGCATACCTAACCCCCCAAGGACCTCAGCCAACTTTACTAAAGAAAAGGTTCCAGAATGGGGAAGGAAGTACCTCGGCTCAAGGTCCTTCCGAAGTACAACAAGCTGAGACAGTTAATACCCTTACCAACTTTTCCATCCCAGCACCTACAAGAACATACTTAGGAAACCTTCCCCACTGCAGCAATTGCAGCTACCATATGCCGAGAACTCTTTTGTGCTAGGTGCAACAGGAAGGGGCACACCTCCCGTACCTGCAGAGCCCTGGTTGAGTTCATTACATTAACCACCAATGTGGCGACCAATACAGTTTGCCACCTATGTGGTGAGATTGGACACTTCAAGAAGGATTGCCCAACTGAAAGAAAAGACAAGGACACAGGAGGAGTCTGACTCTAATGCTTGGGGAGAAGCATCAAGGAACCTAGTAGATTTTTGTACGTCTCTCAGTCTCAGATAACTAACCAAAAACATTAAAAAGCTAATTCTAAATGTAAATACTTTCCCGTTAAGGCGAAAGTCGCAGCACTGTTATAAGATTTAAAATTTCATCAGGTAAAACTATAATGTCTAAATATATACGTTACGACCATGTATAATTGAGATGGATAGACCTAGAGTGAGTGAAGGCCGCCTCATTTCCTGTTCCTCGTTTGGTTGTGGATTTAAGATGGATTCGCTCAGTCAACAGTCCTCCCCACCTTAATTATACGTGACTAGTATATGTGAGGCGATTATAGAAATGCCTTGTGAGAATCCATTCATGAAAAGGTACTTTATTCAGAAACACTCAGACCCTCTATAGTTCCACGTCGACTCTATCGGTCCAAGTATCCACGAAAATGATACACGGGACGAAACCCGAGACATCTAGAACTTGTGTGCCCGTTCGGCACATGACTCTATTGACCCTCATTCTATATCATGTCGAAGTATGCCAACTTCGACGCCTCTATCAATCATGGTTCGACTTCATGCAACCATGTGTAACTCCCTAGTGCTGTGTAAAAAGAACTTTCTCCATAGCCATTTCGGAAAACAAAGGTTCTTCCGAACCTAAACAAAATAAAAATAATAAAGACTAATGCGATCCGTCAGTCATCACTCTTATTTCAAACCTCCCGAAGTACCCCGGGAGAAGAGTACCACGCGCTGTTAACCAACCCTTCTTAAACAAATAGAAACTGAAGCGAAAGACACTGCAGGCATTCTAGAAGATGATAACCACCCAAAGCATACCTCGTAGATTTCCCAGAAAGACCCTTCGCACCTCACAATTAGGGTCGTGAGTTGAGAGGATAGAACTCATGAGGCTGACCACTATAACCGAGTATGAGCCCTACCACGAACCTCATAGTAAGACCCTTCATCCTGTTCCATAGAATAGGAACTAGAGTCAAGAGAATCCATGTGGTTTAAGCTACTATAATGACCACAAATCCGAAGTTTGTTGTCATCCCTGTTAAGCCAACATAGTAGCTAACACCCTCAGTTGAAAAGAAATCTGAGTCGTAAGAGTCAAGGACATTGAATACGACCATTCATTCACGCTTAATCCCACAAATTAAACATCTCAGTGGATATCATGGAAATCCAGAAAATGAGATAGGTTAAACCCTGAGAAGAGTGGATGAAGAGATTAAAGTTCCGAATGATGGGAACCTATACTCACTAGATTTGACCTAGACTGAGAAAACTCAGAACCTTTGGAAGAGTAGTTGCAGAAGGTGTTCGCACTACTCAGGCACTTCGTCCACCCCGTTACAGAAGAGTAGTGCCTAGGATCCTCCGCCCCCTCGCATGGAGGAAGTCACCGTCGCCTTGTAGGCGATAGACTGCATTCTCCGAAGCAAACACTAGAATACCGAGAACCACAGGATAACCTTCGCAGCCAAGAATACTTTACCAAAGTGCGAAAGTAGTTGCGTTAAGCCTTATAACCCAGATCCCGAAGATATTATAGACTTGACAACAGTCTAGGTGTTAGTCGATGGGTTATACAAGAGCAACCGCTTTCCGCACTGAAATAAACCAACGTTTTAGAGATTCATTGGACTACTAGGTGTTCCACGAATACTATCTCGTGCAGAAATAGTAGAACCACCTCCCGAAATAGTCCAACACTCGTCTGGTGAAACCCTATCTCCCCGACCCTAAGGATTTCCATTGGAAATATCTCAAGAATCAGAAGTGCAGGTTCATTTTGCACAAGATTGAGATAGACACTCTGCAACAAACAAGTACCTGTAGACACGCAATCCATTCGATGATCTAGATACAACCTGAAGGACTACACTTCCAGTATGAGAGAGAACGTTAGGAACTTCGGAATGGCGATCACACCAGTGATGATCTTGCCATAGAAGTACACTATGTTCTAAAGTACTGAAAAGCTCTACCTTTCTGAGAGCTTTGAACCATCCGAGACCCTTTATGAAGATTGGTCCAACCCTCATCAGACTACTACTACTTTCGAATATTCCACAAGCTTCATCCTAGATCGATCCACTTCTTAGACTTGATAAGTGCTTGCCCGATGTCACTCATCGTATCCCACACATCTTGATAGAAATCACTAAGAATCCTAACTTCGTAGACATACTTGTAGGAAATCGCTAACTACACGAGACGGAATCCACATCCCATAGGTGAAGGTTTGTTGGAATGACAGACACAACCCAGAGATCACTTGGGAGTGCAAGGCAAACCAAATAGGAAGTACCCTCCTGCCTTACTCGGTCATTCATACCTACTTCCTTGCCTAAACCTGAATTTCGGGACGAAATTCCCTTTAACGGGGGGATGATGTGACAACCCGAAATTTATTCCATCATCTTTTAACCCTTTCTTCCGTTAATAAGCCTCGTATATTTAACTATCCGTTAACTTTTGGACTGGTTAATTAATTTGGGACTTTTTGAATGACTTCATGAAGGTTGAAATAAATTAGAAACACCCCAAATTTTATCTTTGAAATTTTTTAGTTTCAACCAAGTCATAATACGACCACTAAATCAGGTGCGACCAAAAGCACCATTTAACAGTAGTATCGGGTAGATTCCCACTGAGCCCCAACTCAAACCCCTATATAAGGGTGAGTGGAGTCCATTAGAGACTTTATCCACTCTCTCTCTACACTCTCTCTCTACAACTTGTTTTCGAGCCAAAAACGTCCGTTTCGAGCCCCAAACGAGTAAGCAATCTACCCTAACTTGTTGTATAGATTATCTAACATGCAAATTCATGTTTAATACATCAAATAGGGGCCAAGTTATGTGTTTACGGCCCAAGAACACTCTTGGACCGTGAACACCCCTAAATGGGGTTTTTAAGCCCCAAAACCCCTCCAAATTGCCCCTAAGGCTTAGATATGACTTGTGGACTTACACATTCGGACTTAGAACACCTTGAACTATAATTTTGGGGAGTAAACTTGAGTTTACTGCCCGAGAACATGCTTGGGCCGTAAAATCCTCTTCATGGGGAGTAAACTCAAGTTTAAGTGTTAGAAATGCCCCTAAACACCTCCTATGGCCTTGGAAAAATGTCTAGAAGCAATTCCACGAATGTAAAGGCTTTAAACATTTAAGAAACTATGGACTTAGGAGTTTATGGCCATACACCCCCATAGAATTGGTCCATGGGCCGTAAACTCCCATTAAGTGCCCAAATGATGCCCTAACACCCCCATTTGGCTTGGAATAATGCTTAGAACTTTATACTCTATCATTTAAGGTTTAGAACTATGAAATAAATGACCAAGTGAGAGTTTACGGCCGTAAACTCCTTGTTTATGGTCGTGAACTCCTTAAATGGTCCCTTAAGAGCCTTAAACCCCTTCATATGCATTATATTTGGACCTAGCCTAATTCTATGAATGATATAAGGCCATTTAGCATCCTAGAACACTCCCACCATGAGTTTATGGCTGTAAACTCATGGGGACATGGTCTTAGGGCCGTGAACTCTATAAGGAGTTTACTCTTGAAGAGTAAACTCCCTATCTAAGCCATACACACCCTTAAAAGTTACCAGGGACACTCCAAGCACTTAACCAAAGTGTTTTCCGCACTTTAGGATGCGTACACGTGTTTAAATTAGTATTATATTTGCTAATTGTATGTAAACATATGTTATCATATGTTTACTAGGTCACTAAGTGTGTTCAAGTCTTTACTTGACACCGAGCACCCAACTGGCACCTTCGTCGGATCCACTTACATAAGGTGAGTTCATACCCCTGAATTAACCTTTTAAATGTTTTTTTTACATGCTTTTAAGGGGGGAATACAAGTTAAACATGCCAGTTATCATAACAATCAAATGTGATTGATAACTCACATGCATAAGGATTCATTACACTGTCAACTGTTTTACCAAATATGATACTGTAAATGGTTTTCTAAAATGTCTTTATGTGTTCAAAGCTTTTCTCAAATTGCCTCTTATGCTGTATCTTTTATTTCAAACTCTGTTACAACAACATTTTAAACAAAGGTTTTCTCTACTTTATCAAGGTTACAATCAAAACCTATTTATGAATGATTTTCTTAAAGTATAAAGGTTTTCCAAAGATTTCATCAAAGTTTTCTTTCATGTTTTTATCCTCATACTTTGTTAGATACTACTACTTCGTTATACTTCCTCGTAGTTAATGTTACTACTTTGTTAACGCTTATACTTCATGATACGCTTTTACTTCACGATACACTTTTACTTCACAATACGCTTATACTTCACGATACACTTATACTTCACGATTCACTTATACTTCACGATTCACTTATACTTCACGATACACTTATACTTCACGATACGCTTTTACTTCACGATTCACTTATACTTCACGATTCACTTATACTTCACGATACACTTATACTTCACGGTACGCTTATACTTCACGATACGCTTATACTTCACGATACACTTCTAC
This sequence comes from Lactuca saligna, assembly GCF_052625555.1. NCBI lineage: Eukaryota > Viridiplantae > Streptophyta > Magnoliopsida > Asterales > Asteraceae > Lactuca > Lactuca saligna. The sequence goes on along the minus strand of NC_136424.1, from coordinate 206,559,207 downwards.
TTCACGATTTACTTATACTTCACGATACGCTTATACTTCACGATACGCTTCTACTTCACGATACGCCCCTATTCTGTAACATCCCGGAATCGCAAGAGTAGAGTTGAAGAGCTAAAAGTGTAAGTTTCAGAGGGTGACTCGGCGAGTCCATGGATAGACTCGGCGAGTCAGGTCGCAACTATGGGCGCGTGTCAAGTGGCCTACTCGGCGAGTCCAAAGATGGACTCGCGAGTAGGTGCTGTATGGAGAAAACCCTAATTTTCGGGGTTGAGCCCTATATAAAGAGCATTATGCCCCTCCACAGCCTCCCTTATTCCCCCCTTGAGTCCCAGAAACCCTAAATTCGTGGAGAGTCCCATTATTGAGCAAATTAGAGCTTGGAGAGGTGTTGGTTGAAGAAATCTTGAAGGAGAAGTGGCTTGGATCAAAGGGCTTTGCTTGGATTCAAGTTTCATTGCTATTGAGGCATCTTTTGGAGGTAATACTTTCGTTCTTGGGCTGTGTTTTCCTATTTTCTCATTTTGGGGCTGTGTGGGGTGCTTGGCTGTGTGGCATCTTGATGTTTGGAGGATGGATCTGAGGTTGCTACCTCAGATCTGGAGTGGAGAAGAGCTTAAGAGCATTAAAGCCCCTGTTCTTGTGTTGTTAATGGAGCTATCATGTCCCAAACCTTGGTTCTAAGGTGAATAAGCCTAGATCTCTTTAGATTCACGTAAAGTTTGCCACTTTACGTGATGGATGGATTGTAGGAGGTTGGATCTATGTTTTGGATCAATTGCATGGCCTGAGATGTTTCTGTATAGATTCAGACCGGTGGTACTCGTTGAGTCACATGGGGCGACTCGACGAGTTGCTTGAAGATGGCCTGGAACTCGACGAGTTGGAAGAACAACTCGGCGAGTAGGTTGAAGATAGCCTTGGACTCGGCGAGTCTGTTCTTGGACTCGACGAGTCTTGTCAAAGAGTCCCAATATTTCTGGTTGAGTCGAGGAATTGGTGAGTCAAGGGATGACTCGGTGAGTTGGGTGCGAGTAGACTCAGAGTTGTTGGACTCGACGAGTCTTGGGGCGACTCGGCGAGTTGGGTCGCTGATTGAAGGAAGTTCTGAGCATAAGGACTCGGCGAGTCATCGGGATGACTCGGCGAGTAGGGTCAGTCAGGGGTTGACGTTGACTTGTCCAAGGTTGACCAGTTGTCTTCCGGGGGTAATTTGGTAATTTAGGGTATTTATTGAGTTGTATGTTCTGATGTTCAGTGGAGGAGTTCGTGTCAGAGTTCAGAGCAGCGGGATCTTATCCTTTCAGCCGACAGTTTCGAGGTGAGTTATCCTCACTATATCAACAGGGTCTAAGGCACCAAGGCCGGCCCTTTATTGGATTGAGATTCGGATATGGTTATTATGTTATTGTTTGATGTGTTTGCATCCTGGTAGCTAGGATGGTACATGCTAGGAGACCTTGTTAAGGTCAGTTTCCCGATATATATAAAGTGATGATATGCTAGTGACCGGTTAGGTCGGTAACCTGGGTAGGGTAATGATATGCTATGTGATCTGTTTGTTCGGTTTGTTGACTATGACTGTTATATGATTGTATGTTTTGTGTACATGGTTGTTTGGACTGGAGATGGGTTGAGGCGGGTCCTGCTTTGTGCTGTAAGCCAAGATACCCAGGGCGGACCGGTTATTCCGAAGGCCCAGCGAGCGGTCCGGATAGGCTGTAGGCCCCACGAGGGCGTACCAGACGTGCTGAGGCTCGGAGAGAGGACCAAGCCGACTGAAGGCCCAATGCGGGCGGACCAGTCATACTGTAGACTCAGAGAGTGGACCAGGTGGGTTGAAGGCCCGATGCGGGCGGACCAACCCCACTGTAGACTCGAAGGACATGACTAGACCTGGAGGATGGATCCGGTGGACTGAAGGCCCGATACGGCGGACCAGTCACACAGTAGACTCGATATGCATGGTTGTTCTATGTTCTGTTATGTTATGTATGTTTTATATGCTTTGGACCGGAAGGTCGTAGCCTGGAAGGGCGTATACATGGTTGGTATTTTGGGGGTATCTCACTAAGCTTTCGGGCTTACAGTTGTGGTTTAATGTTTTTCAGGTTCTTCAGGAGACCGTGGCAAGGCGAAGGCGCGATCATACCGCTCCTCATGATTTTGTAGCAATGTGATTCTGGGAATACTCTAATGATTTGTATCGAAAACCTTTTTGTAAACATTTTGATGAAAATCGGGTTGTTTTGAAAAATTTAAATTGGTTGTATTTTTCGGATGTTACAAGTTGGTATCGGAGCCTTGGTTTGAGTGAATTGGAGGAACACTTGTGTGACTCCAGTCTCAAATCGAGGAGGGTTTTCAAAAGATAATTTAAAATGGTTTTCAAAATAAGTAAAGGAGGACGCGGAGGTACGATCAGCCGGAGCCAGTAAGTAACCCCAAAATACCATACATGACAATTGTCTTATTAAGCTTTAATAGAACAACATGCTAGAGTTAGGCTAGGGATCTTCAGGATTTCTTGATGAGTTGCCTGATTTATGATGCCTGCTAGCCTAGGGTTCCTTGTGAGAAATTTCTAGTGTTCCTCTAGTTGTGAGGATAGAGCGTTGTTATGTATGTCAGTAGGGTGTTGTGGGAGTACTTCATACAAATATGGGTAGGTGTGGAAGGTAGTATGGGCCCGTACTACTGAAAGCACGGACTCATACGCGTATCAGGGAAACCATGACCTCTAGGGTTGGGATGAGAGCTGGTTCCCGGGATAATGGAATTTGTCTGAGATTTTGGTGTTTGATTTTCAGTATGGAGATTTCAGGGCATGCTGGGAGTGGATCTGGGTCAGGATCAGGAGCAAGAGAGGGAGTTCCGGGTGGGTCTGTACAACCCGAGGTTGTCAGTCAGATGAGTACGCACGAGTTGGATGCGAGGATTCGTGAGATCCTGCATGATAAGGTTGCTGCATTGTTTCGGGCTGAGCTATCGAAGTTGTTTGGGTCGATCAAGACCGCCATGATGGAGTATTTTGATGAGCGCTATGCGGCTCTCATGGAGACGGCTGCCGCGGCGGCTACAGCAGCTGTAGCAGCGGCAGGGGGAGGAGCTAATAGAGGTTTTCAGTATCGGGACTTCGATAATACGAAGCCTCCCACTTTTGATGGAGTTCAGGATCTGATCGTTGCTATGAGATGGTTATCAGATGTGGATGGATGTTTCTTCACATGTTCATGCCCTGCTGATCAGAGGGTGAGGTGTGCTCTGAACCTGTTAAAGCTCGGGGCAAAGGATTGGTGGAGATTGACCACGGGGTCGTACTCGGATGCGCAGAGGGCTGCGATTTCATGGGATCGGTTCAGGGAAATGTTCAGCACTCATTTTGTTCCGCAGGTCGAGAGGGAGAGGTTGGCTCAGGAGTTTTTGGAGCTGAAACAGGATTCGGAGTCGGTGACGGAAATCACCAGGATGTTTACTGAGAGGGCGATGTTTTGCCCTGAGTTCGCTTCGGAGCAAGCTCAGATGTCCGATATCTGAGTATGCTAAAGAGAGACATCAGGTAGTTTGTGTCTGCGTAGAGGTGCGAGACCTTGCTGGAGTTGTAGGAGGCCGCCAGGCGGTGTGAGTTAGAGATTGAGTTGCATATACGTGAGCTGAGGCAAGCTCCGGTTCAGTCGCAACCGGCGACGAAACGGTCTAAGACCGTTGATTCCAGGATGGGAGATCAGGGTAGCCACGTCTGTGGAAAGTGTGGAAGGGGTTACGCCGGAGTCTGTCGGTCCGGTGGAGCATGCCGCAAGTGCGGAAAGGAGGGATACTATGCGAGGGATTGTCTGCAGTCAGTGCCGGTTCAGGATTTGAGGATATGCTATCATTGTCATCAGGTTGGACATTTGAAGGTCAACTGTCCACGGCTTGCTGCAGGACCGATGCAGGCTCCAGCACCGGCTACGTTGAGGATCACAGTCGAGGTTAGGGTGGAGCGGAGCCCCCAAGGGCTTAGGGTAGTGTTTTTCAGCTTGTTGTTGTGGGTATGTTCTTTCTGCTGTTTTTGATTATTTATGATTGTTGTGGAGTATTGTTATCTGTTGGTTTCATTGGTTGGTTATGGAATTGCGTTTCGGGTTTTCGTGTGGTATCCGTTGTTCCCTGAGGGTTTGGCGACTTGTGATCTAGATTTCGTTTTGGTATCCTTTGTTCCCTGAAGGATCGATATGGTTATGGATTAGTACTTCGAGCTATTGTTGATTATCTTTGTGAGGATTGGTGGCGGATGCGGCATTGGCTTGAAGGCCGGGTAGATTCTGCAGTCTGAGGAATGGATATTTGAAGATTGGGTTCCTTTCGAGCGGGTTGTTCAGTGTGGAAACATGATTTTTTTTATGAAAGTTGTTAGCACTGGTGAGAAACATTTTGCATGTAAGTGTTGATTGTCTGCAAGGTTACTTTGGGAGATCGGTGATGGCGACCGGTGATTAATTGTCAGTGTCTTAAGTGGGGGAGAATTGGAAATTCTCCGGATGATCGTTGGGCCTGAGAGGTTGTTTAGCTGCTTGGGGAATTCAACGGTATTTCTATTAGTCGAGAGCAGGCTCGTATGGGTGAGTAACAGGCGTGCGGGGCGGAATACAGACCTAGAGCAATTGATTGTGGAAGGCATGGGAGCAGGCCGGGTTTGAGTATGCATGAAGGAGACAGAGTTCGGAACCCCTAGAGGGCTAGAACGGTATGCATGGGAGGATTTCCCGAAGGGATAGTTCGGAATGATGAATGCTAGTTGAGCGGTCTGGATAGACTGAAGGCCGGTAGGCGTACCAGTCAGGCCGAAGGCTCGGAGGACGGTCCAGTCAGATTGGCTGAAGGTTCTAAGAGTGGTCCAGATTGACTGAAGGCCTGGGGAGGCGGTCCAGTCATGCCGAAGACTCTGCGAGTACTGTTGGTCGGTTCGAGGTTATGGGTTGCGTATGTTGCAGTGTGATTACATTGGAAGGTCTGGCCCCGGGTAGCGATCTTGAGCAGTGAAGGTAGTGCATGGGCTTGAGAGTCCCTGCGATGAGAGTCAGAGTAGTGGTGATGCATGGATGTCGGGTACGCTTTAAAGAGGTAATGTAGCGTGGGATGAGCACCATAGTGCCTGTCATGGTGACAGGGCAGACGAGTGGTTTCCTTGGTAAGGAAAGGGGAGGAATGAAATTCCAGGAAGGAAGTGTGAATTCACAGAAGTGAAAGCGGCAGTGTAGAGTTATGATTGGAGTGGTCTGTCGATGGTCTTTGAGTAGCGTGTTGCGGCGGTAGAATAAAAGCTCATTCGACTTGACATGTTTGCCCAAGGCGCGGAGGGAATACCGCAGGCGTAGAACCAGGGAGAGGGGTTCGGAAGGGATGCAGAGAGAGAGTCTTGGACTCTCAGTGAGTTTCTGATCAGGGTTTTGGGTATGTGTTGGCGGTTCATACTGGAAGGATGTTTGAGGATATCATCAGTGTATCGGGTTTTCCAAACCTGAGGGTGCTAGAGTTATATCAGCATGTGTGTGTGATTGCGAGAGGAGAACTCAGGGGAGTTGCTCTGGAATGGAAGAATGGGTCTTTCTATCGTCATGGAATGGATAGAGTGGGATTCGGATCGGGGATCCGATGGTTCATGGTTTTCTAGCCATATGAGTCAAGTGAAGGATGAGAATTGGAGCAGTAAGGCATCATGGGTAATTCTCGGTTGTTGAGTGCGGTTAACGGAGGGTACAGCTGGTGCCCGGGTTGAGTAGGTGGTTGGGGCACCATATGGAAGGAGAAAGTGAGCTTCTGGTTTCTATGGTTGTGCCTTGAGGGACTGGGTTCGGTCTAGGTAAGGCGGCGCGTCGTGGAAAGAAATTTGAAGATGTGATGTCGTAGGCTTCGAGGATGAAGCCTAATTTAAGTGGGGGAGAATTGTAACATCCCGGAATCGCAAGATTAGAGTTGAAGGGCTAAAAGTGTAAGTTTCAGAGGGTGACTCGGCGAGTCCATGGATAGACTCGGCGAGTCAGGTCGCGACTATGGTCGCGTGTCAAGTGGCCTACTCGGCGAGTCCAAAGATGGACTCGGCGAGTAGGTGCTGTATGGAGAAAACCCTAATTTTCGGGGTTGAGCCCTATATAAAGAGCATTATGCCCCTCCACAGCCTCCCTTATTCCCCCCTTGAGTCCCAGAAACCCTAAATTCGTGGAGAGTCCCATTATTGAGCAAATTAGAGCTTGGAGAGGTGTTGGTTGAAGAAATCTTGAAGGAGAAGTGGCTTGGATCAAAGGGCTTTGCTTGGATTCGAGTTTCATTGCTATTGAGGCATCTTTTGGAGGTAATACTTTCGTTCTTGGGCTGTGTTTTCCTAGTTTCTCATTTTGGGGTTGTGTGGGGTGCTTGGTTGTGTGGCATCTTGATGTTTGGAGGATGGATCTGAGGTTGCTACCTCAGATCTGGAGTGGAGAAGATCTTAAGAGCATTAAATCCCCTGTTCTTGTGTTGTTAATGGAGCTATCATGTCCCAAACCTTGGTTCTAAGGTGAATAAGGCCTAGATCTCTTTAGATTCACGTAAAGTTTTCCACTTTACGTGATGGATGGATTGTAGGAGGTTGGATCTATGTTTTGGATCAATTGCATGGCTTGAGATGCTTCTGTATGGATTCAGACCGATGGTACTCGTCGAGTCACATGGGGCGACTCGACGAGTTGCTTGAAGATGGCCTGGAACTCGACGAGTTGGAAGAACAACTCGGCGAGTAGGTTGAAGATAGCCTTGGACTCAGCGAGTCTTGTCGAAGAGTCTCAATATTTCTGGTTGAGTCGAGGAATCGGTGAGTCAAGGGATGACTCAGTGAGTTGGGTGCGAGTAGACTCAGAGTTGTTGGACTCGTCGAGTCTTGGGGCGACTCGGCGAGTTGGGTCGCTGATTGAAGGAAGTTCTGAGCATAAGGACTCGGCGAGTCATCGGGATGACTCGGCGAGTAGGGTCAGTCAGGGGTTGACGTTGACTTGTCCAAGGTTGACCAGTTGTCTTCCGGGGGTAATTTGGTGATTTAGGGTATTTATTGAGTTGTATGTTTTGATGTTCAGTGGAGGAGTTCCTGTCAGAGTCCGGAGCAGCGGGATCTTATCCTTTCAGCCGACAGTTTCGAGGTGAGTTATCCTTACTATATCAACAGGGTCTAAGGCACCAAGGCCGGCCCTTTAATGGATTGAGATTCGGATATGGTTATTATGTTATTGTTTGATGTGTCTGCATCCTGGTAGCTAGGATGGTACATGCTAGGAGACCTTGTTAAGGTCAGTTTCCTGATATATATATAAAGTGATGATATGCTAGTGAGCGGTTAGGTCGGTAACCTGGGTAGGGTAATGATATGCTATGTGATATGTTTGTTCGGTTTGTTGACTATGACTGTTATGTGATTGTATGTTTTGTGTACATGGTTGTTTGGACTGGAGATGGGTTGAGGCGGGTCCTGCTTTGTGCTGTAGGCCAAGATACCCAGGGCGGACCGGTTATTCCGAAGGCCCAACGAGCGATCCGGATAGGCTGTAGGCCCCACGAGGGCGTACCAGACGTGCTAAGGCTCGGAGAGTGGACCAAGCCGACTGAAGGCCCGATGCGGGCGGACCAGTCACACTGTAGACTCAAAGAGTGGACCAGGTGGGTTGAGGGCCTGATGCGGGCGGACCAACCCCATTGTAGACTCGAAGGACATGACTAGACTTGGAGGATGGATCCGGTGGACTGAAGGCCCGATACGGGGGACCAGTCACACAGTAGACTCGATATGCATGGCTGTTCTATGTTCTGTTATGTTATGTATGTTTTATATGCTTTGGACCGGAAGGTCGTAGCATGGAAGGGCGTATACATGGTTGGTATTTTGGGGGTATCTCACTAAGCTTTCGGGCTTACAGTTATGGTTTAATATTTTTCAGGTTCTTCAGGAGACCGTGGCAAGGCGAAGGCGCGATCGTACCGTTCCTCATGATTTTGTAGCAATGTGATTCTGGGAATACCCCAAAACCAAGAATGGCGGAAACGTTCCGGTGCAGAGGACGTCATGTAAAGTATCACAACACAGTAAATGTAAATAAGCAAACAACATCATCCATTGCATTAAATATATAATTTTAATACAAGCGTGTTCCGTACAGTTTTAGACACTAAAATACAATTTAAATCAAAATAGTATGATGAGTCTTGAATGCGCTCCATCTTCTCAAAAGCTAGCATCAGTACCTGACTACTGATGACCTGAGAATACAAGTTATTTTGAAAGAGTTTATCAGCATTAAGCTGGTGAATTCATAAGTAATTTAGTGTCGAGGTTTGTTATCAAAATGTTTGAACCTGTCACAAGTATGAGTTGTAAATGTATGTAAGTGTTTGTAAAAGTTTGAATCTCTCAGAAAAACCTATATTTTCTGTTAAAGTAGCCCTCTACCAAGGCTTAACTATTTTGTATGCTCGTTTGATGTAAAAGTGTGTAATTTCCCAAGTGTAACTATCATTTAACAAAATATAGTTTGTACATTAAAGTTTAAGTGAGGTTATCACCAAAATGTAATGGGTAAATTATTGTAGTACGGTAGTTTTGTTTTATATGAACTACTGCTGTACTAACTACCTTGAACCGGGTTTATATTAAGGTATCGTGTGATAAATTGCACCATACTATCGACTGGTAACATCGACAACGTATAGTCGAAAAATAAGGTATGACGCTTGGCACCCGCAGACCTATCGGTCCCACTGTAGCTAACAGCGAGGTGTAGGATAGTCAATCCAGTATAGATCTATACGCAAACTCACGCTCTCCCTCCAAGAGACTCTGGCTACAACTCAGGTCATGTCAATTAAGACATGCTCCCATACAGTGGATCACAATTGTTAACGTATTCGTGTATATGCAATATAATGTTACTTGTTCTAGTATTGTTGTATATGTTCTCTTAGTAATAAGTATTGACTCCTGAATGAACTGACTCGTTGATCTAGAAATTGTAGTAGTATGATCCCGTGTTACCCCGATGGTAACTTACTAATGAGGTGCTGATAAGTATGAATATAGAAGTACTTTTATGTCAATACATGTATATATGATATATAAATAATATTGAAATGACCCTCGGATGGTCACCCGAAATTCCACCAGACCACATCCAAATCGAGGAAAAGGAAATAGGACAGGTGGCTTTCCTAAGCCCTTTAAACATTATTTATACAACTATACATATATGGGCATGCAAATTTATAGGTAGTAAAACAAAGTTTACAATAAAGTATTTGATAAGTAAAAGAGTTTGTAAAACATTTTGAAGTAAAATAGTTTGAACAGTGATAAAATCATTGGTTTCCTAGTTATTAATCACATGTGATTAATGCAATCACATGTGATCGAAGCAATAACTATAAGTGTTTAACGTGTATTCCCCCCATAAAGTATTTAAACATTTAAAAGCATTTCAAAGGTTGAATAAAGGGGTATGAACTCACTTGGGAGTTTGAAGATAGCGAGATCGAAAACCGGGCAGAGTTTCGTCTCGGGAAACGGATTTTCTCGGGATTCTCGGGAATCTCAGGAGTAAAATCGACCCTCGGGACTTGAGCAAAAAGACCAGAGCTTCGTGTTTGAACGGGCACAGGAATCGAGGCAAGATCGTGAGAGAAAGAGAGAAAATGAACAAATTTTTCGGAAAGGCTCACATCCCTTTTATAGGGGTGCTGAACCGCCTCCGAACGCGGGGCGTACGGGCATACGCAGCGCGTACCCGTACGTCATCGCTTACGTATTTCTGATGGAGCGGGTCGGATGGGACGGCGGGTCAGGTAGCTTCGCATAGGGCGACGTGGACGATCCGAGGCCGTGCCCTCGAGTACGCGGGGCGTACGAGGGTACGCGGCGCGTACCTCGGCCCTAGGCTGACTCCTCTTCGGATAATACCGAATTTTTAATAAAAATTATATATAAATTATTTATCAAACTTCAAAAATTCATATCTCCTTCATACGAACTCCGTTTTCGACGTTCTTTATATCCCTGCGAAGGTGAGACTACGATCTACAACTTTCGTTTAGATTCCGTTGGCAAATTCCGAAATTATTTTTATTATTTATTTATTAAAATGACGTGATTAAGGAATCTCTTTAAAAATTCATAACTTCTTTATCTGACGTCGGTTTTTGCCAGACTTTTTACCGTTGAAATACCATTGTCGAGACCTTCGATTCTCGTTTAGGTCATTCCGGCCAAATGTCGCTCGATCTCCGTTTCGAGTTTTTAGCTGTCTGTTGCTAAGCTGAACTTGGAAAAATCATAACTTCAATATACGAAGTCGGATTTGGGCGTTCTTTTTACGTACGATCATGGTTTAATGAGATTTAAACATAGAAGAATTTAAATAGAAACTTTTTGGACATTTTATTATCAAAGTTAATTTTATTAACTCAAAAATGTTTACAATACTTGACCTATTAGGCCATTACAAAGAGTTAAAATATCGGGTTGTCACATCATCCCCCCGTTAGAGGGAATTTCGTCCCGAAATTCAAAGTAAGAGAACACTCGTGGATTAGGGAAATAGATGTGGGTACTTGTGTTGCATCTGATCTTCACGTTCCCATGTGAATTCAGGTCCCCGCTTAGCGTTCCAGCGAACCTTCACGATGGGTATGCGACATTGTTTTGTTTTCTTGACCTCTCGGTCCATGATTTCTACTAGTTCTTCTACAAAATTGAGGCTCTCGTTGATCTCGATCTCGTCGAGTGGGATTTCTAGAGTCTCGTCGGATAGACACATTTTCAAGTTAGATACGTGGAATGTAGAATGTACGTTACGAAGTGCGCCTGGTAGATCAAGTTTGTAAGATACGGGGCCGACTCTTGCAAGAATTTTGAAAGGACCTATGTACCTCGGATTAAGCTTCCCATGCTTGCCGAAGCGTATCAAGCCCTTCCAGGGTGAGACTTTGAGAAGGACTCGGTCTCCCACCTGAAATTCCAAAGGTTTCCTTCGTTTATCTGCGTAGCTCTTCTGTCGGTCTCTAGAGGCTTTCAATCGTTCACGGATCTGAACGATCTTCTCTGTCGTTTCCCGGATGATTTCCGGACCGGTAAGAGTAATGTCGGAAGCTTGCCCCCTTGCTAGTTGGGTATCACCCACCTCAGCCCAGCACAGAGGGGATCTGCACTTTCGGCCGTAGAGGGCTTCAAATGGAGCAGCCTTGATGCTCGCGTGATAACTGTTATTATAGGAAAACTCGACAAGGGGTAAATGAGTATCCCATGCCTTCCCAAAGTCAATCACACAGGCTCGCAACATATCTTCCAGTGTTTGGATGGTCCTCTCACTCTGTCCGTCGGTCTGAGGATGGTAGGCTGTGCTCATGTCTAGCCTTGTTCCTAGGGAATGTTGTAGTGATTGCCAAAATCTTGAGGTAAACCTACTATCTCTATCGGAGATAATGGACATAGGTACACCATGTAGCCGTACGATTTCCCTAATGTATGTTCTCGTAAGTTTCTCCATCTTGTCGGTTTCATTGATAGGTAGGAAGTGTGCAGACTTGGTCAATCTATCGACGATGACCCATATGGTATCAAGTCCACCCGTTGTCTTGGGAAACTTGGTTATGAAATCCATAGTGATCCGCTCCCACTTCCATTCTGGGATCTCTGGTTGTTGCAATAAACCAGAGGGCTTCTGGTACTCGACCTTAACCTTTGCGCAAGTAAGGCATTTACTCACGAAGGTAGCAATCTCTGCTTTCATATTAGGCCACCAGTATAGCTTTTTAAGATCTAGATACATCTTATCTGAACCTGGGTGGACGGAATACCGAGTGTTGTGCGCCTCGGTCATGACAAAGTCTCGGAAACCACCGTGTTTCGGTGTCCAGATCCGATCCATGAAATATAAGGCTCCGTCACCCTTGGCTTCTAAATTCTTGTCCATTCCTCTGAGGGATTCACTCGTCACATTTTCAGGTTTCATGGCTTCAAGTTGGGCCGTCTGAATTTGATTAGACAAGTGTGAATGGATGGTTATTGACAATGACTTGATTTTTCGACCAGAATATTCCTTCCGACTTAGGGCGTCTGCTACTACGTTGGCTTTACCCGGATGATAACGAATATCGCATTCGTAATCACTGAGTAGCTCGACCCACCGTCGTTGTCTCATGTTGAGCTCCTTTTGATCGAAAATGTGTTGTAAACTCTTGTGGTCGGTAAAGATAGTGCTTTTCGTTCCATACAAGTAATGTCTCCAGATCTTCAGAGCAAACACCACTACTCCTAGTTCAACATCGTGGGTCGTGTAGTTAACCTCGTGTGTCTTCAACTGTCTTGAGGCGTAGGCGATGACCTTACCTCGCTGCATCAGAACACACCCGAGCCCTTGGTTCGATGCATCGTAATAGACTACGAAGTCTTCTATCCCTTCGGGGAGAGATAGTATTGGCGCGGTGCACAAGGCTCGCTTGAGCGTTTGGAACGCTCTCTCTTGTTTCTCTTCCCAGTCAAAGGCCACGCCTTTCTGGGTCAGGGTTGTAAGAGGTTTCGCTATTCGGGAGAAGTTCTGAATGAATCTGCGGTAGTAGCCAGCAAGACCTAGAAATTGACGAATTTCTGTCGGCGTCTTAGGTGCTGACCAGTTCTCAATGGCTTTAATTTTGGATGGGTCCACGTGGATTCCCTCTTCGCTTACCACGTGTCCTAAGAATTCGACTCTCCGAATCCAAAATTCACATTTCTTAAACTTCGCATAAAGCTTCTCTTTTCGTAATGTCTCTAGAACTTGTCGCAGGTGATCGCCATGCTCTTTCTTACTTTGGGAGTAGATCAGGATGTCGTCAATGAAAACGATGACGAACTGATCCAAATAAGGTCGGCATACTCTATTCATCAGATCCATGAAGACTGCGGGCGCATTGGTCAATCCGAATGGCATCACCACGAACTCGTAATGTCCGTAACGAGTTTGGAAGGCTGTCTTCGGCACATCCTCCTCTAGCACTCGTAACTGGTGATATCCGGATCTCAGATCAATCTTAGAAAAATAGTTCGCCCCTTGCAGTTGGTCAAATAGATCATCTATGCGAGGCAGAGGGTAACGATTCTTGACCGTCAGTTTGTTGAGTTCTCTGTAGTCAATACACATACGGAATGATCCGTCTTTCTTCTTAACGAACAAGACCGGTTCTCCCCAAGGTGAGAAACTTGGTCTTATAAAGCCCTTGCTGAGCAGTTCGTTAAGTTGACCAGAGAGTTCCTACATCTCAGCTGGTGCTAAGCGGTAGGGCGACTTGGCTACTGGGGTAGCTCCTGGGACTAAGTTAATTCTGAACTCGACCTGTCGTTGCGGAGGTAACCCGGGTAGTTCTTCTGGGAAGATGTCGGGGAAGTCGCTCACTACAGGGATGTTCTTTAGTCCTTTCGTTTCGAGGCTCGTGTCGACGACGTGAGCAAGGAATGCATGGTATTCCTTACGCAGATACTTCTGTGCTTTAATACTTGATATGATGCGAAGACTTGCACCGGGTTTGTCGCCGTAGACTATAAGAGTTTCGTTAGACGGAAGGTTTAAACGGACTGCTTTCTCGTAGCACATGATGTCGGCGCGGTGAAGGCTTAACCAATCCATGCCAACGATAACGTCGAAACTCTTTATTGAGACTGGCATGAGGTCGATTGGGAATGAATGGTTATCTAGAGTTAGGGTACAACCTAAATATATGCTACTCGTACTTTCAGTTTTTCCATTAGCCATTTCTACTGTGAATAGTTCTTTGAGTGCGTGTGGTGGTTGATTAAGCATGCGAGTAAATTTATGGTTTATGAAGCTTCGCTCCGCTCCACTATCGAATAGAATGCATGCATAGGAGTCATCGAGGAGGAACTTACCAGTCACCGTTGTCGGGTCAGCAACTGCCTCTCCGTGGCCTATCGCTAGTACCCTCCCTGCTCCACCAGCATTTTTCGCCTTGGGGCAGTCCCTCTTATAGTGGTCTGTTTTGCCACATCCATAGCAGGTCGGGCTCACGCCAGAGCCGGGGACTTGGGCGATCGGTCTCGCCGGAGATTTACAGAAACGGGCTGTGTGTCCTCTCCTGTGGCAGTTAGAGCACTGCATTTCATGGTAGGGGCCATTGTGGTGGTAGTTGCATTTGTTGCACTTGGGCGAACTTCCAGCATACCCACCAACTGGAGTAGTAGTAGCAGCAGCAGGGGTTATTGCGGCATGTATTGCCACAATTTGCTGCTTTTTGGCAGCCTGTTGCTTCTTCTTTTCATCCCAGATTTTCCGCTTAGTATCAGCGGGTTTGGAGAGTTCCGGGATGGCTAGGGTGGTTGTGGTTGCAGGGGTTTTGACTCCATGGTCAATGAGTCATTATGCCAATCGTTTGGCACGGTCGAAGGTAGCGGGGTTTGATGCTAGAACATTCCCCTGATACGGAGGCACAAGCCCCCATATGTACCTTTTGATCTTTTTCCCTTCAGTGGGAACCATATTAGGGTAGAGGGCCACCAGTTCACTGAATCTGGCGGTGTAAGCGACAATGTTGGTGCCCTTCATGGTTAGGCTCCAAAGCTCCTGCTCTAGTTTCTGGATCTCGCCCCTCGGGCAGTATTCCTCAATCATGAGGTCTTTCATCGTTTCCCAGCCTATGTCGTTGGCTACGACGATAGTTAGAGATTTAACGTGGTCGTTCCACCACGTCAGGGCCTTTCCTTCAAAGGTGCATGCGGCATATTTCACTTTGCTCGCAGCAGGGCATGAACATATTTCGAAGACCGCTTCAGTCTTCTCGAACCATTGCGAGAGGGCAATGACTCCGCCGGTCCCATGAAAGGACTTCAGCTTGCAGTTGGTGAAATCCTTGTAAGAGCACTCTCTCGAGCGCATAGGGGTTTCAACCGGGATTGATTCCACAGCGGTTCCACCTCTGCTGGCATCAGAAGAGTGATACTGAGCCATGGCAGTTGCCACTACTGCAGCTACGACAGCATTTAGGGCTGCAGTATCGATGACCGGAGGCGGAGGAGGTGGTGGTGCAGGATTATTCCTGGGAGATTTGCGAGGAGGCATCTTTCAGCTATAAGTTTATAAAGGTAAGAAAAATGGTAAGAATCATTTTGTAAGCAACGTGAGAGTGATATATGGACTAACTAACCATAGCCCAACAGTTGAATGAGTGTTTGAAATCACAACAAGAAAGATTAGTAGGAAAACACAAGTGTATAGATTTTTCCCACAATTTAGATAGATTTCAATAATACTAGTATTACTGATGTAATAAGTGTTGGATTAATGTCTAAGTCCATAACTATAATTGGTAAGACTTGACCCGACCCGGCATGGTCCATTTGGGTTGCATACCATCATGCACTTGGATAGACTATAATGAGAGAAATAAGACACTTATGGTTATTAATATATTATAAGTTCTAGTATATTAATAATAAGAATAATAAGATTATTTAATTAGTATTGATCAAGAATTAATCTAGGATTAATTAAGTGATCAAAAGAAGACTAATTAAATATATGGGTTGATTGTGTAAATCATCCATACTTATATAGTGGGCTAATGCTCCATGGATAATCAAGTTGGGCTAAAACCCATAGGATGGTCCATGGATGCTCCATGGTGTATTTGAACCCATGGATCCAAGGAAATGGAAAGCCATGACAATTAAGGATTTACCCTAATTGTAACACTATATAAAGATCTTATTCTTGACAAAAATCGGCCACTAGAGAGTGTAACAAAGGGCTAGCCGATTTCATGAAGTGTAGGACTCTCTCAAGTTATTCTAAGAGTTTTGATGATTGTGATTCCATTTGAGGCTTCCACACTATTGGGGCTAGGCACTCAAGCTTCATGAAGACTTTCTACATCAAAGAGGTATGTTATCTATCTTGTTACACTCATTTTTTTGTATGCTAGATTAGGATAATACCTTGGATATTCTTATTTGCATGTATAATAGAGAAAACATAGATCCAAGGTATTTAGGGTTGCATGTACACTTAGGAGTGTTAGAATGCTCAAAACCCAACAGTGGTATCAAAGCCTAGGCTTGTTTTCTTGTTATACTTGCAAATGGAGCTGAAAAATCGAGTTTTGATGCTGTCAGCCCAGCAGACTCGCCGAGTCCATGAAGGGACTCGACGAGTCCAAGGCAAAATGCATCCAACTCGCCGAGTTTTGTTCATGCACTCGACGAGTTGGACCCCAGACAGCATATTTTCGAGGTTTTTGGCTAGAAATGGACTAGGAACATTACCCTAAGTTGTTTTTGAACTTATAAACTTGTTTTTTAATGTGGTAATGTTCATGCTAATCCATTTTCAAAGATAATTGTCAATAGATTCATGTTTTGTATTAGTTTAAGGTTTAGACTAATTACATGAAGAAGTTTGATATGAATTATCTTGTTCTTATGAGTTGCTTAGATTAATAGAAAAGTTAATTGAAATAGTTGTTTTCAATCCATTTTAATCTAAGAGTTGAGTATAAAATGTGTTTGTGTAACTTGTCCTCAAGTTACATGAAGAGTCACATTAAAGACTCATAAAACTCATAAAAGTTGGTAATGGTTACAAAATGAAGAGTCTTGTGTCATTGAATATTTTTTTTTTATGACTCCATAACTTGTCCTCAAGTTATGGAAATTCAAGAATCACTTCATTAATAAATAAATAAATAAAGTGTAAGCTTAATTAATTCCATGAGTTATAAAAATAAAGAAAAGTTAGTTTTTTTTTTATTTGTTTAAAGTCTTCCATAAATTATGGAACTTGAAGAGTTTTTGGATTAAAGCTACTTTAAACACATAAGTTATGGAATTAATTAGTTTTGAATAGTTTCAAAACTTGCCCTCAAGTTTTGGAATTTGAAAAGTTTTCTCTTATGAATACTTTAATTCCAAGTTAGCCCTTAGAATTTTAAAAGAGTTAAAATTCAACACTTATACTATTTATAACATTAATGGTTAATTATTATATATATGTATAAGAACAAGTCGTTTTACCGTTAGTAGGCCTCATTCACGAAACCGGTCTATAAGGTGGGTATAAGGTTGTTGCCTATAAAATGGTGACTTAATGGGTGTCCACTCTCACCCACTGCTTGCTTGATCGGTGGAGGGTCATTAGCCAAACGGGTAGGACAATGACTTTAAATTCTCCCTTCATTAAAAGTATTAATGATAAATACTAAAGTAACTAAAATCTTAATAATTCCCAATCTTAGTTACTTTAGGAAAAATGTGAATTTGGTGCTATCCCATGGAATTCACACTTTGTACCTTACCAAGTCGTTGGTGGAGCGTGTGTGGTTAACCGGCACACTAACTTGGACTAGTAAGGACCACGAAGGGTGACTTAATGTTTGTCATAGATCAATGGAGCGTGTGTGGTTAACCGGCACATTGATTAGGTGATAATATTAAGGGTACCAAGTGAATTGGTATGGTTATTCACACCTTGTTTTGTGATCCTCGGCATCCCAGTCACAAAATTTGAGAGGGCACACTCGAGATTGAAACATGCCATTGAAAAGTTCAATGAATCTCAAAAGATCTAGGAATTTCAAATCCAATTAAAACCTAATAAATTATTTCGTTTATCTTGGTGGAAATTGGTGAATCGTCATTCACCTACCTTCAAATATTTTATAGCTTGGATTACGGCATCCCTCTTCTAAGTTATAAAATAGTTTGTTGGGTCCTAGCCTTAATATTTCATATTGGGTGTCATATTAAGGACTTTAAATCAACTATCTTGAATATCTCCCAAAACATGTCTGGTTTAGACATTTATGATCTTCCCAAATCTCTTGAAGATGATGTTCCTCAACATCATGCTTCACTTCCTCTATCTCCTCCAATTATTCTCCCTCACCCACAAGTTCTTGAAAAGTTTAAAGTCACTCGAGCCCTATTGGCAAGTTAAGGTCTTGGTGTGGTCACATCTTGGAGATGTAGTCACATATTGATAAGACGGGAGAGTTGGGTGTCAAAGTCTCGTGAAAGTTGGATGTTCAATCACTTTCTTAGTAACATAGCGGGTCACTTTGGGACTACTATGAGACAGACTATGACACGAGCCTTAATGATCTTATCTATTTGCTTTGTGTTGTGGAATCAGAAATGATTTGGAACACTAGTAAAGCAAATTTTGTTAGAAGATCAACTTCCCAAACCATAAATGGACATTGGCAATGGTAGCATTGGATATCTAGAAAAGCATTTCTCTTCCCAATGGAAAGGGATCGGCCATAGTCAACTCGGTTGACCAAATGGTAAAGAGAAAGGCTAAGTCTGAGATAGTCTCATGTGCCATTATCAAAGGGTCTACATGTGTTTTGTTGCCAAAGGAAGGGGCATTGGTTGCGAAGCTGCCCTATTCACCTGAAAGGTCATAAGGTTGATGAAGTCAAGAGGTTTGACTCTACTTCAGTTAAAGTCCACTGACTAACTCTATTAAGTTCCTATTTGAAGATTCTTATTACATAATGTGAATGGGTCACATGTTGATGTTTTTTAAGAATCAAAAGAAAAGATAGGAAGCTTAAAGAAGTATATGCTGATTTTGATTGCGAAGATGGGTTTCGATCGCATGGTTCGGTAATCAGAATTTTGAGCTACTTCTTAGGAGTCATAATATATTGCTTGTGAATAGATAACAACAAGGTTTTCATGTGGATTGTAAGGATAAGTTTTTCCGCAAAGTTTTAAAATAAAAGAAAAAAAAAGGTTTTAATTTTATTTATTTTAAAAATATCCTTACAATGGCATCTGTGGAAAATTGTTGCTTATATGTTTCCAGTAATAGCAATATTGGAAAGTGGATTTGATTCTTCATTTGTGGTAGTGTCTGAATTTACCAAATGAAGAAAGTTTTTCATCACCCAAGTTTCAGTTGGACAGAAACTTGGAATCATACAAGTTGTATTGTATGATGAATGAGAATTTTCATCTTTGGAAAATTAAGACTAATTCTTTGATCACATGTATATGTGAGTCAATTGAAGGACTAAGGAATTAGGTACACTGGGTGTGCGCTGGTCAAGGTCCACCACAAAGATTGATTTGTCATGATTTACTAAATATTAGTGAATATGATTATACTTATAAGGTTAAGTATAATTCTGTAACATTGGAAAGGTTCCAATGTATGGCAGAGCGAATAAGAAGAATCAAATTAGGCAAAAGGATAAAAGTTTCTCAAATCTGAAAAGATGGGAGAGTACTTTAGTATCAGTTTTATGATCATCTTAATGATTTAGAAACCGTATCACAAATTCATACTCTATGGACGTCTTAGTGCATTGTTATGGCTAGGAAGAGAGGTCATGAATTGTTGGATTGGTTAAGATCAAGGAGATGAGTCATACTTCGTTCCAAAACAATTCTTAGAGTCATACTCCAAGATTGTAACATTGAGTGACATAAAGTAAGGTATAAAACACTTATCAAATGTAAGAGTAAAATGTTTTCTACTCTTGTACATTTGAGATTGGTAAGATGTGATGTCTTGGATGAGACAAAGACCAACTAAGACCAATTGTGTGAAGTGTTAGTCTTGATAAGAATCTGCACTATCCCTTGAATATTTGTTTTGTCAAGGAATGGTTCTTGACTAGGAAAACTTATATGTCAAGAGGACAGTGGGAGCCTTAAAGATCCTGAAAGAGTTTCAAGAAATAATCAAGAGTGAAACCTGTAATTTATCACTAGCACACGACTTAAGGTTTGCAACCTATCGTGTTGACATAATTCTTATTTCTGTACCTACTTCAATATAAGTTGAATTTGCATGTGAGTTATCAGAGTTCAACTCGGAAGCATTGGTGGGCCTTGTGCTACCAAGGTGACAAGAAACTAAGATTGAATAAGTTTAATCCATGTAAGGCTGAATTTGTCACTAACCTTATCTTGTGATTATGGTTTTGACAAATTCGCATGGATAGGAACTCATACACTATAAAATCTAAGTGTCATAAGGTTTCTCTTCGATTCATGAAAATGATGGTGAGGAAACGCTTTCACTAAGTAGATTTTACGTAGATAGCAATTGTGTTATTTGCATTTTCAAAAGTCGTTGGTGGAGCGCGTGTGGTTAACCGGCACACTAACATGGACTTGTGAGAAATGGCAAATGCCTAAGCAATTGAGACTATGATTACGGCATCCCTTTGCATAGTTCTGAAAATTGTTTAGACACACATGTGAGCTATCTAAGAAAGGATGTATGAATCTAAATTTCAGAAGTCCAGCAGATTTCTGAAAATATGTCAGAGCTAGTGGGAGCATAAGTGTTATGCTGATAATCATCATGTTAGTGGGAGCATGATTATTATGATTAGTATTGCAAGCTAGCAATGTTAATTATAGAAAACAAAGTTTCAATCCGTGAAGTTGCAGGGGTTGAAAAGTTGTTTTGCTATAATTAAGGGAGAGGAAATTATACTTCATTTCAATTCTAAAGCTTAGATTGAGATTTTAATCATCTTTAGTCAAGAATATATATAAGAATTTTATGTCTGAATGGTTCGACTTAAGAAAATTCTATATATATTGTGTTTTCAAAATTCGATTATGATTACGACATCCCTCTTCATAGTTAAATTTTGAAAACATGGCAAATAAAAAATAGTGTAGCAAAAGACTGGTCTAGTATCATGTCTTTATGTGAGACATCATGAATCGTGTCCCATATGCTTCGGATATAGGATTGATTTCACGTGCTTTAATATTCATTCTTTCTAAATTTTCCAAATGCTTAAGGCATTTAGAAAGGAAAAGTCTAGAACTGGATATGACTAAAGTGATTAAGCAATTGTCGAGGACAATCTGAGGTTCGCTAAAGATTGGTTGATCAAGGACAATTGGAAGTATAGTGATAATTCTGGAAGGACCATATTGACATAATCTGTAAGGAGGCAACTCTTGTTCAGAAGTGATAGTCAAAATGGGATCTGGAAATGTTTCAAAGTTAGAAATTATTCAATCTATGTAAGATTAGGAAACTTAATGCAAGAAGGATGTTCCCAAGGAGCTGATCTCCTTTGGAATGCTCTGTAATGGTTGTTGTCAAGTCTTTCTGACTTCGTGCATAATCATTACAAGAGGATCAATGCATATAAGTTTAGAATCTAACAGATTTCAGTAAATGACATGAATTTGGAATTCTTGCATTTACAATAAGGATTTGGGATTGTGAAATGAGTATCATTGGAATCATGTTCAATTGATCTACATCACAATGTAAGGATCATAGACAAACATAGTGTGCATACTTGGGGTATGGCATAACTATTGTTTAGAAAAACAAAGTGTACATGCTAGGAGCATGGGACGACTGTTGTTTTTATTCAAGTCTTAAGTTGATTATTTGTAACATTGAATAATGTGTAATCAATATGGTGATAAATAAAAAGTGGTTTTATTTATATTCAAAAGGGTTCTGAGACCATATTAGATTCGATTATTATTGTGTTTCACTTTGCATGTTTTGACTTCCAAAATAGCTAGGTTATTCTTTCTGAATGACTAAGTTATTTAAACACTCCACAGTCGTTCATATGTTGGAAGTAGGTATGAATCAAGACTGTCATGAATCGGGTTTGTAGATGGCTAAATGGGTTTAGTCATGGCAATGGTGCTACAACATTCATGAGTGCTCATAAGTTATGAGTGTTGGAATAAACCCACACTCACTTGTATCACTTCATGGAATTTATCTCGAGTGATCGTGAGACGGTAATATCATATAAATCTTCAAACCTAGAGATATGAGTTGTTACCTATGAGTTGGTTGTGCATTGATTGCACGTAAACGCATCAGTAACTTGATGTTATAAAACGTGCCTTTGTGTACAATTCAACAATTCGTAGAACAAGCATATGAGTCGAAGTTTATCTATTCCTTCTAGAAATAGAAGCGATATTTGGGCCCCTCGATGATTTTGTTGTGACCTATGTACCGGCCGGTCAGAACTGAATTGATGTGTTCGATTAAGTTCTTTGTCAAACAAATCGAAAATCGGGAAACAAACTGCTGGATAATAAGTACGACGTTGTTCCATGTATTTGTCCGGCTGATATCATGAGAACAGAGGATTATATGATCCCTTATCTAATGGACAAGTCATTGACAAGATCAGAGTTCATCTACAAGGTCAGAGTTCGACAGAAGCTTTTGAGAGCTACGATTGCCAGTTGGTTCCTGAAGTCATACGCAATAATAGTTTTAGACTTATCCAAGTGGGAGACTGTTGGATTAATGTCTAAGTCCATAACTATAATTTGTAAGACTTGACCCGACCCAGCATGGTCCATTTGGGTTGCATACCATCATGCACTTGGATAGACTATAATGAGAGAAATAAGACACTTATGGTTATTAATATATTATAAGTTCTAGTATATTAATAATAAGAATAATAAGATTATTTAATTAGTATTGATCAAGAATTAATCTAGGATTAATTAAGTGATCAAAAGAAGACTAATTAAATATATGGGTTGATTGTGTAAATCATCCATACTTATATAGTGGGCTAATGCTCCATGGATAATCAAGTTGGGCTAAAACCCATAGGATGGTCCATGGATGCTCCATGGTGTATTTGAACCCATGGATCCAAGGAAATGGAAAGCCATAACAATTAAGGATTTACCCTAATTGTAACACTATATAAAGATCTTATTCTTGACAAAAATCGGCCACTAGAGAGTGTAACAAAGGGCTAGCCGATTTCATGAAGTGTAGGACTCTCTCAAGTTATTCTAAGAGTTTTGATGATTGTGATTCCATTTGAGGCTTCCACACTATTGGGGCTAGGCACTCAAGCTTCATGAAGACTTTCTACATCAAAGAGGTATGTTATCTATCTTGTTACACTCATTGTTTTGTATGCTAGATTAGGATAATACCTTGGATATTCTTATTTGCATGTATAATAGAGAAAACATAGATCCAAGGTATTTAGGGTTGCATGTACACTTAGGAGTGTTAGAATGCTCAAAACCCAACAATAAGTTCAAGGAAAATCGACCTAACAGTAGGTATTACATCATACCATATAGAAAAGTTTGACAGTTCTTAGATTCCTAATTAGAGTACTGAAAGTTAGGAATATTTTACAGACAAGTGCTACTTAGAGCACAGATGTTAAAGGCTAATCCCTAACCCTAAAGATAATGATGTACTAGACATCATTTAACGGCGATGAATATTCCTCGGGAGAACCCTAAGGTCTCTCATTTGACGGACCACCTCTTGAAGGTGTTGCTCATGAGCACTTTGACGAGCTCGGAGTTCCATGACTTCAGCTTGAGAGGCAACCAGATGTTGCTGTAGGGTTTCATTGGTTCTCCGGGTCCGTTCCATGTCTTCTTCAAGACGGCGGATGCGGACCGTGTTGACACCTGAGTTGGCATCAATCTCCATGACCCGGTCGATGGCTGCTCTACCTTGCTCGACATTACGAGCTATTCTGCGGATAATGACAGGCAGGGCTCGGTCAGCAGAGCCACCATTGCTGACGTTGTAAAAGCTTCGGTCCCCAAAGTATGGTCAGGGTTGACCCTGTTCATCACTCCAACGATTCAAGTTGTTTGCCCATAAGGGAGTAGGACCTGGAAAAGCGGGTCGAGGGTTGTTGTTCGGGGGTTGACCTACGAGCGGTAGGTTGTTGACTTCAGGCTCAGAGTCTGATCCATCTGAGAAGCCTTCAGCTTGCTGATCATCCAACGGAATTTGGTGTTCATCGTCAGACTTTGCTTCGAGCATTCCTATGTTGCCTTCATTTGGAAAGTACAGGTCGTCGTGATGGAATCCAGCCATTTAAATCTACACGAGAAGAGAGGTATAAAGATATAATATGTATGTAGTTAATAGCACAAAATACACCTATAGTATTTTAAGTTTAAGTTCCACTGATCTTTTTGTGGCATTGTTGGTAATTTTTTTTTTAGACTTATTAACACATCACAACTATTCTAGGGCATATGCTAATCACTCCTCGGACCAGCATAGTTGATCAGGCTATGCCATTCCCAGGACTGACCATACATCCCCTAGCTTACCTGTGATATTTAACAATCGTAATACTCTTGTTCTTGTCGTTGTGACACTGGTTTTAGTATGAATGCAGACTAGTATACTTAATTAACTATTTTAGTATTTAAAGTATAGACTCTTGGTAAGAGTGTTTTAATCCCAAATGGGTTTATAGTTTAGTATATCTTTTATGGGTTGATATACTTGCTTCACTATAAACAATGCTCTGATACCAATCTGTCACACCCCAAAACCAAGAATGGCGGAAACGTTCCGGGGCGGAGGACATCATGTAAAGTATCACAACACAATAAATGTAAATAAGCAAACAACATCATCCATTGCATTAAATATATAATTTTAATACAAGCGTGTTCCGTACAGTTTTAGACACTAAAATACAATTTAAATCAAAATAGTATGATGAGTCTTGAATGCGCTCCATTTTCTCAAAAGCTAGCATCGGTACCTGACTACTGATGACCTGAGAATACAAGTTATTTTGAAAGAGTTTATCAGCATTAAGCTGGTGAATTCATAAGTATTTTAGTGTCGAGGTTTGTTATCAAAATGTTTGAACCTGTCGCAAGTATGAGTTATAAATGTATGTAAGTGTTTGTAAAAGTTTGAATCTCTCAGAAAAACCTATATTTTCTGTTAAAGTAGCCCTCTACCAAGGCTTAACTGTTTTGTATGCTCGTTTGATGTAAAAGTGTGTAATTTCCCAAGTGTAACTATCATTTAACAAAATATAGTTTGTACATTAAAGTTTAAGTGAGGTTATCACCAAAATGTAATGGGTAAATTATTGTAGTACGGTAGTTTTGTTTTATATGAACTACTGCTGTACTAACTACCTTAAACCGGGTTTATATTAAGGTATCGTGTGATAAATTGCACCATACTATCGACTGGTAACATCGACAACGTATAGTCGAAAAATAAGGTATGACGTTTGGCACCCGCAGACCTATCGGTCCCACTGTAGCTAGCAGCGAGGTGTAGGATAGTCAATCCAGTATAGATCTATACGCAAACTCACGCTCTCCCTCTAAGAGACTCTGGCTACAACTCGGGTCATGTCAATTAAGACATGCTCCCATACAGTGGATCACAATTGTTAACGTATTCGTGTATATGCAATATAATGTTACTTGTTCCAGTATCGTTGTATATGTTCTCTTAGTAATAAGTATTGACTCCTGAATGAACTGACTCGTTGATCTAGAAATTGTAGTAGTATGATCCCGTGTTACCCCGATGGTAACTTACTAACGAGGTGTTGATAAGTATGAATATGGAAGTACTTTTATGTCAATACATGTATATATGATATATAACTAATATTGAAACGACCCTCGGATGGTCACCCGAAATTCCACCAGACCACATCCAAATCGAGGAAAAGGAAATAGGACAGGTGGCTTTCCTAAGCCCTTTAAACATTATTTATACAGCTATACATATATGGGCATGCAAATTTATAGGTAGTAAAACAAAGTTTACAATAAAGCATTTGGTAAGTAAAAGAGTTTGTAAAACATTTTGAAATAAAACAGTTTGAACAGTGATAAAATCATTGGTTTACTAGTTATTAATCACATGTGATTAATGCAATCACATGTGATCGAAGCAATAACTATAAGTGTTTAACGTGTATTCCCCCCCATAAAGTATTTAAACATTTAAAAGCATTTCAAAGGTTGAATAAAGGGGTATGAACTCACTTGGGAGTTTGAAGATAGCGAGATCGAAAACCGGGCAGAGTTTCGTCTCGGGAAACGGATTTTTCTCGGGATTCTCGGGAATCTCGGGAGTAAAATCGACCCTCGGGACTTGAGCAAAAAGACCAGAGCTTCGGGTTTGAACGGGCACGGAAATCGAGGCAAGATCGTGAGAGAAGAGAGAGAAAATGAACAAATTTTTCGGAAAGGCTCGCATCCCTTTTATAGGGGTGCTGAACCGCCTCCGAACGCGGGGCGTACGGGCATACGCAGCGCGTACCCGTACGTCATCGCTTACGTATTTCTGATGGAGCGGGTCGGATGGGACGGCGGGTCGGGTAGCTTCGCATAGGGCGACGTGGACGATCCGAGGCCGTGCCCTCGAGTACGCGGGGCGTACGAGGGTACGCGGCGCGTACCTCGGCCCTAGGCTGACTCCTCTTCGGATAATACCGAATTTTTAATAAAAATTATATATAAATTATTTATCAAACTTCAAAAATTCATATCTCCTTCATACGAACTCCGTTTTCGACGTTCTTTATATCCCTGCGAAGGTGAGACTACGATCTACAACTTTCGTTTAGATTCCGTTGGCAAATTCCGAAATTATTTTTATTATTTATTTATTAAAATGACGTGATTAAGGAATCTCTTTAAAAATTCATAACTTCTTTATCTGACGTCGGTTTTTGCCAGACTTTTTACCGTTGAAATACCATTGTCGAGACCTTCGATTCTCGTTTAGGTCATTCCGGCCAAATGTCGCTCTATCTCCGTTTCGAGTTTTTAGCTGTCTGTTGCTAAGCTGAACTTGGAAAAATCATAACTTCAATATACGAAGTCGGATTTGGGCGTTCTTTTTACGTACGATCATGGTTTAATGAGATTTAAACATAGAAGAATTTAAATAGAAACTTTTTGGACATTTTATTATCAAAGTTAATTTTATTAACTCAAAAATGTTTACAATACTTGACCTATTAGGCCATTACAAAGAGTTGAAATATCGGGTTGTCACAGTATACTTTAAAACTACTACTTATTTAAAATTATTTGGATGAAATGACACTAAATACTTATGAACTCACCAACATTTGTAAAATTGTTGATACTCACTTTTCAAATAACTTGTATTCTCAGGTTAGCTTTAGACAGGTACATTCCAGGTGCTTGTGGTGAAGACAGTTTAGTACCAAGCTGCACCTATATTATTACTTGTACTACTTTGATGATGTAATGTAATGTAAACCATGTAAAACTATTACTATTAATGCAATGGTTGTTGTACTTTGATTACTATACTGCATATGTTGTGATACTTGACATGACGTCATCCACCCCAGAATGTTTCCGCCGTTCCGGTTTTGGGGTGTGACAGATAAATTGGCTAATATTTGAATTGGGGCTTGGGCTCGAATAAGCCAAGCTAGAGGTAATGTAGTAATTACCCAAAGAATGTACTTATGGTTATGTATTGGGACCCAATTATTAATTGGGTGTTATTTTGGTGTTGACAGTTCGGGAATCTGTCAGCCAGCAGCTGGGGTCGAGTCTGCAGGACTTCACCAAGTGTGTGATTATGTCTTTGGGACTTCAGCAGTGTGAGGTGAGTTACCTTCCAGTAGCGGTGGGTCTAAGGCCACAATGCCGGTCCACCAGTAGGAGTTGTATGTTAGATGATTGTCTTTGTGATATCATCTAGGTTTGATACTACCTAATATGTTATATGCTGGCATGATATGTTATATGTGATAGTAGTAGAGTTCGGTTGTTAGGACCGAAGGGTAGGTCAAACACCCCAGATATGTCTGATAGTATGTTTATGTTATGATATATGTGATAGTAGTAGTAAGGGGTGGAATAGTCCCTGAGGGTCGGTTGTTAGGATCGACGGGTAGGTCAGCACCCCAGAATGGCTTGACATGGGTAGGTTAGCACCCCATAATGGCTTGATACGGGTAGGTTGGCACCCCAGAATGGTCGTACCGGGTAGGTCGGGCACCCCAAAATTGTCCGATAGTATGTATGCTTTTGTGATTGTATGATATGTAGTATGATGGGGGAACTCACTAAGCTTCGTGCTTACGGTTTTTAGCTTTGGTTTCAGGTACTTCGTGTTTAAAGGAAAGGAGTTGGCTTGATCGCAGCGCATCACACTATGGTTTTCCGCACACGAGATCTTGGGGATTACACTCTGATATTGTTTTACGATAACATGTTTTGATTATTCTACTTTGGTGTTGACATGACATGATGTTATGGATGTTTTCTTATACTATTGGTTTTATAATAATATATTTAAAAATGAAAATTTGGGCCTGTAATTTTGGGATATTACACACAACATCATTCTAAGTCATATGTTTCCACCTTTATGACTTTCCAAGTCTAGAAAAGATCCAAAAGCCAAAACCTTAACTATATAAATCCATTAAGACATCATGACACTTGCATGGAAGAAATAGAAGGACGAATATCACATTTTAATGGATCCCAATAGCTTCATAATGGATAAAGTTTCAAACTTTATCCATTACAGTGGTCCAAACCACAAAGATCCGTCCTTTAAGTATAAAAAGGGACCAAAAGTGCATCTTTTTCAACTTAATTCATTAAGTCTAAGTCTTAAATCTTTAGATCTGAATCACAATGATGTTTAGATGGATAAAGTTTCAAACTTTATCTATAACAAGGTCACAAACTTTCAAGATCTAAACTTTATGCACTAAAATGACCAAAAGCTCATAACATCCAAAACTAGCTAGATCTAACAAATACATCATCAAGATTCAAACTTTATACCTCTAAAAGAGAGATCAAGGTGAACAAGGCCCAGATCTACAAGCTCTAATACAACCAACACTTCTTCAAGGAGTTCCTTCGTCTCCAATGTGCACCATGCACAATCCAATGTACTCAAAACACTTTCTTTTAGCTCACAAGGCTCAAACTAGGGTTATGGTTTCATGGGAGGGTGTTGGAGATTTGGAAGCTGAGAATGGAATGGGTTTGGAGAAGTTAATGAACTTAAATATGGCTCAAACTAAAAAAATAAGGTTTGGGCACTGATCGCGTACGCCCAACGTACTCCTGGTATGCCTAACGTACTCAGGATGCCCTAGTATGCCCAACGGACACAGTTTAACCCAAAATTGTCCAAACTTCAAACGGTCGTAACTTCTTCGTTTGAACTCTGATTTCGACGATCTTTATATCCATGGAAAGGTATTAAGGAGCTCTACAACCCTATGTGATTACTTTTGACTTGAAACACATCGAACAAAAATCCACAATTCATTAAAAAGTCTGAAACACTACTTTTCCCATTTTATCCTTTGACTCCAAAACACAAACCGAACTCTTAGATCACAAATCTACATTACCCACATTCGAATAGGTCTAAACCTCTCTTTCCCAAAGCCCAAATACTTATGATACTTGATCTTTGGGTCTCGACCCAGAATTATGAAACGACTCGAAACAGGGTGTTACAGTTTAAATAAACAATCCCATACACCCCCTTATTTGATCTAACAATTCAAACTAACACCAAATACTATTTAAGGCTTTGTTTGATAAGCATTTTATTGGGTTCATTATGATAAATAACAGTTGAAGTCTTATTTAATAAGGTTTTTACTGGGTTCATTAAGAAAGATAATATTTAAAAAGCCTTATTTGATAAGCCTTTTAGTGGGTTCATTAAAAAAATAAGTATGAAGGAGTGTCATTTGATACACCATTTATGCCTCATAGAAGGTTTTTGAGATTTTATTTATAAAAACAAATTATTACTTTTTGAAAAATCAATAAATTAAACAAAATGTTTGCAATATGAAAGACTTTTAAAATAATTTGTCATCACTCTTCAAAAAAGAAATTTATAAGTTATGACTTTTCAAAACCCTTATCATTTTTTGGATTACAAAAGAAAATATATATATATATATATATATATATATATATATATATATATATATATATATATATATATATATATATATATATAAAAGTTAAAACAAATACTTTTAAAAAATAACTTATTGACTTATTGATTTTTTTCCCTATAAAAATTAATCCAAACATTTTTTTTAAAAATTTATTTTTCCACCATGATAACTTAATTAGACTTTTTAATCACGATAAGTATTCAAATTTTATTTTTATTTTTTGTTTTTGTTAAAAGTAATTTCGAGATTCAAAATGAAATCCAAAGCTGTAAAAGAATCCTCGTTTGCCCTTCTTTCAAAAACACGCTCCTTCTGAAAATAGCTTCTCCACGCCGATGATCAATATGCTGACATTGCTTGTTCGCAATTAACCATCACCATCACTGCCATCGTTCTTGTTCTCCATCGACTTCACTTTTTCTTCTTCATTGGCGCTGCTTCTCCAATCGAAAGAAAACCAATATTAGAAGGGAGACGAATAGAAAGGAGAAGGCCTGTTCATCATATTGTTTTCTAGTCCATCATGCCTCCGTAAAGCTTCCGTTGCTGACATCAAACTACAAGTAAGTAATTCAAATTATTGTTTTTAGTACCTGTTGCTAAAGCAATTTATTGTTTCTAGTACATGTTGCTGAACCAATCTGTTTCTCTTTTTGTAATTTCCGCTGAAAAGATGATTGCAATAAAGGCCCACTAGCTGTTTGATAAAATGCCTGAGAGAAGTGTCTCGATTTTGAGTTTCCTGGTGCTCATTGATGCTGCTTTATTCATTGTAGTTTAAAGTTCTCTGCTATTGTAGAAGGCATTGGGTTGTTTCCTATAGCTAGATCATGTTTTATAGAAGGCTTTGGTTTGTTCTTTATAGCTAGATCATATGCTAAAGTTTGCTGACTCATATGCTCATTCACTGAAGCTTTTTCTCCAACATCCGTCTCCTGTTTCGTGATTGCATAGGTTTTGGTTTGTCACAAGTAAAAATTCGTCTACAAGGGAATGTCATTGACTGAGTGGTGGAGGAGCAAGTCCTGGGGTGACCAGAGATGGGTGTTCATGGTGTTCTTCTCTGTGTTACTTCTCCATTGTGTTGCCATACTACTCTTCACCAGTGGTTTCCTCCTCACAAGAACAGAACTTCCACACTTCAGTCATTGTTCACAGGTTTCCCAATCTCCCTGTGGACTTCCTGTTTCATCTCCTCAAAGCAACCATGAAAATTTTACTTGCTGGACTCAACCTGCAGTTGATCGCATTGTTATCATCGTTCTTGATGCTCTCAGGCACACTTCTCTCTCCTCTCTCTGTTAAAAATATTCCCTCTCTACTCATGTGAAGTGATTTTTTAACATTTCGGTTTTCAGGATTGATTTTGTTGCTCCAAGTACATTCTTTGAAGGTAATGTTATGCATTGAATATGTCACAATCACTTTACAGCTCTGAATTGAGATGAGAAAGATCAAAAGAAAACCTACATAACTAGAAATTACAGATTTGTGATTGCCTACACAAATCACAATTCTGAAATTTGGGTTTATCCATCTGTTCCCTCTCAGTTTTTATCCCTAAAATTAAACAAAATTGGGAACCTTATGAACACAAGAAACGATATCTATGTTTTGTTATGATAAAGAGGGAATATTTAACTTTAACTTGAGGTTATCTCAACATAGAATTTATACCAATTTTCATGGGAAGGGAATGATGCTTATTGAAATGGTATTTCGGGAATGTTACAGAGAAGAAACCATGGATGGACAAACTGCAAGTGCTACACAAACTTGCATCAGATCCAGAATCTGCTGCTAGGATCTTCAAAGCTATTGCAGATCCACCTACAACAAGTTTGCAGCGTTTGAAGGTGAGCATAGTTGACTATAGTTCATACTTTTTATAAAGGGGAGTAGTAAAAAGAATGTAATGGAGCAAACCATAGGTTATAATCATTAATCAATCAGCAACCTTTAAATTGTTTTTTGTTTCTTACAAGTGATAAATGTGGCACATTTTAACTTCAACTCTTTCAGGGATTGACAACAGGTGGACTTCCAACTTTTATCGACATAGGGAATAGCTTTGGTGCCCCTGCAATTGTTGAAGATAATCTTATACATCAGGTTTGGTTTAATCATACATGATATGACATTGTATCATCATTCTTTTCTTTCTGATCCTTAATTCCTTATAGGGATTTGAGTTGGTTTTCTTAAGAAATTCTCAATGCCCATTTCTTATTATATTTCCATCTACAGCTTGTTGCAAATGGAAAACGAATTGTAATGATGGGAGATGATACTTGGACACAGTTGTTTCCCAATCACTTCAATAAATCATATCCCTACCCCTCTTTTAATGTTAAAGATCTGGATACAGTATGCTTTTTACTTTGTTCTTGCATTTGATATTCAATTGATTGAAGTTCTTGTAAGTAACCGATTTGTTTGCCAGGTGGATAATGGTTGTATCAGTCACTTAGTTCCAACCCTGTATGATGATGATTGGGATGTAGTTATAGCACATTTTCTTGGTGTGGTATGTGTCCTTATTGGGAAATAAACTTTGATGATGTTTTAGTATGTAGTTTCTGATTATATAATAGATGAGAATAAGCATGGTGGTGATTTATTTTGGGTGAAACAGGATCATGCTGGACATATATTTGGTGTTGATTCAGCTCAAATGATTGAGAAACTGGAGCAGTATAATGAGCAATTGGAGGTATATGCCCTTATAGATGCTTGTGTAAATTAGGTGATATTAAATTTCAAGTGATCTAACAAGTTCTATCAGCATTAATAAATAAACAAATTGAAAGTACAATTCTATAAATTATAATTGGCTAGATTTTTCGAAAAAGGTTGGAAATACAATGCTTTAAAATGGATTAATCTCATAAAAGGCCTTCTATTGTCTTTTTTTTTTTTTTTTTTTTTTTTTTTTTTTTTTTTTTTCATTTTTTCCGAAATAACCCTCAACTTTGTCATTTTTCCAAAAAAACCTCACCCTTCTAACTGTTTCCGCAAAAAAAGCCTCGACTTTTTTAGTTTTTTTTTGAGTAAATTACACGAATGGTCCCTATGGTTTGGGATAATTTGCATGTTTGGTCCCTAACTTATTTTTTTAACTCGGAAGGTCCCTACTGTTTGTTTTTGTTACGCGTTTGGTCCCTATCTTACCTAAAAAGACTATTATACCCTTGATTTTTTTAATTTATTTAAATAAACACTCCCCTAATCCCACCCCGTCACATTACCTCACCTACCCCATCATTTTTTCCTCTTTAAATAATAGTCTTTTTAGATAAGATAGGGACCAAACGCGTAACAAAAATAAACAGTAGGGATCAAACGCATAACAAAAACAAACCATAGGGACCTTCCGAGTTAAAAAAATAAGTTAGGGACCAAACATGCAAATTACCCCAAACCATAGGGACCATTCGTGTAATTTACTCTTTTTTTTTCCTGAAAAAACCCTCACATTTTACAAGTTTTTCGGAAAAAGATGAATAAAAGGGCCAGATCGAGAAAAATGAAAAAATACAAGGTCTTTTTCAGGAAAAAAAATAAAGTTGAGGTTTAATCCGGAAAAAACACAAATTATAAGGTCTTTTACGAGATTAACCCTAAAAATAAATGAAAGCAGCATACAATAACACACAAATAAATGGAAGTACATCGCTATTTCCTGCATTTAGCTTTATATATAGGGAGCCAAATCACAAAGTTTTTAAACCTTAAATATGATAGATTAAATGATATATAATTATCTTTATATTCTTTATAATCTTTTCTCTCACACTTTTGATTGAATTGGTGCCATTTTTCCACTTCAGAAAGTTGTGGAAGTGCTTCAGAGCCAATCTGCTAAAGGTGGCCTCCATGAAAATACTTTGCTTCTTGTTATGGGTGATCATGGACAAACTATAAATGGTGATCATGGTGGTGGAACTCCTGAAGAGGTATGTAATAATATTTTAAATTTGTAAATTTGTAAATCTGTAATTGTATAAATTGTAAGGTATGATATATGCAGGTTGAAACATCAATTTTTGCAATGAGTTTGAAAAAGCCTCCACTTCCTATTCCATCAGAGTTTGATGCCTCATCTTGTAAACTAGATCTGGTACTATTTCCTATTTATTCTGTTAAATAATTGTTTTTGACAACATTACCCCTACTCTTATTATAACTAGTACTCATTTTTCTGTTGTATTCACAGCTTGGAAGGAAGGTTTGTGTTAGTTCTATTCAACAGGTTTGATTCTCTATATTCTTAATGCATAATTCCATATCATATATTGGATTTTCTTTATAATGATTTTCAGTTTTCTTATAAAATCTTAACTTAATTAAACTCTCCAGCTTGATTTTGCTGCAACAGTGTCAGCTTTACTTGGGATCCCCTTTCCTTATGGAAGGTATAAATGATATAAAATTTTTTTTTATATAATTTGATCATTTTTATTTCACCAATTAAAACTTCTTTGTTGTTTTTTTTTTTACTGAAATAGCATTGGTGGTGTTAATCCAATGCTATATGGTTTAGTAGCTGGAACATGGAAGAATCTTGAAGAAGGCCTCAGTCAACAAAAAGTCAAAGAATGGATGCAAAATTATGCAAAAGTACTTTGTGTCAATTCTTGGCAGGTGAACATTTTAACTTGAATACATTTTCAAAAATTTAAAATTATCGTTTGTAAAATTACATTCTAGCCCTTCCTTTTTTCTAATATTCACGTAGGTGAAGAGATACATAGATGTCTACACAGCTTCATCAGTTATAGGCTTCTCCATTGATGACTTGAAGCATGTAGAGGAAATGTATGCTAAAGCAGTCAACACCTGGTCAAACTCAAACTCAAACTCAACTTCCTTCCATGCCACATCATCATTTGATTCTCTCAAAACACAAATAGATTTATATTCTAGTTTTTTATCAAGTGTTGCTGAGCTGGCACGCACCAAGTTCACAGAATTTAATTTAAGGACGATGGGCATCGGTTTTGGGATTTTATTCATGTCCATATTCGTCCATTTACTTTTCATCGTGAAGGTGGATCGCGTACATAAAGACGTATTTGCCCCTAACGAAACTAGTCCTGTCTCCTTTGCGCTGATCGTGAGCTGTGTTTTAGTGGCTGCACGTGCGTGTAGCTTCTTATCAAATAGTTACATATGTAAGTGATGATTGTGCAAAAAGACGTAAATGCCCTCATCCTCATCTTTGAAAATATTTTGTTTTTATCTGATTTAGTGGAAGAAGGAAAAATGACGAGTTTTCTTTTGGGGTCTCTTGGTGTTCTGAGCTTACGCCATTCAATCATGAGAAAGAAGATGATATTAGAAGTAAGGAAAAATTACGATTTTGTTCATTATCTTTTTTTTTTTTTTTCTTTATTTATTTTTTCTTGTTCACAGGCAACTACATTTATTCTAATAATCTCCATCCTAAGATTCACAATAGAACTCAACTTATCAAAGCAAGGTTCCAATGAAGTACTGGACTCCAAGATGTATGTTGCTGACGTGGCGCCATTGCTACCTTTGATCATATTAGCCTACATGCTTTACAAAAGCATTGCTTCCTGTAAATGGGTTTTGAAACTTGTTATTACAGGAAGTATATTTAGTTACATTCTAGTTGCATTACATTGGATTTTAGAAAGTAACTTATCAAATATGACACATCCCATATTTGATGTCATAAAAGGCAATGTCATCCCTCGTGTAATTTACATTATGGGTATCGCACAGTTATTGTCACTAGTAGTTTTTCGGTTTTTTGAGGAAGTTGAAAGGGCAAAATGGGGAGAAACAACAATGATGAAAGGAGTTGCTATGTTATCCTCATGGAGCTCTACTCTCATGATCTTGTCTGGGAGACAAGGTCCTTGGATTGCTTTGGCTTTGGTTGTTGGAGGTACCCCCTAACCCCATCCCACCCCACCCCACCCCACCCTACCCCACCCTACCCCACCCCGACCCCATCAACCATTTCATACAATCTTTTACTTTATTGTTTTTGTAGGGTGGATGATATCAAGGCTAAAAGGCCTAGAAGAGGATCAAAAGAATGCTAAAATTGGTGTTTTAGCTTGCTATTCTTCCTCTGTTACTCAATGGAGCCTTTTTGGATCATGTTTATTCTTTTGCACTGGTCATTGGTAAGAAATTAATGGAAATTCTAGATTTTTTATAATGGTTTTTGGATTCCATATTTTCATTTATTTGTGTATTAAGTAAAGTTAGTTGTTTCTTTATGAAGGTGTGCTTTTGATGGACTTCGGTATGCTGCTGCATTTGTTGGGTTAGTGTTTTTTTTATTTATTTAATATCACACAATTTCTAAATTGGTAGTAAAGTGTGAAATTGTTTCAGGTTTGATGAATTTACTATTATACCCCAAGCCATCCTTCTAACAATCGAAACATATGGCTTTTCTCATATTCTTCCAACTCTTGGACTTCCATTTCTTGTTGCATACAATTATAACTCATCTATCAAACCCAAACAAACACCACACTCCTTAATCCAATTATTTCAGGTTATTTTTTATAACCTGTTTTATTTAATTTTAACCCTTTATTTTGTTAATCTCTTTGAAATCATAGTTTGTTAATTTTTTTATATAGGTTTATCTGATATATGGGCTTATTATGGCTATAACAACCACATTCACTGTTCTATGTGTCATAATCCAAAGACGACATTTGATGGTATATAAACAATTATTAAAAAAAATATTAAAAAACAATTATTCAACTCAACTGAATCTTTTTCCACTTTTTTTTTTTTAGGTTTGGGGATTATTCGCTCCAAAATTTGTTTTCGATGTTGTGGGACTCATTTTGACAGATGTCTTGATATGTCTTTCATCCCTCTTCTATTTTGTTCAAACATAGTTAACAAAACAGACTCTATTGTGTTTGACATGTATTAAACCTACTCCCACTCTTTTATGCAAAAGACGTAAATATCCCTGTGATCTATTTTCTTTTTGTTGATTAAAGGGTGTTTTTTTTATATATATGTATTTGTTGAAGCATGTTAATGAGTAAGACATTCTTTACTTTTTGAGAATTATTTAATGTTTCTTTAAGAACGCACATGAGGCTTCAGAAAAGTCCATGCTCTGAGCATCAATCATTCTGAGATCTGAACAATGTAACATGAGAACATGATTTTGCCACTATCCAATTATTTAATGGCCAAGTTTATAAAATATTAAAAGGCTATGTCCCACAACACATGCAACATAACATCTATGTTTACCACAAGCGTATATAAAATACTGAAAAAGCATATGTATCTTTCACTGTTTCATCGTTAACTATATAATTATTTAAAACACCTTTTTGATTACAGCAGAACAGCATATTGTGTCTTATTATTTTATGAAGTGTGGTTTTCTTTTCCCATTTAGATATCGATTTATGTATTTTATTGAGCTAATCATTACAACAATGAAAAAAAATAATAGTTTGATACCCAAATTGACGAAATGGTAACAATATATTGTGTTTTCTTTGCATTTTGCCAATTTTAAAACAAACGGTCAAAAACAATACTATTATGGTTGAACTACTACACAAAATACTTATTCGGTAAAAATGATTGTGACATAATTATAATCTTAGGGTGGGCGGAGTGGCTTGGGAAGACATGAATTGGGCAAGTGGTACGCGGGGGGGGGGGGGGGGGGGGGGGGGGGGGGTGCTTGGGCCGAGCAAAATATGAGATAGCGGGTTATGTAGCCCATGAGTTTGGTGAAGAATCTCGAGGAAAAGCATGCATGCATCAATTGTCCTGTTTGACTAAATTTTTTTATCTGTATATTTCTCTCTATTTCTCTATATAATTCCATAAAGTCCTTATATTTCTCTCATTTCCGCTCAATGGATTCCAGAGGAAAATCAAAACAAGGCAGTTCTATCCTAAAACGCAAATCGAAGCAAGGCGGTTCAAGTAAAGAAATTCCATTTTTTCTCCACAATCCCAAAACTACCAATAAAATCTAAACTATCAACAATACCAACACTATCAGCAAAACCCAAACTATTAACAATACCTGCTATGACAAAGCTACAACTTATTTCGTTTCCACATGATAATATGGGTTTTACTTAATAAATGCATTATTCTCAAGGGGCTCCTGAAACGTAATTCC
Source organism: Lactuca saligna (assembly GCF_052625555.1). NCBI lineage: Eukaryota > Viridiplantae > Streptophyta > Magnoliopsida > Asterales > Asteraceae > Lactuca > Lactuca saligna. The sequence continues at coordinate 206,521,283 of NC_136424.1, read as the reverse complement.
AAAGTTCTCCGCCCGATGTATCCTAGTACCACGATACTCAAAACATAGAATCATCAGATTCTACGACGAGCCTGCTCTCGAACAAGATAACAATGAGCAACAACCAGTTGCCGGGAACAAACGTGACTACACAAAGCGTCAAAAGTCACAAAATGGTTGGAAAAGTAAGAGGTGACTTTGGCTAGGGCGTTTGTCGATGTTTCTGAAGATAAAAAAACATGGAAATCACCGAAGGTCGGATGCATTTTGGGAGCTAGTTTTAGAACATTTTAATGTTCAACTAGTGGGACGTATCGAACATAGTAAACTCAAAATGGAAATACCTTCAAAAGAAATTCAATGATTTCAACTACATCTATAATCGTAAGATAAACAGTCTTGCTAGCAGGAGATCCGATGTCGATGCTCTAAAAGATGCACAAAGCGAGTAACAAAGACTTAGTAATTAGAAATCTTTTTCTCATGAAAAAGCTTGGGTTGTTTTGAAATAGCATGCAAAATGGTTGCAAGTAAAAACAACCGGTGAAGAATCCATGCCTCATTCTTCAAAACGAATCAAAACTTCTTCATCCAAAGCCAACACAACATCTTCGGATGCACAATTTCCCCCCAGGTTCGACCAACAACACCAAGACATGACCTCACCACCTCAGAGACAATGAAAAGGAAAAAAACGGTATCCGAAGCATCAACACCAAATAAAATCGTTGACCTGGTCAACGAAATTGTTGGCATCCACACTATGAACAAAAAAGAGGCAGAAAAGAGAAAGGGATGTCGGGATGAAAAATTGTGTCTTAAATGAGAAAATGAAGAAAGGAAAGCCAAATTGTTGGGCATGGAGATACAGGAGAGAGACATGCAATTTTTTCTCAACCTACATGATCACTTGACAGGAGATGTTTTATGAACAGTGCTTGAACGAAAACAACAAATTGCAGAAAAATATGATTGAGAGTTATAGAATTTTTCATGACCCGTTGTTAATTTTAATTGTTGTTTTTTATTTTTAATGTTGTCTTTTTTTTTTTTTTTTTTTTCTATTTATTGTTTTTTATTTATCGTGTATTTTTTATGTATACTAGTTTTTTTAATTAAAAACATATTATATTTTATTTAATTTTATATTTTATAATTTAATTAAATTAAAAATAATGATGTGACAAGTGGGTTGGGAAATATTATTTATATATATTGTGAATTGAGAAAGATGAAAGAAAAAACCTAATATGGAGCTGATGTGATATTGGGTTGAGTGAGTTCTACTCATACCACACTTATGGAGGTTATTAATATGATTTCTTCATCCGATCCAAACTCATTAAAAAGGAAAAGATAGACTTTTAAGTAATATAATTAATAATAAAAATAACCACATCTCTATAATTAAGGATATTTGTATGATTCAAATTTTTTTGATAGTTTCTAAATATATTGTAACTCCTCATTTTATGAATTGTAAAAGTAAACCGTGGTATAATTATCATTTAAAATAGTTGGTTGTATGATTCAATTTTTTTTGACAGTTTCTAAATATATTGTAACTCCTCATTTTATGAATTGTAAAAGTAAACCGTGGTATAATTATCATTTAAAATAGTTGGTTGTATGATAATTACTCTTGCATACAATGGTAAAATAATATAATGAAAAGTCATGTTGTTTTGAGAAGATTTGCTGATTTAATACCAATAAGTCGTTATTTGATAGACGATGTTTGTTACTATGGAAGTTAGATCTAATGAGGTCTAACGGACTAAATCTTGATCATAAAATTTATCCATGATGATGCAGAACACGTGAGTGAAAGAATCGCTTAAAACAGAGTCCGTATGAGGAAATCATGACCTATGGGAATTTGAAGTTTAGGGGGGGGGGGGGGGTAAACTAGAGTTGAGTTGGGAAGGTACACTGCCAAAAACGGACAAACTGGACCAAAACATGATCGTGTAACACAAAACACGATCCACGTTTATGTTTTGGTGTCAACATGGCTGAATTGTGTTAAAATATATTTAAACAATGTACGATGCTATATTAGGATTATTTGGCTAAACACGACCATGTTTTGGAAATACTACTCGTGTTTAGTGTTGAGTTTTCAACAACATGGATAAATGGGTGAGTCGGTTCATAGTTTCCAATAAACACTTCAAATACCTTCTAAAAGTTTCTCAAAACAAAAGAAAACATTTATGGAGGTCCCTTAACACCAACTTGAAGAGAATTAAAGAGGAAATCAAGAGGAATACAATAAATTTTCATCTCCACTCGAAACAAGGTATGATTGTTTCTTCTCTTGATGATTCTTTCTTGATTACTCAAATTGAAAGGGGATAATGAACCCTAGTTGCTATGTGTTATTAAATAAGGAAAAGTTTGATAGAGTAGGATAAGTAAGGTGTAGAAAACTTGTTTAGTAGCTTTGAACTTCCAAGTAAAAGCTTGAAGTTCTTGTTATGGTGAAATTTAGAATGATGAGTTAAACCCTAACTTGGAGAAAGTTGCTAAGAACATGGAACTTTTGTTGTGATGATTTGGGAAATTTTGAATCAAATCCTAAATTGGTAAACTAATTGAAATTTAAAAGAAAGCTAATATGCTTATTAATGGATGAAAACTAGAAAGAGATGAAATTGTATGTTCAAGTTCAAAATCAAATATGTATTGAAAAAATGATGGAAAAGGTAAAGGGGTGTTATGAAGTTAAGTTACTTTAAGATGCTAGTTATGTTGTTGGGTTTGTATACTGAATTATGCTGTGCTGTTTTGATAGTTCAGGAAACAAAAGATGGTAAAGAACTACATGAATTTGGAACTAATCCTTAAGTAAAAACCTAAGGTAAGTAACCATGATTCCTTCTTTGTTAATTTGGTATCTAGATATGTTGATATTGTTATGTTGATGAAAGATACAATTTTTGATAAATAGTTAGTTGATTATTGTTGTAGTATATGATAAGTTGATATAATTGAAAATTATAGCTCATTATAGATGCATGATGTAGTAAGCTTATATAGATGAAGTTCTTACTAGTGGTGGTTGTTGATGCCAACAAAATTAATAACCTAAATCTTACACACAAAATATGTTTAATGGTGAAGGGATAGTATCCACAAAGATTGGTTCAATTTATATCTCTACGAAATCATTGTAAGTACTTGTGAAAAAAAATATAAGTAAAATGGGGGTTTAAATCTTTTTGATTGTTTTAAGAAAACTAAAACTATGCTTGAATGTAGAAATTAAAAATAAACAAGTAAATGATTTGATTCAAAATAATGAAGGGAAGTTGGTTAATTTTGGAATACACCACATGAATTTCTTAGTCAACTTATCATTAGACAAAATGGAACAACACTTGTGATTTAATTTAACTTGGCTATAGCAATTTATAAGCACAAATCACCTAAACTATTCTTTATTATTAAAATGGTTAGAGGAGCTCAAAACACATTTTCTTAATCAAATTCACAAAACTAACGAAGCATGTATGTAACGACCCAATTTTTCACAACCAAAATTTTCATTTTTAAATCAACACTTTGGGAAACATTTGGGGAATAAACATCATCATTTCATAAACATATTTTGTGTCCGAAACCAAAACATAAAAACAACCATAATGTCAGAGTACAAATCCCAGAATATCTCGTAGTACGGAAAACAAAGAGCGTGTGTGTGATATGCCGCTACCACGCTAGCTCCTTCCCCTTCGCTGAAGAGGCACTTGAAACAACAACTGAAAACCGTAAGCACGAAGTAGTGAGTTCCCCCACCGTACCACATACTAAACAACCACATAATATACATATATTGTCAGGCATATCTGGGTGCCCGACCTACCCTTTCGGTCCTCTCGACTGGATACTGACTAGCATATTTGGGTGCTGGTCTCCCCTTCGGTCCTCCTGACCGGATACTGACTAGCATACCTGGGTGCTGGTCTCCCCTCCGGTCCTCTCGACCGGACACTGGGGGACTATTTTACCCTTACCACTACAACATAACATGTATCACATAATCTATCTAGCATGGCTGGGCATATTTGCCCCTTCGGTCCTATCGACCGGTATTCTGGGGACTATTTCCCCTACTGTCACTAGTACATAGCATCATATCATACTAGCACATAAACATAACACATGTAGTAGTGGCCCTAGATGAATATCACAGAGACAATCATCTAAACATACACTCCTACTAGTGGGCCGACATTGTGGCCTTAGACCCACTACTACTGGAAGGTAACTCACCTCGTAGTAGCTGCTGAACTGTGCGGGAATCCTCTGACTGCTACCGCTGCTGCTGCTGCTCCAGAAATCCTCCGGTTATAATTCCCACAAAACACTCAGTCAAAAACTGATATCTATTCTTAGGGTAAAATGACCATTTTACCCCTGACCAAGTCAAAGTCAAAGCCAGCTTCTAGTTGACCTGACTCGCCAACTCACCGAGTCCCTATCCCTCCATTAGACCTCAAACCCTCTCTACTCATCGAGTTAGGCGATGAATCAATGAGTTTTCCTTCTAAAAGAACACCGACTGAATCCACATCCGACTTGCCGAGTTGTACGAACAACTCATCGAGTACCATGAAGATTGTAACATCCCAAAATATCAATAGTAGAGTTGAAGGGGCTAAAAGAGTAAGTTGTGAAAGAGTGACTCAGCGAGTCCATGGATGGACTCGGCGAGTAGAGTTGCGACTTGGTCGCGTGTTAAGTTGCCGACTCGGCGAGTCAGTGAGATGGACTCGACGAGTAGGTGCTGAGTGGAGAAAACCCTAATTCTCAGGGTTGAGCCTTATATAAAGATCATTATGTTTTCCTCCCAGCCTCTTTATCATCCCCTTGAGCCCCAGAAAACCCTAAATCACAGAGAAGCACAATTGTTGAGTGGATTGGAGCTTGGAGAAGTAATTGTTGAAGGAATTTTGGGAGATTGAAGGCTTGGAGCAAGAGGCTTTGCTTGGATTCGAATTACATTGTAGTTGGGGCATCATTTAGAGGTAATATCTCGTTATTGAGCTGTTGTTATGTTGTTTCTTCATTTTGGGGTTTGTGAGAATTTGTATATGGAGGAAATGGGAAGTCTAGAGGCTAGATCTGAGGTTGCTACCTTAGATCTGGAAGGGAGAAGAATCAGAGAGCATGAAAGTCCCTGTGTTGGAGTGTTTAGTGAAGCTTACATGTCCCAAACCCTAGCCCAATGTGCAAACGGCTTAGATCTCTTTATATTCACGTAAAGTTTGCCACTTTACGTGATGGATGAGTGGTAGGAGACTAGATCTATGTTTTGGAGCAGTTGCATGGCCTGGAATGCTTCTGAATGGATTCAGACTGGTGTTACTCGGCGAGTCACATTGGTGTACTCGACGAGTTGCTTGAAGATGAGCTGGGACTCGGCGAGTTGGAAGAACAACTCGGCGAGTAGGTTGATGATAGCCTTTGACTCGGCGAGTCTGTTCTTGGACTCAGCGAGTCTTGTCGAAGGGTCCCGATATTCTCTGGTTGAGTCAAGAATCGGTGAGTCGAGGGATGACTCGGTGAGTTGTGTGCGAGTGGACTCAGAGTTGTTGGACTCGGCGAGTCTTGGGGTGACTCGGTGAGTTAGGTCGCGGATTGAGTGAAGTTTTGATTATGGGAACTCGACGAGTCACAGGGTTGACTCGGTGAGTAGGGTCAGTCAGGGGTTGACTTTGACTGAGGACTTTGATTTTGACCAAGGGTTGGTCGTTGACTTTTAGGGTTTGGTTAGCGATGTGGCCTTTGGGCCAAGAGAGGGGGAAAATAGCCTTTTACCCTTAAGAGGGAGCCATGAGAGGATTGATTCTAGTCTCGAGAGTTATATTCATGAGAGTATTTGCCTTACGTGTTAGGTGGTGGCGAGTTCGAGATTTAAGTGTGGGGATATCTGCTTTCTGCTCGCCAGGTGAGTCTTCTAACTATACTTTACCTTGAGTAGGTAACCAGAGTTATGTGATCAGAGTATTTGTATGCTATATGTACGTGATGTGTTGTACTGCTTTATTCTATGTGATTTATGCTGTGCATGTTATAGAGTTGGAACCGGAAGGTTCCCAGAGTTAGAACCTGAGGGTTCACAGAGTTTGGGTGCACGGACCCATAGAGTTATAGCCTCGAGTGGCTAATATGTGTTATGTGTGGTATTTTGGGGAACTCAGTAAGCTTCGTGCTTACAGTGTTTTGTGTGATGTTTTTTTTCAGGTTTCTTTCAGTATCACGGGACGGCACCGGCTTGATTGTACACACCAGAGAAAAAGTCATATTTTGGAGGATCCTGGTTTTCTCTGGAACGGAAAAATGGAATTATGTTTTGTAATTCAACTATGAATGAGATTTTAAACAAGCGTTTCTAAGAATAAAATGATTATTTTAAATGAAAAATTTGTCTTGAAATTTACGGTGTTACAAGTTGGTATCAGAGCCTTGGTTTGAGGGATTCGGATGCGCCTTCGGGTAAATCTGGACTCAAATTGAGGGAGTAAGAAAAGTTTTTAAGGAAATAATTTTCTAAAAGTGAATAAGAGTTCAAAGAGAAAGCAAGAAAGAGCAGTGTGTACAATCAGCCAGAGCCCGAACGGTGATTTCCCAAAATACCCTTACTTTTGTGTTATGAGATATTTATGATGCACTTTATGAGGTATTATTGCATGATAGAGACAGGCTAGGTATTTCATATGTTAGGACTAGAGTGGCCTGATTTGTGATGCCTTAGCCTAGGACTCGTTGTTATGTGTGTTATGCTTTTGAGTATGTGATGAGTGAGAGTATCCAGTTAGAACCCATGAGGGGTAGAGTTACAGAGTTCGGTGGTACTTTCAAGGATGAGCTGATAAAGTGGAGTTATCACAGAGAGGGAGTCCTATGTATTCTTCGATGCTTGAATGTTTCTTGCTTTGTGCTTTGTGGAACTCTCGATGATGGGAGTCAGCTACCAAGTGAATATGATGATATTCAGGAGGTAGATGGCTGGCATCATTAGGAGCTCTTCAGCAGCTGATAGCAAAGAAGTGGGAGGACAACGGAATAGCCTAGGGAGTAACCCTAGCCAGATGAGTGCTCTTGTAGAGTAGAGAGTTTCGCTGGGGAGCGAGCACGCGCGATGGGATTGGTGAAAGAGCAGGTCGAGCAGCTACTTAGAAGTTCTGGGATGGTCCGTGTGGAAAGTATGGGTAGATGTGGCAGGTAGTATGGGCCCGTACTACTGAAAGCAGAGGACCCATACTTGATACAGGGAGTATTCTGAAGGTTCTAAGGAGCGGATTGAGGAGTGATGTTATGGTTCGGGTACCATACATCAGAGCAGGTTGAGGAGTGATGTTATGGTTCGGGTACCATACATCGGAGCGGATTGTGGAGTGATGTTATGGTTCGGGTACCATACATCAGAGCAGATTGAGGAGTGATGTTATGGTTCGGGTAGCATACATCGGAGCGGATTGAGGAGTGATGTTATGGTTCGGGTACCATTCATCAGAGCAGATTGAAGAGTGATGTTATGGTTCGGGTACCATACATCTGAGCGGATTGAGGAGTGATGTTATGGTTCGGGTACCATACATCAGAGCAGATTGAGGAGTGATGTTATGGTTCTGGTACCATACATCGGAGCGGATTGAGGAGTGATGTTATGGTTCGGGTACCATACACCAGAGCAGATTGAAGAGTGATGTTATGGTTCGAGTACCATACATCGGAGCAGGTTGAGGAGTGATGTTATGGTCCGGGTACCATACGTCGGAGCGGATTGGGGAGTGATGTTATAGTTAGGGTACCATACACCGGGGCATATTGAGAAGAGATGTCATGGAATGAGTACCATGGTTCGTAGTGAATGATGTTTGTGGTTCTCCGGTTATCCGGTCATGAGTACGTTCGAAGAGGCATCCCTTGAGAGGGAGATCGAGAGCCCCTCAGAGTATTTTAGTAAGGAGTCAGTGAGAAGGGAGAGTTTCGATCTGAGTTGAGCGATCAATCGATGAAGGAGATGTCACCTCCTATGATCTGGGAGGTACTGATTATGCTCGTGTGAAAAATATGAGAAGCATAATGTTTTAGTTTTGGGTTTAGGGGTAAACCCTGCAGGTCGTCATTAATGATAATTTGCCACTAGAGTATCAGGTAGCATGTGTGCCGCGAGGCAGTGATTTATCATGAGCAGATAGTCAGTTGGGACTGAGATAGTTGAGGACCACACTACACCTATTTGAGTATAGTAGGAGGTATTGTAGTGGTATCAGTGGGGAGTTCAGTCGAGTTCAGCGGTGCAGAGAGTTTTCTATCCATGGGGTGTTGAATTTGGGAGTGGGTCCCTGTTCTTGGGATGATCCTGGTGTTGGAGCGTTGGTTGATGAGTTGAGGTGAGGGGTACGATGGTTTTATGGTTCAGTCTATGAGCCTGGGATATTATTGAGCAGTTGAGTTGTTTGGTACTAGATTAGTACGAGATTTGGAACGACTAGAGGCAGACGTGACGAGAAGTTCTTGAGGAGTTCATCAGAGGTTCAGAGTATATGAGGTCGATTCATTTCCTTAAGGGGGATTATCGGGCGTTGTGTAGCACTTTCCGGGGGCAGGTGCGATTTTGCTGGAGAATATAGTTATGGATTAGTTACGTGCTATTTGGTAATGGTTCGAACCCTAAGTGGGGGAGAACCGGGTGCCGTATGTAAGAAAGCAGAGATTTGTCAAGAGCAGTTATAAGTGGAGTATAGAGATATGCGGTAAGAAATCATGAGACCAGAGATGTCGGTGATCGAGGAAAGGGGTCAGAGTGAGTTAATGCGGAAGTACTTGTTTGAGAAGGATGAATGTCTCCACGACAGGTGTTTATTGGTCAGGAATCTGGTATTGGTCAGCGTTGGGGCAAGTAGATAGAGAATGATTGGGCAGCCAACTCCCGGGTCGGTATGCGTATCTTTGTTTGGATTTTGAACGGAGGGAAAAAGGGTTTCGGAGAATTATCAGCGTATTTCGTAACGTTAGCGTTTCCTCGTATTGCAATTGAGAAATTGGATACACCGAAGTTGCAACTTGGGAAAAATGAAGATCTAGTTATGGGGTTCAGAGGGAATGTATTATTGCATCTATATGGTGCTTGGGGCAGGAGATCAGTGGTTGTGGCAGGACCTTGTGATGTTCGGAGGGGGGTGTTCCGAGGTATCCTGGTATTGATATCTTTATTTCGAAGTTATTCGTGAATATTGAGTTGAGATGACTTGTGGTATATCAGGTATCTATGGATCTAGTGAGAGCCCTTTGAGTATGGGAATCCAGGGAGATTATTTGAGAGAGTGGATCTTCGCAAGGGTGGGCATCTGTTATGACGATTGCCTCCAGAGTCTGTGATGAATATTCGAAAAGAGTATGGGTAGCCGCCTATGATAGTCTGCGGAGCACGAGCTAGTGGAGTCAAAGGGTGTTGTGATACTGTGGGGAGCCGTAGTACTCACTAGTCAGAGGGTGTTGTGATACTGCAGGGAGCCGTAGTACTCACTAGTCAGAGGGTGTTGTGATACTGCGGGGAGCCGTAGTACTCACGAGTCAGAGGGTGTTATGATATTGCGGGGAGCCGTAGTACTCACTAGTCAGAGGGTGTTGTGATACCGCGGGGAGCCGTAGTACTCACTAGATGGCAAGAGAGTGTGATGATGGGATGTTCCCCGATCAGGGGATGATGTGGAAGAGTTTTGGGCTTGAGTAGCCCTAGTATTGAGTTTTTGGAGCCTGGATGTTGGACCGGGGGCGAGACTGGGGTCCCCGTCTCTGTCAGGAAATGTGGTAAGATGCGCAAGGGATATGCGTAACAGAAACCAGGGATCAGAGTCGAGACGATCCTCGATTGGATTGTATTTTCTCGCATAAGGAAAAGAGAATTTCGTGATTTGCATGTCATGGGGCCGGGATAGTGGTCACGGGGAGGAAGTTAGTGGGATATTGGGATCATGATATGGGTGACCTTTGGAGGCTCAGCTGTGGAGTCAAAAGTTGACCTGGTGCTCAGTCTCGAAGAGGGATATGAGAAATGAGCTAGAGCTTATCATGATGATGTCTGAGGACACCTCAGAGGGAGCGAACGATTCAGACGCTCAAAGACATGCTTCGGGCATGTGTATTAGATTTCGGAGGGAGTTGCGGCACGTATTTATCCATGGTTGAGTTATCCTACTTCAATAGCCATCATTAGTGCATTGGTATGCCACCCTTTGTGCTGTTGTATGGGAGGAAGTGTCGGACCCTCATTTGTTGGGAAAAGTGTTGATTCGCGGAAGTGGAAGTTGTAGTAAGAATGGATGATTTGGAGTATGGTGCTTGAACACTATGTCTGTGACAGTGGTATGGAATGAAATCACGATGGGATGTCTGCTGAGGACGCGGAAGGGATTCCGCGGGCGTAGAGCCAAGAGTCTCAGGATGGATGCAGGGATGGAGTCTGGGACTCCCAGCTTGATTCTGATCAAGGGTTGTGTGCGTAGTGGTGTTTTCTCCTGGGGATGTTAGAGATGTCATCAGTGTGACGGGTTTTCCTAACCCGAGAGTACGAAGGTTGGTGCGGCATGGGTGTGTGATTGCAGGAAGAGGACTTATGGGAGTTGCTCTGGGATTGAAGAGTGGGTCTTTCCGTCGTCACGGATTGGATAGAGTGGGATTCAAATCGGGGATCCGATGGTTCATGGCTTCTAACCCTTATGGGTCGAGTGATTTCTGAGATTTGGGGCAGTGATGCTTCATGGGTAATTCTTGGATCGTTGAGTGTGGTTATCAGAGGGTACATTCGGTGCCCGGTTCGAGACAGTGGTCAGGACACCGTAAGGAAAGGGAAAGTGTGTTTGAGTTTCGATGGGTATGCCTTGTGAGACCTAGTCCGGTTAAGGCCAGGTGGCACGTTGTGGGAGTATTTCTGGAGTTGAGTTGCTGTAGGCTTTGAGGACGAAGCCTAATTTAAGTGGGGGAGAATTGTAACATCCCGAAATATCAATAGTAGAGTTGAAGGGGCTAAAAGAGTAAGTTGTGAAAGAGTGACTCGGCGAGTCCATGGATGGACTTAACGAGTAGAGTCGCGACTTGGTCGCGTGTTAAGTTGCCGACTCGGCGAGTCAGTGAGATGGACTCGACGAGTAGGCGCTGAGTGGAGAAAACCCTAATTCTCGGGGTTGAGCCTTATATAAAGATCATTATGTTTTCCTCCCAGCCTCTTTATCACCCCCTTGAGCCCCAGAAAACCCTAAATCACAGAGAAGCACCATTGTTGAGTGGATTGGAGCTTGGAGAAGTAATTGTTGAAGGAATTTTGGGAGATTGAAGGCTTGGAGCAAGGGAATTTGCTTGGATTCGAATTACATTGCAGTTGGGGCATCATTTAGAGGTAATATCTCGTTATTGAGCTGTTGTTATGTTGTTTCTTCATTTTGGGGTTTGTGAGAATTTGTCTATGGAGGAAATGGGAAGTCTAGAGGCTAGATCTGAGGTTGCTACCTTAGATCTGGAAGGGAGAAGAATCAGAGAGCATGAAAGTCCCTGTGTTGGAGTGTTTAGTGAAGCTTACCTGTCCCAAACCCTAGCCCAATGTGCAAACGGCTTAGATCTCTTTAGATTCACATAAAGTTTGCCACTTTACGTGATGGATGAGTGGTAGGAGACTAGATCTATGTTTTGGAGCAGTTGCATGGCCTGGAATGCTTCTGAATGGATTCAGACCGGTGGTACTCGGCGAGTCACATTGGTGTACTCGACGAGTTGCTTGAAGATGAGCTGGGACTCGGCGAGTTGGAAGAACAACTCGGCGAGTAGGTTGATGATAGCCTTTGACTCGGCGAGTCTGTTCTTGGACTCAGCGAGTCTTGTCGAAGGGTCCCGATATTCTCTGGTTGAGTCAAGAATCGGTGAGTCGAGGGATGACTCGGTGAGTTGTGTGCGAGTGGACTCAGAGTTGTTGGACTCGGCGAGTCTTGGGGTGACTCGGTGAGTTAGGTCGCGGATTGAGTGAAGTTTTGATTATGGGAACTCGACGAGTCACAGGGTTGACTCGGCGAGTAGGGTCAGTCAGGGGTTGACTTTGACTGAGGACTTTGATTTTGACCAAGGGTTGGCCGTTGACTTTTAGGGTTTGGTTAGCGATGTGGCCTTTGGGCCAAGAGAGGGGTAAAATAGCCTTTTACCCTTAAGAGGGTGCCATGAGAGGATTGATTCTAGTCTCGAGAGTTATATTCATGAGAGTATTTGCCTTACGTGTTAGGCGGTGGCGAGTTCGAGATTTAAGTGTGGGGATATCTGCTTTCTGCTCGCCAGGTGAGTCTTCTCACTATACTTTACCTTGAGTAGGTAACCAGAGTTATGTGATCAGAGTATTTGTATGCTATATGTACGTGATGTGTTGTACTGCATTATTTCTATGTGATTTATGCTGTGCATGTTATAGAGTTGGAACCGGAAGGTTCCTAGAGTTAGAACCTGAGGGTTCACAGAGTTTGGGTGCACGGACCCATAGAGTTATAGCCTCGAGTGGCTAATATGTGTTATGTGTGGTATTTTGGGGAACTCAGTAAGCTTCGTGCTTACAGTGTTTTGTGTGATGTTTTTTTTTCATGTTTCTTTCAGTATCACGGGACGGCACCGGCTTGATTGTACACACCAGAGAAAAAGTCATATTTTGGAGGATCCTTGTTTTCTCTGCAACGGAAAAATGGAATTATGTTTTGTAATTCAACTATGAATGAGATTTTAAACAAGCGTTTCTAAGAATAAAATGATTATTTTAAATGAAAAATTTGTCTTGAAATTTACGGTGTTACAAAGATTGCCTTGGACTCGCCGAGTCCGTTCATGCACTCACCGAGTACTATGAATTCCCAAAACACTTTGCTTAGTCCAGAACATTGGGTCACTCCCCGGGACTCCTAAAAACCCTTCCATACTCAACTGGTCCTTATGACCCTCACTAATATGGGACCAAAACCCCTGGACTCGTCGAGTCCAGGAATAGACTCGCCGAGCCTATCTCATTCCTTACCAAGAACTTCGATTTCTGATGTACAACACTTAACTAAATGATAGATCCAGGCCCCTAAACTCGATCTAGCACGTAGAATTACAAACTTTACGTGCATGCATGGGACTTAAGAGCTTAAAAGGCTCTAAAATGGTTCTTTTGTTTCATGGGGCCTTCCTTGGTGCAAAAAGCAACCTAGATCTGACTTGTGACTCATAAAATGATGTGATACAGAAGCCCAAACACCCAATTATGTTTGCAAACATGGTTGGCCACCAAAAATGGCTTAAAATGCCCTAAATCACCTCAAAGAGCAAGGTTCAGACTTTATACCTTCCAAAGACTGCAAATGATGAACCAAACTCGAATCCTTCAGTCCCCTCTTGATCCTTCTATTACCTTCCTTCTCCTTGAGATCAAAACTCACAAGAATCACTCAAAAAGCCTTAGATCTTCACAAAAACGGCTAGGGTTTGCTATGAGGAGCGTTTGGGAGCATAAAGGGGGAAAATAGGTTGCAGAAGGTCGTTTAAATAAGGTGAAAACCCCTGGATTAGGGTTTTTGTCCAAACAACGGCTACTCGTCGAGTTCGGGACCCGACTCGCTGAGTCCGCAGCTCCAACCCCGCGCCTCATCCTGCTTCTACTCGACGAGTCAGTCCTTTGACTCGCCGAGTAGAAGGCTAAAATGAAAATATAATGAAGATTTAACAACAGAGTACGTAGCAAGAACCAGGTGCTACAATGTAATTTTGTGAAAATCAACTAACATTAAGTTTTAAGAGTCACCAAGTCCAAAAGATAATCAAATGCTTACATTATCATTATGGAGGAAATATTTCCATGGTCTAAATGATATGGAAACAAACATATAAACCAATTGTTTCTTACTAATTTGAGGGTCCATTACTTAACCAAGAAATTAGCCAACAAAATAAACATTCATTCATCCAAGCTCATGATCAAGGACAAATAAACATAAGAAGATATTTAACTAGAAAACATTCCCACGAATTTTAAACACAAGTTCGTATGAAGTCTTCAAAGTAACTAAATATCCATGGGTTAAACCAACATCAACCAAACATAAATCTATCCTAACATGGCCAAGATTAAATAAAAACAAAGTAGATTAGAGATACCAAACATTGTTCAAGATGAAAGATGAAAGAAATCCACAATCTTCAAAATCTTCTTAGAGAGCAAATGTGTGTCTTCTTCCAAGAGTCCTCCTCATATCCTCTCCAAAACCAGTAAAAAAGTGTTTAAAACTTGGGCTAATTTTTTTTTCAAAAGTATTCCACCCACTGTCCCCAAATAGAGGCTAAAGGCAAAAATTTGGATTCTTCACAATACGCTCCACACATACGATTTGTAGATCCACGCAGACCGTGTGGATGTTACTGAATGGGATATTTGGCCCATTTGATTGACCTTCTAGTTTGCTCCTTTATTTCTTGGTCCAACCCACATGTAAAGGTTCATGATAGCCCAATTGTGTATTATTAACTCTCCCAAGTGAAAGATCTAGTATGCTCAAGAGTCATATTAAAATGATATTACTAAATAACATATGATACTAAGGGGCACACTAACAACAACTTGATACAATTGATTATTTATTAGAAATTTATTTTAATAAATATTCATAAACTCTTATAATAAATTGGGATTTATTTTATAGAAATAATTATTTTACAATATAAGTAACACATTATTTCATAAGGTATGAATTAAAAAGTCATGCACAACTTTTTGGACTAGTTGAAACCTTTTTTGTATTTTAGCAAAAGACAAAGTTTATATTTTATAAACATAGATTTTATAAAATATAAACTATCCATTCTTATATATATATATATATATATATATATATATATATATATATATATATATATATATATATATATTGGCCAAAACTCTTTTAGTTAAGAGAGTTATGGTCTTTTGATTTGTTTATTAAAAAGAAATGGGTAAGTGCAAGCATGGGGAGCTAAGTAGCTTCATGTGCATGAAGTGCTTAATGGGTTAAGGACTTGTGGGTAATATTCTTTCTTTATGAAGGCTTTAGAGGCTTTCATTTTCCATAGACTATCTTGCTTGATTTTTGGCCAAAAATTCTCTCAACCCTCTCATTCTCTTACCTTCTTGTAAGTATTGAAGAGTTAGAAGTTACTTACATTCTCTCTTTAAGTCATACCTTTTTTTTAACTTAAAGCTTAAGAGTTGTAACTAGAATTACATTATGTTGATCAATTGTTGGTGTCCTAAAGTTTATCCATCTTCTTCAAAATTCAAGCCTCCCCTAGAGGACCCAAAGTTCATCAAAGGGTGTTGCTTCTTCTACCTTCTAAGGCCATGCTTTAAATCTTTCTACTACTTGCAAGATGATCCTTGGTGAGTGATAAAATGTTTATGTTATTTATAGAACTCAAGTCTTCCATTTGCCATTATTTGTAGTTTTTGAAACTAGTTTTTTTTTTATAAATAAAATCTAACAATTGGTATCAAGAGCCACCATACAAGTTTGGTTAGATTTTATGATTTTTGGAAATATAAGTTTTTGGAAAATATGGATAAGTTTGTTTTGTATAAAAACAAGTTCATACATATTTTCTTTGACAACTTTATATTTGTTATTTTATGTGACAAAAACTTACATGCATTTTTTGTCACCTAAAGTTGTCTTAGAAAACAATGGTTGTTTTATGTGTATGTTATATTGTATGATGTGCATAAACTAGTCAATGACCTTTATGTTGTTGTATTTATACAAAGATGTAACAAGAAATGAAGTTGGAGTCATTTTTTGAAGACAAAAGTGAAAATTTCGAGTTCTACTAGTGCTGGGTAGAACATGACACTTTCTGAAGGGTGTCATGAATGATGATCATATGCTGAAAATGTGCTGAACAGAAAGATGACACTTTCTGAAAAGTGTCATGAAAGCTGTGATTTTTTCTTTAAAGAAGCTCATCAAATCTTTTTCAAGCAATGGATGTTTACTCAAGTGGGACCTTCTACAAAAAATTACAAGAATTATTTTGGTCCCTTTAAATGTCCCTTTAGGAATGGACGTGCTATCTTTTGTGTTGGCTCACAAAAATGTCACTAGTTGACTATGTTTATGCACATATCTTTTATGCATACTTGTGCTGTTTATTTTATGCATTATTTTGTGTGGTTGATAAAATTAATTTTTTCACATGCTAAAATAATTTTGAACAAAATAAACATCACATGGAGTTTGAAATATTGACAAAATAAAAACCGGTTTTATAAAATTGCTAATTATGACAACTTTTGAAATATTGAATTATAAGTGTAAAACTCATGTTTTTATAGCTTGTTCAAAATCCAAAGTATTATCTAATGAAAGGAAGTTTTATGAAACAATATCAAAAGGTTCTACATGGTTCAAACTCAAGCTTAATACTAGATATTAATTTTAAAATTGAACCAAGCCGAAGTATAAAAATCGGGTTTTTATAAGAACCTTAAAAGTGATTTTTTTTAGAAAATTGATACCATGACATATTGGATGCATGCAATTGTCATGATATCACATGTTTTAAATAGAATAATAAAACATACAAATCCATTTTTCAAAATACATGCAAGTCTATGCCATCTAACTTTAAAAACAATTTTCACATCATTTGTATAATGCTAGTGGGATAAAGGATACCTAACCATTAATATCATCTTTTGGTGGCCAAAGTATTTTTGCGATTTTTATAACCAAGTTATAGGCCAATTATGCAAGTTTCTCTAGTTGGACGACTTGATTGGAAACCTCTTGTGATAAAGGTCACCTAAGCAAGAGTGTTCCAAGGCATACATGAGACCAAACATGTCAAATTAACAAATGGATTGTTAAGGGACTCATACATCCAGGAATTACAAATGGTGTAATTAATACAAGTTATTTACCTTGTTAAAATTAAGTAAATGGGATAAAGGATACCTAACCATTTATTTGATTTGTAACTTGGATCCTAGACTTTAAATAAATAATGTTTTTTGGAAACAAAAGGGTATCATTTTTAAAGATTTAAATACTAAATGAATACTTTGTTAAACTTTTGTAGATGGCTCCACCAACTACTGTAACACACCACCACCTAATGAACATTCGATCAATTCTTGACAAAGAAAAACTCAACCAATACAACTTTTTGGATTGGCACAAAAATTTAAGAATCCTTTTGAAACAAGAAAAGAAAGACTATGTCCTTGAAAAACAAACCCCTAATGATCAACCTGCTCTCCCAAAGGTTGCACATGATGCATGACTAAAGCATATATATGATTCACTTGATGTTTCATGTATTATGATTACTTCTATGGTTCCCGATCTTCAGCGGGATTTGAAACTCTTTATTGCCTTTGACATGATTGAACATCTCAAGGAGATGTTTAGTAAGAAATCTAGAACCGAAAGGTTAAAAATGTGAGAGCACTCCATGGCATGAAAATGGAGGAGAGTGTAAAAGTGAGCACACATGTTCTCAATATGAAAAGCTATCTGGATCCACTAGAGAGATTGGGCTCTCCATATCTACAAGACTTGGCCACAGACTTAATTCTGAACTCATTGCCAAAGTCTTATGATACTTTCATCATGAACTACAACATGAATGGGTGGGAGAAACCTATCTATGAGTTGCATAGGATGTTATAAATTGCACAGAAGAATATCCCATGGAAAACCCCCCAAGTGCTCATGATTAGGGAAGGAAAGGTCAAGAAGAACAAAGGCAAGAACTTCAAGGGAAAGCCACAATATGGCAAGAGCAAAGGGAAGAAAGCTCCCCAAAACCCACCACCAAAGAAGAAGGAAAAGGTTGCCAAAGATGACACATGCTTTGAGTGTGGAGTTTTCAAGCATTAGAAAAGGAATTGTCCTAAGTACCTTGATGACTTGAAGAACCAGAAGGTCGTGGCAGGCCCTTCAGGTATATCCATTTTCATGATTGAAATTAGACTATTTACTTTTTCATCTAACACTTGAGTATTTGATACTGGTTGTGGAACTCATATTTGTAATTCGATGTAGGGGTTTAGAAAGAGTAAGGAACTGAAGACAGATGAAATGGTATTGCATGTGGACAATGGAGCATAGGTTGCAGTCCAAGCAATAGGACATTTTGATTTACAATTACTATCTGGTCCGTATTTAACATTAAACAATGTGTATTTGATTACCTTTATTACTTGAAATATTGTATCAATTTCTTGTTTAAAAAAATATGGTTTTAATTTTAAAATTGTTGATGATAATATTCATTCCTTCTTGGATGGAATATCTATTTTGAGGCTAGATAAATAAATGAAATTTATGAATTAAACCTAGATGACACCTCAAAAAATAATCCCCTTTATCATGTTAAAACCAAAAGGATCAAACAAGATTTGAACCAAACATATGTATGTCATTTTCGCCTTGGACACATAAATAAGAAGCACATATCTCAATTCCAAAAGAGTGGACTTTTGGGGGCAAATGACATTGAGCCGTTTGACATATGTGAATCTTGTTTAGGTGGCAAAATGACAAAATCCCCTTTCTATGGAAAAAATGAAAGGGCGAGTGTTTTATTAGGCATCATACACACTGATGTATGTGGTCCCTTCAAAACAATGTCTAGGTATGGTGAAAGATATTATATCACCTTCACCGAAGACTTTAGCCGTTTTGGTTATGTGTATTTGATGAAACATAAACATGAAGAATTTGAAAAGTTTAAATTGTTTCAAAGTGAAGTTGAAAATCAACTCGACAAAACAATCAAAATCCTTCATTCGGATAGAGGAGGCGAGTACTTGAGCCAAGAGTTCCAAGACCATCTAAGGAGTCGTGGGATTATCTCACAACTCACTCCACCTAGAACACCAAAACTTAATGGTGTTTATGAGAGGAGAAATCGGACCTTACTTGATACGGTTTGATCTATGATGATTCAAAGTACTCATCCTTTATCATTTTGGAGTTATGCTTTACTTACTGCAGCCCGTATCTTGAATATGGCACCAACTAAAAAGGTATAGAAAACACCTTATTAGATGTGGTATGAAAAGGCTCCATGCTTATCTTATATGAAAGTTTGGAGTTGTGAAGCTTATATTAGACAAGAGACTTCAAGCAAGCTTGAGCTTAGATCTACCAAGTGCATCTTTGTAGGATATCCTAAAGATTTTTTAGGATATTACTTCTACATCCCTAGTGAAAATAAGATCTTTATTTCACAAAAAGATGAATTCTTAGAAAGCAAGTTTGTAATGGATGAGGCAAGTGGGAGGCGCGTAGAACTTGTAGAAGATCAAGAACCTCAACCCGATACAAAATTAGTTGGCACTAGTACTAAACAAGAGGTTGTTGAAGATGAAGAGATCACTGTCCTTCGACCTGTGGAAACACAAGGCATTCACAGATCTGATAGAACTCATCATGAACCTGAGAGATATGGATTTCTTGTTGACGAGTGATTCATGATGATGAATGCTGTTGAGCCCTTCAACTATTGATTTGCAATGTCAGATCCTGAATATGACAAATGTCTTGAAGCCATGAATGCAGAGATGCAATCCATGAGTGAAAATCAAGTTTGGGATTTGGTTGAACTTCCTCCCAATAGCAAGACCGTTGGAAGTAAGTGGGTCTTCAAGAAGAAGACTGACATGGATGGGAATTTACACACATTCAAAGCAAGAATTGTTGCTAAAGGATTCACTCAAACTCATGGGGTTGATTATGATGAAAGCTTTTAACCAGTCGCTATGATCAAATCTATTAGGATACTACTTGCCATAGATGCATATTATGACTACGAGATATGGAAATGGATGTTAAAACCACTTTTCTAAATAGGAACCTGGAAGAAGATGTCTATATGGTTCAACCCGAAGGTTTTATCGACCAAAAGCATCCTAATAAAGTGTGTAAACTCAAGAGATGAATTTATAGGTTAAAACAAGCATCTCGTAACTAGAATTATCGTTTCGATGATGAAATCACAAAGTGTGGTTTTATTAGAAATGAAGATGAATCTTGTGTTTACATGAAAACTAGTGGGAGCTAGGTGAAATTCTTGGTCCTATATGTGGATGCATATTAATCATGGGAAATCACATTCCAGCTGTACAAAGTGTAACGACATGGCTTGGAAAGTGCTTCTCAATGAAGGAACTAGGTGAGGCACAATACATTATTGGAATCAAAATCTATAGAGATAGATCAAAACGATTAAAAGGTCTAAACCAAGAGAGGATTTGTACCTATGGCACATGGCAATATACTTAGTTCATCTCAATGTCCTAGTACAAAGGATGAGCTAGACACGATGAAGAATGTTCCATATGCTTCTACAATTTGATCCATCATGTACGCCATGAACTGTACAAGACCTGATCTTGCTTATGCTATGATAATGGTAAGCAAATTCCAACAAAATCTAGGGGAAAGTCATTGGACATCTATGAAGAACATTCTCAAGTATTTAAAAAGAACTAAGGATATGTTCCTCATCTGTGGAGGTGTAGAAGAAAGCTTAAGCGTAAAGTGCTATACTGATGCTTCATTCACAACCGATCGAGATGATTGCAAATCACAATTAGGATATGTGTTCATTATCAATGGGGGTGTGGTATCTTGGAAAAGCTCTAAGCAAAGTGTTGTTTCACAATCCACTACAGATTTAGAATACATTGCTGCTTCTGAAGCTGTAAAAGAGGCTTCTTGGATGAAGAAATTCATTGGAGATCTAGGGGTAGTACCTATCATTCAGGAACCCCTAGATGTTTTCTATGAAAATGAGGGTGCTATTTCTTTGGCAAAAGAACCCAGATCACACAACAAGACCAGACATATTAGCCGAAGATTCAACTTCATCCGATATAAAGTTGAAGAAGGTGAAATTAGTATTCACAAAGTTCACACTGATCAAAATTTGGCGGACCCTTTCATGAAGCTCCTCCCTCAAGTCAAGTTTGAAGGTCATGATCGAGGAATAAGGCTTCGTTAATCTAGTGATTGTCTTTGATCTATGTATTAGTATTGATTATTCAGACATTGTAACATCGTCTATTGTAATGTATGATATATATGGCATATGATATTTTCATTAAATATTTGTTGTGTTCTTTATTAACATGTTTAATCCATGAGTAAATTTATTTACTCTAAAATCCATAGTCGGTTACTATTTTGGGAACAATAATAAAGTAAGACTAATATGAATTGAAATGGTTGATAAAGCATTGTAACCAGTTTCATAGGTACTTTCTAGAGAGCAAGTATTGGACTGAACCGTTCAAGATCATTTCGCGGATCGCTATCATGAATAATATTTGATAAAGATAATATCTGTATTTCCTTAACACCTGAGATACATAGATGGGACTTGAGCGTGTAGAATGTTATGCTTTGATGTAGTCAAATGTTGTTCTTTAAACATGCAGTTATAAAAGCTATTATCAGGTATGGTGTGAACCATGCAAGAGGCATATGTAGTTAAGATGGGTTCCTCTTATTCTTTGAGAGTTAGACATCTAAGGATTGATGTAAAGTTGAACACTTATATGAGATTGACTGCGATCTATATCTCATGTTCAACATGATGTCTGTAGCAAAGTGATAACTGATAAAATTACATTACTCACCAATTGTAGCCTTGGGGCTTCTGGGGAATTGGGGGTTGATGGAATGATAGACGTGTGTGAAATGTACTAGTTTTAGTCCCACTATTTTAACATAAATTTAACACATGGAAGGCAGTGTACCTATCGATTAATGGTATAGTTTATGCCAATAGGTTATCAAACACAGGGAACTATAATAGTTAAACTAACTACTAGAATTATCTAACTAAAAACAAATAATAAAAGATGGGTTTTCTCTAGTTTTGCAAGACTAGAAACTTTAACAAAATAACTAACTTTTAAACAAAAAACAATTAATAACTAAAGGAAATAAAAAGTAACTAGATTCAATAATAAAAGAGACTTCTGTTCAGATTCGACTCACTTATTCCTATGGTTGATTTTATGGCAAGTGCAATGGATTAAATTGTCATTGGATACCGATTCCTAATGTAATTAGATTCATGTTCACTATTACTAATCCTTACCAAACTAATTAATTCAAACAGTAGCCAGTTGGTTAAACTAACGAGTTTACTAGCATTTAGTTCGGGTTAACTAAGACTTGTAATATTAGCTAATTAAATTGATCAATTCAATCAACATCTTGTATGGTTGTTTGTCACACAAGCTCAAACATTAGCTTACCTATTTATAATTAACCCTAGGTTCATATTCACTAATACTAGGCATATAATATTGTTTTCACATAAATCATCTGCAACAAGCAATTAAGAGGATGTTCATGCAACTTAATAGACTTGATAATTAACTGAAAATAGTTATTGTCAACACTTAAGGGTCTTTAACAAGCTTAACAAAACAATTCACCAAATCCAGTCAATCCAATACCATAAAATCAAACCATATTCATAAGTTTATCTATCCAAACAGAAGTAATGAGTTTTTAGCTCACATCTACATTAGGTAACTTCTCAAAAACGAAATCCAATAGCAAAAACATAGTGTATGCAAAAGATTAAGAAGAGAGAGCGTGTGTTGCCTTTCGACCTCTTCCAAATTGATCTCTAGGGTTGATCTTCTAATTCCAGAGCTCCAATAAACCTTCTATTCGCCAATTAGTCACAAAAAGATCCAGACAAAAGCCCTTGTCTCGGGAATTAACGCCCTTTATATAGATTTCTGAAAAAAGGGGGAACTTGTCGAGTCCCTTTGACCGACTCGACAAGTCCATCACTTAAAACCCATGTACGTCAAGTATTGATTTGTTTGCGAATATTCCTATCTATTAGACGAGTTGAGGTCCAACTCCCCGACCCTTCAACTTTTTAGCTTAATTTCTTCTTTCTTCAATTCCCGAGCTTCTGATTTCTAATCCCGCTTCCTTTTTAACTCGAGCATGTCTTTTAGGTTGAAAATATAATTCAAACATAATTAAGTACGTTTTGTTCAATAATTGAGACAAAATAGCCAAAAAGTATTAAGATATTAGACAAAATATATGACCAAATATGCATATATATATATATATATGTATGTATATATATATATATATATATATATATATATATATATATATATATATATATATATATATATATATCAGAATACCCCACACTTAACTTTTGCTAAGCAAAACTGAGTTTTAACACACTAATACGACACAAGAAAATCCTAATCAAACCCAACCATTATGCCAAGACCGCAACACATGCATTTTGGTCTAAATTATTTTCCTAAAGACCCGCCTAATCCTAAATACTTACAATCCTCATCAACACTCGTCCGCTTCTTTTGTACAACACTCATTTTATGCATCCCTCCTAATCTATCCACAAAAAACTTTCTTAACCTCAAGGTATTTTTGGTTAAGCTACCCAAGCACACATAATCTAGAAAAATTACAACTTCTGATACCACAATGGAGTTTTTTTTTTTTTTTTTTTTTGAATTCTTTAATTCTTTGAATATTTGATCTTTGATTTTTGAATTCACCACCTTTTTGTTTGATTTTTGGTATCTTCAACTTTTTGAAATTCTTCAGAATTTTGATTTTTAATTTTATTCTTTTATGGCTCCAAAAATTCTCTCTCTCTCTCTCTCTCTCTTATATATATATATATATATATATATATATATATATATATATATATATATATATATATATATATATCATTTTTTTTTCATTTTTTTCACTCAATTCCTACATGCTTAAGCAATGGAGCTTAACTTCAACCCTTATTGATTAAATGCGTTAGTCTTAGTGTGCGATGACTACTTAAGCTTTCTTGGATAGATTTCAAGTACGCAATGCTAAGCATGTTGCGTCCCTCAAACTAAACGAGGTTGTGTTTTTGTCCCATGATTTCACTAGAATAAAGGGAGCCACAGATGCACTAGAACGTATATTGGCTCAACTCAACATTTGGGTCCTCATACAATCATCAAACACAATACTAGGATGAATACTAATTGCTTTACCAAATTTTCTAAATTAAGTCCTAGAAATTTTTAGTGCAATTTTTTTAAAAAATTTAGCTAAAAATCTAAATTAACTAATATAACCAACCCCCTACCCCACACTTAATTTATGCAATGTCCCCATTGCATATTATGCATGATAAAGAACAATAATGTAAAGAAGGAATTGGAATAAACTCCCTTGGGATAGTAGTGTCGAGGTTGCTCTTCTTCATTTAAAGCTCCATTTTCAATTGACTTTAGGCATGGGAACAACTCATCCATACCTCAGGCGTCAAATCTCGTGTGTACAACTCTATATATAAAGAAACAAGCTCTTGGAAATGCTCGGAAAATAATCTTCAAATAATATAATCAAAACTAGCATCAGAGGGCATCAAATCATCAAGCAGAATATAAGAGGTTGAGAAAGTCATCGAGTCCATGTGGAGACTTTGGCAAGTTATCTTTATAACAACAGAAAAGTTACGTTTTTTCACTTGGACTCGTCGAGTTCTAGATATGGACTCGAAGAGTAGGCGTTGTATGGACAAAAATTCTCTTATGCTTCAGGTCTGTTTCTGGGGTGTTTAGGTAATATCAACATGACACTCCCCTTCATTTTCCTTCAGTAAAAGACACTCTTGTAACTGCTCTAATTGTTAGACTCAAAATCGGACTCAAAACTCTTAATCTTCTTTCCTAGACTCGATTTTTTTTCTTGTTTACTTCTCATTCTCGATTCGTTCACTTATTCTCTCACCCTTAAACTGAAAATATCAAAAACAAACACACATAATAAACAAGAAAAGAAACTTAAAAACATACTTAGTAATTGTTCAAACATTAACCGAACATATGAAAACACACCAAGCAAAAAAAAAAAATGTCTTAAACAACCACACATAAATAAATATAAAATCAAAAAGGATAATTATTCTTCATCCTCTTCATCATCTCCTCCAAGTTCGCTCCCTCCGGCTCCGCTTCTTCTTTAATTTAACCTTTCATCCCAACTTCTAACATACAGATACTCAGGCCCATCCATCCTTGGTATATGCATATGGCTCATCATGTGGGCGAGTGTCATGTTGTTGTAATTCATACTCCGCCCAAGATCATCTTGATATGCCCTTGATTCTACACTATACCAGTCCATTGGCAACTCGTCCTCCACCGAAATTACCGGTGGGTCTTCATGTGCATGTTCGTGCCTAGGCCTAACCCTTCTACCCAGTTGTTTAGAAGCTATCACCTCATAATCTTCCGGTATTGCAAAGTTACCACCACCATAGTCCTCCACAATCTTCTCCCTCCTAAAAAGAATAACATTGAACAGAGGTGTGGGTAGCATGGTTAAGACTCTCGCGGCCCCTCTCTCAAGAATACCATACGACCTTGCTAACTTGGTTACTAACATTCCCCCATTAATTTTGGAGGTCTTTCTATCTTTTACTGCTCCTTCTCCCAAATACCTCACCAAATAATAAGGAAGATTGCAAAAGGTATTTAGCATAATTATGGACCATAAATAGAAAACATCAAGGCTTGGCACCTTGTCGTCATCTTTCCTCATGTTAATTGTGCTTGCATTAAGGAAATGGATCGTTGACCGGATGCTCCCTTATTGAGCCGATCAAGGTATATAGACATTGTTAGCTATTGTGGACCACAAATTTGAAAAGTTAATTCCTTTGGGAAAAGTTTTGTAGCAACAATCTAAAAATGTATCAAACGCCTCAGTCATGACCAAAGATTGGTCATAAAGGCCCATCCTCCATCCTAGCTCCACCATGCTACATTACTAGTACTCCCCACCAAGACAAAAGGTCAAGGCATTAGGGTTATAGCAATCATCCCCTCCTAGGAATGAGATAGTGGAAAAGAACTCCAAACATAACTCCCGATACACCGGTTCTTGTATGCAGAATAGTTTCCTCCACCCGTCATATGTGACTTGAATCCCATCTTGAATGAAGACCTTTGTTAAGTATGGGTTTAAAGAATCCTACAAACCCACTTCGTAATCCATATCCAATTCTGCTTATTTGGTACATATAACTCTTTTTTCTTAAGTGACTCAAGTTTCTTTTTCCATCTAGTCATGGTTGGACTTTGTTCTGATTTCAGGAAAGTTGAACCAACATAAATCCCCTTGGTCTCTCCTTGAGATTTGTCCCCTTTTGAACGTCTTATGCAAAATTAAACACAAGGAAAACAACTACAAACCCCAGAACTTGTTAAATAAACAAAAATTTGGAATCTGTAACATGGACTCGTCGAGTCCGATGAACAAATCACGGGTTCCTTTCTGATTCGAACAAAATCTGTTATGTAAATCTAAAATTCATTCTAGGTGTTAGTTTAGGATGATAATTAATTACTATTTCACCAAATAATTCCAGTCCAAACACTCTAATTTAATCAAAATCAAAACCCTAGAATTTTTGTCCAAAACTAAAAATCGGGTTTTTAACAATTTGCTTCTCATAAAGTACTAAAGATCTAAAATTTAACAAGATTTTGCGTGAAAAATGTTACCTTATGAGCAAATTGGAAGAGAAGATCACGTAAATTGAAATTCTTGCTTGAGAGCACTTCTTGGTCGAATGGGAGGGGGGGGGGGGTGGCGACTGTGAAATTGGAACTTTTACTGTAACGCCCGGGTTTCAGGGCTAAGCATATTTGTCAATGTAATAGTCTAGGTCAACTATTGTAACTCTTTTTGAAGTAATAAATATGAAATATTTGAGTATTATGTGAATTATGTGCTTATTATTTAATTATAAATGTATAATTAATAAAGGATAAAAATAAGCATCAAAATTAAAGTTTGAGATAAGCCCAATATCTTTATATAAAGTTTCAGTGGTCGAAACAAGGATTCCGGGGATATAAGGAATGCCGAAATCCGAGTTATAACAAAGAAGTTATGACCCATTGAAGTTTTGCGACGGAACCGACACGATACCGGGAAGCGTAAAATAGTGAATTTACGATAGAGCGAGATTTAGCCTTAGCGATCTAAACGAAAGTCATAGAATATGTTAAACTAAGAACATCAATAAAAAGAACGCCCAAATCTGACTTCGTATGAAGAAGTTATGATTTTTCGAAGTTTCGGATTAGCAGTGTATAGCCCGAAATTCGAATATTAGATCGAGCGGTTTTTAGCCAACACAAACTAAACGAGAATTGAAGGTATCGTCAAAAGTAGCGTAACAAGAAAAAGATGGGCGAAAACGGACGTCGGATGAAGAAGTTATGAGGATTTAACGGACCAATCCTGTCCCGGCCCGTTAATAATACAAAATTTAAAATCGAATCAAAATTAGCCAATGGAGTCTAAACGAAAGTTGTAGAGAACGTTCCCACCTTTGCGTGGATATAAAGAACGTCGAAAACGGAGCTCGTATGCGAAAGTTATGATTTTTAGAAGTCGAGAAGGAAAATTGCGAACTGAGACGACGTGGCCAAATCTCAGCCGTTGCTTGCTGACCAAGGCTTCGGTCTGATCCTTCCGAGATGAGTGCAAGACGACTGGCTTCGGCTGGCATCCATATCCGAGGAGTACGCCCAACGTAAATCCGAGGTCTCGCGCCTATAAATAGTTGCGAGGGTAGCCTTCATTTTCCACACCATTCTCCTTCTCTCTCTAAAATACTTTGTATCTCTAGCTCCCCAACCACCCCTAAGCCTTAGATAAAACCCCTAGCTCCCGAGGGAAGCCCCGAGGCTCCCGGAGTCCCGATAAAAAGAGTCTTTCGGTTTCGAAACGCTGCTCCAATTAAGTTCCAGTTTTCGATAAAATTCACTGTAAGTGTGCTACGCATACGCAATTTTTAATATAGCTTTCAAATAATTATAAGAATGTTATTAGGTCCTTAAAATAATTATTCGGGCTATTATTATGAGTTATATTGAGTGTTATTAACGCTTATATAATAATAATAATAATAATAGTTAGACTAATTAATTTGTCACGGTTATCGTTAGACTAAACCCTAGTGGTATTGGTACTAGGTTTTATCGAAGGAAAATCATTTTGAGAGTATCGAAGCGCTGTCCGAGTGCTGAGTCACCACCTTTCAAGTGAGTGCATAGTTACTTTCAGCTTACACATAGATATTAAGTATTTTATATAAATTACGTGCTATGTGTGTATATTACCTGAATACTTGCTATCTATGCTGGATGAACATTTTTATACATGTTTTCAATGATTTAAATTGTATATGTATTTTATATCTACGAAAATGTTGGGGTAAAACATGGGTAGATGCATTAGTTGCTGTGTGATAAAATGAAATAATGAGAGGCCTCGTTATAGATGTTATTGATGATCTAGTCATCTAGCAAAGTATAGATGACGACCACAAACTATTCTAGACAGTCCAGTGGAACGCTAGCAGGCTCGCAACCTGTAGGTGTTTATTTAAACTGTGTGCTCACCAGGTGTACTCCATCCCGCACATGGTTGCCTTAAGGACATTTATTGCTGAGGAATCCCCTTAGCAGTAGTGTCCGTCCCGATAATAGTCCTTAGACTAGGTCCCTTGTGTTAGATGTCTTAGGGACGTAAAGTGAGGATAACGGGAATGGGTAATCAGGTTTGTTTGGTTTGATAAGTTAATAAACTTATTTATTGTGGGTTGAAAGCCCTATGTGCTCACCAGGCTCCCAAGCCTGACCCACTCAGTTTCTTGTATTACAGGTAGTGGCGCATGAGCATAGATGTGATGTTTTGGACGAGGGATTACGGATATAGGCCTGTAGATATGAAATAATGTAGTAAGGCTTATACTGTATTGTTTATACTTATGTACTGTATCGAACATGACATCCCGAGTCTTTTAATGAAATACATTTCTAAGGAAATGCTTTTGATAAATCTTTATCATAATATTCTTATGGGACAAATTCCGCCACTCTTTTATTAAAAGATTACTCTGATTTTGAAATAAAGTATAAACAAAACCAGTCTTTTCTGGCTGTGATTTTGGGGATGTCACAGTTGGTATCAGAGCATTAGTTTAAGCGAACTAGGAATTTGTAGGATTTCTAGACTTAAACTTAGAATGCTAAGCGATGATTGTGAGGTGTGAGCACTAGCTTATTTTAGGAATTTTGCCTAAAATGCTTTTATGTGCTAAATGCTTTGTGCCTGATATGCTGTTAATTGTTCGGATCTATGGTCTGTTGCCGACCTGATCTGGAAACCTTATGTGTTTAGGATTCTAAACGTATGACTATGATATTAGAACTAGCATGTAAATGTTTCAGAGTGATAAGGGTGATTTAAACGTCTATCCTAAATAAAGATCTAAATTCACCTAATTTGGTGTATAGATCAAGATGGCAAGGACCCGTAGCGGAAACGTGAATGCAAATGGGAACTGAAACCAACCCCCAGTGATTGAGGAAATACTGATTATGGAAGCCGCTGCTGAGCCAATAACAATGGCCGGAGTGCAAGAAATGATCCAGGTGAGGTTAGATCGTCAAATGGAGGAAGCCAGACGTTTGATCCAGCAAAATTGAGATGAAGCGACTATTCAAATCGAACAGCCTGAGTTAAACGAAGGGCAGACTGAGGAGGGAGACTACAGTGGGACTGTTGGTCAAGTCAACCCACCAATAGTTCAACAAAAGAACCAAGATGACGGAGTCGAGGGAAATGGATGAAAGTATAAGGATTTTTTTGACTTGCAAGCCATCGACTTTCACGGGAAAGGAAGATCCAATCGGGGTCATGGATTGGATCTCGAAGATGGAGTTAGCTTTCATGACGTGCGGTTGCAGAGGAAAGCTACAGACCACGTTTGCAGTGCATCAGTTTCGAGGAGGCGCTGTACGTTGGTGGAATACCTTGGGAAGACTTTAAGCCCCAACAAGCCCCTGCAACTGACATGGGCAGAATTTTTGGTGCAATTCAAACGAAAGTACTGCTCAGCTCAAAACCTGATCGAGTTAGAGAACCAGTTTCTAACCCTGAAGAAGGGAAGCATGTCAATCGATGAATACACGAACAACATCACAGAAAAGATGGAGTTTGCCTTGTGTCTTGTTCCGGATGAGCTGATGAAAATTGATAAGTACGCAAAGGGACTTCCATGAGAGTACGCGGTGCCAGTGCATCATGCACCAACTTTAGAGGCAGCTATCTGGGCTGCCAAGTCTGTGGAGGATATGATTAAGGGAAGAGCTGCCAGCAAATTTGAGGTTGGCGAGAAGAGGAAATTTGAAGGGTCTTCTAAACCCAACAAAAAGAAGAGCAAGTTCGGTTCAAAGAAGTTCGGGGGAGGAGGAAATGAATTGAAATCGTGCGAGAAGTGCAAGAAGAAGCACTTGGGAAAATGTGGCGAGGAAGTAACCTGCTACAAGTATGGGAAAATGGGGCACTATGCCAATGAGTGCACCAACAAAAAGAGGGTGTGCTACGAGTGCCATGAAGAAGGGCATATTGCTAAGGATTGCCCAAAGAAGAAAGATGCTGGAAGGCCCAACATACCACCGAAGCCGAAGGCGAGAGCCTTCCAGATGACGCTCGAGGCTGCAAAGGAGGCAACAGACGTCGCTTCAGGTACCTTTCTTGTAAATGGTTTGCCTGCAAATATACTATTTGATTCCGGAGCCAACTAATCTTTTGTGTCGCATAAATTTGGTGGGAAATTAGCATTGCCTATAGAAAAACTTGATAATGCCCTGATTGTAGAAGTTGCTAGTGGCAAATTCGTACCTGTTAGTAATCGTATTAAGAACATCATCGTCAACCTAAACAGAAACGAATTCTACCAGGAGCTATTACCCATAGAGTTAAACGGTTTCGACATCGTTTTGAGTATGGATTGGCTTAGCACCAACGATGCCGAGATATTATGGTGAAAGAAGATACTTAGGATAAACCACTTGGAAAGGAATCATTTATGGTGTATGTGGACAAACACAGAGTGAATTCTGGAATCATCTCCGTGATGAAAGCCAGGAAATGTTGTCCAAGGTATGTGCATCATACTTAGCATTCATAATCGATGCTAAGAAAGAAAAGAAAGAGGTGCAAAATATATCGGTTGTATATGATTATCCGGAAGTCTTTCCCGAAGATCTTCCCGGATTACCACCTGATAGGCAAGTGGAGTTTCGGATACACTTGTTACCAGGTACAACACCAATAGAAAAATCACCTTACCGATTAGCACCGAAGGAAATGAAGGAGCTTATGATGCAACTTCAGGAGCTGTTGGACAACGGTTTCATTCGACCTAGTTCTTCACCCTGGGGAGCTCCGGTGTTATTCGTGAAGAAGAAGGACGGAAGCATAAGAATGTGTATAGACTACCGAGAGTTGAACAAGACAACGGTGAAGAAAAAGTATCCATTGCCGAGGATTGACGACCTATTCGATCAACTGCAAGGTTAGAGCTACTTCTCAAAGATTGATCTTAGGTCGGGATATCATCAGCTGAAAGTGAGAGATCAAGATATCGAGAAGACTGCATTCAGAACGAGAAATGGACACTACGAGTTCTTGGTTATGTCGTTTGGACTAACCAATGCTCCAGCAGCATTCATGGAGTTGATGAATTGGGTTTGTAAACCATTCCTCGATAAATCCGTGATAGTGTTCATCGACGACATTCTGATCTACTCGAAAAGCCAAGAGGAGCATGGCAAGCATCTACAAGAAGTGTTGGAAGTGTTAAGGTAGGAGAAACTTTACACTAAGTTCTCCAAGTGTGATTTTTGGATCCGAGAAGTCCAATTCTTGGATCATGTGGTTAACCAGGAGGGAATAATGGTTGACCCCGCAAAAATCAAAGCTGTAATGAAGTGGTAACATCCAAAGAATCCCACGGAGATTCGAAGCTTTGTAGGATTAGCCGGATATTACTGACGATTTATCCAAGGCTTTTCTTCGATAGCTGCTCCATTAACAGCATTGACCCACAAAGGAGCTATGTATACATGGAGTGAGAAGAACGATGAGGCATTGGAGAAGCTAAAGAAGAAGTTATGTGAAGCACCGATACTTTCTCTACCCGATGGAGTTGAAGACTTCGCGGTTTACAATGACGCATCTGGAGTCGGGTTGGGTTGTGTTCTAACCCAGAGAGAAAAGGTGATAGCATACGCCTCTCGATAGTTGAAAGAGCACGAAAAGAACTACCCCACTCATGATCTGGAGTTGGCAGCGGTAGTATTTTCCTTAAAGATATGGAGGCATTACCTCTACGTCACAAAGTGCAAGCTTTTCACTGATCATAAGAGTTTCCAGTATCTCTTTAATCAGAAAGAATTGAACACGAGGCAACGATGCTGGCTAGAACTACTTAAGGACTATGACTATGAGATACTTTACCACCCAGGTGAAGCAAATGTTGTTGCTTATGCTCTCAGTCGGAAAGTCAATCTTGAAAGGAAAAGGCCAAGAGCATTGAGAATTGAAGTCGTCTCGGCGATTGTGGAAAGTATCAGGAAAGCCCAAGAAGAAGCTTCAGAGAAGAATGACCGAAAGGAAGAATGTTTGGGAAAAATGTTAGTGTTCAATACAAACAATCGAGGACTGAAGGTATTCCAAGATTGGATTTGGGTACTTAAGACGGGAGGAATAAGAGACCTTTTGACGGAAGAAGCACATAAGACCATGTACTCGATTCATCCCGGTAGCACTAAAATGTATAGGAACCTAAAACCCTACTACTGGTGGCCGATGATGAAGCTCGATGTTGCGAAGTACGTGGCCGAGTGTGTGACTTGTGCGAGAGTTAAGGCACAACATCAGAAACCGTATGGGAGTTTAGAACCTTTACCCGTACCCATGGGTAAATGGGAGGATATAACCATGGATTTTGTGACTAAACTTCCCAAGACGAAGAACGGTCACGACATGATTTGGGTAGTCGTGGATCGTTTCACTAAGAGTGCACACTTCATAGCAGCCAACGAGAAGTGGTATATGGATAAGCTCGTGAATGCTTACGTGAAAGAGATAGTAAGACTTCACGGTGTTCCTCTTACGATTGTATCAGATCGTGATAGTCGTTTCACATTGAGGTTTTGGAGGAGTCTACAAGAGGAGTTGGGTACAAAGTTGTGTTTGAGTACTGCTTACCACCCGCAAACCGATGGTCAGAGCGAAAGAACGATTCAAACACTGGAATGTATGCTGAGAGCATGTACCCTCGAATTCCAAGGGAATTGGGATGAGCACTTACCTCTGGTAGAATTTTCCTACAACAACAGTTTCCACTCTAGCATCAAGATGGCATCTTATCAAGCCTTGTATGGACAGAAGTCTCATACGCCGTCTTGTTGGCTTGAAGCTAGAGAGAAGCAGTTTATGGGCCCCGAGATAGTCCATGAGACTGTTGAGAAGTTGAAGGTGATTAGGAAAAGAATGTTAGCGGCTCAGGATCGTCAAAAGAGGTACGCTGACAAGAAAAACGACCAATGACTTTTGAAGTTGGGGATTCCGTTTTGCTTAAAGTCTCACCGTGGAAGGGACTAATAAGATTCGGTAAACGAGGGAAGTTGAGTCCAAGGTTTATTGGACCGTTCAAAGTTCTTCAAAAGATTGGGAACCAAGCTTACAAGCTCGAATTACCCGAAGAACTCAATGGTATTCATAACACCTTCCATGTGTGTTATTTGAGGAAATTCACGGGAGATGTTCCCGACATAATTCCAATCTCAGAGTTAAGGATGGATGAGAACAAAAGGCTGATCGAAGAGCCTGAGGTAATTGTTGACCATAAGACTAACACGTTACAACGCAAGATGGTCGACTTAGTGCTAGTCTAATTGAAACATTCGAATGAGCCAAATCTCACTTGGGAAATAGAGGATGACATGATGAGTTGCTATCCACATCTGTTTGCTGATGCATGATTCCGGGACGGAAGCATCCTAAGGGGGAGAGAATTGTAACGCCCGGGTTTCAGGGCTAAGCATATTTGTCAATGTAATAGTCTAGGTCAACTATTGTAACTCTTTTGAAGTAATAAAGATGAAATATTTGAGTATTATATGAATTATGTGTATTTATGTGCTTATTATTTAATTATAAATGTATAATTAATAAAGAATAAAAATAAGCGTCAAAATTAAAGTGTGAGATAAGCCTAATATCTTTATATAAAGTTATAGTGGTCGAAACAAGGATTTCGGGGATATAAGGAACGCCGAAATCCGAGTTATAACAAAGAAGTTATGACCCGTTGAAATTTCGCGACGGAACCGACACGATACCGGGAAGCGTAAAATAGTGAATTTACGATAGAGCGAGATTAAGCCTTAGAGATCTAAACAAAAGTCATAGAATATGTTAAACTAAGAACATCAATAAAAAGAACGCCCAAATCTGACTTCGTATGAAGAAGTTATGATTTTTCGAAGTTTCGGATTAGCAGTGTATAGCTCGAAATTCGAATATTAGATCGAGCAGTTTTTAGCCGACACGACCTAAACGAGAATCGAAGGTATCGTCAAAAGTAGCGTAACAAGAAAAAGATGGGCAAAAACGGACGTCGGATGAAGAAGTTATGAGGATTTAACGGACCAATCCTGTCCCGGCCCGTTAATAATATAAAATTTAAAATCGAATCAAAATTAGCCGACTGAGTCTAAACAAAAGTTGTAGAGAACGTTCCCAAATTCGCGTGGATATAAAGAACTTCGAAAACGGAGCTTGTATGTGAAAGTTATGATTTTTAGAAGTCGAGAAGGAAAATTGCGAACTGAGATGACGTGGCCAAATCTCAGCCGTTGCTTGCTGACCAAGGCTTCGCTTCGGATCTTGACGCGTCACCCTCGCTATTACGCCCCGCGTAACTTCGGTCTGATCCTTCCGAGATGAGTGCGAGACAACTGGCTTTTGCTGGCATCCATATCCGAGGAGTACGCCCAGCGTACCCTCGCTACGCCCAACGTAAATCCGAGGCTTCGCGCCTATAAATAGTTGCGAGGGTAGCCTTGATTTTCCACACCATTCTCCTTCTCTCTCTAAAATACTTTGTTTCTCTAGCTCCCCAACCACCCCTAAGCCTTAGATAAAACCCCTAGCTCCCGAGGGAAGCCCCGAGGCTCCCGGAGTCCTGAGAAAAAGAGTCTTTTGGTTTCGAAATGCTGCTCCAATTAAGTTTCGGTTTTCGATAAAATTCGCTGTAAGTGTGCTACTCTTACGCAATTTTTAATATAGCTTTCAAATAATTATAAGAATGTTATTAGGTCCTTAAAATAATTATTCGGGCTATTACTATGAGTTATATTGAGTGTTATTAACGCTTATATAATAATAATAATAATAGTTAGACTAATTAATTTGTCGCGGTTATTGTTAGACTAAACCCTAGTGGTATTGGTACTAGGTTTTATCGAAGGAAAATCGTTTTGAGAGTATCGAAGCACTGTCCGAGTGCTGAGTCACCACCTTTCAAGTGAGTGAATAGTTACTTTCAGCTTACACATAGATATTAAGTATTTTATATAAATTACGTGCTATGTGTGCATATTAGCTGAATACTTGCTATCTATACTGGATGAACATTTTTATACATGTTTTCAATGATTTAAACTGTATATGTATTTTATATCTACGAAAATGTTGGGGTAAAACATGGGTAGATGTATTAGTTGCTGTGTGATAAAATGAAATAATGAGAGGCCTCGTTATAGATGTTATTGATGATCTAGTCATCTTGCGGAGTATAGATGACGACCACGGACTATTCTAGACAGTCCAGTGGAACGCTAGCAGGCTCGCAACCTGTAGGTGTTTATTTGAACTGTGTGCTCACCAGGTGTACTTCATCCCCCACATGGTTGCCTTAAGGAAATTTATTGCTGAGGAATCCCCTTAGCAGTAGTGTCCATTCCGATGATAGTATAAACAAAACCGATCTATTTTTGCCGTGATTTTGGGGATGTCACATTTACTCTTTAGGATAAAAACCCTAATTTATAGAGTTTAAAATTTTCTTTTCTGTTAATAAATTCTACTCGTCGAGTTGGGGGTCCCCGAATCATCAAGTAGAGATGTATTTTACGTATTGTCGCGGATTTCCAGACGGACTCGTCGAGTAAAGTCGACTGAACTCGACGAGTTGTTCCTTTTGTTCAAAAAATTTTATTTTTTTTCTTAAAATGAATTTCACAACACTCCACACTCAAACCTTGCTTGTCCTCAATCAATCATTTTAAGTTTAAATAGAGGATAAAGACCAATAATCCTTTAAAACACACAAAATAAAGAAAACTAAAAATCAAAATGAAAAGAAATGGGTAAAAAGAAAGCAAACTCAAACCATGGGTTGCCTCCCGTAAGCGCTTCTTTTTGAGGAGTCTTTAGCTGAACTCATTCCCACTCTACGTTGCAGCAGCTTTCTCAAAATCCATCCCTTTGTCAACTAGTTCTTCATTAAGTATGCCCTCTTCATATTTCTTGACCCGATGCCCATTCACCTTAAAGGTTGACCCATCCTTGCTCCACAGCTCAATTAACCCGTACGAATATACCTGCTTGATTGTGAAAGGCCCGGACCAACGAGTGCGTAATTTTCCCGGAAAAAGCTTTAGTCTTGAATTGTATAAAAACAATTTTTGATTAGCTTCGAATTCCTTGTTACCCTTCAACCTTGCATCATGCCATCTTTTTGTCTTGTCTTTATAGATCAATGAGTTAGTGTAAGACTCCTTCCTCAATTCTTCCACAACATTCATTTGCAAAAGTCGATTGGAACGCAACTCATTAGGCTCAAAATTGCATGTTTTTAAAGCCCAATAGACTTTATGTTCAAGCTCCACGGGTAAATGACAATTTTTACCATAAACCTATTTATAGGGTGTGGTTCCAATGAGTGTTTTGACTGCGGTCCTAAGTGCCCAAAGTGCATCATCCAATTTATCCTCCCAATCTTTTCTATTATTACTCACCGATCTTTCCAATATTCTTTTGAGTCCCCTATTTGTGACATCGGTTTTCCCATTTGTTTGTGGATGGTAAGGTGTTGAAAATCTATGGCGTACACCATATTTTTGCAACACTTTTTCTAGTTTATCATTATCAAAGTGGGTTCCTCTATCACCAATTAACGCCTTGGGTACTCCAAATCTAGAAAATATTTTTTTAAGAATTTTACCACAACCCTTGCATCATTGGTTGGTAATGCTTGCGTTTCTGCCCATTTTGAAACATAATCCACCACCACAAGTATGTACTTATTGCCTTTGGATGAAGGACATGGTCCCACGAAATCCACACCCCACACATCAAAGATTTCACAAACATGAATATTCCTTTGAGGCATTTCATTCGTTGCCGAAATATTTCCTATCCTTTGGCAAGTATCAAATTCCCTCACATAAGTAGCATCATCCTTGAAGATAGTAGGCCAATCGAACCCCGCATCAAATACTTTCTTAGTAGTGAATTGTACCCCATGATGTCCTCCTACCGGTCCATTGTGGCAATGCTCTAGTATGTCTCAGATTTCCTTACCAAAAATGCATCTTCTTATTATACCATCCATACAACTCCTAAAAAGGTATGGCTCATCCCATAAATAATATTTAATTTCTGAAAAGAGCTTCTTTTTTTGCTGGTGAGTGAGCCTTTTTGGAAGAAAATCTCCTGCCAAAAAGTTGGCAATATCGACATACCATGGTTCTTCCCCCATTATAACCATCAAATACTCTTCCAGGAAGCTATCTTCAATGCCCTTGTCATCCATCTCTTCCCTTGTCGGATTTTATAATCTAGAAAGATGGTCAGTAGCCACATTTTCCATCCCTTTCTTGTCCTTGATCTCGATGTCAAATTCTTGAAGCAGCAACACCCATCGGATCAACCTCGACTTTGCATCCAGCTTGGCAAACAAACACTTAATAATAGAGTGGTTAGTAAACACAGTAGTTTTAGACAAAATTAAATAGGGACGACATTTGTCAGAGGCATACACCATAACTAATAACTCTTTTTCGGTTGTGGCGTAGTTTTCTTGGGTAGGATTTAGGGTCTTGCTTGCATAGTAAATGGGTTGAAAGTGCTTGTCAACCCATGGCCAAGTACAACTTCTAACACATAATCACTTGCATCAAACATTATCTCAAATGGTAGGTTCCAATTCGGGGCGATAATGATCGGGGCATTAGTTAATTTTTCTTTCAAAATTTCAAAAGAGGCTAAACATTCTTCAGAAAAATTAAAAGGTGCATCTTTCAAAAGTAGTTGAGTTAAAGGTCTAGTAATTTTGGAAAAATCTTTAATAAAGCGGCGGTAAAAACCCGTGTGATCTAGAAAACTCCTAACACCCTTTACATTAGTTGGTGGAGGTAATTTAGCAATAGTGTCAGTTTTTTCCCGATCCACCTCAATCCCCGCCTTGGGAACTTTATGGCCTAATACAACGCCTTCATTCACCATAAAGTGACATTTTTCCCAATTCAATACTAGATTGGTCTTTTCACACCTAGCAAGCATCAAGTTGAGGTTAGCAAGACAATCATGAAAAGAAGAGCCAAAAATAGAAAAATCATCCATGAATACTTCGATGGATTTTTCCACCATGTCGTGGAATATTGCTATCATGCATCGTTGGAAAGTCATTGATGCATTGCATAACCAGAAAGGCATGCATCGAAAAGCAAATGTTCCACTTGGACAAGTGAAAGTAGTCTTCTCTTGATCAATTGGGTCAATGAGAATTTGGAAATAACCTAAAAACCCATCTAAAATCCAATAATAGCTATGACACAATAATCTCTCAAGCATTTGATAAATAAAAGGGAGAGGAAAGTGGTCTTTGCAAGTGGCATCGTTTAGCTTTCGATAATCGAGGCACACACGCCAACCGGTTACCATTCGTGTAGGTATAAGCTCGTTCTGTTCGTTTGTCACAATCATCATCCCTCCTTTCTTTGGCACTACTTGAATGAGACTAACCCATGGAGTATCGGAAATAGAATATATAATCCCCGCATCTAAGAGCTTGACAACTTCTTTCTTGACTACCTCTTGCATGTTCAGATTTAAACGCCTTTGGTGTTGCACTACTGGCTTCGCACCTTCTTCAACATTTATATTATGCGAGCAATATGAAGGAATTATTCCTCTTATGTCGGTAATTTTCCATGCGATGTCATTCTTCATTTTCTTCAAAAATTGAACTAACTCTTCTTTTTCAGATTTGGTGAGGTCAAAAGCGATAATAACAGGCTTTTGTTCACATTCTTCGAGAAATGCATATTCTAAATGTTCAGGTAGGGTTTTCACCTCTAATTTTGTGTTTTGTACACTGAACACGTCGATTTCAGGGAGGGGACTCGTGGAGTTATGACAAAAATTCCTGTCTGATTGTGAATTTTCACACGGACTCGTCGAGTCAGTGCCTTCGACTCGGCGAGTAGACTTTTCTTCACTTCTGATTAATTCTTCATATTCAGCTTCTTCGAGCAGTTTTTCTATCTTATTTAACTGTTTTTCAACATCAAAATTGTCTTCAAGGGTAATGGCGGGCTCGTTTGAGTTGTCCTCTTTCCATTCTTTAATTAGTTCTTCCAAAGTGTCCACTGAAAAGGTCGTGTCATCACTATATTTCGAATGCTTCATGGCTCGATCAACTCCAAATGTAACTGACTCTTCTCCCACCCGAAGGGTAAGTTTGGAGTCTCTCATGTCTACTATGGCACTTGCGGTGTTGAGGAAAGGTCTTCCAAGAATGATCGGCACTTGGTGGTCCTCTTCCATGTCTAGCACTATGAAATCCGTAGGAAATACAAATTTATCAACTTTTACCAATAAGTCCTCACATATTTCCCTTGGAAATATCACCATCTTGTTTACTAAATGAATTTCCGTACGAATTGGTTTCGGCTATGGAAGGTTCA
Source organism: Lactuca saligna (assembly GCF_052625555.1). NCBI lineage: Eukaryota > Viridiplantae > Streptophyta > Magnoliopsida > Asterales > Asteraceae > Lactuca > Lactuca saligna. The sequence continues at coordinate 206,481,325 of NC_136424.1, read as the reverse complement.
ACTTCTTAAAGAAAGAGTATGGCATAAGATTAACACTCGCCCCCGAATCCGCTAATGCATAACTAGTAGCCAAGTTCCCGAATTGGCATGACAACGTTAAACTACCCAGGTCACCCATCTTCTTTGGAAATTTGTTCAATATTGTGGCTGAACAATTTTCATTAAGCACCGCCTTGGAAACCTCTTCCAACTTCTTTCGATTCGTGGGTAGTTCTTTTAAGAATTTTGCATACTTAGGCATTTGTGCAACTGCTTCTATGAAAGGAATGTTGATTTGGAGGGCTTTGATGTGTTACAGAAACTTTTGATAACCTTCATTTTGGTTTTATTGTCTAGCCCAACTTGGAAATAACAATGGAGGTTGATAAGGTTTCAAAGGGTTCTGTTCAGACTGTGGACTCGTCGAATCCTTCTCTACGACTCGACGAGTCGGGTCGACTGTTTGTGATTTTAGGTATTCATTATGTTCCTCATGCACCTCTTTTGTATCCTCATTCATTATAGGTGTCAAAGGGGTAATTAGCTTCCCACTTCTAGTCGTCATAATGCTGATTTGAGCACCTCTAGGGTTTATTTCGGTATTGCTTGGAAGTTCACCCGGTGCTCTTTGATTGATTTGTAGTGAAAGTTGGCCTAGCTGTTTTTCAATGTTAAGTATAGAGGATTGTTGATTTCTCATCAATGCTTGTTGCTCTTTCATCATGGCTTGTTGTTCTCTTATTGCAACATCGGTTTCGTTGTGTCTTTTCTCGGATGCAGCTACAAATCTTGTGAACATATCTTCAAAGTCCATTTTCTTCTCTTGCACTGTTTCCTCTTTTTGATAAAACCCTATTGTCTTCATCATATATTTCCCCTCATTTTCTTTCTTGTAATCATCATATGGTAGCCACTCTTTTTTTGGTTTTCGCCAATCTTCATCATATTTATCACCACTTGAGTAACATACTTGTACTTTCTGGTTCCCATGCTCATTTAGATCACAATCCTTAGTAAGGCGAGGCCCGCTACAATTTTCACATCCTACTCGAATGACATGGATGGATTGATCCATTTTGTCATTCTTTGGTCCAAACTATCCAATTTCGACATCATTGCCACCATATTATCGGAAACTAAGTTCACCGCCCTTCGAGTCGAGTCGTCCCTTGGGTTATGGTATTCTCTCTTAAATTATCTACTTTATAACATCATAATTTTTCTTCATGAGTAGTCCATGGGAATCAAGGAGTTGCCTAGTCGTCACGTTCACTCCATCATAGAAAATGGAGATTTCTTGTTGAATGTTAAGATCATTGTCGGGTCAATTCCTCAACAAACCCTTGTACCTTTCTCACGCCTTATAAAGAGACTCTCATATTTGTTGTTCAAAGTTTTCAATGGATTTATTCAATTTTGTTGTTTTTGAGGGAGGGAAAAATTGATCAATGAACTCTTCACACAATTGAGCCCATGTGGTGATGGATCCTGGAAGGACTGCTTTTAGCTAATCTTTTGTGGCTCCCTTAAGTGTAACCGGCAGCATACGAAGCAAAATAGTCTCGCGAGGAACATTATGGATGTTGAAGTAGTTGACAGTGTCGTTGACCTCGTCGATGTGCTTGTATGCATCTTCATGATCTTTCCCATAGAATGGGATGTCCTTGAGTTGGGTGAGTATGTGGCCTCTTAGTTCGTAGGTAGAAGTTGTTGGAATCGCGGGTTGCACGAGTCCTAGTCTGGTATCATCACACATTCTTCTTTTGTATTATCCCATGATTATGTCTGCAATGTCAGCCATGGTGTTGTCGGGTTCGCTTTCTTGCTCCCTTTCTTCTCCAGATTTTGTCTCATATTTGGTCTCTTTTGGATTGAGATTTTGTTCAAAACTTTCTATCTTGTTCCCTTCGCTCTTTTGACTTCTAGATTCATCCACGTTCTTTCCTTTCTTCTTCTAAAAGACCGATTTAAGGTCCTTGAAAGGTGATTTCTTTGGCGAGTTAGTTTCTTCAACGATTTTATCTTTGTTCTTCCTAAGAGTGGATTCCGAGTCTTCGAGTGGTTGGACCAAAGGTGTATTTGATCCACGGGTCATATAATACCTGAAAGAAAACAGAAAGACACACGTAAAAAGAACAAAACAAAATAAAAACAAAAATGAAAAATGTGATGGACTCGTCGAGTCGCTTCGACTAGACTCGACAAGTTCACTGCTAAAACTGAAAAAAAGTAAAGATCTAAATCAAAAATAGAAAAACTAGTACTTTAAACTAACTAAATAAATGACAAAAATAGTAACCTTATGTAAGATAAATCTTACACAAAGGATTGATAACACTAGCAATTAAAATAACTATTAGAACTGCTCCTCGACAACGGTGCCAAAAACTTGATGTGTGTGAAATGCAGTAGTTTTAGTCCCACTATATTAACATAAATTTGACACACGAAAGGCAGTGTACCTATCGATTAGTGGTATATTTTAAGCAAACAGGATATCCAACACAGAGAACGATATTAATCAAACTAACTACTAGAATTATCTAACTAAAAACAAATAATAAAAGAAGGGTATTCTCTAGTTTTTCAAGACTAGAGACATTAACAAATAACTAAATTTCAAACAAAAACAACTAACAACTAAAGGAAATAAAAAGTAACTAGATTCAATAATAGTAGAGAATGCTGTTCAGATTCTACTCATTTATTCCTATAGTTGATTTTATGGCAAGTGCAATGGATTAAATTATCGCTGGCTACCGATTCCTAATGTGCCTAGATTCATGTTCACTATTACTAATCCTTAGCAAACTAATTAATTCAAATAGTGGCCAATTGGTTAAACTAACGAGTTTACTAGCATTTAGTTCGGGTTAAGTAAGACTTGTAATATTAGCTAATTAAATTTATCAATTTAATCAACATCTTGTATGGTTGTTCATCACACAAGTTCACACATTAACATACTTATTTTCTAATTAATCATAGGTTCATATTCACTAATACTATGCATATAATAGTGTTTTCACATAAATCATACGAAACAAGCAATTAAGAGGATGTTCATGCAACTTAATAGACTTGATAATTAACATAAAATAGTTATTGTCAACACATAAGGGTCTTTAACAAGGTTAACAAAACAATTCACCAAATCCAATCAATCCAATACCATAAAATCAAACCATACCATAAAATCAAACCATATTACTAAATAACATATGATATTAAGGGTCACACTAACAATAACTCGATACAATTGGTTATTTATTAGAAATTGATTTTAATAAATATTCATAAACTCTTATAATAAATTGGGATTTATTTTATGGAAATAATTATTTTACAATATAAATAACACATTATTTCATAAGGTATGAATTAATAAGGCATGCACAACTTTTTGGACTAGTTGAAACCTTTTGTATTTTAGCAAAAGACAAAGTTTATATTTTATAAACTTAGATTTTATAAAATATAAACTATCCATTCTTTTTTATATATATATGGCCAAAACTCTTTTAGTTAAGAGATTTGGTCTTTTAATTTGTTTATGAAAAAGAAATGGGTAAGGTGCAAGCATGGGGAAACAAGTATCCTTAGGTGCATGGAGTGCTTAATGGGTTAAGGACTTGCGGGTAATATTCTTGCTTTATGAAGGCTTTAGAGGCTTTCATTTTCCATACACTATCTTGCATGATTTTTTTCCGAAAATCCTCTCAACCCTCTCACTCTCTTACCTTCTTGCAAGTATTGAAGAGTTAGAAGTTACTTACATTCTCTCTTTAAGTCATACCTTTGTTTTGATTTAAAGCTTAAGAGTTGTAACTAGCATTACATCATGTTGATCAAATGTTGGTGCCCTATGGTTTATCCATCTTTAAAATTAAAGCCTCCCCTAGAGGACCCAAAGTTCATCAAAGGTTGTTGCTTCTTCTTTCTTCTAAGGTTGTGCTTTAAATCTTTCTACTACTTTCAACATGATCCTTGGTGGGTGATAAAATGTTTATGTTATTTATAAAACTCAATTCTTCCGTTTGCCATTTTTTTTAGTTTTTGAAACTAGTTTTTTTAAATAAAAACCAACACCAAGATGGCCCATTGCTTCCTTGATCTTCTATAGCTCAAATTCTCTTTACATTATCATCATCATTCTTTATCCAAAATTAAGCCCAAGTTTCTCACTCGATCATGTTGACAACAAGCCCAATCGAACCACTTCAAGTCCACAAGCAAATCGCAAGCTTCCAAAGGTCCCACATTCCTCCATGTTGAATAGCCTTCGATATATCTTGCAAGTTCACTAGATTTAATTTTGTACATAAGGAAAAACAGGTGAAGTGTTTGACACTCGAACCCTATCCTTTATCTTTCTATTGACCCTAACTCACTAAGAGTGGGTGTAGGTTGCTTGTTTGACTTCATATTATATGCACTGTCACACCCCAAAACCAAGAACGGCGGAAATGTTCCAGGGTGGAGGACGTCATGTAAAGTATCATAACAGTGTAAAGTAGTAAACAAGAAACAACATCATCCATTGCATTAAATGGTAAAGTTTTAATACATGTGTGTTCTTTCATAATGTACAAAAATAAAAATGAATAATCAAAATATGACGAGTCTTGACTGTGCTCCGTCTTCTCAAGGCCTGGACATCGTACCTGTCTAACTGGTGACATGAGAATACAAGTTATTTTGAAAGAGAGTATCAGCCTAAAGTTGGTGAATTCATAAGTATTTAAGTGTTATTGTCCTGTTTTGGAAATCTGTTAAGAATGTTGTATAAATCTTTAAATAGAACAGTTGATATAAGTAAGAAATGTGGTCTCTTACCAAGACCCGAATGTTTTGTAAGTGAAATGGTAGTTTTTCCTTTCTAATGGCTAGTACTAAAAGTACGTAGTCTAACTGATCATTTATGTGAATATATCACAAAATAAAGTAAAATAGGAAAATAATATGATAGTCTTCTACCAAGACCTAAATGTTCTGTAAGTAAAATGATAGTTTTTCCTTTCTATTGACTAGTACTAAAAGTACGTAGTCTAACTCGTTGTTTAGGTGAATATATCACAAAACAAAGTAAAATAGGAAAATGATATGATAGTCTTCTACCAAGACCCAAATGTTCTGTAAGTAAAATGATAGTTTTTCCTTTCTATTGACTAGTACTAAAAGTACGTAGTTTAACTCATCGTTTATGTGAATATATCACAAAATAAAGTAAATAGGAAAAATATAATCATGTAAGTGTTATGCTGGGTTACCAGGACTAACACACCATCGTAGTAAGCGAAAAGTATAACCTAATGAACATCCGAAGATTGTCCAATTGTCCTCTGTAGCAGCAGCAGGTGGGTGGAAGGGTTAGTCCCCATATCGATCTACCTAAAATAAATAGTAACCATAGACCTCCGTAGATGGTCATCGACCACTGGTGTTAATCAGATGGGATTCGGAATGGTTAGTACCGCCTAGATATCGATCTACCTAATATAAATAGTAACCATAGACCTCCGTAGATGGTCATCAACCACTGGTGTTAATCAGATGGGATTTAGAATGGTTAGTCTCGCCTAGATATCGATCTACCTAATACAAATAGTAACCATAGATCTCCGTAGATGGTTATCGACCACTGCTGCTAATCAGCGGGGTTCGGAATGGTTAGTCCCGCCGAGATATCCCATTGAACCGGGCTAGGAAAGATAATTTTCACAGAAAGTACTAATAAATCATCCTCATAGTTCTAAGTACAAGTATCCAAGTAAGTGAATACAGGATAATGCACCTATGTACCAGTGTTCATGTATGGTATTCATGTAGTGTGTTCATGTATCAGGTAAGTATATGTAAACAGGTTCATGTATCAGGTAAGCATATGTAGATGTACTCATGTATCAGGTAATGTACTGGTATAGACTCATGAATGAACTGACTCTTGTGTGATTCCTTGTAATAGGAAAGATGTTTGATATGTTCAAATTATCCCTATGATAATTTACTGAAAGGTAATTGGTTGTTCAAGTAGGTTTGTACACACTTACTACTCAAGGGTGTGGGAAACTAAATGAAAGATGTAAACTATAACAACAATACATATATAAGATTATAAGTGTATATGTATAGTTTAGTTCAAGAATGTAAAATGGTTTTGCAAGACATCTAATGGTTTTGAACAAATATAAAAGTGACTTGATGTCATTTTGATAACCATTTCAAAAGTAATACATTTGATAACAAAGTATTTTAAAGATAGAAAACCATTTCATGCATCACATTTTGTAGTATGTGAAATCTGTTGAATGAAAGCATAGTTATAAAATACATATAGATGATTTAATAACATATTGTTTTCTACTTGTACTCCCCCCATTAAAGCATTTAAAATCATTTAAAACATTGATTAGGGGTATGAAATCACCTGTAGTAAGTGATTGGAATTGAACGGAAGGTTATCGTAAGGAATGATCGGACAAGTGCTTGGTGTCAAGTGAAGACTTTAGACACACACAATGATCCTAATTACATATGAAGACATATGTATATAAATAATTAGTGATTAAAACACTAATTATACAAGTATAAGCATTTTAATGCGAGGAAAACACTTTTGGTCAAGTGTTAGGAGGCAAATGGGTTGCAACAAAGGAGCACAAGACCTCTGATTAGAGTTTATGGTCAAATGACCATATGTTTTGGAGTTTACGGCCCAGGGGAGTAAACTCCTGGGCGTAAACTCTCAATAAAGTCTCTAAATGAAGCCTAACATTTATACAACTCATGTGGTGAATTGCTTCAAGGATTAAACAAGTGTTTGGGCTTCCTATTAACTCCTTTGAGGAGTTCACGGCCCTAGGACCATATCCGATGGAGATTACAGCCGTAATATCCCTTGGGGAAAGGTTTATGGTGTTTTCAAGTCTCTAATTTAACAAGGAATGAATCAAGGAAATTGTTCTTGTCTTTAGAAGAGTTTATGGCACCATTTGGCACCATTTTATGGAGTTCACGGCCCTAGAACCTTTTGGGCCGTGAACACCTTACTCTTGGTGTTCTAAGTGTTTTAGCTAGCTGTAAACTCTTTTAGGTACATGCCTAAATTAGTCTCTTAGATTAGGGAGGGTTTTTAAGGCATTTTGGCACTTAAACATGGAGTTCACGGCCCAAGAACTTTCTTGGCTGTGAGCTCACTTTCTCCCTTGATTCTTAATTGTTTTGTGGTCTAAAACGTGTAATGTTAGTCCCTATGTTGAGTTCTAAGGCTTTAAGGGACATTGGGACACTTTTGGCCCTTAAAATGGAGTTTACTCTCCGCGTGTTCTTGGGCGGTAAACTCCCAAATCTTGGGGTTTTGGTCCGATTTTGATGTTATAAACTACAATCTAAGCTATATAATATAACTAGATAGAAGTACTCACGATTTGGGATAAAAACCTGATGATCCGTGAGAGAGAATTCGGTTTTTCTCTAGTTGGAAATGCAACTAATGAATGAATACGGTTTAGTTTTCTATTTATAGTCCTGAGATTTTTGGCAGAAAATATTTTATTCCTTGAATTAACTCTAATATCATAGAGTATCGAAATAACAGTGTTGCACAAAACTCTAGTGCATCCAATCTCCTGATATCTCCTTAAGGGTAAATCCTGAAAAACTCAAACTTATACCCAAAGTCTAGAATTTCACTGAAACTGTTCTAGCTTCTATATGTTTGATATCGTTTGTTCAGAAAGGAGATTTCGGGTTGTCACATCATCCCCCTGTTAAAGGGAATTTCATCCCGAAATTAGAATTTAGGCAAGGAAGTAGGTAAACGTGATCGAGTCATTAGGTGAAAACTTCCTAATCGATTTGCTCTCGCGCTCCCAAGTGAAATCGGGTTCTCAGTTGGTATTCCAACGAACTTTCACCATTGGGCGACGGCGTTGCTTCGCCCACTTGACCACTCGGTCGAGGATCACTACGGTTCTAATACGAAGGCAAGGATCTCGTAAATCTCGATCTCGTCGAGAGGGATTACGAAAGTCCCAACAGAAAGATACTGTTTCAAGTTCGAGACGCGAAGGGGAAAATGTACGTTACTGAGTTTGCGGAGTAGGTCTAGTTTGTGGGATGCAGGACCGATTCTGGTAAGAATATCGGAGGTCCCAACTACATTGGATTTAGCTTTCCACGCTTTACGAAGCATATTAAGCCGTTCCCAGAGTGAGGTTTCCTAAAGAATTTGGTCTCTCACTTGGAATTCCAAAGGTTCTTTCTCTCGCTTACTTCCCAGTCAAGGCCATCCCTTGCTGGGTCAAAGTCGAAAGGGTTTTTGAAGTTTGCGGGGAGTTCCGAATGGATTATGATAGTAGGTCTGTAAGACCTAGAATATGGCGATTTTTTCCGTCGGTGACTATGGTGCCGACAAATTCCCAACGGTTTTGGATAATTTGACAGAGTACTCAAGAATTTCCACAACACTAATAGTGTGTCTCAAGAAATTTGTCTCTAAATTCCAAAACTCCTGTTCTGAGAACTTTGCGAAAAGTATCTCCGAGGGTAATGTTTCTATGGGTTCTTTCTCACTACTAGGGTAGATAAATAAGTCATTACATGGAGAAATGACGAACTGATCCAAGTAAGAAGGCGTACTCCACTCATTTAGCTCATGAATGCTATGGGTGTATTGGTCCTATCCGAGGGGTATCACTACGGACTTGAAATGTCCGCTTCGAGTTCGGAGGATAGTCTTCAGGTTATCCTTCCCTATCACTCGAACTGGTGATATTCGAATCTCAGGTTCATTTCTGAAAGTAACTCTTTCCCTGTGTTTGCTCAATCAACTCTTCTAAGCGAGGCAGAGATAACAATTTCTAAAGGAAATCTAAATGAAGTCTCCGGTTGTCGAGGTACATATGATGCACTCCGTCGACTTCTGGTAAGAATAAGACCAGAGTTCTCAAGGGTGAGAAGCCTGGTCTTCTAATTCTATTATTGAGTAGTTCGTTGTGTTGTCCGGACTGTTCTTGTATCTTCCGTAGGTGTTTAGACTGAAGGAGATCTGGTTATAAGATTCATACTGGGTTCTAAGTTTGTTCCTATGCCAATGCAATTACTCGTACTCCTGGATAGTCTCCGTCCTGAAGTTCATATTAGAATTCATACGTGATTCAATGATCACAATTTCGTGTATATGAGTCGTATATAATTAAAACTGAAAAGGTAGTTGAATAACTGATTCTTCCTTAATCTCACATCCCATCGAGGGAAAAGAAGTTAAAGTGGAATCATCAATTCTAAACCTGTAGAACATTGATTATGTATCACTTTCATGTATACATTCTTCTGTGATAGATCAACTGTATGAATCCTGGAATTGAACTTGACGTACTGCACGAGTAATACTGTGGGGATTCCTTCGGAAAGGAAAAGAGCTATAAGGTACTCCTTATATGAGTACTTCGGTGTTCTGATATGATGGCTTTGCTAAAAGACGATTTCTGAGAAAGAGATGTACTTATGAAGCAGGTATTGCGAGGATCGAATTTACTCAAGTCATATGATAAAGTTGGAAACATATGGAAACTAAAGACATTAGATTTGAACAAAAGGCGTTACAGACAAAAACACAATAGTGCAACCATTAACAGAGTTACTGTACTTTTAGATTTACTACAAGACTATTGCTGCGAACAAGGTATACTACAAAAGACAAGTACACACAGCATGAGCATCCCTAAACGGATGGGATCTCACAAAAGATAAGACTCTGGTTGCACTAGTTTTGGGATGGTTCATAAGTCTATTACAACGAAATGCCAAAATTACATTAACATGGGTCTGGAATAGACTCTCCTACGGCGGTGGTCGGTAGCATACTGTCGTGTGTGCCAACATTTGTTGCCTCTGGGCAGTTCCTTTTGTAATGACATACCTTGCCACAACCGTAGCAAGTTTGGTTCACACTGGTGCTAGGCACTTGGTTGTTTAGCCTTGCTAGGCTCTTGCAGTAAGCTTGGTGTGACCCTTTCTGTTGCAGTGTAAGCACTAGATCTCCCTACAAGGTCCATGGTGGTGAAAACTGCATTTAATGCATTTTGGGAGATTTCCAACATAATGCTTGGCTAGTTTAGGGACAATTGGGATGTCCTAAGGGATGGTAGTTGGAGGTGCTGATGTCGTGGCTATGAAGGTTGTAACTGGTGGTTGTTTCCTATTTGCCCTTCGAAGCGAGTTGTCCTTAGGTTTATTCCAAGACTTCTGTTTGTTACTTGGATTGGAATGATTGTTAAAAATCCCACTAACACTTGCATTGTTAGCGTTCAGATGGTTCATAATAGCTGACACGGCAGCCGAGACTGCAGCTTGAAAGGTAGCTGCATCAATCTGAAGAGTTGGTGGTTGGTTGATGGGCTGATCGTTTTTCTTCGGCGACATGATTCTATTACACCGAAAGAAAATGAATCTTGTGAGCGAAAATGGTTGAACCTAGACGTAGTTCGATCGCTCATGAAAAGAATAGAAGTATGTTTTCTAAGGTTCGACCTACATCCCTATGATGCAGTCCTAGCACGGAATGGAAGTATGTTCACGAAGGTTTGACCTACATCCCTATGATGCAGTCTTAGCAAAGATCGGTAGTAAGTTCATACAATGGTCTCAAGATGTTTGTCGTTCTAGCCGAGGTATCGTTGGTTGGCGAATAAAGTGATCCAACCATCTAAAAGAGACTCGGAGATGTCTCCGGAGTTAAATTGCTATAGTCCAATGACTTGACTAGAGCACGCTTCAAATGGACTCAAATAAATGTATTGTAGCACCTGGTTTCCGGTATGTGAATTTTATTTGAGCATTGCCCTATTTTAGCCTTGGACTCGGCGAGTCATAAGGTCCGACTCGCCGAGTAGGGACGAGACTCAGGACACGTTTAAGTGGGCGACTCGGCGAGTCCATATCCTGGACTCGGCGAGTCACCGCTGCTGGATGAAACCCTAAGTTTCAAGGGTTTGCACCTTATTTAAACCCTCATTCCGCCCCAACTCGTCCCCATTCACCCCCAGAACTCCCCCAACATCATTTTCCCTTATTTCCTTGAGAGATTGAAGTGTTCTTGGTGTGTTCTTGAAGGTTTTGAGGAGAAAGAGGAGTAGATCAAGAAGAGGAAAAGGAGATCAGCCATCTTTGTGTCATTTCAACATTTTCCTTGAGGTATATCTCGTTTTTCCCCTGTTTCTATGCTTAGGATTTCATTTGAGACACTCTTGAGAAATTCTTCAAGCTTGTTTGTGCTTAATGTTTCGTAATAAGTGGATTAACCTTTAGATCTAGGCAAGATTGAGCTCCAGGTGCTCAGATCTGTTAGCTTTATGGCCCCATGTGGCTTGTTCATCCTAGATCTACCCTTTTGAGGCATTTTGCACCCTAAAATCCACATTAGTGAATATCCACACGTAAAGTTGGAAACTTTACGTGTGATTTGTGTCCTAGAAGTCCAGATCTATGAATGGCATGGACTGAAATCGAGTAAATCGGTGTATTTGGTGGATGCATGGCGGCGACTCGGCGAGTCTGGTCGCGAGTCACCGATTTGGTCCCTTCATGATGTATCGAGTTGAACCGTGAGTCACAGGGGGTGACTCGGTGAGTTGGGAGTTGAACTCACCCATGTTAGGACTCGGCGAGTCAATGCCCTGACTCGGCGAGTCCAAGGCAATCTTCATAGATCAAGAACAGACTCAGCGAGTTGTTCATACAACTCAGCGAGTCTTAGCATAAAGTGTTCTTCGGATGAAAATGAACTCGACGAGTTGTTCATACAACTCGGCGAGTAGGATGAAGGAGTTGAATGACAGTTAGAAGATGAACTCGTCGAGTCATAGCCCAACTCGACGAGTAGAACCAGGGACCCAGGACAATAGTTTGCTAGGGACTCGACGAGTGGAGATCCACTCGGCGAGTCGGGTCAACTGAAAGTTGACTCTAGCATTGGCTTAGAGCTAGACCGGGGGTAAAATGGTCATTTTACCTAAAGGACAGTTAGCAGTGTTTGATTGAGTATGTTGTGGGAATTGCAGCCGCAGGACTCCCGGAGCAGCAGCAGTCAGTTAGTTCCCGATCAGTTCAGCAGCTACTTTGAGGTGAGTTACCTTCCAGTAGCGGTGGGTCTAAGGCCACAATGCCGGCCCACCAGTAGGAGACGTATGATAGATGATTGTCTTTGTGAAATCATCTAGGTTTGCTATTACCTGTTATGTTATATGCTATCATGATACGTTATATGCAATAGTAGTAGAGTTCGGTTGTTAGGACCGCTGGGTAGTCAGACACCCCAGAATTATCTAACCGTATGTGATGGTATGCTTGTATGTTGGTCTGTTATGTTATGCGATAGAGGTAGCGGGAGGGGACCAGTCCCCGAGGATCGGTTGTTAGGACCGATGGGTAGTTAGCACCCCAGAATGGCTTGACACGGGTAAGACGGCACCCCAGAATGGCCGTATGGGTAGGTCGGCACCCCAGAATGGCCGTTCCGGGTAGTCAGGCACCCCAGAATAGCCTGGCAGTACGTATGTTATGTGTTTGTATGGTATGTGGTACGTTGGGGGAACTCACTAAGCTTTGTGCTTACGTTTACAGTTTTGTTTTCAGGTACCTCTGCACCGAAGGGGAAGGAGCCGGCGCGGTAGCGGCACGTCATACACACACTCTTCGGTTTCCGCAATTACGAGATTTACTGGGATTGTACTCTGATATTTTGATGGGATGTATGGTTTGACCTTTTAGAACATGGTTGCGATGTGTTATGGTGTGATCAAACAATGTTTTTATTTATTAATGTTTTCTAAAGTAATATTTTAAAATGAAATTTTCGGACGTAAAAATTGGGTCGTTACAAGTTGGTATCAGAGCCCTGGTTTGAGGGATTCGGACACGCCTTCGGGAGTGTTTGGACTCAAATCGAGGGATTGAAAGATTTTCGAAAGAAATTGTTCTTTAAAACCCGGAAAAGAGTCATAAGAAAGAGCAAAGTGTGTGACGTGCGCGACCGGCCGAGCTCAAGTAAGCATTCCCCATAGTACCCATACAAGTTTATGTTATGTTTATCAGCTTACGTAGAACTGCATGCTAGAATAGGCTAAGGATCTAGGAGTGATGCCTTATGTGCCTGCTTATGTGTTACAGCTTTATGAATATTGCATGCTAGAATTGAGTAGACAGCAGTAGGATAGCCTGTTTAGGTTATGCCTGATAGTATGAGCTTAGCATCCTATGTTAAGTGTCGTTTCTTGTTATAAGAATAGTTTTGGCTTGAGTCTGTTTTTCCCTTATCCGAATGCTGCTTGCTTCGTGCTTGGTGGATTCTGAGTAATGGGAGTTAGCCAGTAGGTAAACACATCACACCACATGTAATCAGGGTTGAATAATCCCAAAGTATTGGAACTGGCCCTATTGCGCAACTCTTGTTTGAGTCCAACCGTTGTAGGGACGGATCTTTTACTTGAAGGATTATCTAATCCTCATCATATGTGATGGTGTTTAGGTGGTGGCTAACTGGCATTATGAGGAGACCTACAGCAGCTGAGGACCAGTCGTGTTGAACTTGAGTTTTCCCTAGGGCAAGCCTAGGATGAGAATACCAGAGAGTAGCAGTAGTAAAGGGGAGCTGGTGGAGTCGAGGAATTCCTCGGAGAAGGTACGGATAGATGTGGAAGGTAGTATGGGCCCGTACTACTGAAAGCAGAGGATCCGTACCCAAGCCGAGGAAGGCCAAGACGAGACCAAGGAACCTGTAAGTAGTTGAGATCCCTCAGAAAGTAGCAGTACCACTAATGATTATTATGATGTTTTGCAGAATGGTGGTACTTCGACCGAGACCGACAGATGGCGGGTCAGGAGAGGGGTCAGGTTCGGGATCAGGCACCGAGCCGATTGATGAGAGGCTACGTGAGTTCATCACGTCGGAGATCACTGGGGGCATCCTTGAGTCGACCCCCATCATCTTTGGGTCGATCAAGGAAGGGATCGTGGAGTTGATGGAGGATCGCCTACGGGCATTCAGGAGCGACTTGGCCTCTAGCCAGTCGGGATCTCGCACACTGTCCTTCAAGGACTTCAGGGGCAGTGGTGCGCCGGATTTCCATGGGGTGAAGGACCCCATTGTGGCCAGGCGGTGGATTGCGGATATTGAGTCCGCCCAGTTGACCAGCTTCTGCCCCAAGGGGTCGAAGGTGAGGTACGCAGCAGGGTGTTTACGGGACCGAGCCCGGGATTGGTGGGAGTCAGTGGGTGACTCGTTGGGAGCCTCGGCTATCGAGGCAATGACCTGGTCGGACTTTGTGGCTAGGTTCAGGGCAGAGTTTGCGCCAGCGGTCGAGCTTCAGCAGCTGGCCAGGGAGTTTCTAGACATGAGGCAGACGACAGAGACCGTGGCGGAGATCACCGCCAAGTTTCGGGAGAGGGCTTTATTGGTGCCCCAGTATGCAGGTGACGAGGATATGAGGAGGACTCGTTACCATGATATGCTACGAGCTGACATTCGGGAGCATGTTAGCTTTTCGGCTTGCCCTACCCTGGACTCCATGATTGCCAGGGCTAGGGAGAGAGAGATAGATTTGGAGCACATCCGGAAACGGAAACTTGAGGACGGTCAGGCAGCAGGGGCTTCGGGGAAGAAGCCCAAGGGATCAGATGGGAGGCCGAAAGGCCAGTCGAGACTGAGCCGCTGCAGGAGGTGCGACAGGCCGCACGAGGGGGCGTGCTGGATGGGATCGTCAGGCTGCTACAAGTGTGGCAAGTTTGGGTATATCAGCAGGGATTGCACTGCTCCTGCGACAGTTATTCAGACATCGGAGTTGCTGTGTTTCCACTGCAACCAGAGGGGCCACAAGAAGGCCAATTGCCCCATGTTGACAGTTTCAGCGCCAGTGAAGGCGCCAGCTCCAGCGACCCTGCGGATCACGGATGGCCGTCAAGCCAAGGCAGAGGCTCCAGTGGTGAGGAGTCGGGCATTTCAGTTGACTGCCGAGGAGGCACGCGCCGCGCCCGATGTGGTGACGGGTATGATTCCTTCTATCTATCTTTTATTTTACGTTGTTATGATATTGATATGTGCTCCGTGTGTATGCATGTGTATTAGGATCGTTCCATGTGAACGGCATCCCGGTTCAGGTATTGTTCGACTCGGGTGCATCCCGATCGTTCGTTTCTCTTGCTCTTAGCAAGAGATTTCATGAGACTTCAGGCGAGTTAGAATGCCCGTTAGAGGTAGAGATTGTTGACGATCGATCGGTGCGAGCATCGATGGTGTTTCGAGATTGTGTTCTGCGACTGTTTGAGGAGCGTTACCTGGTAGACTTGGTTCCCATTCCATTGCGTGGGAACAAGGTGATTATTGGTATGGATTGGTTGAGCCCTAATGGGGCAGTGATAGATTGCGCGCAGCAGCTAGTGCGAGTCAGGACCCCAAGCGGGGGAGAGTTAGTGATTCATGGAGAGCGGCCGCAGTGTGGACCCACTGTATGTTCAGCAGCGAGGGCTAGGCGCTACCTTCAGCAGGGATGCGCGGGTTATGTCGCGTATGTGATGGATACCCGGGAGGCGGGTAAGGCGACCGTGAGTGAGGTCCCGGTGGTTCGAGATTTTGCTGATGTTTTCCCGGAGGAACTACCTGGGATACCTCCGGAGCGACAGGTGGAGTTCAGGATTGACCTCATTCCCGGTGCGGCTCCGATAGCCAAAGCACCATATCGGTTGGCTCCTCCCGAGATGCAGGAGTTGTCTATGCAGCTGCAGGAGCTGCTGGACAAGGGATTTATTCGGCCGAGCAGTTCGCCCTGGGGAGCCCCGATTCTGTTTGTAAGAAAGAAGGATGGGTCGCATCGGATGTGTATAGATTATCGGGAGCTGAACAAGGTAACGGTGAAGAACCGATACCCGCTTCCGAGGATTGACGACCTATTTGACCAGCTTCAGGGAGCATCTTGGTTCTCCAAGATTGACTTGCGTTCGGGGTATCATCAGATGAGGGTCAGGGAGGAGGATATGCAGAAGACTGCGTTTCGGACGCGCTATGGTCATTACGAGTTCGTGGTGATGCCGTTTGGGCTCACCAATGCTCCTGCCGCGTTCATGGACCTCATGAACCGCGTGTGTAGACCGATGCTGGATCGGTCTGTGATAGTCTTTATCGATGATATCTTGGTCTATTCCAAGACTCGGGAGGAACACGAGGAGCATCTGAGGGAGGTATTGGAGACCCTGAGGAGGGAGAGCTTGTATGCCAAGTTCTCCAAGTGTGAGTTTTGGTTGCGCGAGGTGCAATTTCTTGGACACCTCGTCAACCAGAACGGGATTCTGGTTGATCCGGCCAAGGTCGAGGCCGTGATGAGATGGGAGGTCCCAAAGTCTCCATCCAAGATTCGGAGCTTCCTGGGATTGGCGGGCTACTATCGGAGATTTATCCAAGATTTCTCCAAGATAGCCGTACCCCTGACACGACTGACGAAGAAAGCCGTGGTCTTTCGGTGGGGACCCGAGCAGTAGGCTGCGTTTGAGATGCTGAGACAGAAATTGTGTGAGGCACCGATCCTAGCCCTGCCTGAGGGCGTAGAGGATTTTGTGGTTTACGGCGATGCGTCCATTTCAGGGTTGGGCGCAGTTCTAATGCAGAGGGGGCATGTCATTGCCTACGCTTCGCGGCAGCTCAAGCCTCACGAGGCAAATTACCCGACGCATGATTTGGAGTTGGGGGCAGTGGTCTTTGCCCTCAAGATTTGGTGGCATTACCTCTACGGGGTTTGGTGTACCATCTACACGGACCACAAGAGTTTGAGGTACCTCATGGACCAGCCGAATCTGAATATGAGGCAGCGGCGGTGGTTAGACGTGGTGAAGGATTATGATTGCGAGATCCTTTATCACCCGGGGAAGGCCAATGTGGTGGCCGATGCGCTTAGCCGCAAGACGGTGCCGATCAGGGACGTCTGTTTGAGGATGACTGTGGTGACTCCCCTGTTGGAGTAGATTCGGGAGGCTCAACAGGAGGCTATCAAGGAGGAGCATCAGAAGAGCGAGCGTGTGGTGGGTCAGGTTTCCTCCTTCGATTATGATGGCAGAGGACTTTTGACATTACACCGTAGGGTGTGGGTGCCATATAACGGTGGCGTGCGTCAGATTTTGATGGAGGAGGCGCACAAGTCCCGATTTTCTATTCATCCCGGGGCGACGAAGATGTATAGGGATCTTCGTCCGGATTATTGGTGGCCTTGCATGAAGCGGGATGTGGCATGGTACGTCGAGCGGTTTTTGACCTGCAGGAAGGTCAAGGCCGAACATCAGAGGCCGCATGGCAAGATGCAGCCGTTGGACATTCCACTGTGGAAATGGGAAGATGTCACGATGGATTTTATTACAAAGCTTCCCAGGACCGCGCGGGGAGTGGATTCGATTTGGGTCATCGTGGATAGA
Source organism: Lactuca saligna (assembly GCF_052625555.1). Lineage (NCBI taxonomy): Eukaryota > Viridiplantae > Streptophyta > Magnoliopsida > Asterales > Asteraceae > Lactuca > Lactuca saligna. Next base: position 206,463,892 of record NC_136424.1, on the reverse strand, counting down.
TTGACCAAGAGTGCTCACTTTATTCCAATTTAGGAGAGCATATCGGCCGAAAAATTGGCCGACATCTATATCAGGGAGATTGTGGCACGACATGGGGTGCCAGTATCGGTGATCTCGGACAGAGATGTGCGTTTTACTTCCAGATTTTGGAAGAAATTCCATGACGAGTTGGGCACTCGTCTGCATTTTAGCACCGCCTTTCACCCGCAGACAGATGGTCAGAGTGAGCGGACCATCCAGACTTTGGAGGACATGTTGCGGGCGTGTGTGTTGGATTTCGGTGGTAGCTGGGATACCTATCTTCCCTTGGCTGAGTTCTCCTACAACAACAGCTATCACGCGAGCATTGACCGACCACCGTTCGAGATGTTGTATGGGCGGAAGTGCAGAACCCCGATATGTTGGGGGGAGGTTGGCCAGAGAGTCATGGGAAGCACCGAGGTGGTGCTAGAGACGACCGAGAGGATCCAGCAGGTTCGGAGCAGACTTCAGACTACACAGAGTCGGCAGAAAAGCTACGCCGATAGACGTCGATCCGACTTGGAGTTCCAAGTCGGGGATATGGTCCTCCTGAAAGTGTCGCCTTGGAAAGGTGTCATTCGATTCAGGAAGCGGGGCAAGTTGGGCCCAAGGTTCATCGGGCCATTCAGGGTTGCAGCCCGGGTGGGCAAGGTGGCGTATAGGTTGGATCTGCCAGCCGAGCTCAGTCAGATCCACAGCACCTTCCATGTTTCGCAACTGCGGAAGTGCCTGGTGGACGATTCAGCAGTAGTACCGTTGGAGGATATTCAGGTTGATGACAGCTTGAATTACATTGAGCGCCCAGTCGCAATACTTGACGGAAAGACCAAGACGTTGAGAAACAAGAGGGTAGAACTAGTAAAGGTGCAATGGCAGCACCGCAAGGGTTCAGAATGGACTTGGGAACCGATGGACGAGATGATGGAGCATTACCCCGAGCTGTTTCAGGACCGGGCAGCAGACTTCGAGCACGAAGTCTAAAATAAGTGGGGGAGATTTGTAGCACCTGGTTTCCGGTATGTGAATTTTATTTGAGCATTGCCCTATTTTAGCCTTGGACTCGGCGAGTCATAAGGTCCGACTCGCCGAGTAGGGACGAGACTCAGGACACGTTTAAGTGGGCGACTCGCCGAGTCCATATCCTGGACTCGGCGAGTCACCGCTGCTGGATGAAACCCTAAGTTTCAAGGGTTTGCACCCTATTTAAACCCTCATTCCGCCCCAACTCATCCCCATTCACCCCCAGAACTCCCCCAACATCGTTTTCCCTTATTTCCTTGAGAGATTGAAGTGTTCTTGGTGTGTTCTTGAAGGTTTTGAGGAGAAAGAGGAGTAGATCAAGAAGAGGAAAAGGAGATCAGCCATCTTTGTGTCATTTCAACATTTTCCTTGAGGTATATCTCGTTTTTCCCCTGTTTCTATGCTTAGGATTTCATTTGAGACACTCTTGAGCAATTCTTCAAGCTTGTTTGTGCTTAATGTTTCGTAATAAGTGGATTAACCTTTAGATCTAGGCAAGATTGAGCTCCAGGAGCTCAGATCTGTTAGCTTTATGGCCCCATGTGGCTTGTTCATCCTAGATCTACCCTTTTGAGGCATTTTGCACCCTAAAATCCACATTAGTGAATATCCACACGTAAAGTTGGAAACTTTACGTGTGATTTGTGTCTTAGAAGTCCAGATCTATGAATGGCATGGACTGAAATCGAGTAAATCGGTGTATTTGGTGGATGCATGGCGGCAACTCGGCAAGTCTGGTCGCGAGTCACCGATTTGGTCCCTTCATGATGTATCGAGTTGAACTGTGAGTCACAGGGGGTGACTCGGTGAGTTGGGAGCTGAACTCACCCATGTTAGGACTCGGCAAGTCAATGCCCTGACTCGGCGAGTCCAAGGCAATCTTCATAGATCAAGAACAGACTCGGCGAGTTGTTCATACAACTCGGCGAGTCTTAGCATAAAGTGTTCTTCGGATGAAAATGAACTCGACGAGTTGTTCATACAACTCGGCGAGTAGGATGAAGGAGTTGAATGACAGTTAGAAGATGAACTCGTCGAGTCATAGCCCAACTCGACGAGTAGAACCAGGGACCCAGGACAATAGTTTGCTAGGGACTCGGCGAGTGGAGATCCACTCGGCGAGTCGGGTCAACTGAAAGTTGACTCTAGCATTGGCTTAGAGCTAGACCGGGGGTAAAATGGTCATTTTACCTAAAGGACAGTTAGCAGTGTTTGATTGAGTATGTTGTGGGAATTGCAGCCAAAGGACTCCCGGAGCAGCAGCAGTCAGTTAGTTCTCGATCAGTTCAGCAGCTACTTTGAGGTGAGTTACCTTCCAGTAGCGGTGGGTCTAAGGCCACAATGCCGGCCCACCAGTAGGAGACGTATGATAGATGATTGTCTTTGTGAAATCATCTAGGTTTGCTATTACCTGTTATGTTATATGCTATCATGATACGTTATATGCAATAGTAGTAGAGTTCGGTTGTTAGGACCGCTGGGTAGTCAGACACCCCAGAATTATCTGACCGTATGTGATGGTATGCTTGTATGTTGGTCTGTTATGTTATGCGATAGAGGTAGCGGGAGGGGACCAGTCCCCGAGGATCGGTTGTTAGGACCGATGGGTACTCAGCACCCCAGAATGGCTTGACATGGGTAGTCAGCACCCCAGAATGGCTTGACACGGGTAAGATGGCACCCCAGAATGGCCGTATGGGTAGGTCGGCACCCCAGAATGGCCGTACCGGGTAGTCAGGCACCCCAGAATAGCCTGGCAGTACGTATGTTATGTGTTTGTATGGTATGTGGTACGTTGGGGGAACTCACTAAGCTTTGTGCTTACGTTTACAGTTTTGTTTTCAGGTACCTCTGCACCGAAGGGGAAGGAGCCGGGGCGGTAGCGGCACGTCATACACACACTCTTCGGTTTCCGCAATTACGAGATTTACTGGGATTGTACTCTGATATTTTGATGGGATGTATGGTTTGACCTTTTAGAACATGGTTGCGATGTGTTATGGTGTGATCAAACAATGTTTTTATTTATTAATGTTTTCTAAAGTAATATTTTAAAATGAAATTTTCGGACGTAAAAATTGGGTCGTTACATGTATGATAAGAGTATTTGAATAAAGAATGACTCAGGAGTTAGCCGACTATCAATATCTTTGATATTCATGACGTACAGGTTCGGGAAAATGACCTTGTAAAAGGTCTTACATCATATCCAGAGAAGATAGTTCTTGACAGCATAAAGACCTAATGAAAGTACCTACAGTACAAGATAGTTTCATAGAGAATGCCACATCAGGCATAGACAAGAACACGATTCCTTTCTAACAAGGAATATAAAGTAAAGTATCTACTACTAGCGATGGTCATCCCTCTGGTGAACTCTCAGTTCAGCCAGTTGGCGTTCCACATCAAGTAGGTGTCTTTCGTACACTCTCTGGCATACTCGAAGTTCTTTGACTTCGGCTCATGATTCAGCCAGTGCTTGCAGTAGGGTTTCATGGTCTCTCTCAGACCTCTCACGAGCATGTTCAAGGCGACTGGTGCGAAGCATATGCATTCCTCCATTTGTATCAACTTCTACGATACGTTGTAGAGCTGTCCTGCCCTGAATTTCATTTCGGGAAACTCTTCGGATCATAATTGGCATGATTCTATCTGCTGAGCCCCCATTGCTCAGGTCATAGAAGCTTCGGTCACCATTAAATGGCATGGGCTGATCTTGTCCTTGGCTCCATGTTTCCAAACATTCCACCCACTTAGGCTTCGGGCCATGAAAAGCCGGATGAGGGTTAGGAATCGGAAAGGGAGCTGCCTGGGGTAGGTTCTCAACCTTGAGTTCGGAGATGGCATCGTCTGAAAGGTCGTCAGCATGGTGATCATTTAGAGGGATTAGATGATCATCATCTGGTTCTTCTCCAAACCATACAGCAATCACTTCGTTCAGAAGGAACAGGTTGCCGTGGAGATGGAATCCAGCCATGTTATCTACGCGAGAGTTGGGGTAAGAAAATAATTATTAGACGAACTATCTATATAGTTATTTAGGAAATCTTCATGAGTTCCATCGCTATTTGTAAAGTGCATACTAGTTATATGTAATCAACACAGGATAGGCCTTCGAGTAAGTGATCTCAACTCCAAATTCACCAGGAATAGGGGTAAAGCAAAAATTTCACCGATTCTAAGTCTATAAGTTACATATAACTTTAGCGTATCCACTTAGTAATTATCAACTTAGGAATGAAGATTCCATTTTAGTTCTCAAGTATAAAGTACTTATAGTAACACAAAACACCCCTATGGTATTTTAGACTTAGGTTCTGTTATAATGTTCGCATTGTGGAAATGTTGGTAAGCTTTTAGACTTGTTGCCATATCACAACCATTCTTGGGCATGTGCTAATCACTCCTCGGAATAGCATAGTTGATCAGGCTATGCTACTCCCAAGACTGACCATACATCCCCGAGCTTACCTGTGATATCCAACAATCGCAATACTTTTGTTCTTGTCATTGTCACGCATATTTTAGTATGAATGCAGGCATGTATACTTTGTTAAATGTTTTATTATTTAAAAGTATAAACTCTTAGATAGACTGTTTTAATCCCAATGTGTTTATAGTTAGTATATCTTTTATGGGTTGATATACTTAATTCACTATAAACAATGCTCTGATACCAATCTGTCACACCCCAAAACCAAGAACGGCGGAAACGTTCCGGGGTGGAGCACGTCATGTGAAGTATCATAACAGTGTAAAGTAGTAAACAAGCAACAACATCATCCATTGCATTAAATGGTAAAGTTTTAATACATGTGTGTTCTTTCATAATGTACAACAATGAAAATGAATAATCAAAATATGACGAGTCTTGACTGTGCTCCGTCTTCTCAAGGCCTGGACATCGTACCTGTCTAATTGGTGACATGAGAATACAAGTTATTTTGAAAGAGAGTATCAGCCTAAAGCTGGTGAATTCATAAGTATTTAAGTGTTATTGTCCTGTGTTGGAAACCTGGGAGCCGGAGGGTATGATGCGGGAGCAGCATCCGGAGCTATTTTAGAGCGAGACTTCGAGGGCGAAGTCTAGTTCTAGTGGGGGAGAGTTGTAACATCCGGATTTTTACCAGGTATTTTGTAAATCTAATTCTGTCATATTGTGAGAGGGACTCGGCGAGTTGGAGCTCAGACTCGCCGAGTAGAGACGCGGAATGGAACGTTGGTGCGCGCCTGGACTCGGCGAGTCCAGGATATGGACTCGGCGAGTCTGCGCTGTGTAATGAAACCCTAAATCTCCAGGTTTGAGGCCTATTTAAAGGGCCTTATGGCCGTCATTTGTGCTCACCCAACCCTCAGTGAGTAACCCCTGTGTTCTTGAGCTATTTGTGAAGAGAAAGGAGCCATTCTTGATCTTGTGTGTGTTATCTAGCAAGAAGAAGGAGACCCTAGGCAAGAGGAAGCAAAGGAGGTTGCTATTTCGTGGATTTGGAGCTTAGATCATCACTCTAGAGTTATTATCTCGGACCATTTTCTGTTTAGTGAAGCATGATGCAATTTACGGCTTGTGGTGGTCATTTATGGGATGATTTGATGCCCATTGGTTCCCTCTTTGAGTTGAGGCCATGGATCTGGATCCATAGAGGTCCAGAGAGCCTCACTCATCAAGCTTTATGAGTGACAATAGAGTCTTTGGCCTTGTGTTGTAGTATTTGAGTCATAAACATCATATATGGTCATATAAAGGTTGTATGTGCATCAAGATTGTAACTTTACGTGCTAAATGAGCTTGGAGGGACTGGATCTATGGATTAATGAACTGGATCTGACCTTTAGAGCAAGATTGAGTCAGTGCATGGCATGGACTCGTCGAGTCCGAAGAACAGACTCGGCGAGTAGCATGAATGTTGCCCGACCACTCTGTGAGTGGCCTCGCCGAGTTGGGAAAGGTGGACTCAGTGAGTCAAGGGGGAGTCAGAATGGACAGGTGGACTGAGTCTAGCTGGACTCGCCGAGTTGTTCTTGGGACTCGGCGAGTTGAGTTGTGGTGGCCCCACAACTCGTGCCAGGTGGAACTCGTCGAGTTGAGGGAATGCTCGACGTGTCAAGGGAGGATTCCAGGGAAATTGGTGTACATGCCCAGACTCGCCGAGTCGCCTGGGTACTCGCCGAGTCCGTTCAAAGTTGACCGTTGACCGTTGACCAGCGCTGACCTAGATTGACTTGTTATAGTGTGGTCAACCCCAGAAGGGAAAGTGTTAATTAAAGGTGTATTGTGCTATAGGGGGACGACAGCTCGACAGGTCGAGTGATTAGCGATTTCAGGTTTACGATTTACCGAGACACGCGAGGTGAGTCTTCTCACTATACTTTACCTTGAGTAGGTAACCAGAGTTATGTGATAGAGTATTTGTATGCTATGTATGTTATGTGTTGTACTGCATTACTTCTATGTGTTTGATGCCATGCATGTTTACAGAGTTAGAACCGGAAGGTTCACAGAGTTAGAACCCGAGGGTTCATAGAGTTTGGGTGCACGGACCCACAGAGTTATAGCCTCGAGTGGCTAATATGTGTTATATGTAGTATTTTGGGGAACTCACTAAGCCTTGTGCTTACAGTGTTGATGTTATTGTTTCAGGTACTAGTGACGACCGCGGGAAGGCGCCGGCTTGATCCGTACACACACACATTCGGAGCTTGATATCATGATCTTAGGATTTTGTATTGTCTTGTTTGGATAATTAAAATGGTTGTTTAATGAATATCAATGGAATTATGTTTTATAAAAATTGAAAAATTTGTTTTGAAAATTTTCGGTGTTACAAATTGGTATCAGAGCCTTGGTTTGAGAGATTCGGGTACACCTTCGGGGGTATTTGAACTCAAACTCAGGAATTGAAGAGATATTTCAAAATAAAACCAAAGTTTTCTAAGAGTAAAAGATTTTCCAGGAAGGAACGTGTGTACGATCAGCCAGCGCCCGAACAGTGAATTCCCAAAATACCTTTCTATTATGTGATAATTATTATTAATCTGATGTATTTGCATGCTAGAGTAGGCTAGGTGTAACGTCATAAAATTTCCAACCAAAAATTTTCATTTTTACAACCATTAAGACATGAGTAATTAATTGAGATTTCCAAAATAACGTCGTAGTCTCCAACGATTACATAACAAAAGATAAAATAGTTTTCCCCGAGTGTGTGTACGATCACGCTGGCGCCTTCCCACGGTCCTCACTCGCACCTGAAACACATAAACAACAACTGTAAGCATAAAGCTTAGTGAGTTCCCAAAATACAACATACGCACATACGCCTTTCCAGGCCTTGACCTTCCGGTCCATGTATTTCAGGGGACTTCCGTCCCGACTGGGTAAACCTTCCGGTCCTACCCACATCAACCTTCACAGTCCATATGACCACGCCTTCCGGCCCATATCAAACATATCATACATGTCACATATAGCAAATAACTTAACACACATAAAGCATATATTCCATATCATAATCGACCTTCCGGTCACATAGTCAAAACCCTTCCGGGTACAGTATAGTGAGAAGACTCACCTCGTATGCCTTGCTAAGCTGCTACCCGAAAATCCTGGAATCACTCGGGCTCGAACCCTCGAGCTGAAATCTTCCTACGATATATATATAAATCTATAAATATTACTTGTACCACTAAGGTGGACCATTCAACTCAAGTCAACATCGGTTGACCTGGTCAGCAGTCTTTAGTTAATCTAGACTCGGCGAGTGCACAATAGTGACTCAGCGAGTCTACGCGTTTTTACCAACTCTCAAGAATTTTCCCTTTGACTCGTCGAGTACTCCCCTGACTCGACGAGTTCCACCTGGGCCTGAATCACAGGGTCACCGCGACTCAACTCGCCGAGTCTAAGGCCAACTCGGCGAGTCCCATTCTGACTCGGTCCACCTATCAAAACCTTTCCAACTCTCTGCGACTCACTGAGTCGCCCACAACTCGGTCCAGTCTACACACAAGATGGTCTCAAGGACAATCTTCAAGTGACTCATCGAGTCTGTTCTTCAGACTCGGCGAGTCCATGCCATGCACCAGCTAAAACTGGCTCTTGCGGTCAGATCCGTTCCATAAATACATAGATCTGGCCTTCCCAAGCTTATTTGTCACGTAAAGTCTCAGTCTTGGTTGCCATGCAATGCATACAAGGCTTATTTTGAAGAAACAACCTTCAATATGGCAAGTATAGCTTCTAACTCAAATGGATGGGCATAAAGCTTGTCATAATGGGTCTCCTGGACCTGCTAAAGTCCAGATCTAGGTTCCATGTCTCCATGGGACCTCTCATACTTCTTATTCAAGCCAAGAAAGGCAAGAAGAAACCCTAGATTTGGCCCATCAACACAAAACACGAGGATTGGCTCAGAAAGTTACCTCAAGAAGACCCCCTTGATGAAATGGCAACAGATCTAAGCTCCCCAACACTTCAAGCTTGCTCCTCTCCCTCCTTTCCTTGCACTAACACACAAAATGAAGAACAAGAGGCCTTCAAACACACACACAAGGGCTTACAGACGTATGGAGGCTCTTAGGGTTCAAGGTGGCCGCATATGAGGGCCATAAGGTCCTTTAAATAGAGCTTAGGGCCCGGAAATTAGGGTTTCATTAAACAGCACGGACTCGTCGAGTCCATACCTTGGACTCGCCGAGTCCGGACGCGAACCCCCGCTAAAAACCGCGACCCGACTCGACGAGTTCAACCACCAACTCGCCGAGTCCCCTCACAGAATGCCAAAAATATATAAGGAAATGGAGATACCTGGGGATCCGGGCTGTTACAAATCTCCCCCACTAGAATAAGACTTCGCCCTCGAAGTCCCGCTTAGTCAAAAAGCTCCGGATGCTGCTCCCGCATCTCCCGCTCTTGCTCCCAAGTCATCTCTGATCCCTTCCGATGCTGCCACTGAACCAATACCAGGGGCACCTCCTTGTTTCTCAGAACCTTGATCTTTTGATCTTTGATGGCTACAGGTCTTTCTGCATAATTCAGACTTGCATCCACCTGAATATCTCCTGACGGAACCACCACTGATTCGTCGGCTATACACTTCCGCAGCTGCGACACATGGAAAGTGTCGTGAATCTGTCCCAACTCTGCTGGCAAGTCTAAACGGTAGGCTACCCGTCCCACCCTTGCAATCACACGAAAAGGACCAATATACCGGGGCCCCAACTTGCCCCTCTTCCTGAATCGAATCACTCCTTTCCAAGGAGAGACCTTCAGGAGCACGAGATCACCAACCTGAAACTCAAGCTCGGACCGTCGCCTGTCTGCATAACTTTTTTACCGGCTCTGAGCGGTCAGCAACCTCTGCCTGACCATCTGAATTTGCTCGGTCGTCTGAAGCACGATCTCCGTGCTACCCATAACCTGCTGTCCCACCTCACCCCAACAGATGGGGGTGCGACACCTCCGCCCATACAACAGCTCAAAGGGCGGCATACCAATGCTCGAATGATGGCTGTTGTTATACGAGAACTCTGCTAGAGGTAGATAGGTATCCCAGCACCCTCCGAAATCCAACACACATGCCCGAAGCATGTCCTCGAGCGTCTGAATGGTCCGCTCACTCTGGCCGTCTGTCTGAGGATGATATGCCGTACTGAAATGCAACCTAGTACCCAACTCTTCATGGAATTTCTTCCAGAACCTGGAAGTGAAACGCACGTCGCGGTCCGAAATAATCGAGATTGGCACCCCGTGCCGAGATACTACTTCCTTCACATATAACTCGGCCAACTTCTCCGCAGAAGAGCTCTCACTAATAGCTAGGAAATGAGCGCTCTTTGTTAGTCGATCCACAATTACCCAAATCGCATTGACTCCTCTCGCCGTTCGCGGTAACTTGGTAATGAAATCCATAGAGATTTGTTCCCACTTCCATTCGGGAATCTCTAGCGGTTGCAGCTTACCGTGCGGTCGCTAGTGTTCGGCCTTGACCTGCCGACAAGTCAAGCACCTCTCGACGAACCAAGCGACATCCCTTTTCATACATGGCCACCAGTACTCCTTCTTGAGATCCAAATACATTTTCGTAGCACCAGGATGAATCGAGAATTTCGATCGATGTGCCTCCTCCATCAAAATAGTGCGCGCACCGCCCACAAACGGCACCCAAATCCGCCCCTGAAAAGTCATAAGCCCTCGACCATCTGTAACAAATCCTGGTACCTGACCCACCACCCGTTCCTTTTTCTGGTGTTCCGGCTTTGCAGCCTCCATCTGAGCCCCTCGAATAATGTCCAGAATCGGGGTCAAAACCGTCAACCTCATACAAATGTCTCGGATTGGGGCGCTATCCGCCCTACGGCTCAAAGCGTCGGCTACCACATTAGCCTTGCCCGGGTGGTACAGGATCTCACAATCGTAATCCTTCACCACATCCAATCACCTCCTCTGACGCATATTCAGATTTGGTTGATCCATTAAGTATTTCAAGCTCTTATGGTCCGTGTAAATCGTACACCGAACCCCGTACAAGTAGTGTCGCCAGATTTTGAGGGCAAACACCACCGCCCCCAATTCCAGGTCATGCGTGGGATATCTCGACTCATGAGGCTTCAACTGCCTCAAAGCGTACGCTATCACATGACCCCTCTGCATAAGTACCGCCCCCAAACCCGATATAGAGGCATCACAATATACCACAAAATCCTCCATCCCTTCCGGGAGTGCAAGCACTGGAGCCTCGCACAATTTCTGACGAAGCGTCTCAAACGAAGACTGCTGCTCCGGACCCCATGAAAACGCAACACCCTTCCGGGTCATCCTAGTAAGTGGCACAACGATCTTGGAGAAATCCTTGATAAATCTGCGGTAATATCTAGCCAAACCGAGAAAACTCCTGATTTCGGTGGGCGATCTCGGCACCTCCCACCTCAGCACCGCCTCAATCTTGGCCGGGTCGACCAATATCCCTTTCTGGTTCACAAGATGCCCGAGGAATTGGACCTCTCGCAACCAGAAATCACACTTGGAGAACTTAGCATACACCCTCTCCGATCTCAAAACCCGAAGAATCTCCCGCAAATGCTCCTCATGCTGGTCCCTAGTCTTCGAATATACCAAGATATCATCGATGAATACGATCACCGACCGATCCAGCATCGGTCGGCACACCCTGTTCATGAGATCCATGAATGCAGCCGGGGCATTGGTGAGCCCAAAAGGCATCACTACAAACTCATAATGCCCATAACGAGTCCTGAAGGCAGTCTTTTGGATATCCTCCTCGCGAACCCTCATCTGATGATATCCCGACCTCAAGTCAATCTTGGAAAACCAAGATGCCCCCTGCAACTGATCGAATAGATCGTCGATCCTAGGTAACGGGTACCGGTTCTTAATCGTCAACTTGTTTAACTCCCGATAATCGATACACATCCGATGTGAACCATCCTTCTTTTTGACGAACAAAATCGGCGCTCCCCAAGGCGAGCTACTGGGTCGAATGAATCCCTTCCCCAACAGCTCCTGAAGCTGCGAGGATAATTCCAGCATTTCCGGTGGAGCGAGACGGTAAGGCGCCTTGGCGATGGGCGCCGCCCCCGGAACCAAATCGATACGAAACTCCACCTGCCTCTCCGGAGGCACGCCTGGTAACTCCTCGGGGAACACATCCGCAAACTCGCGTACAACCGGAACGTCATCAATCGAATTGGGCCTCTCCGCGGTCACACGAGTATCCATCACATAGGCTATGAATCCATCACAGCCCTGCTGCAAACTCTGCCTTGCCCTGGCCGCCGAACAAAATGCTGACCCACACCGGGTCCCTTCGCCATAAACCGTGAGCACTCCCCCACTAGGGTCCCTAATCATCACCAGCTGTCTCTCGCAGTCAATGACAGCTCCAAACTTACTCAACCAATCCATGCCCACGATAATGCAAACATCCCCCATAGCTATAGGGACTAAGTCGATAGGAAACTCGACCGCAAAAATCTCGAGTACGCATCCTCGAATCACCTCGGTGGCATATACTGCTCTCTCGTTTGCTATAGCAACTCGCAGGGGACGACTCATCGTCTCCCGATCGATATCGATGTGCTGGCTAAAGGCCAGCGAAACAAAGGACCGACTCGCACCTGAGTCGAACAATACCAAAGCAGGCACATGATTCACAAGAAAAGTACCTACGCATATAGGAATATAAGCATAATGTCTCAGCATAAATGTAAATACGTGAAAGAATACATACCGGCCACTACATCAGGCGCCGCGCGGACCTCTTCCGCAGTCAACTGGAAAGCTCTCCCACGAGCCTTCGGGGCCTCGGTCTTCACTGGCCGAACCTCAGGAACCCTAGCAGCAGGCGAAAATCCCTGGCGAAGCTGGGGGCACTCGGCCTTCCGATGGCCATAAATCCCTTGGGGCAATCCCTCGCAATGTGCCCCTCCTTGCCACACTTGTAGCAAGCACCCAATCGAAACGCCCCCTCATGACCCTTGCCGCACTTCCCACAAGTACGGCTCTTCTGTCCTCCGGATCTCAAATCAGCGGACTTGGTCCGCTTGGCTGCCGGCTGCGACTGCGTCGGCCGCCGATCCATTCGCTGAGACTCGGCCTCCTCCCTGGCCTGGGTCTCCAACTCGATCTCCCGCTTCCTAGCATTCGCCTGAAGCTCAGCAAAAGTCTGATATGATGAGTTCGATACGAACTCCCGGATGTCTCTCCTCAGCACTCCCAAATACCGGCTCATCCGAGCCTGCTCAGTGGACACCTACTCGGGGCAGAACATCGCCCTCTCATGAAACTTCCGTGTGATCACTGCAACCGAATCATTACCCTGCTTGAGGGTCAAGAACTCCTGAACCAACCGTTCCCTCTCTACCGGGGGAACATACTCGTCTCTGAACATAGTAGTAAATCTCTCCCAAGTCAAGGCTGAAACCTCCGCGAGAGTGAAGTTTGCCGTCACGAACTTCCACCAATCCTTCGCTCCCAGGCGGAGCTGGTTCTGGGCGAACCGCACCCTCAGATGCTCCGGACATGAACAAGTATAGAAGCATCCCTCAATATCGGCAATCCACCTCATTGCAACAATCGGATCCTGAGTCCCGTCAAACTCTGGTAGCTTCGTGTTGCTGAACTCCCGGAACAGCAACGAGTCACCCCCCTGTGGCCTGGCAGCAGCCACAGCTGCGGTAGCTGCAGCAGCGGTAGCCTCAGACAACGCGGCATACCGCTCATCAAACGTCTCCATCAGCGTGGTCTTGATAGACCCAAACATTTCCGGAATCTCGGCCCGGATCGCTGCAGCTACCTCCTCATGGATCATCTGACGGAGCTCCTCGTCAGTCACCCCACTCGTGCCAGGTCTGTATCGTGGTCCAACCATGATGTCTCTGAAATACAACAAAAGAATATCAGAGACCCTATCGGGCAAAAATCGCACTCGATAACGCAGTCCTGCTCAGTTTTCGATACTCAGGGGTTCCCACTTGGCTGCCTACTGACCCGGTGTTCTTGGCAGTACGGGCCCAATACTGCCAGTTACACCGCGTCGGTATTCACCCAAGTCATCCTCCCCAACCTCGAATCCTGAGCACTCTATTCTTTTCATACTCTTGTTACTCACTCGCTCTCGAGCACCCCAAAGAAGCAACTTTTTCCTAGACTAAGGCATCACAAAATCAGGCCACTCTAGCCCTAATATGTATACCTAGTCTACTAGCATGCGCATCATATCATATTATATATCGTGACACATATAATAAGAGTATTTTCGGGATTTTTACCGTTCGGGCGCTAGCTGACCGTACACACTTTTTCTTCTTCGGTCGTCTCACATTTCAATATTTAAATTTTGATTATTTAAATTAAATTTTTTTGTAAAAACAATTTTCTCCAATCCCCGGTTTGAGTCCAGTTACACCCGAAGGTGTACCCGAATCCCTCAAACCAAGGCTCTGATACCAACTTGTAACGTCATAAAATTTCCAACCAAAAATTTTCATTTTTACAACCATTAAGACATGAGTAATTAATTGAGATTTCCAAAATAACATCGTAGTCTCCAACGATTACATAACAAAAGATAAAATAGTTTTCCCCGAGTGTGTGTACGATCACGCTGGCGCCTTCCCACGGTCCTCACTCGCACCTGAAACACATAAGCAACAACTGTAAGCATAAAGCTTAGTGAGTTCCCAAAATACAACATACGCACATACGCCTTTCCAGGCCTTGACCTTCCGGTCCATGTATTTCAGGGGACTTCCGTCCCGACTGGGTAAACCTTCCGGTCCTACCCACATCAACCTTCACAGTCCATATGACCACGCCTTCCGGCCCATATCAAACATATCATACATGTCACATATAGCAAATAACTTAACACACATAAAGCATATATTCCATATCATAATCGACCTTCCGGTCACATAGTCAAAACCCTTCCGGGTACAGTATAGTGAGAAGACTCACCTCGTATGCCTTGCTAAGTTGCTACCCGAAAATCCTGGAATCACTCGGGCTCGAACCCTCGAGCTGAAATCTTCCTACGATATATATATAAATCTATAAATATTACTTGTACCACTAAGGTGGACCATTCAACTCAAGTCAACACCGGTTGACCCGGTCAGCAGTCTTTAGTTAATCTAGACTCGGCGAGTGCACAATAGTGACTCAGCGAGTCTACACGTTTTTACCAACTCTCAAGAATTTTCCCTTTGACTCGTCGAGTACTCCCCTGACTCGACGAGTTCCACCTGGGCCTGAATCACAGGGTCACCGCGACTCAACTCGCCGAGTCTAAGGCCAACTCGGTGAGTCCCATTCTGACTCGGTCCACCTGTCAAAACCTTTCCAACTCTCTGCGACTCACTGAGTCGCCCACAACTCGGTCCAGTCTACACACAAGATGGTCTCAAGGACAATCTTCAAGTGACTCGTCGAGTCTGTTCTTCAGACTCGGCGAGTCCATGCCATGCACCAGCTAAAACTGGCTCTTGCGGTTAGATCCGTTCCATAAATACATAGATCTGGCCTTCCCAAGCTTATTTGTCACGTAAAGTCTCAGTCTTGGTTGCCATGCAATGCATACAAGGCTTATTTTGAAGAAACAACCTTCAATATGGCAAGTATAGCTTCTAACTCAAATAGATGGGCATAAAGCTTGTCATAATGGGTCTCCTGGACCTGCTAAAGTCCAAATCTAGGTTCCATGTCTCCATGGGACCTCTCATACTTCTTATTCAAGCCAAGAAAGGCAAGAAGAAACCCTAGATTTGGCCCATCAACACAAAACACGAAGATTGGCTCAGAAAGTTACCTCAAGAAGACCCCCTTGATGAAATGGCAACAGATCTAAGCTCCCCAACACTTCAAGCTTGCTCCTCTCCCTCCTTTCCTTGCACTAACACACAAAATGAAGAACAAGAGGCCTTCAAACACACACACAAGGGCTTACAGACGTATGGAGGCTCTTAGGGTTCAAGGTGGCTGCATATGAGGGCCATAAGGTCCTTTAAATAGAGCTTAGGGCCGGGAAATTAGGGTTTCATTAAACAGCACGGACTCGTCGAGTCCATCCCTTGGACTCGCCGAGTCCGGACGCGAACCCCCGCTAAAAACCGCGACCCGACTCGACGAGTTCAACCACCAACTCGCCGAGTCCCCTCACAGAATGTCAAAAATATATAAGGAAATGGAGATACCTGGGGATCCAGGCTGTTACACTAGGTATTGCTAATAGGACTAGAGTGGCCTGTTTTGTGATGCCTTAGCCTAGGGGAGGGTGAGCTGCTATGAGATGCTGAGAGTAATTAGGTAGCAGCTAGGACTTTGTGTGAGACCTGTTACAGAGTGATTTAAGTATAATAGAGTACTTGGGGATTGGGATCCGAAGAGGAAGATTTGGGGTGTGTACTGAGACGGTGCGGACAGTAGTATTGGGCCCGTACTACTGAAAGCACCGGTGCGGTACACAGTCCAAATAAGAATCTTGGGATACCAAGAATCAAGGAGGGGTGGATTGTCGAATGTAAGAGTGTTCGAGTAAATTCTAATTATCGCATGTTGTATTTCAGAGGTTGATCATGGTGAGGACCCGTCACATGCCGGAGGATGTCGGAACTAGCGATGAGGAGATTCGATAGATCATTCATGAGGAGGTGGCTGCGGTCATCAGAGCTGAGTTACCAGAGATGTTCGGGTCCATTAAGACCGCGTTGATTGAGACATTTGATGAGCGCTATGCCGCTCTTTCTGAGGCTGCGGTTGCAGCGGCTACCGCAGCGATTGCTGCGGCAAGACCCCAGGGAGGTGATGCGACATTGTTTAGGGAGTTCAGCAACACCAAGCCACCAGAGTTTGATGGTACGTAGGATCCGGTGGTAGCTATGAGGTGGATATATGATATGGAGGGATGCTTCTTCACTTGCTCGTCCCCTGAGCATTTGAAGGTTCGGTTCGCGCTGAACCAGCTTCGCTTGGGAGCGAAGGACTGGTGGAAGTTTGTGACGGCACACTTCACACTGACTGAGCTTTCGGCAGTGACCTGGGAGAGGTTCACTACCATGTTCCGAGATGAGTACGTTCCTCAGGTGGAGAGGGAACGTCTGACACAGGAGTTTCTGACCCTCAAGCAGGGTACCGAGTCAGTCACAACTATTACGAGGATGTTTCATGAGAGGGCGATGTTCTGCCCTGAGCACGTGTCCATCGAGCAGGCACGTATGAGCCGTTACCTGAGCATTCTGAGACGGGATATTCGGGAGTTCGCTGCGAACTCCTCGTATCAGACATTTGCCGAGCTTCAGGCAAATGCTCGGAAGAGGGAGATTAAGCTTGAGACTCAGGCCAGGGAGGAGGCGGAGTCTCTGGGGAGGGATCGGCGGCCGGCACAGTCCCAGCCGACAGCCAAGCGGGCCAAGCCCGCTGATCCCCGACCCGGGAGCCAGAAGGGCCGCACTTGTGGAAAGTGCGGCAAGGGTCACGATGGAGTCTGTCGAGCGGGGTCTTGCTACATATGTGGCAAGGAGGGGCATATGGCCAAGGACTGCCCCAAGGGGTTTACAGTATGCTTCCACTATAACCAGACCGGACACCGGAAGGCAGAGTGTCCGCTGCTGCGCGGAGCATCTCAGGGGTCTACTCCCGCCGCCATCAGAGCTACTGCTACAGAGAGTCGGCCCGTGAAGGCCGAGGCACCGAGGGCTCAGGGAAGAGCCTTTCAACTGACTGCGGAAGAGGTCCGCGCTGCACCCGACGTTGTGGCTGGTACGCTTTCTTTTATTATTTACTTATGGTGTCGAGATATTATGCTTATATTATGCTATGCATAGGTACCTTCCTTGTGAATTCTGTACCTGCTTTAGTGTTATTTGACTCGGGTGCGAGTCGATCTTTTGTATCTTTGGCATTTAGTCAGCATATCAGTGTTAGTCGTGGGGCACTGAGTCGGCCCCTGCGGGTTTCCATAGCCGCCGACAGAGTGATTTGTGCCACGGAGGTCCTCCGGGGATGTGTATTGGAGATTTTTGGGGTTGAGTTCCCGATCGACCTGATTCCTATTGCGATGGGTGATGTCTGTGTTATAGTGGGTGTGGACTGGTTGAGCCGATTCGGCGCGGTTATCGATTGCGAGCGTCAGCTGGTGACTATACGAGATCCTAGTGGGGGAGTTCTTTCGGTTTACGGCAAGGGTACACGTTCTGGATCAGCCTTTTGTTCGGCTGCTAGGGCGAGGCAGTGTTTACAGCAGGGCTGTAAGGGTTTTGTGGCGTATGTGATGGATATGCGAGTGATCTCCGAGAGACCGAGTTCGGTGGATGAAGTTCCGGTGGTGCGTGAGTTTCCAGATGTCTTTCCCGAAGAATTACCAGGTGTGCCTCCCGTGAGGCAAGTGGAGTTTGGTATCGATTTGGTTCCGGGAGCCGTGCCTATCGCTAAGGTGCCGTATCGCCTTGCGCCTCCAGAAATGCAAGAGTTATCCTCGCAACTTCAGGAGTTGCTGGGGAAGGGGTTTATTCGGCCGAGTAGCTCGCCGTGGGGAGCACCCATCCTGTTTGTGAAGAAGAAAGATGGCTCGCATCGCATGTGTATTGATTATCGGGAACTGAATAAGTTGACGGTCAAGAACCGTTACCCATTGCCGAGGATCGATGATTTATTCGATCAGTTACAGGGAGCATCTTGGTTCTCCAAGATTGATTTGAGGTCGGGCTATCATCAGGTGAGGGTACGGGACGAGGACGTCCAGAAGATAGCATTCAGGACGCGTTATGGGCATTATGAGTTTGTGGTGATGCCTTTTGGGCTCACCAATGCCCCGGCTGTATTCATGGACCTCATGAACAGGGTATGTCGGCCGATGTTGGATCGGTCGGTGATTGTGTTCATTGATGATATTCTGGTATATTCGAGATCTAGAGAGCAGCACGAGGAGCATTTGAGGGAGGTTCTTGGAGTTTTGAGATCGGAGAAACTTTATGCAAAGTTTTCCAAGTGCGATTTTTGGTTGCGGGAGGTCCAGTTTCTGGGACATCTCGTTAACCAGAAGGGGATATTGGTCGATCCGGCCAAGGTTGACGCAGTGATGAGGTGGGAGGTGCCAAGGTCACCTTCTGAGATCCGGAGTTTCCTTGGGTTGGCAGGGTATTATCGGAGGTTTATTAAGGATTTCTCCAAGATTTCGGTTCCACTCACCAGATTGACCCGGAAGGGTGTTACATTTCTATGGGGTCCCGAGCAGCAGACCTCCTTTGAGACGCTTCGCCAGAGGTTGTGTGAAGCTCCGATATTAGCTCTTCCGGAAGGGATGGAGGGTTTTGTGGTATTTTGTGATGCATCGATTTTAGGACTGGGAGCGGTACTGATGCAGAATGGACATGTGATAGCATATGCATCGAGGCAGTTGAAGCCTCACGAGACGAGGTACCCCACACATGATCTGGAGTTGGGGGCGGTGGTGTTCGCCCTCAAGATTTGGCGGCACTACTTGTATGGGGTTCGATGTACGATTTACACGGACCATAAGAGCTTGAAGTACCTGATGGATCAGCCTAACCTAAACATGCGGAAAAGAAGGTGGTTAGATGTGGTCAAGGATTATGATTGCGAGATTTTGTACCACCCGGGCAAGGCTAATGTGGTAGCCGACGCATTGAGTCGCAGGGCGGAGAGTGCTCCACTACGAAATGTATGTTTGCGACTGACTGTGATAGCTCCAGTTCTGGACGCCATTTGTGGGGCACAGGCCGAGGTTGTGCGTTCGGAGATGCAGAAGAGAGAGCGGGTCGTTGGGTTGGTTTCGGAGTTCGTATCGGATAGTCGAGGCCTTATGACTTATCAGGGCCGGATCTGGGTACCGTTTGTAGGCGGTACACGTACTACATTGATGGAGGAGGCTCATAGATCGAAATTTTCGATCCATCCCGGGGCTACAAAGATGTATTTGGACCTAAGGAAGGAGTATTGGTGGCCTTGTATGAAGAGGGATGTCGCATGGTTTGTCGAGAGGTGTTTGACCTGTCGAAGGGTAAAGGCCGAACACCAGAGACCGCATGGCAAGTTGCAGCCATTGGAGGTTCCCGAATGGAAGTGGGAACAGATCACTATGGATTTCATCACCAAATTGCCGAGGACTGCCAGAGGAGTCGATGCAATTTGGGTGATTGTGGATAGGTTGACGAAGAGCGCTCACTTCCTTGCCATCAGTGAGAGTTCTTCGGCGGAGAAGTTGGCGGAGATTTATGTGAGGGAGGTTGTATCTCAGCATGGGGTGCCGATCTCGATCGTTTCAGACCGCGATGTGCGTTTCACCTCCCGCTTCTGGAAGAAATTTCATGAGGAGTTGGGTACTAGGCTGCATTTTAGTACCGCATACCACCCCCAGACCGACGGCCAGAGTGAGCGGATGATTCAGACACTTGAGGACATGCTTCGGGCATGTGTATTGGACTTTGGGGGTAGTTGGGATACGTATTTGCCTTTGGCGGAGTTTTCCTACAATAACAGCCATCATTCGAGCATCGGTATGCCGCCCTTTGAGCTGTTCTATGGTAGGAGGTGTCGGACTCCCATATGTTGGGGAGAGGTTGGGCAAAGGGTAATGGGCAGTACGGAGATCGTGAATCAGACGACAGAGCAGATACAGCTGGTCAGACAGAGGTTATTGACCGCTCAGAGCCGACAAAAGAGTTACGCGGATAGACGCCGGTCCGAGCTGGAATTTCAGGTCGGCGACTTTGTTCTCCTGAAGGTCTCTCCTTGGAAAGAAGTGATCCGGTTCAGGAAGAGGGGCAAATTGGGGCCCCGGTTTATAGGTCCGTTTCGTGTGATCGAAAGGGTAGGACGGGTAGCCTATCGGCTGGAGTTACCAGCAGAGTTGGGGCAGATTGACAACACTTTTCATGTATCGCAGTTGAGGAAATGTATAGCCGACGAGTCGGCAGTGGTTCCATTAGAGGATATTCAGGTAGATGCAAGCCTGAATTATGCTGAGAGACTAGTGGCTATTAGGGATCGGAAGATCAAGATTTTGAGGAACAAGGAGGTACCCCTGGTATTGGTACAGTGGCAACATCGGAAGGGATCAGAAATGACCTGGGAGCCGGAGGGTATGATGCGGGAGCAGCATCCGGAGCTATTTTAGAGCGAGACTTCGAGGGCGAAGTCTAGTTCTAGTGGGGGAGAGTTGTAACATCTGGATTTTTACCAGGTATTTTGTAAATCTAATTCTGTCATATTGTGAGAGGGACTCGGCGAGTTGGAGCTCAGACTCACCGAGTAGAGACGCGGAATGGAACGTTGGTGCGCGCCTGGACTCGGCGAGTCTGTGCTGTGTAATGAAACCCTAAATCTCCGGGTTTGAGGCCTATTTAAAGGGCCTTATGGCCGTCATTTGTGCTCACCCAACCCTCAGTGAGTAACCCTTGTGTTCTTGAGCTATTTGTGAAGAGAAAGGAGCCATTCTTGATCTTGTGTGTGTTATCTAGCAAGAAGAAGGAGACCCTAGGCAAGAGGAAGCAAAGGAGGTTGCTATTTCGTGGATTTGGAGCTTAGATCATCACTCTAGAGTTATTATCTCGGACCATTTTCTGTTTAGTGAAGCATGATGCAATTTACGGCTTGTGGTGGTCATTTATGGGATGATTTGATGCCCATTGGTTCCCTCTTTGAGTTGAGGCCATGGATCTGGATCCATAGAGGTCCAGAGAGCCTCACTCATCAAGCTTTATGAGTGACAATAGAGTCTTTGGCCTTGTGTTGTAGTATTTGAGTCATAAACATCATATATGGTCATATAAAGGTTGTATGTGCATCAAGATTGTAACTTTACGTGCTAAATGAGCTTGGAGGGACTGGATCTATGGATTAATGAACTGGATCTGACCTTTAGAGCAAGATTGAGTCAGTGCATGGCATGGACTCGTCGAGTCCGAAGAACAGACTCGGCGAGTAGCATGAATGTTGCCCGACCACTCTGTGAGTGGCCTCGCCGAGTTGGGAAAGGTGGACTCAGTGAGTCAAGGGGGAGTCAGAATGGACAGGTGGACTGAGTCTAGCTGGACTCGCCGAGTTGTTCTTGGGACTCGGCGAGTTGAGTTGTGGTGGCCCCACAACTCGTGCCAGGTGGAACTCATCGAGTTGAGGGAATGCTCGACGTGTCAAGGGAGGATTCCAGGGAAATTGGTGTACATGCCCAGACTCGCCGAGTCGCCTGGGTACTCGCCGAGTCCGGTCAAAGTTGACCGTTGACCGTTGACCAGCGCTGACCTAGATTGACTTGTTATAGTGTGGTCAACCCCAGAGGGGAAAGTGTTAATTAGAGGTGTATTGTGCTATAGGGGGACGGCAGCTCGACAGGTCGAGTGATTAGCGATTTCAGGTTTACGATTTACCGAGACACGCGAGGTGAGTCTTCTCACTATACTTTACCTTGAGTAGGTAACCAGAGTTATGTGATAGAGTATTTGTATGCTATGTATGTTATGTGTTGTACTGCATTACTTCTATGTGTTTGATGCTATGCATGTTTACAGAGTTAGAACCGGAAGGTTCACAGAGTTAGAACCCGAGGGTTCACAGAGTTTGGGTGCACGGACCCACAGAGTTATAGCCTCGAGTGGCTAATATGTGTTATATGTAGTATTTTGGGGAACTCACTAAGCCTTGTGCTTACAGTGTTGATGTTATTGTTTCAGGTACTAGTGACGACCGCGGGAAGGTGCCGACTTGATCCGTACACACACACATTCGGAGCTTGATATCATGATCTTGGGATTTTGTATTGTCTTGTTTGGATAATTAAAATGGTTGTTTAATGAATATCAATGGAATTATGTTTTATAAAAATTGAAAATTTTGTTTTGAAAATTTTCGGTGTTACACCTAATATAAATAGTAACCATAGACCTCCGTAGATGGTCATCGACCACTGGTGTTAATCAGATGGGATTCGGAATGGTTAGTCCCGCCTAGATATCGATCTACCTAATATAAATAGTAACCATAGACCTCCGTAGATGGTCATCGACCACTGGTGTTAATCAGATGGGATTCGAAATGGTTAGTCCCGCCTATATATTGATCTACCTAATATAAATAGTAACCATAGACCTCCGTAGATGGTCATCGACCACTGGTGTTAATCAGATGGGATTCGGAATGGTTAGTCCCGCCTAGATATCGATCTACCTAATATAAATAGTAACCATAGACCTCCGTAGATGGTCATCGACCACTGGTGCTAATCAGCGGGGTTCAGAATGGTTAGTCCCGCCGAGATATCCCATTGAACCGGGATAGGAAAGATAATTTACACAGAAAGTACTAATAAATCATTCTCGTAGTTCTAAGTACAAGTATCCAAGTAAGTGAATACAGGATAATGCACCTATGTAACAGTGTTCATGTATGGTATTCATGTAGTGTGTTCATGTATCAGGTAAGTATATGTAAACATGTTCATGTATCAGGTAAGCATATGTAGATGTACTCATGTATCAGGTAATGTACTGGTATAGGCTCATGAATGAACTGATTCTTGTGTGATTCCTTGTAATAGGAAAGATGTTTGATATCTTCAAATTATCCCTATGATAATTTACTGAAAGGTAATTGGTTGTTCAAGTAGGTTTGTACACACTTACTACTCAAGGGTGTGGGAAACTAAATGAAAGATGTAAACTATAACAACAATACATATATAAGATTATAAGTGTATATGCACAGTTTAGTTCAAGAATGTAAAATAGTTTTGCAAGACATCTAAGGGTTTTGAACAAATATAAAAGTGATGTGATGTCATTTTGATAACCATTTCAAAAGTAATACATTTGATAACAAAGTATTTTAAAGATAGAAAACCATTTCATGCATCACATTTTGTAGTATGTGAAATCTGTTGAATGAAAACACAGTTATAAAATACATATAGATGATTTAATAACATGTTGTTTTCTACTTGTACTCCCCCCATTAAAGCATTTAAAATCATTTAAAACATTGATTAGGGGTATGAACTCACCTGTAGTAAGTGATTGGAATTGAACGGAAGGTTATCATAAGGAATGATCGGACAAGTGCTTGGTGTCAAGTGAAGACTTTAGACACACACAATGATCCCAATTACATATGAAGACATATGTATATAAATAATTAGTGATTAAAACACTAATTATACAAGTATAAGCATTTTAATGCGAGGAAAACGCTTTTGGTCAAGTGTTAGGAGGCAAATGAGTTGCAACAAAGGAGTGCAAGACCTCTAATGGGAGTTTATGGTCAAATGACCATATGTTTTGGAGTTTATGGCCCAGGGGAGTAAAATCCTCGGCGTAAACTCTCAATAATGTCCCTAAATGAAGCCTAACATTTATACAACTCATGTGGTGAATTGCATCAAGGGTTAAACAAGTGTTTGGGCTTCCTATTAACTCCTTTGAGGAGTTCACGGCCCTAGGACCATATCCCATGGAGATTACAGCCGTAATCTCCCTTGGGGAAAGGTTTATGGTTTTTTCAAGTCTCTAATTTAACAAGGAATGAATCTAGGCAATTGTTCTTGGCTTTAGAAGAGTTTATGGCACCATTTGGCACCATTTTATGGAGTTCACGGCCCTAGAACCTTTTGGTCCGTGAACACCTTACTCTTGGTGTTCTAAGTGTTTTAGCTAGCCCTAAACTCATTTAGGTACATGCCTAAATTAGTCTCTTAGCTTAGGGAGGGTTTTTAAGGCATTTTGGCACTTAAACATGGAGTTCACGTCCCAAGAACTTTCTTGGTCGTGAACTCACTTTCTCCTTTGATTCTTAATTGTTTTGTGGTCTAAAACGTGTAATGGTAGTCCCTATGTTGAGTTTTAAGGCTTTAAAGGACATTGGGACACTTTTGGCCCTTAAAATGGAGTTTACTCTCCGCGTGTTCTTGGGAGGTAAACTCCCAAATCTTGGGGTTTTGGTCCGATTTTGATGTTATAAACTACAATCTAAGCTATATATTATAACTAGATAGAAGTACTCACTATTTAGGATAAAAACCCGAAGATCCGTAAGAGAGAATTCGGCTTTTCTCTGGTTGGAAATGCAACTAATGAATGAATATGATTCAATTTTCTATTTATAGTCCTGAGATTTTTGGCAGAAAATATTTTATTCCCGGAATGAACTCTAATATCACAGAGTATTGAAATACCAGTGTTGCACAAAACCCTAGTGCATCCACTCTCCTGATATCTCCTTAAGTGTAAATCCTGAAAAACTCAAACTTATACCCAAAGTTTAGAATTTCACTGAAACTGTTCTAGCTTCTATTGGTTTGATATTGTTTGCTAAGAATGGAGATTTCAGGTTGTCACATGCACAATCCCTCGTACAAGCCATACCTTTGTTATTAATGAAAGAATGGTGCTTGGATCTTATGAGTTAATATATAAGAGATTGAAAGCCTTTATTTTTAAGCTAGTTTTTACTCTCTTTCTCTCATTGATGATTTTTCCTTCTCTCCCCCACTCTCTTTCAGTCTTTCTCTCTAAAGTAGACTACTGGAAGTATTGGGTGCTTATAAAGTGCTTTTCCTCCAAGACTTATTTTTGCTAAATTCTTAAAGGCTTCATAAGTATTATTACAAGAGAGAGATAGCATTCTTCGTGATTCAAACTTTTTGGTTGATACCTCTAGATAAGATCAAGCTTCTTATCTTTTGCCATCTTCATCAAATCCCCAATTGCCAAGTGGGATCAAAGTCTTCAAAGGTTGCTATCTGATTATCCTATGGTTGTTTTATAATTTTTCAAACTCATGTAAATGGATCTTAGGTGGGTTTGCTTTAAAATGGTCTTAAAATAATAACTATTTTAAAATCATTTCTATTTTCCGTTATACGATAAATAGATCGTTTTTAGCTGTCAAAACTCATTAGTCGTATCATAATCTCTTTTACATGTTAGAATGATTTCTTTAATGTTTGGTAACATTTGGTTTAAAAAAAATGATTGGTATTTCGTTTGGCAAAGAAATCACAAAATATATTTTCTATGACAACTTGTAGTTTTATAATTGTTATTTTTATGCAACCAAAAATTTCATGTATTTTGGTTGTATAAAATTGTCACAGAAAAACAAAGTGTTTGTATTTTTATTTCATATGATGATGTTGTGTATAAACAAGACATTAAAACACATGTATTGTTGTGGTTGTTATTTATTTATTCATGAAGATGTAATTGAGAAATACATATTTTTTATTTGTTTATTTTGTATGTAAAAAAATTAGTTTAAACTAATTTATTCTTTTTTTCAAATGTGACCAGTTTGAAGAAATTACCATCTTTGGAAGATTATTCAATGTCTTAACCACTTAAGACTATAATCCTCACCTTGAGTTTGTAATCATAGTTTTGAGCTTAATTATGGTCTTAATGGTTTAAGTCTCATGATCTATACAATAAAAGACAGGAAGAAAGTATGACCTTTTCCCCCTCGGGAAAACTGCTAGTGTCTAAGGCATTAGCAAGATCTACTAACCAATACTTGCTCATGATCAGGTCCTTCTCACTGAAGTACTCTGGATCCCCGCATGCCTGGAACTCCCTGAAAGTCAATGAACGTACCCCAATCAAAGCCACCATCTCATAACGGAAAGAGCCCAAACGCTCCTCCAACACCTCCATGATACCCTCCTTGATCGTACCAAAGATCATAAGATTCTGCTTGAGTATGATGCGGGTAATCTTAGACGAAATGAACTCCCACATCTGCTCGTCCATCTGTCCGACTCCAGAGCCTGAACCAAAATTACTGCTAGAACCTCCTCGTGTGGCCACCATACTGAAAATAGACCACGCAAACCATCAGAACATGAATACATAATATCGAGGAGTCTCATGCTCTACAAGTTTCCTGGAATCATCATAACTTTCCTTGGCTCGAGTACGGATCGTCTGCTTCCAGTAGTATGGGCCCATACTACCTTCCAAATCTATCCATCCTTTCCTCAAGGGTTGCCTTGAATCCTCCAAGCCACTTCCTACCTATACATACAATCCTCAACAAGATAGGACTCTTAGCACTAAATCTATTCCTAGGCTTTCCTAGGGAAATCACCACATTACTCTCCGCCATCAGTTGCAGAAGGAACTCCACTTAACCTCCTTTAACTTGCTCATGAATACAATTACATATCGCCGACACCAGATAATTCTTCGAATGAAAGGTGTCACACTACAACGGTTGGACTCAAACAAGAGCTAATGGGAACTTAGTTTCTTCGCTTACTAGTTAGTTGGAGCTAATGGGAACTCCTAAAAAGCACAAAGGAAGTAGCATTCAAGCATTGAGTAATCAGAACAAGCATAACCTAAACAGACTATCCTATCACCGACTGATCAGTACTAGCATGCAAGTGTACTAGCTCATAAAATAGGCATATAAAGGAATCTATGCTAGCAGTCTATCATGCAAATCCTGAGAAAATCCTTAACCCTAACTAGCATGCGATTTACAAAATCACAAATCAAAGCATATCATAAAACATGTATGGGTATTTTGGGAAAACTTACTTGAGCTCGGTCGATTGCATGCACCACACCCTTTTTCTTTTATTAGAAAACCTTTTTTTTATAAAACATTTCTTTTGAAAATTCAACAAAACCCTCAGTTTGAGTTCAGGCACACCCAAGCGTGTGTCTGAATCCTTCAAATTAAGGCTTTGATACCAACTTGTAACATCCCAAAAAAACAAGAATAAAAATTTTGATTTTGAAATCAATAAAACCATCATCCAAACAACGTCATAGACATCATGGTGAATTAAAGTGTATCAATATCATCCAAGTACATCAGAGTAATATAAAAATATGAAACGGAGTGGTGTGTGCACTGCAATCATCCTGGGTGCTTCCATTTTGAACCAGAACTACCTGAAATATAAACTGAAAACTGTAAGCACAAAGCTTAGTGAGTTCCCCAAAATACCACATACCATAATTATCAAACATATAATGGGCCCCACTCGTCATCGAGCCTCGCCCAACATCGGATCCCGCTCGGTGAACAAATCAGTCAGTCATCAGGCCCAGCTAGGCATCAGGCCTGACCGATATACATATAGACATATAAAAATATAATCATACAAACATATGTAATAATCACAAAGATAAATAGCATACAAGATAGTCATCGTGCCCTACCCGATAAACATATAAACACATATCACATGCAAGAGTCACACAAACAAATAGAAACCTTACATAACAAACCATGGGCCAACATTTGTGCCTTCGACCCGCTAAACATAGTGAAGAAAATCACCTCAAACTGCTGAATCTTTAAGATAAAATCTCAGTCTGTTGGTTCAGAAAATCCCCGCGCTTCAATCATCAATAATACCCAATTAATAATTGGGTCTTAATCCAAAATCAATAGTCTAGTTCACTTGTCCAACATCCAAGATAAAAGACCATTTTACCCTTTTTCCTACTTGGCCCAAAATCAAGGCCCAACCCTTTGCTCACTAAAGGCCCAATTTCCTAAGTGACACCCAAAGCCTAAATGGCCCAATCTAGAAAAGCCCAAAATCCATAAATTATCCATAGGAGTTAAGGGGCCAAGCCCAAACAAAACATAGCCCAAAAAACCCAAACCACAATTCCTTCGGCCCAGACTAGCATATAACCAACATACCAGGCTCGTACGGCCTGCGTACGCGATCGATGCAGAAACGGGTTTGCAGCCAGTACACTCAACGTACCCAAAAGTACACCCCGCGCATTGGCCTGATCCCAACCCTTTGGTCAAATGACTTAATCAATTCAAAACTTATTATTCAATCCACAAGATATCATCATATGAAGGTCCTAATCCATAAAGTCGAAGGCTTTAAGCCTTTGCATGGCTAAAAACACCCTAAGCTCCAATTCTAGCATCTTAGCTCCATGAAATAAGGCATCAACTTTGCATGGTTGCACAAAACCCATCAATGTGACGTTTTTATGCATTAGGGACCTCTAAAACGTCCAAATCTAGAGGCTAAGCTCATGGAGTAACCTCTACTCACAAGGACAAACCAAAAGGGCTAAAATAAGCCATAAATCACTCCAAACTAGATCTACACAAGGAGTTGTCAAGCTAAGAACTTCATACCTTCAATGTCTTGAAAAATAGATGATAGTTCTTGATCTCTAAGCTTCACTCCAAGCAATGAATCTTCAATATCCTTTTATCACTTCAAAATGCACAAGAAAACACTAATATCCTTTAATCACTTCAAAGAGCACTAAAATCGTGGCTAAGGGTAGAGATTAGGGTTTAGGAGATATGGAGGCTAATAAGAAGCAAAGTTCATAGGACTTAATGAGATTATATAGGGGTAAAAACCTAAAAATTAGGGCTTCTAGCTGGCTGGAGTAAGCCACACATTTTCCTATGTACATGGGTGCATCCGCGATCCATCAGAGAGCTAGTACACTCAGCGTACCCATAGGGTACACCCCACATACTAAACTAGGGATTGAAATGAAAGCTTTTTTCATAAAGTGTGGGTGGGGGTGTTAAAGGAAACATACAAATACTTTTGAATGTTAGACGCTAATGAGATCTTTAAAGCACCATGATGAGGTCATCATCATAAACACAAGTTGAGTCTATCAATTCCAATATAATATGCAACATACTTGGGTTTCCTTTTGACTCATCAAATAACAAGACTTAACTCAACAAAAAAAACCATAAGCGATGTGTAACTTTTGTGACTAGATTATTAGCTCGTGAAGGAACCGAATCATATATATATGGTTGTTTTAATCTATTTTTCAGGTCATTTGGCAGACATCTAATTTTAGTTTTTATCTAACCAAAATTCTACAATAAAGAAGACAATTAAACATGTTTTTTCAAAATCAAACCATAGATTATGCATGCATCATATCACTTCCAAGTTGGCTATAAAGGTTACTATCCATGTTAGACATGTGTTCACTTTGTATTGTTCGTTTAATATATTTTTATCGTTTTTCATAAATATACTTTTTAAAAATTTTCATTTTTACTTGAATTGTATTTTTTTTTTTTTTAAATTTTAATAGGTATCTTGGTATACCTATAACGATCCTGAGTTTAAAAGAAGATTTAGTTCTCTTTTTTGGAATTTAAATATGGATAAATTAGAATTGAAGAAAGCTAGAACTCCTTAATATATGTTTTCCATATAAGGACCATATGTGGTTTAAGGATATGTTTCATCCAAGGTATTTTTGGATTCTTGCATGTTTTAAAAATGTTCCAATCTCTAGTCTTATAAGGATTACATCCTGTTTAAAGAGTGAGAATGCATATTTTTAATAAATAGTAAATCATGAGACATATTTTATGAATTTTATGATTGCCTTTGAATCGCCTATGGAGAAGCACAGGCACAACTAAAGTCTTTTAGATTTTAAGGATGTTGAACAATCACAAACAAGCTGAGTATTCTTGATATTGAAGACAACGCATACATATATTAGCATAATAAGTTATTTTGGCGTTTTTTTGTATTAGACCTTATGTTTAGCTCATTAGCTAGGTCCCAAATTTTTCTAATAAAAAATGTAAACCTAGCCATTTGTTCTCTATATTATTATTAGTTATATGTAGATTGTTATTAGTTTTCATTGTATCAGTGTTCGACCGTCTTTTATGATTATTTGTTATGTTTTTTTTGTTAAATTCATTTCTGCATTCCTTGTGGTTTGTTTTGTTTGAATTTGTCATTTTGAGGGTTTTGATTGTTGTTGATTATTTCACCACCTTTTGGTATGACTTGTTCGTTTTTCATCGCTTTCGCGTTGCGATTTGTTATATCGCGCAGTGAAAATACCTTTTGATCGATATTTTCGATGTGATTTTTTGAATCTCGTCGCAATTTGTGAATCTCACTGCGATCGTGGGTATGATTTTCTAATTTGTTTATGTATTTTATTTGATTTGATTTGTTTGAATTATTTGTTTTTGGGGTTTCGATTGTTGCCGTTCTTAGTTTTTCTTTTCACACAATAATATTGGGTTTTTCGTTTGGGTTGTTTTTCCATATTACGTATTCTTGATGCAATTTTGGTAATCGCGCCACGATTTGGGATTCTTTTGCATATTACGTATGCGCGATGGGTGAAATCACGACACGTTTTCTATATGTTGTTTCACTGTTCATTGTTTGTAATGTTGTACTATTCATCACTAGTGTTCATCGTTTGTTCGTTTTGTTTATTGTTCAAAGTTTTGTTTGTTTGGTTGCCCCTATTTGTCCGTATTCGTTGTTGATATTAGTTTGCTTTTATTACATATTTTTTTTTTCAATTGTGAAACCTAACTGAAAGTTTTATTACACTTTTCTTTAGTTGCCGGAACTCTTGAAAAATTGTTTGTCAAAAGTTTCCTACTCTCCTTGTTCTTAATGTTTTCAATTCAATTCTTGTTCTTTTTTTTTTGGTTTATTTTGAAAGTTTCTTAAAAAAAAACAAGGTTTTATTATTTTGGATGATTAGCCTAATCTATGCCGTTCTATTCTTCATTTTTTTCTTTACTTTTGCAAGAATGTCGCTTCATGTAAAGAGCAATTATAATTCTTTTGTCTTACGTTCTTGTTACAAATACAGTTTGTTAAGAGTTTTAATGTTAAAAAAAACATATGCTATGCTTCGTTTGGTATTAATTTAAAAAAGTTTTCTTGTTCTTTTGTTTTTGTTTTGCTCTTGCAATCACTCCATTTTGTGCTTTTTTTAGTTTTTGATTTGTTATTTCTAGCATTCTTGTTCTAGTTTAATTCATTTGTTTGTTTTCCAGTTGTAGTTTCCATTTCCAATTTATGTTATAAAAGTATCTGATTCAGGATTGTTTTCGTTTGGTCGTATTTGCTTATGTTCTAATTTTGTTTCACATCTCTATTTATTTTTATTTTTCTGTTGGTTTTTGCTTTTTTTCGGTGTTGCTGTTGTTTGGCAACATCTCAATGCTTTTTTGCTCAAGCATATTGTGAGTTCGAGGGAGGGAAAGAGGATAAGGAGGATTAGGTACAATAGTTTAGTATAGTGCACATTTGCATATTGAGTTTTCTTTGTTGTAATGCTTCAACTAGTATCTTTGGGGTTTGTTTGTATGCTACATAAATGCAAATTGTTTTCGAACACTTTCATGCATATTGTTTGTTTTGACCGCTTTCATGTAGATTGTTTGGTTTTGGCTGCTTTTGTGCAAATTGTTTGGTTTTGGATGTTTTCATGCAAGTTGTTTGGTTGTGTTGCTTCTCTTGAAGACTTTTTTTTTGGGTATTTTGCTTATATGAAGATTGTTCGCCGCTACTGGAATGCATATTGTTTGGTTGCTTGTGGATATGAATATTTGCTAAGGTACACTCAACTTCTTTTTCGTTTCTTTGAAGACAAACTCTCAATGCTTGTTTTCATCGCATTGAAGGGGATGTTAGCATAATAATTTTTTTGGGCTCTTTTTGTATTAGACTTTATGTTTAACCCATTAGCTAGGTTAATCCTAGATAGTTTTCCTATTTATAGTCTTATTTATCTTTTTTTGTAGTTAATAATTCTCTATAAACCGTTTCTCTCTCTCTCTCTTTCTCTCTCTCTCTCTCTCTCTCTCTCTCTATATATATATATATATATATATATATATATATATATATATATATATATATATATATTATTAGTTATCTATGGATTGTTATAAGTTTTCAACAAACAGTGTGAACGTATTTGTTACAGAACGTTTGAGAGCTTTTAACTTCTAATGTTTGACAAAACGCTTTAAACAAAACATTTCGTTTGAAACTACAAACTTTTAGCGTATAGTTTAAACAAAACGCTCCAAATCTAAAAGCTATTTCACTTAGCGTTTAACAAAATGCTACGGGTTAGTTTTGTCAAACACGTCCTATCCGCAAACAGTTTTCGATAATGTGATTTTCATATTAAGTTACTAAAAATACAATGTTATTTGAAGTACTTAATTATTTCGGGTTTGTGTGTATCTAGCAAAAAGCGTAGATTAATGGACTTTATGATAGGAAAAACTAATACATTGATTGTGAAAGAAAAGATACATGATTTGGGTGATTAAGAAGACAAAATAGATATGTGAAGACGATATATGTGATACATCCAAACCATCGTGATCACAAAACAAACAGGCAATCCTTTCGTTTCTTTTTGATTTTTGCGAATGATATCATAAATAGACAATTAAAATGAAGGGAATTTAACAAATCATTGTGACGAATTAATTACATTTTGATAAATTTAATTAATAATAAAGAAACAATCTTCATCAAGCAGTGGGAACCATTGGAGATCATATGATTGGATTCTAGTTTAAGAACATCTTTGCAATCATACATCCTGTTAGCAAGGAAATCACAATCACGATCATTAGGTTTATGTGACACAGCAAATCAGTAATAAGCTCATGAAGATTGATCTTACCAATAAGAGTGTTGTTGATGAAGATCAAGGGTTTAATGGCTTTGTTAGTTAATCATAAGTTGTTCTTGAGCATTAGCATGATCAGAAATGGGCGAATCATGATGATGGGTTGCATTTGATCCATTTTCCATCTTTTTGTTCATGTTTTGTTGGTAATACATCTGCTTAAGCCTCTCTATTTCTCCCTTCAATGCTTCTTGATGAGCTGCATTCGTTTTATAAAACAATATCATAAACAAAAAAGATTTACAAGAATATATATATATATATATATATATATATATATATATATATATATATATATATATATATATATATATATTAAAGTTGATATGGTAGCCTGTTTGTATAAATTAAATAAAAGATATGGAATCAGAAGTGTATCGTGGAGTAACATGCACTGCATGAACATGTTAATATGCACTTTGAGTTATTATATACTATATTTGATGAATTGTAAAGTAGAATATAAAAATGAAATACTTATTATTAATTTAAAAGTTATACTTCATATTTTTTGATATATATATTTTTTTATAATTTAGATTTACA
Organism: Lactuca saligna; assembly: GCF_052625555.1. Classification (NCBI taxonomy): domain Eukaryota; kingdom Viridiplantae; phylum Streptophyta; class Magnoliopsida; order Asterales; family Asteraceae; genus Lactuca; species Lactuca saligna. The sequence continues at coordinate 206,430,331 of NC_136424.1, read as the reverse complement.
TAACTTGTTATTTATATCAAAATTCTATATCATGATCATAGTATATTGTTTTAGAGTTTTATTATCTATTTAAATAATACTAGAAAATACATTATCCAGAACTCCAAACGTGTGAGAAAAAGACAAAAAGTAAGATAACTTTGTTTATTTTTTCCATCTTACTTTCATTTATTTCTAACACAATATTTTATTTTTAATCAAATCTTAATAAGATATTATACTCTAAAACTATATCAATTATCAAGTTATCAATTGTAATTTGAAATTGTTTTTGTGATGAAGATATTATTATGTAGAAAATTAACTAAATATAGCAATGAATTTTGTTATTTGGATTAAATCGTAGTCTTCAGATATAATTTTCAACTTATAATGATTCAACAGAAAGAAATAAAGTAAAATTTCATAGTAAACAATCAATTATGAATATACATATATCATTGCAATTAATCCTACTTTTTAACAATTATATATATTGCAAATTTTCATTTATATGTATATATAAATAAAGATTGATTAATTTGAATAAATTATACATACCATCTTTAAATATCTTGTCCTGAGAGAGAGCAGCAATCCTTTGTTTTAGAACACTGTTATCCACGTTTAGAACCAATCGTTGATGGTCCAAATATGCTACCCTTGGTGATAGCACTGATACTTCTGCCTTTTAATTGTTACAAAATTATAAATTTATAAATCTTTCTGGATTTAATTATTCATAAAAAAACTATATACGTTTATAAATTTTAAAGAAACAGATTAAAAACATACTTGTAAAGAATTAACACTGCGTTCTAGCTCCGATATGTACTGCAATTTCCTCACCCTTGATCGTTGAGCAGATTGCCGATTCGCCAGAATTCTATGAGGAAAAATACTTAAAATTTCACTCTCAATTCAGAAAAATAAAAAGGATTTAATTTGTAATTTGTAAATGAACATAAATTATACGTAATTACCTTTTTATCCTTTTGGGATCAAAAATCTTGTCGTTTGAATTATCCATAATCGTTCCTGCATGGGGATTGAACTGTGTATCGGATTTCCATGAACTCTCTTCTTCCTCGATCTGCTGCTGATCATTCATGCTGTTATGATCTGATGGCGACGAAGGATTTGAGCATGAAACTGTGGGCCCAGTCCCGTTTTCATCGTCAATAAACATAGACATGAACTGTTCCTCATCAAACCGGTCAAATTCCGTAGCTGCACCACCGCCATTGCCGCTTCTTGACCCTGGTGCAGATGATCTCCGGCAATTGTCCTCCCCCATCATCGGGATCTCTAGGAAGGCGGCGGAGTCACTGACGGATCGGCGGTGGGAGCCTCGTTTGGTTGATGAGAAGTCCAAGAAATCGTCCACCCATGACGGATCCATTTGGGTGGTGGCCGCAGCGGTTGTAGGTGGTGGCAAATGCTCAGTAGACGGTAGCTTTTGGTGGTGGTGGTAGTTTTCCGACCAGTTTTGTGGCACTTTTGGAGGCAGGTGTGCCATTTCTATCTCCCTTGAAAATTTAGTGCAAATGTAGAGAAAAATAAGTGAACCAATAACCAAACAAAGCAAGCTGCATTGTATATATATGTAAAAGACACTAAAGGATTCCCATGTGCATATGTTCTTTTAATTATTATTTTATGTCTGGTTTAAACGGAAAATGTTCTTCTTCTACACTTTTCTTTAAATTTTACGGCAAAGATAGAGTAATACAGAGATTACATTACATTTTTTGGATAAATCTCTTTGGAAACACAATACAACACTAAATTTTTTGTGAGACTGTAATTTTATTTAATCCAGATAAAGGTGTATAGATATATTAAAAGAGTTGATATATAACTAACTATAAAAGCATTAATCAAGATAATACATTAAATGCATATATATATATATATATATATATATATATATATATATATATATATATATATATATATATATATATATATATATATATATATATATATATATATATATATATATATATATGAAAATAAGTTCAAATAAAAACACTAAATAACATTAAAGTATAAAAATATTATATTTATATTATTATTCTACAATGAATGTTGTATATGTGTATTATTAAAGTAATTTTAATATGAATATTAACATTTAATTATTTATATTTTCATTAGAATGTTCTTATTATATTATAAATTTTATGTATGTGTATTATTTTAGAAATTCTAATATTAGTTTTAACGTGTGATTATTAATTTATTCATTGCTGAATAATGACATAAAATTGGGGATACAAAATTCGTTACAGAATAATAATATGAAAATAGTGTTTTTAAGTTTTCACACTATTTACTGTTTTTTTTAACCATCCCACACACACACACACATACACACACACAGATATATATATATATATATATATATATATATATATATATATATATATATATATATATATATATATATATATATATATATATATGACACGACTCATTTGAGATTCTAAAAAAACAGAGATTTTGAGATTCACAATCAATCATATATTTCTGATTTGCTCATCTAACGCTCCATTATACCGGCAACATCGAGGTGTGCCTAATCATAAATGATTATATGACAGAGAGGTATAGTCATATATGATTATATATGTTTATACATATATGCTTAACCATAAATAATTATACATATATGTTTATTAACAGATTAAGTAATAATATATGATTATGGTGGATGGTAGTAGAGGTAGTGGTGTTGGTAGAGGTGTCGGTGGTATACGTGACGGAGATGGCAGTGGTGGGGTTGGTTGGTTGCAGAGATGGTGGTAGTGATGATTGTAATGCCCAAAATTTATGAGGTAAAAATATCATTTTTAATTTAACTAAATCAACAATTATATTTTGATTCAAACATTTAAAAATGTATCGTAATAAAACACTCATCAATGTAAAATCCGAAAATCATCCTAGTGTGGTAACATGGGTGGATGCGTTGTGATTAAGCTGGAGCATTTCCTTTGGAACCGGAAGTACCTAAAATCATAACCATAAAAACTATAAACACAAAGCTTAGTAAGTTCCCCAAATACCACATACCATACATACCATTGGGCCGAGCCTGCATATCGGGCCCAACCCACCATAATTGGCTAAGCCCAACCAAACTAATGGGCTCAGCCCAACATACCAATACAAGAATCACAGAGACATATAACACCCTATGTAACCTATAATGGGCTTAACCCAACATACAAATGGGCTTAGCCCTTCATACAATGGGCCTATCCCAACATACAAATGGGCCTAGCACAACATACCATGCAAGAGTCAAAAGACAACTAGCATAACATATCCTAGTAGGCCGACAATGGTGCCTTCGACCCACGAGTACAATGAGGAGACTCACCTCAATCCAAGATAAATGAACACATAAGTTGTTGCTACCAGAATCCTCACACTGAATATAATCAAATTATCTCTAATCAAAAATTAAGATACATTCCAAAAATCCAAGGCCCAAACAATAATCTATCTTCCTAAAGGGTTAAAGACCATTTTACCCTTCTCATAACTGGTCTAACATCTCATAGTCTAAACCCCAAAAAAGCCTCAAGGCCCAAAAGGCCCAAAATGTGCATCCTGGGAGTACGCCCCGCATACTGAACTCGTACGCCCCGCGTACTGGTCTTCAATGCGCTACGTACAAGCCGCTAAGCTTGATCCATGCATTACGCTGAGCGTACTCCTAAGTATGTCCATCATACTCGTCAGAGGGCCAAAGACTTCTCATTAAGCACTTATTATATGTTTGGCGTACTAGCTGAAAAGCTAGCTGTTAGCTGAAAATCTAGCTGATAGCTGAAAAGCTAGCTGTTAAATTAAAAGTTAGCTGATAGCTGAAACGCTAGCTGATAAAAAATGATGTTTGGTAAAACTAATTGAAAATATGAAATAACATAAAAGAACATTCAATCAGAATGTGTTTTTATAATTAATTAAGGGGTATATTTGGAATTTTTAAAAAAAAACTCCTATAAAGCTAGTCTAAGTAGCTTTTTAAAAAGCTAGCTTGTAAGCTACTTTTTGGTTGCCAAACATGACAATTTAAAAAAGCTTGAAAATAAGCTACTTTTTCAGCCAGCTGTGCGCACCAAACACAAACTTAATGCTTAAGACCAACATCCAAACTCAGATCTAACATCTAGATAAGGTCTTAAACCATAAAGTTTCCTTGCCTTAATGGGATTGAAAACCCGTTTTTAACCTTCTAAACCCATAATATGAACACCAACTTAATCATGACTCATCCAAACCCGTCAAGATGACATTTTTATGCACCTACAACCTTAGAAATGCTAATATCCAACATTATAAGCTCCTGGAGTAGCCTATACTCACAAGGATGGCTCTAAGGACCAAAATAAACCCAAAACATACCCTACACTAGATCTAACACATAGAGTCATCAAGTTAGAAACGATATATCTCCTGGAAGTTGATGAAGATGCTTAGAGCTTGGATCCACAAGCTCCAAGCCAAGCAATGCTTCCAAGATCTCCTTCTTCTCCAAAGCACACCAGGATCACACCAAAAACCTAAAGAATGATCAAATGAAGGCTAGGGTTTAATAGGATGGAGGCTGAAGATAAGAGGGTTTGGAGTTGAGTTAAGGTCATTAAATAGGACCCAAGATGCTCAATTAGGGTTTGCAACTGGCTAGAGTATGTCGAACGTAATCCTTGTACGCCTAACGTACTCTAATGGGCACCTGCGATCAATCTGCCTAGTACGCCTAACGTACTCCTATGTTTGCCCAACGTACTAAGCTTAGCCTTAAAGCCACCAAACTTCTGAAAGACATAACTTCTTCGTTATAAGTTCGATTCCGACGATCCTTATATTCACATAAAGGTAATGAGAAGCTCTACACTTTATCAACTCACTCTTTCCTTAAAACGTTTCGAACTTAAATCCAAAATTCATTAATGGTCCGAACTACCACTTTACGATTATGCCCTTGGTTTCGAAAACACACACCAAACGCTTAGATCACCTAATATATAGTAACCCCACCCAAAGGGGTCTAAAACTCTCCTTCCCCAAGGCCCCAAGCCTTATGCTGACATGTCCTCGGACCACATCCCCGAATTAGGAAACAATTCAAAACAGGATGTTAGAACTCTCCCCCACTTAAATTAGATTTATCTAAATCACTCCATATCATCCTCCTGGAACCCCAACGTTCCGACCAGTTCCTCTTGAATCCCCGATCCACCGAAAAGGTTGACTCATACCCCAACGAACCTTCAATGGTAGCAATGAAACCAAGTTCAACTGAACTCATGCACCCTAAGGGTAAACAAATTATTGACCCATTAACTGCTAAACCAACACCTCACTACTAAAATTCTGAAAACCCCATCCTTTACCTGACCCCATATAAGTAGGACCATCCCGAAACACAATCACTAGGACCTTTTACTGCATTCTGAACAACAAAGCATCCTTTTTTTATCCTAAACCATCCAACTGATACCTTTGGCCGACAGATACCTTAACTATAACTTGCTGATGAAAATATCCTTTATAGAAATATAAGATGATGACTCCCAATACGAGTTTCTACCATTTGGCAACCCAGTACATAACCCATAACCCGAGATCCAAGGATATATACTTTCATTTCACTTGAAATATTCTTATTCCATGGTGACCTTCCACTAAGCTGAGGTATAAAATACCTAATCCATCGCTGAGGCTAACAGCCTTGCACCTGGCCCAACCACCTGGATCCTACTGAGAGTTTAACTGATAATGGCTACCCTAGCCCATGCATCGCACGAATGCCAATCATTGATCACAGAGTCATCCCATTCTAAATGTAATCTAAAACCTTGCTCTAGCCAATGTTAATTGGGTCTTACCCGCAGTATCATATCCTTACAGGACTCGCCTATGGGCCCCATCCTATCTTCATAATCAAACGGGCCACGCCCACAGGTCTCACCGAATCAAGTGCTATACATGCATGACCTTGCCTCATACCCAATGGTCCTCTTCCCATAACAAGGAGAAATTCTCTGACAACATTTTCGGCCTCCCCCTTACCATGCGCTGATCTTACTTCAACCCAAAGACCACTCCTACAATGGCCTACCTCAGTCTGGTGAATGCTACGACTACATCACAGACTTATAAGATTTCCTTGATAGTCTATCATCCTTGTGTACGATACATCTACCTCGTACTCTTACAACACTTCCATACCGCCATGGTCTGAACCCATGGTCTTACTTTCCATCTACCATACCAACCCATAATCAATCATGTGTCAAACCATATTGTTTATATCTCAATCAGGTGTTAGGGTCATGCTTCGAATCCCAAAGCCTTTATCAGACAAGAACAAGCAGAGATACACTGACTCAACCCTCAACCAAAATCCATCCATGTGTCGGCTATACATTCCAATGATTGTGCTGCCCAGATGTTGGAAATCTTCCGAACTCCCTACCTTGCACAACCTCAATCTACTCGCTCACTTTAGTCGTCTTCCCTCCCGACTAGGATGTGAAACTCTCCTTAGTTCTACACATGATACTATCCCCATAAATTCCAATGGCACTCCCCCACTTGAATTTAACTGCACCCTGTCATCCTCACTAAAACAATGAATAATAAATTCCCCTACCAGGACTGACTGATCTCCAACCTAGCATCCTACTTATCGAGGGATCCATGCGTTCTAATTGCCTTCCACCGACATAATTTCCCATATTTCTTTGACACTTCCACTTTTTGAACAAGCATACACGACCACCATCATCATCCGCTTCCTACCGCTCCTTCCTTAGTAATGGTAGCAATTGGACCCAAAAGTCCTTCCATGAATAACTGCCATTCCTTCTTATCAACGTTAACATTTCTGAACTCGGACTCCATTGATGAACTAATCATGCTAATTCGTTTACTGATACTCTAAGTGATACCCCCGAATTGTTTCCTCGAACTACCCAAAACAACAACCAGACAAACTAAATTCCGATTCAACAAGATGTGTTCCACTCATTACTTTCGGCACGTAAAATGGGACAAGACAATCCTTGATAATATAAACCAGGAAATAGCAGAGAACTAAACCAAAGGTACTGCTTACACATACCAACACATGATTCCAGAACACACACACATACACACACATATATATACACACACACATATATATATATACACACACACACACACACATACACCCATATAAAAAGCATGAAGAAAACAAAAAAATAATATACCCGTGATAGCATCTGATGAAACTCTGGCCTCCCCTAACTGAAACTTTAATGCTCAGCTCATCACTACCAGGGCTTCTGCCCTTCCCTCATGACCATCAGTAATCCTCAAGGTAACTGGAGCAGGTGCACTCACTGCTCCACCCCTCAACTTTAGGGGTGCCAATTAAGTAAAGTTTTCAGGTTTCGGGTAGAACGAGTTGGGTAGAATGGGTATTTGTAATGCCTATGTTTCTGGGCTAAGCATTAAAGATGATGTATTAGTCTAGTTTAACCATTGTAACTCATTTTGAAGTAATAAAAATGAATTATTTGAGTATTATGTGCTTTATACTTAATTATGATGATATAATAAATTAAGGATAAAAATAAGCGTCCAAAGTAAAATGTTAGATAAACCCTATATCTATGAAGAAAGTTGTAGTGGTCGTAACAAGGATTCCGAAGATATAAAGAACGTCGGAATCCGAGTTATAACGAAGAAGTTATGAAAAATCGAAGTTTCGCGACAAAATCGACACACCGCTGTGTGACGTAAAAATTGAGTTTATGATAAAGTGCTTTTTAGCCTTATCGATCTAAATATAAGTCACAATATACATTAAATCGAGAGCATGCATAAGAAGAACGTCCAAATCTAACTTAATATGAGGAAGTTATGAATTTTCTAAGATTAGACATATTCGTGTGCAACCTAGATTTCGAATTATAGATCGAACGATTTTTAGCCGATACAACCTAAAGGAGAATCAGATATCTTGTCAATAGTAGTTCAACAGTAAAAGGATACACAAAAATGAACATCAGATGAAGAAGTTATGAATTTTTAACGGACTTTTTCTGTCTCGGTCTGTTAAAAATATAACTTTAAAATAAATTCAAAATTTGCCGATGGAGTCTAAATGAAAGTTGCAGAGCACGGTCTTACCTACGCGTGGATATAAAAAACGTCAAAACCGGAGCTCGTATGCGAAAATTATGAATTTTTGAAGTTCAAGGCACACACTTCAAAGCTTATCCGAAGGAACATCCAATGTACAAAGGGTCAACGCTAAGCGTACCGAGGTACGCCCATTATACGAGGTTTGTATGCCCAACGGTCTCACATTTTGCTTGGTCCAGAAGTGACCACGACATACCCTTCGCATGCTTGACATGTCGATGACACGTCCCGCTCCTCTGCGCATCGTATGAAGGTACGCTCAGCATACAATAGTACGCCCCACGTACCAAAGTTATGCCCAACATAACCTGAAACTTCGGCCACATATAAAAGGGGTGCGAGGCTGCCTGATTTCTTTTATAAAATTTTCATTCCTTTCACCCTATACTCTCTCTTAAGGTACACTAAACCCCCGTAATCCTAGGGTACGTTCCTAGCACTAGAAGAAAGCCCCGGAGAGCCCCGAAGTCTCCGAGAAAAAGAGTTTTTCGAGTCGAAACTTTGCCTGGTTTTTGAGCAAACCTCCCGGTTTCATCGAAAAACATTATTTTAAGGAATGAAGTGTTGTCCAGTCACCATCTTATCAGGTGAGTGTATAGTCACTTTCATCTTACACATAGATATGAAGTAATTTATATAAATTACGTGCTATGTGTGTATATATATTTATTGTTTGTTTATTCGAGATGTATGTTGAATGAATGTTTTATATAGGTTTAGAATGATTTAAAATGTATATGTATTTTTATCTACAAATATGTTGGGTAAAACATGGGTAAATGAAATAGTTGATGTGTGACGAAATAAAATTATGAGGGGCCTCGAAGTTGACGATGTTCCAGTCATCTAGCGGAGTATAGATGACAACCACAAACTTTTCTAGATAGTCTAGTTAAATGCTAGCAGGCTCGCAACCTGTAGGTGTTTGTGAACAATGTGTTCACTGGTGTACTTCACCCCCCTCATGGTTGCCTTACGAACATATATGGATGAGGAATTCCCTTAGCATTAGTGTCCATCCCGATGATGATCCTTAGGCTAGGTCCCTTATGATAGGTGTTGAGGGACTTAAAGTGAGGATAACGGGAACGGGTAATCAAGGTTATTGTTGGTTGATGAAATTAATAAATTTATTTATTGTGGGTTGAAAACCCCATGTGCTCACCAGGCTCCCAAACCTGACCCACTCATCTTTCTATATTACAGGTAGTAGAACCAGAGCATAATTGGATGACTTGACGAGGGATTTTGGATTATAGGCCAGTAGATGTAAATAAATATTGTAAGGCCTATATTTTGCTATTTATGCTTTTTATCTATATCAATGTTGACATCCCAAGTTTGTAATGAAATGAAAATACATTTCTTTAAGAAATGCTTTGATAAATTTATCATATTTTGTTTTGGGAGCAAATTGCACAACACTTTTAATTGAAAGATTACTCTAATTTTATTATAAAAGCATAGATGAAATCAGTCTTTTCTGCCCATGAAAATGGAGATGTCACAGTTGGTATCAGAGCATTAGTTTAAGAGAACTAGGAATTTGTAGGATTTTTGGACTTAAACTCAGAATGCTAAGTGATGATCGTGAGATGAGTGTCTACCATATTTTAGACACAAGCACTAGTATATTTTAGGAAAGATGCCTAAAATGTTTTTTTGTGCTAAATGCTATATGTTTTCCATATATGGTATTATTTGTGCGGATCTATGGTCTGTTGCCTACCAGATCTAGAAATCTTATGTGTTTAGGATTTTAAGTGTATGGCTACAATATTAGAACTAGCATGTAATGTTTCCGAGTGATAAGTAGAAATTAAATATCTTTCGTGAATAAAGATCTAAATTCGCCTAATTTGGTGTATAGATGAAAATGACAAGAACCCGAAGTGGAGCTGGAAACATGAATAGGAATCAACAACCTCAGCCCCAAGTGATTGAGCAGGTGCCGATAGTAAAAGCTGCACCAGAACCAATCACAATGGAGGAGTACAAGCCATGATTCAGGAAATGATGGCTGAACAAAGGGAAGAAATGAGACAACTATTGCTGAACAACAGGAGTGAACCTTCAATGCCTGTTGAACAACCTGAACTACATGACGGACAGTCATAGGAAGGAAATTACAACTAGTAGTCAATCAAGTGGAACCCATAGTGGCAGAAATGAATAACCTGGAGAGGGAAATCAACAAAGATGGGCATTTGTATAAGAATTTCTTGGGCGCCAAACCACCAAGTCTTTCTAGAAGCGCAAAGCCTGTAGAGATTATGGACTGGATCTCCGAAATGGAGATGGTATTTGAAAAATGCATATATAGTGACAAACATAAAACTATTTTTGTGGTCAGACAACTGAAGACCAGAGTTTTAAGCTGGTGGAAACTATTGGCAGACACAATGCCACGTGGAGAAGCCCTGCAAATGTCATGGAAAGCTTTCTTAGAGTAGTTGAAAATGCAGTACTGCTCTGAAATAGATCTGATAGACCTAAACGATGAGTTCCAGAACTTAAAGAAAGGGAAAATGAGCATTGATGATTATGCTACCGCGTTTACCAAAAATATGAAGTTATTTCCTTGTATAGTGCCAACTGAACTTGCCAAGATTGAAAAATTTGCTAACAGATTACCATCAGACTTTGGTGTAACAGTCAAAATGGCAAGTACATTGAAAGCAGCCATTAGAGCATCCAAGAGTGTTGAGACCTAGTTAAAGGAAAAGGGTCTGGAGAGGGCTGAGGTTGGTGATAAAAGGAATTTCGAGGGATCTTCAAGATCCAACAAGAAAAGTAAATTCTTGAAGTCTCGTTCGAGAGGAGGAAGAGGCAAAGCAAAATGGTGTGACAAGTGTAAGAAGAAACATGTTGGGAAATGTGGCGAGGAGGTCGCTTGTTTTAAATATGGAAAGCCTGGGCACTATACCAATGAATGCACCTTCAATAAGAAAGTTTCTTATGGGTGCAACGATGAGGAGCACATTTTGAGGGACTGCCCGAAGAAGAAACAGGCAACAAGACCTAATCGCCCACCAAAGCCGAAGGCGAGAGCCTTCCAAATGACACTGGAAGCCACAAAGGATGTAGCGGATGTCGCTTTAGGTACCTTTCTTGTAAATGGATTGCCTACCAATTTATTGTTTGATTTCGGAGCAAATTACTCCTTTATATTGTTGGATATAGTGTCTAAGTCCATAACTATATTTGGTATGTACTTGACCCGACCCAGCATGGTCCATTTGGGTTGCACTTCACCCGAACAATTTATGTATAATCTTTTGAGAATAGTACAAATTATGATTTATTAATATATTATAAGTTCTAATATATTAATATAAGATCATATTATTTAATTAGTATTGATCTATAATTAATCTAGGATTAATTTGGAGATCAAAGATATTACTAATTAAATATGGGCTTCTATATTTATATAGTGTGGGCTAATGCTTATTTGGAATGGGCTAGGCTTGCATGGAAAAGTAAATGGGTACTCCATGGAGCTTTAACCCATGTATCTCATGGAAATGAAGAGACATGGGTATTAGGGTTTACATGGATGTAACCCTAATCCAGCACACTATATAAAGGAGGCTTTGGTTCTTGAAATCACACTAGTTGAAACTTGTTGAGGTGAGTAAAGCAAGAGGGCCAATTTCAAGATAGTAGTGACTATTCTCTCAAAGTTCCAAGTTTGTGGTGATTTGTGATTTCCAATTGAGGTATTCACACTATTGGTGCTAGGCTCTAAAACTCCAAGCAATCAACTACTACTAAAAGGTAAATATTTCTACCAGCTTTATTTGATTCATGTTCCCCATGCCATGCTAGTACAGATATGAACCTTGGAAAAATAAGTATTTGCATGTATCTTAGACAAACATAGATCCAAGGTTTATTAGGGTTGCGTGTACACTTAGGAAGTGTTAGAATGCTCAAAACCCATTAGTGGTATCAGAGCCTAGGCTTGTTTGTTTGATACTTGATGCAATATATTGGAAAAAGTTGAAAAACTTGTTGTCTGCCTGATGAGCTCATCGAGTTCATGTGTATCTTCAACTTACTCGGCGACTAGGTTGATGCACTTGACGAGTAGGAGCGACAGAGTGCAGATTTTCGACTTTTACTGCTGGAAATGGATTAGAAACATTACCCTAACCTACTTGGTAGTTTAATTCATGTTCTTGATCTTATGAATTTAGATGATCATAGGAATTACTTGTAACATACTTGGTAGTTTAATTCTTGATCATAATGTGTTTTAATGGAATCCATAACTTGTTCTCAAGTTATGGAAAACCAAGAGTCACACTTGAATTAAAACCATTAAAAGAAAACAAGAGTTAGAAAAATGAAGAGTCTTCATTTTATTACTCTATTTAACTCATAAGTTAGTCATATTAAAAACTTTAGTTCCAGCCCTTAGAATTTTAAAAAGTTAAAATTCAACCCTTATACTTATATTATTATAAGTTAATAATATATAGATATATATATGTATGTATAAGATCAAATTCGTCTTACCGCTAGTACGCCTCTTTCACGAAACCGGTCTATAAGGTGGGTATAAGGTTGTTGCCTATAAAATGGAAACTGAATGGGTGTCCACTCTCACCCACCGCTTGCTTGACTGGTGGAGGGTCGTTAGCCGAACAGGTAAGAAAAGGACTTATATATTCTCATTAAAAGTATGATGAATATTATAAAGTAACTAAATGTTTATTAAATTCCCAATCTTAGTTACTTTAGGAAAAATGTGAATAAGGTGCTAATCCATGAAATTACACTTTACACTTTGTCTAAGTCGTTAGTGGAGCGTGTGTGGTTAACCAGCACACTAACTTGGACTTAACAAGGTAGGTAAAGGGTGACTTAATATTTATCATAGTATCGATGGAGCATGTGTGGTTAACCGACACATCGATTGAGGGGTAATTTATTAAGGGTACTAAGTAATTTGCATGGTTATTTCACACCTCGTTTTGTGATCCTTGGCATCCTAGTCACAAAACTTGGAGGGCACACTCGAGATTGAAACATGCCTTTGAAGATTTCATTGAATCTCAAAAGAATTTAGGAGTTTCTAAGACCCAAATTAAATATTTATTAATATTTCGACTTTGATGGAAATTGGTGAATCGCCATTTACCTACCTTTCAAAAATGTTATTATTTAGATTACGACATACCTCTTCTAAGTACAATATATTGTGATTGGGTCCTAGCCTTAATACTACATTTGGGTGTTTTATTAAGGACTATCTCTATATCTAAACTAATCCTTCTTTCTTCTCCTATCAGATGTTTGCTAACAACGCTGCTTCTGGCTCCAATCCTAGTGGCTCCTTTTCTCTTATGAACTTGTGTGGGAAAGTCACTTTTGATGGATCCAACTTTAATAAATGGATCAGAAACATCAGGATGATTACTCTCTACGAGGACAAGGAATATGTCCTTGATAAGGATCTTAAGGAGATTGATGAGACAGTTGCGACTCCTTAAGAGATCACTGAGTTTAGGGCACATGAAAGGGATGCCACCAAAGTGGCATGCATCATGATGGCTACTATGACCGAGGATCTCCAAAAATCCTATGAAGATTTCTACCCGTATGAGATGCACCAAGACTTGATGGAAAGATACCATCAAAGTGCTCGTCAAGAGAGGTATGAAATCATATCCTCCATGATAACAACTCGCATGAAGGATGGTGAACCCATCATGGGCCACATGCAGAAAATGCAAAGAATTGTGGACCGTTTGCTGAAGCTAAATGTGAACTTCCCTGAGGAGCTAGCAATAGATATCATTTTGCACTCTTACCTTCATGTTATGATCAATTCCGCATGACATACCACATGAACAAGGAAGAGGTCACACTCAAAAAACTTCAAGGACTCTTAAAGATCGCGGAAAGTGGTCTTAAGGGTAAGGCGATTGTTACTCCTACTCCTACCAACACCGCCCCTGTCTTGCCAATCGGGAAAGGACGAGGGAAGAAGAGAAAGAGTTCTTCGAAGGGTACCAAGGTTATGACCCTTGATGGCTCTTCTTCAAGTGGAACCAAGAAAGGTTTCATCACTCCTTCTTCTGACCCAAAAGAGGCTGAATGCTTCTATTGCCATGAAAAGGCACATTGGAAGCGGAACTGCCCAAAGTACCAGCAAGATGTGAAGGATGGGAAAGTTAAACCCAACCATGCAGGTATTTACACTGTCATTTCTAATAACTCACCCAATTCTAGCTCTTGGGTCCTTGATACCAGTTGCGGTATTCATATTTGTTGTGACTTGTAGGGACTAAGAAGAAGTGACAATGTGGAGCAAGGAAGGATAAACTTAATCATGGGGAATAGGAAAGTTACACCTGTCACCAAGATTGGAGTTTATACTTTGTCGCTAACTAGTGGGTTAAATTTAGATTTGAATAAATGTTGTTATTCGCCAGAAATGGCAAGAAATATTATTTCCTTTCATGCATTGTATAAACAAGGTTTCACCTTTTCATTTGATAATGAAGTTGGTTTGATTAATGCTTTCTTTAATAATGTTCTTTATTTTAAAGCATTACCTTGTTATGGCGTGTATGAAACAGTATATGTGGTTGATAACTTAGGAAATAATGTAGTGTATTGATTATGTTAATAATAATAACTTGGATAAAGCATCATGATGGCATTGTCGTCTTGGACATATAAGCAAGAAACGCATAGGCCAACTCCAAAAGGATGGAGTTTTGGAGTCGTTTGACCTAAAGTCAGATGATAGTTGCAAATCATGCTTACTTGGAAAAATGCCAAAGTCACCCTTCACATGTTCTTGTGAGAGGGGTGAAGGTTTGTTGGAACTTGTACACACGGATGTGTGTGGACCATTCAAACATGCCACAAGGGATGCTAATCGTTATTATTTGACTTTTACTGATGATTAAACTAGATATGGATATGTCTACTTAATCAAGCATAAGTTAGAGACTTTCGAAAGGTTTATGGAATTTAATCAGGAAGTCTAGAATCAATTGGGTAGGAACATTAAGATGCTTCGATCCGATCGAGGTGGTGAGTATCTTAGTTCATAGTTCCTCGACTATCTTAGGGAATGTGGGATTGTCTCACAATTAACACCTCCCACGACACCACAGTTGAATGGTGTAGCTGAGAGGCGTAATCGAACCTCATTGGATATGGTTCGTTCCATGATTAGTCGAGCTTCACTAACAATCTCATTTTGGGGTATGCCTTAGAGACTGCCGCCCATATTCTTAATCTAGTCCCTACAAAGAAAGTTGCCAAAACTCCTCACGAAATGTGGACTGGTAAAGTACCCAAACTAGACCACATCAAGATTTGGGGTTGCGAGGCTTTTGTGAGAGGCGAGACTCATGACAAGCTAGAACCCCGAAGCGAGAGGTGTATTTTCCTTGGCTATCCACAAAGATCCTTTGGTTACCTCTTCTACAGACCTAGTGATAATGTGGTCTTTGTAGCAAGAAGAGGAGTCTTTCGAGAGAGAGAGAGAGAGAGAGAGAGAGAGAGAGAGTTTATAAGCCAAAGAGACAGTGGGAGGCAAATTGATCTTGAAGAAATTCAAGAGTCAAGTGGTGAAGGAACGTCAAACGCTAGCCCTCAACTTGAGGAGGAAACTCCTGTTGAGCCAATTGATGAATCTGTACCTTTGAGGCGTTCCACGAGAGTTAGGAATGCACCTGAGCATTACTATGGTTTCCATATTACTGCAGAAGGTGAGACACTTATTAGTGATGAGACACTAGTAGGTCTGGATGAGCCTAACAACTACACGGAAGCCATGGCAGGCCCTGAGGTTGCTAAATGGAAAAAGGCTATGGATAGCGAGATACAGTCCATGTATGGCAATCAAGTTTGGAACTTGGTTGACTATGTACCTGATCGTAATGTAGTTGGGTGCAAATGGATCTTCAAGAAGAAGACCGACATGGATGGTAATGTACACACTTATAAGGCACAACTGGTAGCAAAGGGTTATTCTCAAACTCCGGGAGCTGGTTATGATGAAACCTTTTCATCAGTGGCCAAGATAAAGTCTATTAGGGTTCTGTTAGCCATTGCTGCATTTCATGACTATGAAATATGGCAAATGGATGTCAAAACCGCTTTCCTTAATGGAAAGTTGGCTGAAGATGTTTACATGGTTCAGCTAGAGGGTTTTGTCAGTTCAAAGTACCCCAATAGAGTGTGTAAACTCGAGAAATCCATTTATGGATTAAAACAGGCACCTCGCAGATGGAATCTTTGCTTTGATGAGTAAATCAAGGAATTTGGCTTTTCAAGAAGTGAAGATGAATCTTGTGTCTATATCAAGGCTAGTGGGAGCATAGTCAGTTTTTTGGTACTGTATGTGGATGACATACTACTCATCGGAAATGACATCCCAACTCTGCAGGAAGTAAAGTCCTGGCTTGGGAAGTGTTTCGCTATGAAGGACCTTGGTGAAGCTGCCTATATGCTAGGGATAAGGATTTTGAGAAACAGGAGTAAAAGACTAATTGGACTTAGTCAAAGCACCTATGTGGACAAGGTGTTGAAAAGATTCAGCATGCATAACTCCGAGAAAGGTGAGTTACCCATTCAGAGTAACGCCAGATTGAGTAAGACACAAAGCCCTAGTACTGAGGCTGAGATAGTAGAAATGAGTCGACTACCTTATGCTTCAACTATAGGATCGATCATGTAGGCTATGCCGTGTACTCGACCTGATGTAGCTTTTGCTTTGAGCATGGTGAGCAGGTATCAGGGGAACCCTGGCAAGGTACACTGGACTATGGTAAAGAATATCCTCATGTACCCGCGAAGGACTACGGACTGCATCCTTACCCTTGGTGAGAGTGATGACTTGAGAGTTGTAGGGTATAGTGATTCTAGCTTCCAGACTGATAGGGATAATTTCCGCTCTCAGTCGGTCTGGGTCTTTACCTTAAACGGAGGAGCAATCACTTGGAAGAGTTCCAAGCAAGAGACAGTGGCTGATTCCACTTGTGAATCAGAGTATATAGCAGCAAGCGAGGCAGCAAAGGAGGCTATATGGCTAAAGAACTTCATTGGAGACCTTGGAGTTGTACCAGCTATAAAGGAGCCAATGGAGATTTTCTGTGATAGAAATAGTGCGGTTGCCTTAGCCAAGGAACCAAGAGATCATGGGAGATCCAGACATATTGACAGAAAATATCACTTCATCAGACATCGAACAGAAGAAGGAATCCTCGTGGCAAAGAGGGTATCATCGGATGAGAACCTAGCAGATCCCCTCACGAAGGGACTGTGTAGGGTTAAGCATCTCTAGCATGCTCGGAGCATAGCGCTGAAGGATGATATAAGTTTTAGTACTTGGGTAAATTATGAAATTTGTAAAGTGTAATTGACATTAGATGATAAATAAAAGGTGTTTTATTTATGAGTAAAGTGTTGCTATCTCTTGTCAATTGTTTACTATATTTCTTTTGCATGTTTTGACTTCCAGAATAATTATGTTTGGTATATCATATTATTCAAACCTCCACAGTCGATCATATGTCGGAAGTAGGTATGAATCAAGACTGTCATGACTGGTTGCAGAGGTCTAAGGTGTTGGACATGGCTACAACAATCATGAGTGCTCATAACTTCTGAGCATTGGACTCAACCCACGCTCAGTGGAATCACTTCATGGAATTTTATCTCGAGTGATCGTGAGACGGTAATATCATATATGTCTTGAAACCTAGAGATATGATTTGTTACTTACGAGTTGATTATGCATTGATTGTACGAAAACGCATTGGTAACTCGATGTTATAAAACGTGCCTTTGTGTATAATTCAATGAGTGGTAGAACAAACATATGAGTCAAAGTTTATCTGTTCCTTCTAGGATTAGAAGCGATATCTGGGCCCGTCGATGATTTTATTTTGACCTATGTACCGGGCCCGGTCAGAACTAAATTGATGTGTTCAGTTAAGTTCTATGTCAAACAAATCGGAAATCGGGAAACAAATGTTGGACAATAAGTAAGACCATGTTCCATGTATTTGTCCAGCTGATATCCTGAACAGAGGATTATATGATCACTTATCTAAAATGGCGTGTTCTAGTTCAACAGAGTTTAAAGAGCTACGATTGCTGATCGGTTCCTGAAGTCATACTTGCAACTATAGTTATCAGACTTATCCAAGTGGGAGACTGTTGGATATAGTGTCTAAGTCTATAACTATATTTGGTATGTACTTGACCCAACCCGGCATGGTCCATTTGGGTTGCACTTCACCTGAAGAATTTATGGATAATCTTTTGAGAATAGTACAAATTATGATTTATTAATATATTATAAGTTCTAATATATTAATATAAGATCATATTATTTAATCAGTATTGATCTATAATTAATCTAGGATTAATTTAGAGATCAAAGATATTACTAATTAAATATGGGCTTCTATATTTATATAGTGTGGCTAATGCTTATTTGGAATGGGCTAGGCTTGCATGGAAAAGTCCATGGATACTCCATGGAGCTTTAACCCATGGATCTCATGGAAATGAAGAGACATGGGTATTAGGGTTTACATGGATGTAACCCTAATCCACAACACTATATAAAGGTGGCTTTAGTTCTTGAAATCACACTAGTTGACAGTTATTGAGGTGAGTAAAGCAAGAGGGCCGATTTCAAGATAGTAGTGACTATTCTCTCAAAGTTCCAAGTTTGTGGTGATTTGTGATTTCGATTTGAGGCATTCACACTATTGGTACTAGGCTCTAAAACTCCAAGCAATCAACTAATACTACAAGGTAAGTATTTCTACTAGCTTTATTTGATTTGTGTTCCCCATGCCATGCTAGTTAGGATATGAACCTGGGAAAAATAAGTATTTGCATGTATCTTAGACAAACATAGATCCAAGGTTTATTAGGGTTGCATGTACACTTAGGAAGTGTTAGAATGCTCAAAACCCATCATATATCACATAGATTTGGTGAAAGACTACCAATGTCTATAGAAAAAATTGATGATGCCCGAATTAAGAAGTTGCCAGTGGCAAATTCATACATGTTAGCGATTGCATTAAGAATATCGTCATCGACTTAAATGGAAACGAAGTCCACGAGAGACTTTTACCCATTAAGTTTAATGGTTTCGATATCGTACTAGGGATGGATTGGCTTAGCGCCAATGATGCCGAGATACTGTGCAAGAAAAAGCTAGTAAGAGTAAACCCGCCTGGAAAAGAGCCATGTATGGTGTACGGAGACAAGTGCAGAGTAAATTCCGGAATCATTCCCCTAATGAAAGCCATAAAATGTTTATCTAAAGGATGCACCTCATACTTAGCATTTGTGGTCAATGCTAAGAAGGAGAAAAATGAGATGCAAAGTATACCAGTGGTGTGTGACTATCTGGAAGTCTTTCCAGAAAATATTCCTGGATTACCCCTTGATAGACAAGTAGAGTTTCAAATAGACTTCTTACCAGGAAAAACACTAATAGAAAAAGCACTATAACGATTAGCACCAACGGAGATGAAGGAGCTCATGATGCAACTTCAGGAGTTATTGGACAAAAATTTCATTAGACCTAGTTCATCACCCTGGGGAGCTCCAGTGTTATTCGTAAAGAAGAAGGATGGAAGCATGAGAATGTGCATAAACTGTAGAGAGAGCTGAGCAAGGCAATAATAAAGAACAAGTACCCATTTCCACGGATTGATGACCTGTTCGATCATCTACAAGGTTCGAGCTATTTCTATAAGATTGAGCTTAGGTCAGGATATCATCAGCTGAAGGTGAGAGAACAAGATATTGAGAAAACCTCGTCCAAAACAAGATATAGACACTATGAGTTCTTGGTTTTGTCATTTGGACCAACCAATGATTCGACAAGATTCATGGATTTGATGAATAAGGTTTGTAAAATATTCCTTGATAAATTTATGATAGTGCTCATAGATGACATTTTGATTTATTCAAAAAGCAAGTAGGAGCATGACATGCATCTGCAAGAAGTGTTAGAAGTTCTGAAAAAGGAGAAGTTGTATGCAATGTTCTCCAAATGTGATTTTTGGATTCAAGAAGTCTAATTTTTGGGTCATGTGGTTAAACAAGAAGGGATCATGGTTGACCTAACTAAGATTGAAGCAATAATAAATTGGGAACAACCAAAAAGTACCACGAAGATTCGATGCTTTCTGGGATTAGCTGAATATTACCGAAGATTTATCCAAGGATTTTTTTCGATAGCTGTTCCATTGACAACTTTGACCCATAAAGGAGTTACTTATACTTGGAATGAGAAGCATGAGGAAGCATTCGAGAAGCTAAAAAAGAAGTTGTGTGAAGCATCGATTCTTTATTTACCCGATGGAGTTGAAGACTTCGCAGTTTATAGCGATGCATCTGGAGTTGGGTTACTTTGTGTTCTGACCATAAGGGATAAAATGATAATATTTGCATTTAGATAATTGAAAGATTAGGAAAAGAACTACCCACTCATGATTTGGAGCTGGCAGAGATAGTATTCGCCCTAAAGATATGGATGCATTATCTTTACGGCACAAAGTGGAAACTTTTCACTGATCATAAGATTCTTCAGTATCTCTTTAATCAGAAGGAATTGAACATGAGACAACAACACTGGCTAGAGTTGCTTAAGGATTATGACTGTGAAATACTTTACCACCCTGGTAAGGCAAATGGTGTAGTTGATGCTTTAAGTTGAGCAGTGAGCTTTGAAAGGAAAAGGCCAAGAGCATTAAAAATCGAATTTTTCTCAAAGATTGTAGAAAGCATCAAGAAAGCTTAGGAAAAAGCTTTAGAGAAAAATGACCAACAGGAAGAATGTTTGGGCAAAACGTTAGTGTTTGGTACAAACGGTCAAAGACTGAAGGTATTCTAAGATAAGATTTGGGTACCTAAGACGGGAGGAATAAGAGATCTTCTGATGGATGAAGCTCACAAGACCATGTACACGATTCATCCCGGTAGCACAAAAATGTATAGGGATCTGAAACCCTGCTACTGGTGGCCGACGATGATGTTGAATGTTGCAAAGTATGTGGCTGAGTGTGTGATATGTGCGAGGGTTAAGGCACAACATCAGAACCGTGTGGGAGTTTAGAACTTTTACCTGTACCCATGGGTAAATGGTAAGACATCACCATGGATTTTATGACTAAACTACCTAGAACGAAAAACGGTCACGACATGATTTGGGTGGTCATTGATCAGTTTATTAAAATTTCACACTTCATAGCAGCCAATGAAAAATGGTCTATGGATAAGCTTGCAAATGCTTATGTGGAAGAGATAGTAAGACTTCTCTGTGTTCCTTTAACAATTGTATTAGATCGTGATAGTCGTTTCACGTCAAGGTTTTGGAGAAGTCTACAAGAGGAATTGGGTACGAAGTTGTGTCTGTGTACAACCTATCATCCGCAAACCAATTGTCAGTGCGAACAACAATTTAAACATTGGAGGATATGCTAAGAGCATGTACCTTGGAATTCCAAGGTAACTGTGATGAACATTTACCTCTGGTATAATTTTGCTACAACAATAGTTTCCACTAAAGCATAAAGATGGATCCTTATCAAGCTTTGTATGGAAAAAAGTGTCGAACGCCGTCATTATGGCTTGAAGCTGGGGAAAAGCAGTTTATAGGACCCGAGATAGTTCATCAGACTACTGAAAAGCTGAAAGTATTTCGGGAAAGGATGTTAGCAGCTCAGGATCGTCAAAAGAGCTTTGCTGATAACAAAATGACAGATGACATTTGAAGTTGGACATTTGGTTTTACTTAAAGTCTCGCCATGGAAGGGACTTATAAGATTTGGTAAAAGGGGAAAGTTGAGTCCAAGGTTTATTAGACCGTTTAAAGTTCTTTAGAGGATTTGGAACCAAGCTTACAAGCTAGAACTACCAGAAGAACTAGATGGTATTTATAACACTTTCGACGTGTGTTATTTGAGGAAGTTCACGGGAGAAGTTCCCGAACTAATTCCAATTTCTAAGTTAAGGATGGATGAAAACAAGAGGCTAATTGAAGAACCAGAGGAAACCATTGACCGTAAGACTAAGAAGTTGTGATGCAAGATGGTCGATTTAGTGCTTGTGCGATGGAAACATACGAATGGGCTAAATCTCACCTAAGAAATGGAAAGTGACATGATGAGTCGCTATCTACATTTGTTTGATGATGCATGATTTCGGGACGGAATCATCCTATGGGGGAAAGAATTGTAACGCTTGTGTTTCTGGGCTAAGCATTAAAGACGATGTAATAGTCTAGGTAACCATTGCAACTCATTTTGAAGTAATAAAAATGAATTATTTGAGTATTATGTGCTTTATACTTAATTATGATGATATAATAAATTAAAGATAAAAATAAGGGTCAAATGTAAAATGCTAGATAAACCCAATATATATGAAGAAAGTTGTAGTAGTCGTAACAACAATTCCGGAGATATAAAGAACACTGAATCCGAGTTATAACGAAGAAGTTATGACCTGTCGAAGTTTCACGACAGAATCTGCACGACGCTGTGTGATGTAAAACGTGAGTTTATGATAAAGTGTTTTTTAGCCTTAGAAATCTAAATAAAAGTCGTAGTATGCATTAAAACGAGAGTGTGGATAAGAAGAACGTCCAAATCTGACTTCATATGAGGAAGTTATGGATTTTCTAAGATTTGGCATAGCAGTGTGCAACTCGGAATTCGAATTATACATTGAGCAATTTTTAACCAACACAACCTAAACGAGAATCGAAGATCTTGTCAATAGTAGTTCAACGGTAAAAAGACAGACAAAAACGGACGTCAGAATAAGAAGTTATGAATTTTTAACAGATATTTTTGTCCCGACCTGTTAAAAAAATATAACTTTTAAAAATAAATTCAAAATTAGCCGAATGAGTCTAAACGAAAGTTGTAGAGAACGGTCTTACCTACGCGTGGATATAAATAATGTCAAAAATGGAACTCGTATGAAGGAGTACGCTAAGCGTACGAAGTTCGTATATGGAACGAAAGTTATGAATTTTTGAAGTTCGAGGCACACACTTCAAAACTTATACGAAGTAACGCCCAGTGTACGAAGGGGTACGCTAAGCGTACGAAGTTCGTATGCCCATCGGTCTCACATTTTGCTCAGTCCTGAAATGGCCACGACATACCCTTCGCATGCTTGACACGTCGATGACACACCCGATCCTCCACGTAGCGTACGAAGGTACACTCAACGGACAACAGTATACCTCGCGTAGCAAAGTTACGCCCAGCGTAACCTGAAGCTTCGGCCACCTATAAAAGGGGTGCAAGGCTGCCCGATTTCTTTTACAAAATTTTCATTCCTTTCACCCTATACTTGCTCTTAAGCTATACTAAACCCCCCGAAGCCTAGTGTACCTTCCTTGCACTAGAAGAAATCCCCAGAGAGCCCAAAGTCTCCGAGAAAAAGAGTTTTTTGAGTCGAAACTCTGCCCGCGGAGAGCCTGGTTTTTCAGCAAACCTTCCGGTTTCATCGAAAAAGATTGTTTTTAGGAACGTAATGTTGTCCAATCACCATATTATCAAGTGAGTGTATAGTCACTTTCATCTTAGACATAGATATGAAGTAATTTATATAAATTAAGTGGTATGTGTATATATATTTATTGTTTGTTTATTCAAGATGTATGTTGAATGAATGTTTAATATAGGTTTAGAATGATTTAAACTGTATATGTATTTTTATCTACAAATATGTTGGGTAAAACCTAGGTATATGAAATAGTTGATGTGTGATGAAATAAAATGATGAGAGGCCTCGAAGTTGATGATGTCTAGTCATCTAGTGGAGTATAGATGACGACCACATACTTTTCTAGACAGTCTAGTGGAATGCTAGCAGGCTCGCAACCTGTAGGTGTTTGTGAACGATGTGTTCACCGATGTACTCCATCCCCCTCATGGTTTCCTTACGGACATATATGGATGAGGAATCCCCTTAGCAGTAATCTCCATACCGATGATGATCCTTAGGCTAGGTCCCTTATGATAGGTGTTTAGGGACGTAAAATGAGGATAACGGGAACGGGTAATCAGGGTTATTGTTGGTTGATGAAATTAACAAATTAATTTACTATGGGTTGAAAACCCTATGTGTTCGCCAGGTTCCCATGTCTGACCCACTCAACTTTCTTTATTACAAGTAGTGGAACAAGAGCATAGTTGGATGACTTGACGAGGGATTTTGGATTATAGGCCAGTAGGTAAATGTTGTAAGGCCTATATTGTACTGTTTATGCTTTTGATCTGTATCGATGTTGACATCCCAAGTTTGTAATGAAATGAAAATACATTTCTTTAAGAAATGCTTTGATAAATTTTATCATATTTTGTTTTTGGAACAAATTCCACAACATTTTTAATTGAAAGATTACTCTGATTTTATTATAAAATCATAAACGAAATCGGTCTTTTCTGGCCATGAAAATGGGGATGTCACAATATTTCCTTATGAAAATAATACCCGATACCCGACGTATATTGTAATTCGGGTTTTCGGGTTTCGGGTATTCGGATTTGAGGTCAGGTTGGGTAATTATCGGGTATACCCAAAAATTTCTTAAGTGTCACTTATTGATATATATATATATATATATATATATATATATATATATATATATATATATATTACATGTTGGTTGGTTTAATAAAGAATTGGGTTGGAAAATACTCCATACAATTAACAAGTACATATATATAATAAGAATACAAGTCGTTATAATATGTTATGTAATTTTTTAATTCCATTCTAAATTTTGATAAAAAAAAAAGAAAAGAAAAAGCCATGAATATGATTAGCATGGAATAATAGGTCTAAACACAACTAAAAAAAGTATAAATAATTAAAGTCTAAACACAACACAACTAAACAATAAAAGTGTAAACATAACAATAGAGTAAAACTCATAAGTCGTAATCCAACTCAAAACATAAAAGTCTAAACATAACAAAAATGGTCTTGCATCTTCACGTTGCCATATTCATTTCCATATCCAATCCGAGCTCTAATTTGACGTACCAACTTCTCCCAATCCTATACAAATACTGTAAGCATTAAAAGGACAAACATAGCATGTCAAAATATTAAAAAAATATTAAAGATAAACAACTACCTTTATCAATTTCTTATAGGTTTTTCCAATCTTGTTCAAAATCGATGTTGTCATTTATACGGATCCAAACCCCTTCCCCCCCCCCCCCCCCCCCCCCGGGGTGCTAGTGCTAAAACATGATTCTGAAGCCACAGTCGAGACGGTTATGGAAAACATAGAATCGGAAATCTTGGACTATTCACTTTCCACCACTCTAAAATGTTAAACATTGACGAATCTTATTCAACACTTTCTTTCAAATAGTTTTCTAACTCTCCAATTGATTCAACTATATTTTTTTTCATCTTTTCTTTTAGTTTATTTCTCAATGGTGGTTTTGGTGTCGTAGCATCCAGATTTTGGTGTTTCCCTAAAATCGACGATGAATTACTAGACCCAGTAGTACTAGGAGTAGTACTTTGATAATGAATTATAATTTAAACATTATATAATTCATACATAGAATCCATAATATATTTCTTTTTGTCCTCCATCTTTTATTTTCCATAACGATTCTCAAGCAATATAACCAAATACTTTACTTTGTTCCTCGGGTCAAGAATCAAAGCAAAGTAGAGTAATAAATTCATTTTTTCTATGTCGCCAAAATACTTATCAAACTTTACTCTCAATGCCAATGCAATATCACAAAGGCTAGCATTGAAATAGCATCATCCAAGAGTGTACGAATGGAATAAATATCTTCAATGCACGTGTTTGACGTCACATATAGTTTCCCTAAAATCCTTTCAGTAACATCACAAAATGGTTTTAAAAAATGACACAAATGCCTAACATGTTGCCAATCGCTCGGTGAAGGAATTGATAAACCCACCTTTTCAATGTCGGAACAAAACTCATATTCCTTTGGATCGTATCTCTCAAAAGTTTTTTTATAAGCTTGTGCAATATTCAACATACAATAAGTAGAGTTCCATCTTTTTGGAACATCTCTTACCAAGTGTTTCGTTGTACACGAATTAACAAGCTTAGCAAACTTGGTGAATTTGCCAATTCTTGAAGGTGATTGCCTAATCCACTTTACCGCCCATCTAATTATCTCAACCGACTTATCAACCTTTTTAATACCATTTTGCACCACCAAGTTTAAAATGTGGGTAACACATCTCATGTGTGTCCCTTTCCCATTTAAGAGACACTTGTTGGAATTTGAAAGTTTTTTTTAAAAAAACTTAATTTCCACGTCATTAGCACTTGCGTTGTCAACAGAAATTGTGAATTTTTTTTATTCCCCAATCTATTAAACATTTCTCAATCACTAATCCAATATCAACCCCACGATGACTCTCTAAAGGACAAAAACTCAACACTTTTTTTTTTCATTTTTCATTCATTGTCTACAAAGTGGGCGGTGAGACACATATAACTTGATTGCTGTGTAGAAGTCCAAGCATCGATGGTCAAACAAATCCTACCAATATTTTTTTTAATAAAACCTCGAACTTTTTCTTTTTCTTCTTGAAACAATTGGTAGGTGTCACACCCCCAAACCAAGGATGGCGGAAACGTCCGAGGGTGGAGGACTTCATGTATAGTATCATAACCACAAATTCAATAGTAATTTAAGCAAACACAACCAACATATATATAATTGAAAAAGTTACATCACTTGTATGAATTACATGTTTCAAAATCAATTACAATATGTTGACAAAATATGAAAAATTTGACGCCTTAACGTCCCATCCTCAAAAGCACTTGATTACCTGTTTAGTGATTTCCTGAGAATACAAGTTGTTTGAAAAGTGTCAACACAAAGGTTGGTGAGTTCATAAGTTTTTATTATAAAACTTAGTAGAAGTCTTTCACATGTAAATGTGGCGTTTGTTTCAGAAAAATCCAATATTTTCCTTAAAATCCGTATAATGTAGCCTTATAACCAAAGACCAAAATGTATAAGAAATCATTCTTACTTAGTAGAAATGTCGTGAGTTTGAATTGATATAAAAAGTGAATTTAAATCAACCTAAAACCTACTTAGGTTTTATGAAATCCTGTAAACTTTATGAATTGTTATCTCCCTATGTGAGTCGCTATAATCATACTATGACTATGTGAACCTGCCACGATGTTTCTCAGGCGTCGCGAAAATGAAATGACATTTGTCACCCGTAGACCTACAGGTCCCACTGTAGCTAGCAGCAAGGTGTGGGGTGTCAAACCCAATATAGATCTATATACAAGTATCACGTTCCCCCTCCAGGAGACTCTGATTATAACTACCAGGAATTATATTCCGCATTCGGACGTACGGATACAGAGAATGTCTCACAATTTAGGGTAACAAGTTTACGTATAATGTGTGTGAGTGTAAACCTTTTCTGTATGAATGTACTCTTTTAGTACGAGTGTGTTATGCAATATATCATAAACTATACCTATTATAGTTTATCTAAAATGTTTGTAATATGTAAGAACTCTTTTATGGAAATGTATTAGTGTTATGAATTTATTAAACTATACTTTTGTAGTTTAATATACGTGTTCTAAAATGAATGATTAATATTTATTATTAATGACTTAGTTTCAGTTCATGATGATAAACTAACAAGGAAACACATTCAATAATTAGAACTTATGATTATACACTTTGCTCAACATAATACAAAGTGTTATGATATTTACATGCTGTTGGCTAACTTTAGCCATTCTGCCCTGTTTTGGAAAAATCATAGAAAAATCATACGAAGTCGAAAACTAGATTCGTAAATTCTGAGAGTTCAAAAAATGTGTCTAGTTTACTCATAATTTTAATCAAGATTTTTAATGACCTCCAATTTGGGTGAAAAAGTCCATAATCACAGACTGGTCCGGATTGTTGTTTGAAATGATAGGCAGTTTTGTAAAAATTACCATAAATTGTAGAAAAATCGTATGGAGATGTGCAAGTAGTAATTTTAAAGCTAAGAACTTGAAATATTTGCACCTTGTACAGTTTTGAAAACAAAAATGTTTAAGATGCCCAAAACAGTCCGTGAATGGAGTTGAACTTTTCGGATGAAGGCTGTTAGAAAAATTTAGTTATGTTATTGGTGTTTTAACTTGTATCCCCCCCCCTTAAAAACTTGAGAAAACATGAAAATGTAGGGGTATGAACTCACCTTCAGTGATTTCAGTAGATAAGTGTTGAAGAAGAGAAGTGTTCAACCCAAGAACACTTGAAGAATCACTTGAAGATTCGAAGCTCTAACACAATTATGATGGAGTTTGTGTAAGATATCCATGATTTGAGTATAACAAGTGAAATAATAATAAGAAGAATGGATTATGCTTACCAAATGTGGAGGAAAAACCCAAGATCAGCCCTTGAATCTCGAATTTCTAGAGAGAGAAAGTAAGAGAGGAAAGAGTTTGATCTTCTTGTGAAATGAGAGCAAATGAGAGAAGTGAGGAGAGAGGATGAATATTCAGCTCTCAAAAATGTGGGAAGGAGTGATAATTGAGTGTAAGGGACATTGAAGTGACCTAGGTAAGGTGGGGAGGTATGGCTGGTCATAGAGTGGGTGTGGGTGTGGTTGCTTGTGTCATAAGGTAAAGCAAAGTCAACACTCCACCTCTTTGTACTTTACCCACTTGCTTTTATTATTTAAATAAAGATATTTATGAAAATATGATTAAATTGTGAATATTTAGGGTTTATTATGTTAAAATATGATTTTGGGTGAAAATCCCACGTTAAAATAATTAAAAACGGGCCTTAAACGCAAAACTACGCGAAAACCGGGAAGAAAAGCATTCCCAGCGAGGCCTCTCGGTCCTAGGCCAAGGTTCGGTCCCTAGGCCGAGACTCGGTCCTTGCTGAAGATTGTAGCCGGAAACGAAGGGAGGCGAGGAACGAGAGGGGCGAGGAAGCGAAAGGTGCGAACCGAAAGTGAGAGGCGAAGGCGAGGGGTTCGGTCCAGAGATAAGAGGCGAAATGTCAGACCCGAAATGAACCGAATGAACAGTAGATGAACAGTACCTTCGGGTTCAATTCTTCCTGGGCGAGATTCGGTTCCTTTATGCGAGGTTCGGGTTCGGTTCCCTTTAAGCAAGGTTCGGGTTCGGTTCCTCCTGGGCGAGGTTCGGCCCTGAGAGGACCTTCGGCTCAGGAGGGTTCGGTTCCTCCTTGCTCTCGGTCCCTAAGAGCACCTTCGGGTCCTATGAGGCTTCTCTCTTCTTAAGAGGTTTCGGTGCCTAAGGTCCATTTTTCTCGTTTTTACCCCGTTTTAAGCCGTTTTTGACCCGGTTAAGGGTCGGAATGACTCGAATGATTCTAAAAAGTTACGGGAAACTTTGGAGAGAGATTTCACATACTTGGAGGGATTTGGGAGAGATTTGACATTCTTGGAGAGATTTCTCATACAAAGAGATATTTGAGAGAGATTTCACATACTTGGAGAGATTTGGGAGAGATTTGACATTCTTGGAGAGATTTCTCATACAAAGAGATGCTTGAGAGAGATTTCACATACTTGGAGAGATTTGACATACTTGGAGAGATTTGGGAGAGATTTGACATTCTTGGAGAGATTTCCCATAGAAAGAGATATTCGAGAGAGATTTCACATGCTTGGAGAGATTTGGGAGAGATTTCACATACTTAGAGAGATTTCGAATAGAGCGAGATAGAGTGAAAACGATTGAGAGAGGTTTTGAGTGTGGCATTTGTGAGTGTTCGGCTTCGCAATGCAAGGTTCGTAAACTCTGTTAAGCCTTGTTTAAGGATCTTACACACCCCTGATGAGTATGCAACATGGTTTTATCAGTTTAGTTCATTGATTTGCACTAAGGCTCAGGAAATTTTAACATAAGATTTTTCCCAAGTGATGTTTTCCCATTAATATAGAAAGTTATACAGTATGAACATAACACAAACCCTAATACACAAGGTTTAAAAGAGTTGACCGGTTTGACTTGATGACTCGACTTGACTCAAGATTGACGATTGTCACATCATCCCCCCTGTTAGAGGGAATTTCGTCCCGAAATTTAAATTCGGCTGGGACTTCAAGGGTTTGGGAAAAGATGCGGATACTTTTGCTTCATTTTATCTTTGCGTTCCTAGGTAAACTCAGCCCTCGTTTCGCGTTCCAACGAACCTTCACTATGGGAATGCGACTATGTTTTGTTCTCTTGATCTCTCGATCCATGATCTCAACGGGTTCCTCCACAAAGTGGAGATTTTCATTAACTTCGATTTCATCGAGCGGTATTACGAGTGTCTCGTCAGACAGACACTTCTTTAAGTTGGATACGTGGATGGTAGGGTGTACGTTACTAAGTTCTTGTGGTAGTCGAAGTTTGTACGCCACAGGATCAATCCTAGCAAGGATTTCGAATGGTCCGATGTACCTTGGGTTTAGTTTCCCACATTTACCGAAACGTATCATTCCTTTCCAGGGGGAAACTTTTAGTAGTACTCGGTCTCCGACCTGGAATTCTAAAGGTTTGCATCGCTTATCCGCGTAACTCTTTTGTTGATCACGAGACGCCTTCAGTCTTTCCCAAATTTGAATGATCTTTTCTATGGTTTCCCTTATGATTTCAGGCCTAGTAAGGGTGCTATCAGGGATTTTCCCTCTGGCTAGCTGAGTATCCCCGACTTCGGCCCAACACAGAGGTGATCTACACTTGCGACCGTAGAGAGCTTCGAATGGAGCGACTCCAATGCTAGTG
Organism: Lactuca saligna; assembly: GCF_052625555.1. NCBI lineage: Eukaryota > Viridiplantae > Streptophyta > Magnoliopsida > Asterales > Asteraceae > Lactuca > Lactuca saligna. Next base: position 206,399,313 of record NC_136424.1, on the reverse strand, counting down.
TGATAACTGTTATTATAAGAGAATTCGATAAGCGGAAGATAGGTATCCCATGCCCTACCAAAATCTATCACACAGGCTCTCAGCATGTCTTCCAATGTCTGGATGGTTCTCTCGCTTTGCCCGTCAGTTTGTGGATGGTAGACCGTACTCATGTCAAGCCTAGTTCCTAGAGACTTCTGTAGGGACTGCCAGAACCGTGAGGTGAATCTACTATCTCGATCAGAGATAATGGATGTTGGTACACCATGCAGTCACATGATCTCTTTAATGTACGTTCTGGTTAACTTCTCCATCTTGTCTGTTTCCTTTATTGGCAGAAAGTGCGCGGACTTGGTCAATCTGTCCACGACAACCCATATGGTATCCATCCCACCTGATGTCTTAGGCAGTTTGGTTATGAAGTCCATGGTTATTCGCTCCCACTTCCACTCGGGTATATCCGGTTGTTGAAATAGTCCTGATGGCTTCTGATATTCTACCTTGACCTTGGCACAAGTGAGGCACTTGCTCACATAAGTAGCAATTTCAGCCTTCATGTTTGGCCACCAGTATAACCTTTTGAGGTCTAGATACATCTTATCTGACCCAGGGTGAATGGAGTATCGAGTCTTGTGGGCCTCGTTCATTACAACATCTCGGTACCCACCGAACTTCGGTGTCCAGATTCGATTCATGAGATAACGAGTTCCATCCTCTTTGACTTCCAAGTTCTTGTCCATCCCTCTTAGTGCTTCGTTTGCCACGTTTTCTGGTCTCAAGGCTTCTAACTAGGCATCCTTGATCTGCGTGGCCAGTTGGGAGTGGATGGTCATGGCTAGGGATTTTACTCGGCGACCCGAGTATTCTTTCCTGCTTAAGGCATTGGCTACTACATTGGCCTTGCCCGGGTGGTAGCGAATTTCACATTCGTAGTCATTCAGCAATTCACCCATCTTCTTTGGCGCATGTTAAGTTCTTTCTGATTGAGAATGCGCTGAAGACTTTTGTGATCAGTGAAGATGGTGCACATGGTGCCGTAGAGGTAGTGCCTCCAGATCTTCAGGGCGAACACCACTGCTCCCAGTTCAAGGTTGTGGGTGGTATAATTAACTTCGTGAGTCTTAAGTTGCCTTGATGCGTAAGCGATGACTTTTCCCCTTTGCATGAGCACACAGCCGAGGCCTTGATTCGAAGCATCATAATAGACCACAAAATCATCGGTTCCTTCTGGAAGAGACAAGACTGGTGCGCTGCATAGGGCTTGCTTTAGTGTCTGGAAGGTGACTTCTTGTTTATCTTCCCATTTGAACACCATGCCTTTCTGAGTCAAGGTGGTGACGGGCTTAGCGATCTTGGAGAAGTTTTGTATGAATCTTCGACAATAGCCTGCGAGTCCTAGGAATTGTCGGATTTCTGTTGGCGTTGTAGGTGCTGACCAATCTTCGATTGCTTTGATCTTTGAGGGATCCACATGTATTCTTTCCTTACTTACCACATGGCTAAGGAATCCTACTTCACGGAGCCAAAATTCACACTTTGAGAACTTGGCATAAAGCTTCTCAGTCCTTAAAATCTCCAGAACTAGTCGTAGGTGTTGTTTGTGGTCTTCTTCGCTTCTCGAATAGACCAAGATATCGTCGATGAATACGATGAAGAATTTATCCAAGAAGGATCGACACACTTGGTTCATAAAATCCATGAACACCTCAGGCGCGTTTGTTAATCCGAATGGCATCACTACAAATTCGTAGTGCCCATAGCGAGTTCTGAATGCCGTCTTGGGGATATCCTCTTCTTGAACTCGTAGTTGATGGTAGCCCGACCTCAGGTCGATTTTTGAAAAGTAGCTGGCTCCTTGGAGCTGGTCGAAGAGGTCATCGATCCGGGGCAGGGGATAACGGTTCTTGATAGTGAGTTTGTTTAGTTCTCGGTAAACTATGCACATGCAAAAAGATCCATCCTTCTTCTTTACAAATAGGACTGGTGCTCCCCAGGGTGAGAAGCTTCGCCTGATGAACCCTTTGCTCAACAGTTCATTCAAGTACCTGGACAGTTCTTGCATTTCTGCCGGTGCCAAGCGGTATGGATTATTGGCGACGGGGGTAGCTCCTGGGATTAAGTCGATCCGAAATTCGACTTGTCGTGCGAGTGGTTCACCTGGCACATCGTCTGGGAATACATCAGGGAAGTTGCATACTTCTGGAATTTCTTTGATGTCCTTCACCTCTTGTTTCTTGTCTACGACGTGGGCTAAGAATGCATGGTATTGCTTTCGGAGGTACTTTTGGGTTTTAACACAAGAGATGATTTGTAGATTCGCACTAGGTTTATTGCCATAAACGGTGAGGATGTTGCCATTCGGCAGATTGAGGCGGACGGCCCTTTCATAACATAGAATGTCGGCACGATGAAGGCTTAACCAATCCATACCAATGATTATGTCGAAACTTTTTATGGTGACCGGCATAAGGTCAATTTTGAACAAATGGTTGTCTAGAGTGAGAGTACACCCTATGTAAATATCGTTAGCGTGCTCAACCTTTCCATTTGCCATTTCTACGATGTAAGAATCTTCTAGTGGTTGAGAATTTTGCTTAAGTATATGTTTGAATTGGTGACATACGAAACTTCTTTCTGCCCCACTATCGAAAAGTACGCATGCATAAGAGTTATTGAGGAGGAACGTACCAGTAACCATAGAGGGATCCTTGACTGCTTCTCCCTGCCCTAAAGTTAGGACTCTCCCTACACCCCCAGTATTAGGGGCTCGTGCCTTGGGGCAGTTCCTCCTAAAGTGTCCCGTTTCACCACATCCATAGCAGGTTTGGCTTGCTCCGGTGTTGGCGGTCGTAGCGGCTTGAGCGGCGGGTTGGGTAGTCGCTCTACAGAATTGTGCGGTGTGTCCCTTCTTGTTGCAGTTATTGCAGTGTATCTCTCGACAAGCACCGTTATGGTGGTAGTTACACTTGTTCCACTTGGGAAGAGTTCCCGTGTATTGTTTCGGCGGCGCTGGAGTGACAGCAGTAGTGGCGGCACGGACAGCAACAATCTGTTGCTTTTTGGCGGGGTCCTGCATTGGTTGTTTCTTTTTATTGCCCCAGAACTTCCTCTTGTTGTTCCCTCCTTTTGTTCGGTCGGTGGTGGTTATCACGGTACCACGGTTAGCCTTGTGATCTATGAGTTGTTGTGCCAATTCCTTGGCACCCTCAAAGGTAGTGGGTTTCGAGGCCAATACATTATCTTGAATCTGGGATGATAGCCCCCAGAGGTATCGTTCCACCTTCTTCTCTTCTGGAGTGACCATTGTTGGATAGAGGAGTGCTAAGTCATTGAAAAGGGTAGTATAAGTTAGATCAGTGCCTATCATTCTGAGGTTCCAAAGTTCTTCTTCATGTTTTTGTATTTCGCCCCTCGGGTAGTATTCCTTTAACATTAAGGCTTTCAAATCCTTCCAGCTGATGGCGTTAGCTACTACAGGAGTAAGTGATTTAACTCGGCCATTCCACCAAGTAAGTGCTTCGGGACAAGCGCAGATTTCGAAAACTGCCTCGGTCCTTTCGAACCATTGCACCAGCGTGATGACGCCCCCGTTTCCACTGAAAGGGTCGGGTTTGCCATTCGTGAAGTCTTTGTAAGAGCACTCCCTCGTACGCCCCGTGCTGTCCCCGTGAATGGAATTGGTAGCTCCAGATCCAGAACCACCAGAACCATTGGTACCCATTTGCGATATTGCTGCCGCCACGGCTGCCGTTACTTCAGCCTGAAACATTGCAGGATCAAGCTGCGGAGGTGGTGGTGGAGGTGGCACTGTGTTTTCGGAAGGTCTTGGTCTTCTCCTTGGTGGCATGGTTCTGTCATAAAAAAAATGACCAGTCGGTAAGACTTCCATAGTGATAACGAGTCGAGTGTTACTGGTTTCATCGCTCTTGTATTTTATCAAAACTTTATTATTCATAAACTGTTTGTGTGATCAGGTTATGATGTCTAGTGCCAAACATTCAATAAATAAAACGCATGCCAAATTTCATTGATAACTTTTAGTACATAACGTTTAGAGGGAAAAGTTTGACCACATAAGGGTCTACATTACATCGTTACAAAAGATAGCTTTGGCATTACAAAAGCCCTTTGAATAGTGTAATCACTTAGTCGCAGGGTCGACCTACATACAAAGAGTAGCACCAATGCTTACTCATAAAATTTTATTACCAAGACGTGAGAATAGTAATGAGTTCTAATCACTGCGACCCTTCTTTGATGGAGGCTACGATGATGTCGATGCGTCCTGTAGTTTCGCCAATCTCCGTTCGGCTGCAACCATTCTCTCTTCGAGTGCCATGTATCTTTCCCGATACTCTCTTGTTTCTGCTTGAGCAGCGAGAAGGTATTGAATGAGTTGGTCTCTATGGTGGGAGTCTCGTTCTAGGTCTCTGGTACGATCAGTAGTAGACTGTACGATGGCGCTTAGCTCCCGGACCTGATCGGTCGTTGTCCTACCACGATCATCCATACTTGCTATTCGCTGTATCGTGACGGGGAGAGCTCTGTCAGCCGGTCCACCATGAGTGAGATCATAGTAACCTTGTTGGTAGCCATATGGTGACCGTTGGCATTGTTGTCGGCTCCACCTTTCGATCGTTGTTTCCTAAGGGGGTTCAGGTCCATTGTATCCAAAATGGTGCGCGGGTACCCTCGCGATGCAAGGAGGGTTGAATACTTCCGGTGGTTCCTCCATTTCGTTCCCAAACATGACTATCTCATCATCTTCCTCTTCTTCTTCTTCGTCTTCCTCCTCTTCTTCTTGGTCGTCTTCCTCTTCTTCTTCTTGTTCGTCTTCCTCCTCGGGCTCCTCTTCAGGATCCTCCTCAGGCTCATCATCGATCCACCCCGCATTTCCCTGATTGGGAAAATATGGGTCCCCGAGTATGTGAAATCCTGCCATTTCGTCTGCATGAGAATCGGGGGGTTAAGAAGCACATATCGGAAAATAATAACATGGCACTATAGAAACGTACAATTACTCCTATAGTATTTTTAAATGTTTATATTTGGTTCTTAGCGTGTTATTTATGGAGTGTAGTTAGGTTATCAGATTTGTCGCTCATTACGACTATTCCTTAATGTGCGTAAGTTACTTCTCGGACGGATATAGTTGATCAGGCTATATCCCTCCCAAAACTGATTACACATGCTAAGGCGTACTAATAATGTTCGAATCCTCCTCTTTCAATTTATGTTCTCCTATGTTATGACACCATGCGAGTATATAATGCATGTAAGTATACTTTAAAACAAGAAATTATTTGTTTTCTAAAAGTACAACTCGTTAAAGCGTTTTAAGAATCAGAGACTTTTAGTCCCAAATGTGTTTATAGTTTGTATATCTTATGTGGTTTGACATACTTAATTCACTATAAACCGTGCTCTGATACCAATCTGTCACACCCCCAAACCAAGGATGGCGGAAACGTCCGAGGGTGGAGGACTTCATGTATAGTATCATAACCACAAATTCAATAGTAATTTAAGCAAACACAACCAACATATATATAATTGAAAAAGTTACATCACTTGTATGAATTACATGTTTCAAAATCAATTACAATATGTTGACAAAATATGAAAAATTTGACGCCTTAACGTCCCATCCTCAAAAGCACTTGATTACCTGTTTAGTGATTTCCTGAGAATACAAGTTGTTTGAAAAGTGTCAACACAAAGGTTGGTGAGTTCATAAGTTTTTATTATAAAACTTAGTAGAAGTCTTTCACATGTAAATGTGGCGTTTGTTTCAGAAAAATCCAATATTTTCCTTAAAATCCGTATAATGTAGCCTTATAACCAAAGACCAAAATGTATAAGAAATCATTCTTACTTAGTAGAAATGTCGTGAGTTTGAATTGATATAAAAAGTGAATTTAAATCAACCTAAAACCTACTTAGGTTTTATGAAATCCTGTAAACTTTATGAATTGTTATCTCCCTATGTGAGTCGCTATAATCATACTATGACTATGTGAACCTGCCACGATGTTTCTCAGGCGTCGCGAAAATGAAATGACATTTGTCACCCGTAGACCTACAGGTCCCACTGTAGCTAGCAGCAAGGTGTGGGGTGTCAAACCCAATATAGATCTATATACAAGTATCACGTTCCCCCTCCAGGAGACTCTGATTATAACTACCAGGAATTATATTCCGCATTCGGACGTACGGATACAGAGAATGTCTCACAATTTAGGGTAACAAGTTTACGTATAATGTGTGTGAGTGTAAACCTTTTCTGTACGAATGTACTCTTTTAGTACGAGTGTGTTATGCAATATATCATAAACTATACCTATTATAGTTTATCTAAAATGTTTGTAATATGTAAGAACTCTTTTATGGAAATGTATTAGTGTTATGAATTTATTAAACTATACTTTTGTAGTTTAATATACGTGTTCTAAAATGAATGATTAATATTTATTATTAATGACTTAGTTTCAGTTCATGATGATAAACTAACAAGGAAACACATTCAATAATTAGAACTTATGATTATACACTTTGCTCAACATAATACAAAGTGTTATGATATTTACATGCTGTTGGCTAACTTTAGCCATTCTGCCCTGTTTTGGAAAAATCATAGAAAAATCATACGAAGTCGAAAACTAGATCCGTAAATTCTGAGAGTTCAAAAAATGTGTCTAGTTTACTCATAATTTTAATCAAGATTTTTAATGACCTCCAATTTGGGTGAAAAAGTCCATAATCACAGACTGGTCCGGATTGTTGTTTGAAATGATAGGCAGTTTTGTAAAAATCACCATAAATTGTAGAAAAATCGTATGGAGATGTGCAAGTAGTCATTTTATATCTAAGAACTTGAACTATTTGCACCTTATACAGTTTTGAAAATAAAAATGTTTAAGATGCCCAAAACAGTCCGTGAATGGAGTTGAACTTTTCTGATGAAGGCTGCTAGAAAAATTTAGTTATGTTATTGGTGTTTTAACTTGTATCCCCCCCCCCCCCCCTTAAAAACTTGAGAAAACATGAAAATGTAGGGTTATGAAATCACCTTGAGTGATTTCAGTAGATAAGTTTTGAAGAAGAGAAGTGTTCAACCCAAGAACACTTGAAGAATCACTTGAAGATTCGAAGCTCTAACACAATTATGATGGACTTTGTGTAAGATATCCATAATTTGAGTATAACAAGTGAAATAATCATAAGGAGAATGGATTATGCTTACCAAATGTGGAGGAAAAACCCAAGATCAGCCCTTGAATCTCGAATTTCTAGAGAGAGAAAGTGAGAGAGGAAAGAGTTTGATCTTCTTGTGAAATGAGAGCAAATGAGAGAAGTGAGGAGAGAGGATGAATATTCAGCTATCAAAAACGTGGGAAGGAGTGATAATTGAGTGTAAGGGACATTGAAGTGACCTAGATAAGGTGGGGAGGTATGGCTGGTCATAGAGTGGGTGTGGGTGTGGTTGCTTGTATCATAAGGTAAAGCAAAGTCAACACTCCACCTCTTTGTACTTTACCCACTTGCTTTTATTATTTAAATAAAGATTTTTATGAAAATATGATTAAATTGTGAATATTTAGGGTTTATTATGTTAAAATATGATTTTGAGTGAAAATCCCACGTTAAAATAATTAAAAACGGGCCTTAAACGCAAAACTACGCGAAAACCGGGAAGAAAAGCATTCCCAGCGAGGCCTCTCGGTCCTAGGCCGAGGTTCGGTCCCTAGGCCGAGACTCGGTCCTTGCTGAGGATTGTAGCCGGAAACGAAGGGAGGCGAGGAACGAGAGGGGCGAGGAAGCGAAAGGTGCGAACCGGAAGTGAGAGGCGAAGGCGAGGGGTTCGGTCCAGAGATAAGAGGCGAAATGTCAGACCCGAAATGAACCGAATGAACAGTAGATGAACAGTACCTTCGGGTTCAGTTCTTCCTGGGCGAGATTCGGTTCCTTTAAGCGAGGTTTGGGTTCGGTTCTCTTTAAGCGAGGTTCGGGTTCGGTTCCTCCTGGGCGAGGTTCGGCCCTGAGAGGACCTTCGGCTCAGGAGGGTTCGGCTCCTCCTTGCTCTCGGTCCCTAAGAGGACCTTCGGGTCCTATGAGGCTTCTCTCTTCTTAAGAGGATTCGGTTCCTAAGGTCCATTTTTCTCGTTTTTACCCCATTTTAAGCCGTTTTTGACCCGGTTAAGGGTCGGAATGACCTGAATGATTCTAAAAAGTTACGGGAAACTTTGGAGAGAGATTTGGGAAAGATTTCACATACTTGGAGAGATTTGGGAGAGATTTGACATTCTTGGAGAGATTTCTCATACAAAGAGATATTTGAGAGAGATTTCACATACTTGGAGAGATTTGACATTCTTGGAGAGATTTCTCATACAAAGAGATGTTTGAGAGAGATTTCACATACTTGGAGAGATTTGAGAGAGATTTGACATACTTGGAGAGATTTGGGAGAGATTTGACATTCTTGGAGACATTTCTCATACAAAGAGATATTTGAGAGAGATTTCACATGCTTGGAGAGATTTGGGAGACATTTCACATACTTAGAGAGATTTCGAATAGAGCGAGATAGAGTGAAAATGATTGAGAGAGGTTTTGAGTGTGGCATTTGTGAGTGTCTGGCTTCGCAATGCAAGGTTCGTAAACTCTGTTAAGCCTTGTTTAAGGATCTTACACACCCCTGATGAGTATGCAACATGGTTTTATCAGTTTAGTTCTTTGATTTGCACTAAGGCTCAGGAAATTTTAACACAAGATTTTTCCCAAGTGATGTTTTCCGATTAATATACCAAGTTATACAGTATGAACATAACACAAACCCTAATACACAAGGTTTAAATGAGTTGACCGGTTTGACTTGATGACTCGACTTGACTCAAGATTGACGATTGTCACAGTAGGTATCGGTAGTACTTGTACTTTTACAGGGAATTTTAAACATTGGTTGAGTAACACTATTGTAATATTTAAAGCCCACACCTTCCACAAAACTAAATGGAAGCTCATCAACTACTAACATGTGTGCCAAAGCCTTCTCTTTTTGATCAAATCTCCAAGATGTTAATTTTTTTCATCACTAAAAGCTATTTGTATTTGACCGCCATTTACTTTAGCCAAGTAAGGCACACATTTCTTTAAATAAGTTAAAAGATTTTAGGTACCATACCGTTTCCCTTCACATTTGTATCCCCCGGAACCATAATGCGTACATTTCTATCCTTCAACACCCTCTTTGTTTGTAAATCTTTCGAATTCATCCCAAACTTTGGATCATGGTTTGTACATTTTTGGTTATTTCATTTACTACCGAAACTGAATCATTGGTTAGGCTTTCAAGGTTAATCCTTGTTGAGCTAAAGATTATTTTTGAAGATTACGTCTTTTGGGCTCGTTTAGCATAAGGCTTTTTGTATTACGGTTTGGGCCTGTTCAACCGTGAACCTTTTATGTTTTGTATATAAGTTTACACTTGCATGCATATTAGGTTAAGGTTTTTAGAGATCCGAGGATAGCAATACATCTAGACGATATCAGGTTTCTTTGATCGTTCTTGTAACCTTCCAATCCTCTACAGTTGATGTTCTTAATCGAGCTCTTCTGAGGATTTTGTTTAATCATTCGACACGTTTGATTCCATCTTGTCTTGTTCTTATTATTGTGTTTATATCGTTTTTGTTTACTTACTTGTTCAAGATCTAATCGATCTTTATAGATTAAAGGTTAGTTTAATCTCATCAATTGGTATCAGAGCAGGAGGCTGTGTAATTGATACACATCTTTTCTGTGAAAAATATTTCCATTAGGGTTTTTCCGCAATTATCAATATTTATTGAGCCGTCATCTCTTTATTGACGTATCTTGATATTTATTATTTTGCCCTAATCTGCTTTATTACAAGTCTGATCTTTGAACAGGTTTTTACGATCATAATGGACGCGACACAATCAAACCTTATTAATATTTCCAACAGCATTGGTTCGACGACAAAGATTCCAATCTTATACACCCATGACTATGAAGTATGGGCGCATCACTTCGAAGACTACGTTATTGGATCAGAGGATAATGGGTATCTCATTTGGGAAGCCATCACCGATGGACCGTTTTCTCATTCTGCAACGTCCAGAATCATCAAGACACAAAAAGAGTACAATGATCTGCTAAAGGACGTGAAGGATATTGCACAAGATGAAAAGGATAAATTCCAGTGCAATATCAAGGCATTAAGGTTGATCAGATTCGCCCTTCAGTCCGACACATTCAGATTGGTTAGCTCATGCACGACGACAAAGGAAGTTTGGGATAGACTTCGTGAACTGTATTCTACAGACGAGGATCTTGAACATTCTATTCAGACTTTGCTTTTATCTGAGTTTGGAGAATTCAGGCAAGGAGTCGAAGAAACCGTGACCCAGACATTTGATCGCTTCAATCATCTTCTCAGCAAGATGATCAAACACGATATTGAAAGGAAGCTTATTGAACAGAAGGTTACTTTCCTGAATGGTCTGAGGTCTGAATGGAGAGCAGTGGTTTCCACAGTTAAAGCCCATAAGCAGTTTAAATCATACTCTTTGGCGAAACTGGTGGGTATTCTCAAGTCCCAAGAGAAGATTGTGGTGCAAGAAAAGAATGTTGCTAGTAGTCTTGGTTCGTTGGCCCTCCTATCTAAAAGTAAAGCTGTGATGGAGGATGAAGACCTCAACCTGGAGGAATATGATCTCACATCAGAGGATTATGCCATGATGGTGTCCAATCCCAAGAGGTTCACAAAGAAGAGATTCCCCAGCAACAAAAACCGAAACTAGCAGGGGAGTTACAACTCTGAAAAGGTGAACAATGAACCGAAGGCTGAGGAGCACAAGAAGGAACCGAAGGTGGATGGCGATTCCGGAGTAAGCTGTTTCTACTGTGGTGGGAAAAACCACTATGCTGAGGACTGCATCCTTAAGAAGATGGCTGAAAAAGATGATGGGAATGACGAGGAAGCTGTGTTGCAGAAAAGACTGGACGAGTTGAGAAAGAAAAAGTCTACCGGCGAACCCTTCTATTAATGCTCTTATTGTGCAGGGTTCGGTTATAGGTGATGAGTTCGGTAGCACGGAAGTTTGGTCTACCGACTCAGAAGACGAGGAAGTGAGGAAGCCTACCCATGGAAAGGCTTATGTGGCTAAGGAGGAAAGCAGTGGTGGAAGATGCTTCATGGTAACTGACGTATCTCAAATGAGGGGATACAACACCGATGGAGGAAGATGGACCGAAGGTACAATCTGTTTTTATTTCATGCAAAGTACCCTCATCCTCATATGAGAAAGAACGAAAAAACGTTAATACAAGAATTTCTCATCTAGATAGTAGCTTAACTCAAACTCGAGTCACCAATTCTAACCTAACTGATCAATTGAGCAGGGCGGCATCGAAGAGTGAGGAGCGGAGAATGTGGACAGAGTTAAAAGAGTCGGAATTAGTTAAAGTTAAAGATGAAAACATTTATTTGCAAAGAGACAATTTAAAATTGTTAAAACAGCGGAATGTTTTTTGTTTAATTGCTAAACGTCTGTATTCTAATATTACTCAGCTTCACTTGGATTGTGAAATAGGCCAAAAGATCCACCGCATGATTTTGCCCTTCCTAGAGTTTAAGGAAGATGAAATCGATGCCGAAGCCTACAATTGTGAGAGTGTGATATCGTCTAATGATGTCAATCCGACCTACATGTATGGACTGGACAAAATTGAGTCCTTCATTAAATCCAAAGACCACAAGGACATGCTTAAAAATCTTTTGGATGAAAATGACAGACTTAAACTGAGAACCGAAACCATGCAAAAATTTGACTCTTTAAACGCCAACGTAAGCTCAGAAAACAAAATTGATGTTGAAAATGCATCTGAGCTTAACAAGGACGAAAACATGAGCGAAATTTCTGTAGAGGACACGGTTGACTGCTCAGAATTTATTAAAACCGAACCTGAAAACCACAAGAATCTTATTTCTGAAAATTCAGTGGAGTTCGCTCGGTTGTCCCATCAAAAGTCCCCAAAATTAGTTGAGAAAGCTGTTGTGTATCAAAAGGTCAGGACCACTCCGAATCAAGTGTACAAGGTAACAGGAGTTACCGAACATCAAACAGCTGAACTTGTATCCATTGTAAACGAAGACAATGCTGATGGCTGCGATGAGTACTTCTGGGAAGCACCAATTGATAATACAGACGAAACCTTTGGTTTATCTGAAAGAACTTCCTGGAAGAGCAAAGGAAGATACATACCTGAACCCTTGAATAAGCCGAACAACTTCGATGAGCCAAGCACCAGTGGTACAAAAGATATTCCTCAGAAGAATGATCACTCGGCAAAAGAAGACATTCCCTCAGCTCCTTCGGCTCAAAGTAAAACTCCTGTAGTTCAAAAGGAACCGGCCAAGGATACACCGAAAACGAAAGCAAATGTTCATCATCAACCTACACAGATCAGGAATAGGAAGAGAGAAAGGAACAATAGATACAGGAAGAACCTTTCTGAAAGGAAACAATTCTGGCATTCCCAGAATGCATATTTCTCTCATCAAGACAAGAATCTGAAGTATGAGAACAATCCTGTAGGAAAGCTTGAAAGTCACAAAAACCGAAAGCCAAGGTTCGGTTCACAAGAAGATATCAACCGAAAGCCAAGGTTCGGTTCACAAGGAGATATCAACCGAAAGCCAAGGTTCGGTTCTGAAAAAGACTTCAACCGAAACCAAAGGTTTGGTTCCAAAGACAGCTCCAACCGAACGCAAAGGTTCGGTTCCGAAGTCAAAAGAGAACAAAACTCTAAGGTCAGTCCCTTCAACGATCAAAAGCAAAAGGGTCACCTAGAGTCTCCAGCCAGAAAATCCTCTCAATCCAAACCCTCTCGTTCAAATTCTTCTCGTTCTTCTAATTCTTCTTCTCGTTCTTCTAATTCTTCTACTCCCACCGATTCGTCTCCGTCTTACTCTGAAGCTGATTCCTCTTGCTTTCAAAAATCTCATTCGTCAGCTGAGCAAAAGGGGAAGCAAAAGGTCAATGAATCCAAACCAGAGTCCAAACCTAACTCACCCAATCCTAACAAAATAAAAGTTTTTACCATTAAAAGGAAAGATGAAACAACTCTTATAAAACAAACTTATCTTGTTGATGTCTCTCTTATTGTTCCCGTTCCCATGCAAAGCTCACGTGGACCCAAGAAACTTTGGGTTCCTAAATCTGTCTAATTTTTGCAGGTTATAAGTGACGAGCAGTTCGACGAAGAATGGTACATCGATAGTGGCTGCTCACGTCACATGATAGGGAAGAAAGAGGAGCTTAGGGAATACAGATCTCTTGCAAATGGTGGCAACGTCAAGTTTGGAAATAATTCTTTCGGCACCATAAAGGGATACAAGATGATAACAAATGGGGACTTTACTATAAGGAAGGTGGCTTATGTGGAAGGACTCCAACACAACCTAATTAGTGTATCTCAACTTGTTGGAGGTATAGGTCTCAAAGTCTCGTTCGATGATGAAGGTTCTGAAATCATAGAGAAAAAGTCAAAGAAAGTGATTCTCAAGTCAGAGCGAAAGGGTGAAATGTTCCCCTTAAACCTTAAACCCATCAAAGGAAACCCAGCTATATGCTTGTTGTCAAAAGCTCAATCCGACAAAAGCTGGTTGTGGCACCGAAGATTATCTCATCTCAATTTTAAAGATATCAACCGACTTGTCACTGGAGGTCATGTTAGGGGTCTTCCATTGCTCAAGTTCGACAGAGATCATTTGTGTGCTGCATGCGAAATGGGGAAGCAGAGTCGTCAAAGTCACCCATCTATAATCAACACAAAAGTTGTTGAACCACTCAAATTACTTCATATTGATTTGTGTGGTCCTTCATCTATCGAAAGCATCGGTGGTAGCAAGTATATTCTTGTTATCGTTGATGACTTTTCACAATTTACATGGGTGTTCTTTCTAAAGCTCAAATCTGAAGCGACTCAAAAGCTGAAAGTGTTTATCAAGCAAATTGAAGTACAGCTCAAGAAGGTTGTTCGCAACATCAGAAGCGACAATGGTCTCGAATTCAAGAACATGGAGTTTGAAGAATTTCTTGCAGAAAAGGGAATTAGACACAATTTCTCAGCTCCCTACACACCGCAACAGAATGGAATAGTCGAAAGACGAAACTGATCTTTGTGTGAAGCTGCCCGAACTATGCTAAGTTTCGCTTCCGTACCTCTTTATTTTTGGGCTGACGCTATTTCGGCTGATTGTTTTACACAGAACAGGTCCTATCTCAACAAGAGGTTCGCGCTCACTCCATATGAGACACTAAACAACAGAAAGCCAAATGTGAAATTTTTCCATGTGTTCGGCTCAAGGTGTTTCATCTTTAATTCTAAAGAACACCGCAACAAGTTTGATGTCAAAGCCGACGAGGGAATATTTATGGGTTACTCGCTCACATCCAAGGCATACAGGGTCCTAAACAAGCGTTCGAGAAAGATTGAAGAGACATACTATGGGACCTTTGACGACAACTATGTCAAGAAGCTACAGGCTAAAGAAGACACCGCTGGGGAAATCTTTCCTCTAACTAGCCAGGTCACAGTCTCGGTCGCCAACTTATATGACACATTTCTGGAGCTCTTTGACGAACCGGAGAATGCTTCACTCTCTGAAGCAGGTGCAGCAGACAACAAAGTTGATCACATGAAGCAGATTGTCGAAGATGCTGCAAGAAGAATGCATGAAGGAGATTCAACCACTAACGACTCTCCATCCAACAACGCTCAAGTCGAGGGGGAGCCAAGCTCACAGGTTGAGGGGTAGCCAAGCTCACAAGTTGAGGGGGAGCCAAGCTCACAGGTCCAGGGGGAGCCAAATTCTACAACTTCAACCGAAGGTCCTTCATCAACCGAAGAGGCCTCAACACCAGGAAGCTCAGAACCACAAGAAACACCTGAACCTCATGTCTTTCAAAGCTCATCAACTGAGGGGGAACATAATGATATGACACTCGGTTACGATAGCTAATCTGAGCCAGACGAAATAATTAATGCTGAACTAGACCCAACCTTTGATCCGAATTACCCTCCTCTTGTCAAATG
The DNA here is from genome assembly GCF_052625555.1 of Lactuca saligna. Classification (NCBI taxonomy): domain Eukaryota; kingdom Viridiplantae; phylum Streptophyta; class Magnoliopsida; order Asterales; family Asteraceae; genus Lactuca; species Lactuca saligna. Next base: position 206,384,208 of record NC_136424.1, on the reverse strand, counting down.
GACCAGAGATCATCCTGTCTCTCAAGTAGTTGGCGATGTTTCTGAAAAGGTTCTGACCCGATCACAACTGAAGGCAAAACAGACTTCCTTATTTTCAAAGGTTGAGATTTGCATGTTTAACTCATTCGTATCAAAAGTTGAACCAAAGACAGTTAATACTGCCCTAGATCACTTTGATTGGGTTCAAGCAATGCAAGACGAGCTAAACGAATTTGAAAGGAACAAGGTCTGGCGCCTCATTCCAACTCCTCCAGATGCTTCGGTTGTTGGTCTCAAATGGGTTTTTAGGAACAAAATCGACAAGGAAGGTAATGTTATAAGGAACAAGGCTCGTCTGGTGGTAAAGGGATACTGTCAGGAGGAAGGGATAGACTATGAAGAGACTTTCGCTCCAGTAGCTAGGCTAGAATCTGTTAGAATATTTCTGGCTTATGCTGCTCACAAGAACTTTGAGGTCTTCCAAATGGACGTCAAGTGTGCATTTCTCAATGGAGAACTCGAAGAAACTGTGTACGTGGAGCAACCTCCCGGGTTCGTGAACGAAAAGCATCCAAACCATTGCTATATTTTGGATAAAGCTGTGTACGGCCTCAAGCAAGCTCCGAGGGCCTGGTATGAAACGCTTACAAAATTTTTAAAGATGTCTAAATTAAAACAAGGTTCGGTTGACCCAACCTTCTTTCGCAAAAAGGAAGGTAACCACCTTATGATAGTTCAAATTTATGTCGATGACATCATCTTTGGCTCCACGAATCCCAGCTTAACAGCTGAATTCAGAAAGCTGATGGAGACTAAGTTTGAAATGAGCTCAATGGGTCCTATTAACTTTTTCCTTGGTTTAAACATAAGACAGGGACCCGAAGGCATCTTTATTAATCAGGAAGCTTACACGAAGACTCTCCTAGAAAAGTTTGGTATGATGGGAGACACAAAAGTCAAAATCCCAATGGCATTCGGCACCAAGCTTACCCCATCCCTAGACAAACCGGCTGTCGATATCACACTCTATCGTCAAATGATTGGATCACTGATGTATCTAACTGCTAGCAGACCTGATATCATGTTTTCTGTGTGTTATTGTGCTCGATTTCAGGCAAACCCACGGGAACCTCACATGCTTGCAGTGAAGAACATCTTACGATATCTTAAGCGAACCACCTCCTTAGGTCTATGGTATCCATCCAACTCAGGCTTCTTTGTTCAAGCCTATTCTGATGCTGACCTTGGAGGATGTGGACTCGACCATAAAAGCACAACTGGTGGTTATCAATTTCTTGACGGGAAGTTAGTCAGCTGGCAATCCAAGAAACAAACGTGCGTGTCGCTATCTACTGCCGAAGCGGAATACATTGCAGTTGCATCCTGTACATCACAAGTGATTTGGATCCAAAGTCAACTTCGAGACTATGGACTCAATATGAAGAAGATCCCACTATATTGTGACTCTGAAAGTGCAATTAGGATCTGTCATAACCCAGTGCAACACTCCAAAACCAAACACATAGCACTGCGGTATCACTTCATCAAAGATCACGTGGAAGATGGAAACGTCGAAGTTCACTTCGTAAGAACCACTGATCAACTGGCTGACGTCTTTACAAAAGCTTTTCCTGAAGCATCATTCAATAAAATATTGCAAGGACTAGGTATGATGGAATCAGAGTCAGTACCTCACACTATCTCTCAAACTCAAACGTAAGAACCGAAACCAACCGAACGTTCGGGTTCGGTTCAACTATCTGACTCACTCATTACTTCAAAGGTAGTTTTTCAATGTTGTATATTTCTTGTACAATTCTGTTTTTCCTCGTATCAAAAAAAAAAAAAAAAAATTCTTTTCCTTGTTTGCTTAAATTCCCAGGTTCCTCAAAATTTTATTGAACCGAAACCAACCGAAGGTTCGGGTTCGGTTTTTCAAAATTTTCTAGAACCGAAATCAACCGAAGGTTCGGGTTCGGTTTTTCAGAATTTTCTAGAACCGAAACCAACCGAAGGTTCGGGTTCGGTTTTTCAAAATTTTCATCAACCGAAACCAACTGAGTGTTCGAGTTCGGTTTTTCATTTGTCAAATTTTCAAGTTGTTTAAAGGTTTTTTATGTCTCATAAACTCCAAAAAAAAAAAATTTTTTTTTATTTTTTTCATTTCTTGTGTGTTTGTGTTCGTTTATGGGGATAAATTTGTTGAAATACCTAAGTGTCCCTAGAAGCATGCTGCTGTATGTGTCTCAAGCCTCATAAGATTTTGAATAATGGCCCTCATGACCTGGTATACACAAACCTTGTCTTCCCAATAAGGCCAACTCATTTATTCTAATCGTGAGCTACCTCACTCTTTTCTCACATGAGTTAAGAGTTTCCTGCTTGGTCCTTCTTTTCGCAGTAGAGGTACTTCACTCTCTTACACCATCTCCACATTACTTCTCCACTACACTCATTCCATCATAGTAACCCTTGAGACTCTCAGAAATTACCACTGAGGTTTATGGTTACACAACATCTGTGTTTATGATCTTAGTATTGTGACACTACGAACTAAGTGAAACCCAAAATTCCACACCTAATGAATTGAGGGTGAACAATTAAATTGCTCAAGTTTTCACTACAGAATTGACGAAAGTACCCTATTAAAATTTCCAATTTTATGTGATTCCTATGAAATTGTTTAAATCCAAAACATTTCTTCCCTTGGGATCGTGTTCTTATTTTTCTTTCTGAGATTTTATTTCTTTTCAAACCACTCTTATTTAGCCTAATTAAAAGAAGCCTTTCAACATTTCTTAATAAATGGTTGATCGTAATTTAACGGGAATCCTCTTTTAAACCTTAAGTTCTCTCTTGTCCTGTGACATTAAATGCGCGTGTGGGAATAGTAACGGCTTGTCCCTATGAAATGGCGCTTGTTGGGCAGCGTGATCCTAGGAACCTGACACTCTCTCTCCTACGTGATCATCGCACGCGGCAACTGTCATCCATCTGTCACTCAACAACCCGGTTCAAATTTTCATAAGAGATTTGCAATGATTTTTCTCTCTCCTATCACCCACTATAAATAGCCCACTACACCACCTTTTACCTCTTTACAACCATCAAAATTTCCAGAACGCAAATACTCCCAAACAGTTTCCTGTTCATCATCTTCTTCATACCTACAACAATGGCTGATTCCTAATCTGTTCATGCTACCTCACAGATCCTTCCCATTCGCCCACAACAATGTCTGGTCATTGATCTTAACCCACTGGCGTACGACTCCTATATGTCACCGGTCATAGAGTGTTTGAAGTATTCCCAACTTGTTCCGGCTCTTTCCAGAATCGAATCAGTGCCGATGGTGGCCCTATCGCAGGTCTACGCGACTGCATACTACGACAAGGCCGTCGACCGAGTGTTCTTCGAGATTGGAGAACACAAAACCTCCGTCTCTCGCCCATGTTTCTGCACCTTGCTAGGGTTTGCTGCTAACCCTTCAAGAGTTCATCCGGAGTCGGTTCAGATAGGTCATCTATATAACATGTTTTACAACATGGGATACACAGAAGTTCTTACTTCTATCGCAAGGTTCAAAAAGTCGTGCCTGCCGCCACAGTGGAACGGTCTATTTACAGTCCTTTTCAAGGGCTTGTCGGAGAGAAGTTCAGGATCAGATGGTGCAAGTCGTCTCTGCCTCACCATCATGTACGGGGTTTACAATGGGATTAACCTGGACTATGGGTTTGTCCTATGGAAACAACTTATTCAAAGCCTCTCCTCTTCATCCCGACACTCTGAGGTATCTTTGGCCCGATTCTGGATCCTGATAAAAAAATGGGCCATGGACAGATTTGATGTTCCCACTGCTGAAGGTGCATCGATGTCTTCTGTTGGTACTTTCCATACCAAGAAGATCATCATCTCATATGCATCAAAATTCTCCTTTATTGGCTCTATCCCGGAGTCAATGTATGGTGATGTGCCTTCTGATAGCAGGTTGATTCGGAAGCTCAAGGAGCTAAGGCCATCTGGTCCAAGGGATCTGACCCCGGAAATGCTCAGGTCAATTCACGATGCAGACAAACCGGTGAGTAGGGGCAAAAAGGCAGAAAAAGGGAAGCAAACGTCCAAAGCTCCAAAGGGGCCTTCTACTAAAAAGAGGAAACAACCGAAAGTTGCACAATCCCCACCACCGAAGAAGAGGAAGACCCAACCGAAGCGAAAGCTTGTAATACCCTCTTCTTCGAGTGACTCTGAGGGTGAAAGTTCGAGTTCTGACGACTCTCAAGGGGACGCATCTCCTCAACGAGGCAACACACCACCTCGGTCCCCTACTCCAGAGATGGAACTACCAATTTCCCCAATTCCTTCCCCTCCACAAATCTTTACAACTACAACCGACTCACCACGTGTAACCGAACCTCCTCAACCCAAAACCCAAACAACCGAAACTACCCATACTCAACCACCAACCCAAAACCCTCAACACCCCCAACCTCCCCACCCCCTTCATCTCTTAAAAATGCATCTGAGGGCGAAAACCCTTATCTTGGGGGAGAAAACATGATCTTTGATTCGGTCTACTCTAGTCCGTTTCAAGTTCAAAGTGACGAGGAGGATGATGCTCCAGTAACCAAGAAGCATCTCAAAGAGCTCAACGAGAAGATTGACCTACTTCTCGCCTCCTCTTCCAACCAGCAGTCCTCTCTGTCTGAAGCTGCCCTTCAGAAGATTGTTGATGCCTTCTCCAGGGCTCAACATGATTCAGCGGCCTCAGCAACTGCTGCAATTGAAGCATCTACCAGGGCATATGAGGCAGCGACCGAAAAAGTCGATAAACTATTTTCTGACGCCTCTACCCTGCTGCAGTCCCTACAGGAAAATGCCAATGCCACCCAGACATCTTTGGAACCCATTGTTCAACAATTGGCCAACTTTGTCTCATCGGAGTTGCCTTCGTTCGCTACTCTACGCCAAAACATAAGCGATGACAACTCGGCCTTTCGTTCCTCCATTGATGCTCGCCTCAACAAACTACAAGAGGATCTTGCAACCGAGCGTTCGTTAATGGACGATCTGGCAACCAAAACAACCGCACTTGAGGTCAAGACAACTCAACTCTCTCAATCCCAACAACAACTGGAAGATCTTCGATCTGAACGGGAGGTGGTCAAGATGTGTGTTTTGGATGTTCACGCTGTTATATCCAACATTCTGGAAGCACACGATCCCATCTTAAACTTTTCGGTGAGGCGTTCCCTTGCTGAAAAGCTCTCTCCAGCCATCGATCTTCTTAACAAAGTAGAAGGGCTCCCAAGTTTCGTGTCCATTCCGACACAAGGGGGAGATGAGACGACAGGATCAAAACCACCTCCTTCTTCCTAAGCTACTCACACGACCGAACCATCTCCGACTGGTCATGCTTTAGGCTCGGGTGTGAAGGACAAAGGCAAAAACATAGCTGAGGACGAAGATGAAGAAGGCGACAAGGAGACCATTGCTGACATTTTAAAACGAAAGAACAGTCGCAAGGTTGATGAAGATGCCAGTCGTGTGGCGCGAGAGGCTGCTGAAGCCGAATGCAAACAAAAAGAAGCCCACGATCTCCTTGAGAGCCGAAAGACTCTCTTCCCTGCCCGGACCAGGGAACGTTTAATCAAAGAGGCCATTGAAACTCCTAGCATCTTATGGCTCGAGCCGGTTATATCATTCGACTGCAACAACACTGTCGATTCGCAATTCGATATGCCGCTGACTCGAAAGGCGTTCATCTTCCACATCTTCTCAAACATCTTTGAAGTCCCTCACCCGAACGCTGAGCTTGACAGGGAGCTCATTGAATTCTATCTGGCGGCTGCTCGTCCACAATTCCTTACTTGGAGCGCCCAGAAGATTGTAAACGTTCGGGTGCTGAAACCTTATACTGAGGGACGTTTTATAAATGTTTGGTTCAAGTTGATTCGGGGATCTGCAAGAACTACTCATCTTATCTCCCTGGCAGATCTACCGAATCTAAATCCTCATGATTGGATTGTCCTGTATAATATCCTTTTGACAAATGAAGCTAAATATGGTCCCATTCTAGACCATGTCAAAAGGATGTTAGTCTGCTACATCATGGAGGTTGCCCTAATGGATCAGGAGGTCGCCACAGTCTTCAAGAAGAAACCCAAAATTGCTCTTGTGGGATCGGCCAGTGATCTCAATCAAATGCTACTGGGCAGGATCGACCCGCGACACAACACGGTTATGTTCACTAGAGCGGAAGGACAGAAATGTCTCTTCGCTTTAGCTGACAAGCATCTTTACACCATAACCTGTTTGGAGCATGTGCTGTTCATTATCAAACGGTGTAAAGAGAACTCGGTTGATGACGTCAAGTACTTTGAAGATATGATTAACTGGTACATCCGGTTTAGACAGACCATTATTTCCATCACCAAATGTCTGTTTAGTACCGTGAAGAAGAAGGTACCTGCTTCAGCTGCTGGCCCAAGTAACTAGTGAAGGTCTCGCTCCAAATTGACGCAAAGGGGGAGATTGTTGAGCTAAAGATTATTTTTGAAGATTGCGTCTTTTGGGCTCGTTTAGCATAAGGCTTTTTGTATTACGGTTTGGGCTGTCCAACCGTGAACCTTTTATGTTTTGTATATAAGTTTACGCTTGCATGCATATTAGGTTAAGGTTTTTAGAGATCCGAGGATAGCGATACATCTAGACGATATCAGGTTTCTTTGATCGTTCTTGTAACCTTCCAATCCTCTACAGTTGATGTTCTTAATCGAGCTCTTCTGAGGATTTTGTTTAATCATTCGACACGTTTGATTCCATCTTGTCTTGTTCTTATTATTGTGTTTATATCGTTTTTGTTTACTTACTTGTTCAAGATCTAATCGATCTTTATAGATTAAATGTTAGTTTAATCTCATCAATCCTATCATCTTCAATATACTCATTTGTTTCAGACATCTAAAAGTATATAAAAAAAGTTAAGAAAATATAAACAAAAATAGTTAACAAAAAGAAAACAAACAATAAAAAACAACAAAACAAACGTTTAATAAGTCAAATTCTAAATCTTTTCATTGATAAGAAAACAACGAATAACACTTCAATATCTAAATTATAAATCATTTGAAAGCTTTATACAACAAACATCTATACAAAGGAATTCAGTTCTATTCCATTTCTTGTAACAGAAAGCAAAACAGATTCCAACTTAATTCCAGGGCATATACATCAAACATTTGACAACATTATTAATGAAACATTTATACATCAAACATTTGACAGCTTTATACATCAAATATCTATATTTTTGATTTTTCTGCAATGAATCAACTTATATTTTTGATTTTTCTAAACAGATTCAACAATCTAAAGAAATCAAAACCAACATATTTTTCTGTAGAGTTATGCATAAGCTAAACAGAGTGTGAATCAAAACCAACATATTTTAACATGTGATTAACAACAACACAACAAATAAATAAAAAAAATGTAGAATTTTTAACTTGTGATTGTGATTGCATACTCAAACAAACCTGTCAAAGCCAGGAGACTTGGGATTTTGATCTATCAAGGAGACTGGTATAATGATTAACGAAGATGGATGATAAGAATTGTGTCTTTGAGGATCGGAAGAAGAAACTAGAGTCGATGAGGGTTTAACGAATGTTTTTGTGGTATGTTTAGCTTTGTGTCTTCAAGCTTTTGCTTTGTGTCGATCATAAGAAGAAAATGAAGCTTTTTTTTTTAAGTGTGCCTACCTCCTGAGTCAAGTATATAATATACATATTGGTATTATTCAAAAAAGGAATTCGGGTATTCTGGTATACCTAAAAACAAATATTCATACTGTAAACCTGATCTATACTATTATCGGGTTTAACCTATTACCCGAATGTTCATACCCGTTACCGACTCTACCCGACGCATTCTAACCGAATTCAGAATGGGTCAGTGCGTAGAACGGGTTTCGGTTTTTTTTCGACATACCTACTCAACATCGAATATTAGTCTTGCTTGTGGCCCACCTGATTGCAATGAAAACACATCAGAACCAATCCACGGGGGCAATCCCTACTAAAATGACCAATCTGACCATAACCGAAACATCCTCGACATGTCTTCTGACATCCTCCTCGTGAGTCCTCCCATACTTGGCACAACAGCCCTGAACCTGATGGCCTCCTAATCGTGAATCCTGAGTCTTGGACCTCTTTGCCTAGCCCACTGGAATCCGAGTCTGCTCTAACTTCCTCTTTTCAAGGTGCTCCAAATCAATCTTCCGCTCTCAGGATCTGGCGATCATATCATTCAGGGTCTCGCACCCTAACAAACTCACAAACTCCCTGATGTAATCCCTCAACATGTCATGATACCTTACCATCTTCATTTCCTCGTCCGCTGCATACTGTGAAAATAACAAAGCCCTCTCCCAGAACTTGGAACTGATCTCTGCCACTGTCTGAGTCGTCTGGCGAAGGTCCTAAAACTCCATCACCAAATGCTGCACCTTAATGGATGGTGCAAACTCTACCCAAAATCGGTTCATGAACTCATCCCAAGTCATCATCTCCTAGGCTTCGCCTCTCAAAGAGAAGTCTACCTCCTCCCACCAATCTCGAGCTCTGTCTTTCAGAAGACAGGAAGCTAATCTGATCTTAGACCCCTAGGGGCATAAACTTGTCCGGATAGCATTTACCATATCCGCTAACCATCACCTACTAGCAATGGTATCCTTCTCCCAAAATAAGTCAGGAGCTCCACAAGCTCAGAACTCATGGAAGGAAAGAGTGTGGGATCCAACATACAGAACGTGCTCATACGCTCATCCAATATATCCATAATCCCCTCATTAATCGTACCAAAGATCATCAGAGTCTGCTCTAAAATACCGCTGGTAATCTTCGACGAGATGAACTCACGCATCCATTCATCAATCATCTCATTACCCGCACCTGAGCAAGAACTAGAAATCGAACCTCCTCCACATGTTCTCATCATCATTCTAAAAAATAATCATACAAATAATCAGAACATGCCAAAAAATCCTCATCCAATGGGTCTCCTAGATTCTCCAAAACTCTCCCCCGAGTTGAGTATGTATCATGTGCTTTCAGTAGTATGGGCCCAATACTACCTTCCACACATATCCAAACTTTCCTCAAGTATCATCCTGTATCCTCCAAGTCACATTCTCAAGCTGGTACTCAAAGTACTTACTAAACAACACAACTAAACCTACTAAAGCACTTCCTAGGCTTTCCTAGGTTTCTGAGCTCACCCTGCCATCAATTGTTGAAGAACTCCCACTAATCCTAGTTAATTGTTGGGTTTTAAGCATTCTAACACTCCTATGGTGTACATGCAACCCTAAATACCTTGGATCTATGTTTTCTCTAATATACATGAAAATACTAATATTCCATGGTATTACCCTATCTAGCATACAATCATAGATACTTGGGTAATAATATAGATAGAATACATACCTCTTGTAGTGTAGCTTGACTCCATGGGGCTTGAGTGACTAGTACCTCAAATGGCTCACACAACATCAAATTCTCTTGTAATAACTTAGAGAGAAATCCACACTCCATGAAATCGGATAGACCTTCATTTTCACATTCTAGTGGCCGATTTTGGTGAATAATATGATGCTTATATAGTGTGTTACAATTAGGGTTACACCAAGTAAACCCTAATTGTCATGATCTTTCATTTCCATGACCCATGGGTTATGTAACCTCCATGGAGCATCCATGGATCATCCTATGGGTTTAACCCAACTTGATTATCCATGGAGCTTTGGCCCACTATATAAGTTATGGATGATTTACACAATCAAACAATATATTTAATTAGTCTTCTTTTGATCACATAATTAATTCTAAATTAATTCTTGATCAATACTAATTAAATATTATTATTCTTATTATTAATATATTAGAACTTGTAATATATTAATAACCATACGTGTCTTATTTCTCTCATTTAGTCTATCCAAGTGCATGATGCCATGCAACCCGAATGGACCATGCCGGTGTAACATAGCTATTTTGAAATCGTGTTTTAAGTAAATAATAATATGAAATATTATGTGAATTTGAATGTTGAGTTCTAACGGATAGTTTTTACTAGAATTGAAGTAAAACTACGCTTAGAATCATTCAGAAAGTATTGGAAGTCTAATGAGATTCCAATCAAATGTCAAATAGTGAAATTTAACGAAAATATAAAATTTGTAATAAGTAAAATTTTATTATTGAAAGTTGTAGATAATCTCGTTAGAAACATTTAGGCGAAAACCTCATCGAAATCTGAGTTATAACGAAGAAGTTATGACCAATCGAAGATCCGCGACAAAATCGACACGATGCCGAATGATGTAAAAAGTGAGTTTTTGATAAAATAATTTTTAGCCTTAGGAATCTAAATGAAAGTCATAGTATTCTTTAAGCCGAGAAGTTCGATAAAAAGAACGTCAAAATCTGACTTCGTATGAGAATGTTATGATTTTTCGAAGTTTTAGCTTAGCAGTAGACAAGTAAAAACTCGAATTTTAGATAAAGTGATTTTTACAACGGTAAAAATTCTGACGAAAACGAACGTCAGATGAAGAAGTTATGAATTTTTAACGGATTTACCAGTCCCGGTCTGTTAAGAAAATAATAATATAAAAATAAAGTCAAAATTTTCTGAGAAAGTCTAAACGAAAGTTGTAGAGCATAATTTTACCTACGCGTGCATATAAAGAATATCAAAAACGGAACCCGTATGAAAAAGTTATGGATTTCACAAGATTTGGCACAATTTTCGAGAAATTTCGCATGAATAGTGATGCCACGTCATCCCTCGCATACAGCCTCCACATTTCGCCTTCTAATAGGACCGATGTTTGCTGTGTCGCCTTCTGATTGGAGCAAGTCCGAGGTCCACTAAGCTTCGGACACCTTCGCATGAGACACCCCTTGGATGACCCTCGCACCTACGTGGAGCCTGCCCATTGGACCGAAGTTGGGTCCAATCCGAAGCTGCCGCCTACGAGCCTGCTGTTCGGACCTGCATCATCCGACCAATGCAAAGCGAGCACCTGTCCATCCGAGCCTCGCCTTATTGCCACATGTTCCGAGCCTCGCAAACAACTTTCCTCTCCCCCTCGCTTCGGATCCGAGGCTCGCACGTATATAAGGGGTGAGATACCTCCCGGTTAGATGTTTGAAATTTGGCATTTTTCACCCTTGTTCCATATTTTCTTACATTCCGACTACCCCCGAAGCCCCAATTCTAATTCCAAAGCCACAGAAATATGCCCTGAGACTCCTGAGAAGCCCGAAAAATTTATATTTTCGGTTTTGAAGCTCTACCTTCGCAGAGCCCGGTTTTCAACGAAAAAAGTGATATTTAGAGCCGAAGTGCTACCCAAATTAATATTTTAGCCCCTGGTAATTTCACAGTGTGTTTAATATATAGGAGCAATTGTATGTTATGTGTTATATGTGCTATGTGCTTTTCAGTGTTATTATTCCGGGTTATTTTCCCTGGTTATTTTTATTCGCTATTTTTAATAGCAAAGAAATACCTTTGACCATGTGATCAGTGAAAGGAATTAGATTGACATTGGTACTGGTATGTAGCCTCTGCCCATGTAGAACATGTGTCCGTAAGAGAATGATTTTTATTCTATGGTATTGGCAGAAGGTTAGACAGGGCTATGAGCCTAAAATCTACCAAAATGTTAACCCGAAGTTGTATGTCTTCTGTGGCATTTGGGTCAAAGCTTTATTGATGTATATCAAGTATGGAAATTGTTATGTCTCATTGATTGTATATCTTTAAATCAAATCAATGATTGATATGGAAAGTTTGTCACATGATTCACATATGCCCTTGTAGTTCCTTGTTCCTCTTTGTTTCTGCCATATTGAAGTATATATATGGCATAACGTTATATTTTATCTATTATTGAACTCACTAAGCGTCACCGCTTACCCTCTAAATGTTTAACAAATTGCAGGAGATAAATATCCAATATAGTTATATACTGGCAGAAGATTTTTGAATAGTTTGAAACTATTGTATCGATAGAAGCTTACGAATAGTTTGAAACTATTGTATTTTGCACTCCCATATGTATAAAACTATAGAATCCTGGGAAGTTATGTAATATATAACACTTTAAAATAGTCGGTTTGTATCCAGTAGTTTGTAGCCTCTTTATCAATGTAAAATATTGTTTTTATGAATATGCAAGTAGCATGTTTTGGAGTAACTATATTGTCAAGTATGAAAGTTTGGGTCTTCATAAATAAGAAAGTGAGGGTCTTTCAACCGGGTCGGGTCAAGTACATACCAAATATAGTTATGGACTTAGACATTAATCCAATAGTCTCCCACTTGAATAAGTCTAAAACTATTATTGCGTATGACTTCGAAACCCAACTAACAATCGTAGCTGTCAATGTACTATCAACTCATAGTAACAACTCATATCTCTAGGTTTGAAGAATATAAGATATTATCGTCTCATGATCACTCGTGATAAAATCTATGAAGTGATTCAAATGAGCGCGGGTTGAATCCAATACTTAGAACTTATGAGACTCATGAGTGTTGTAGCACCACTTTGTTCACCAACTTGGACCTCTACAAGCCAACCCATGACAATCTTGATTCATATATACTTCCAACATATGACCAACTATGGTTGGTTTGAATAACTTAGTCATTCAGGAAGAATAACCTAGTTTATTTTGGAAGTCAAAACATGCAAAATGAAACACAAGAATAAATGAATCTAATATGGTATCAAAACAATGAATATAAATAAAACACTTTTTATTTATCACCATACTGATTACTCATTATTCATTGTTTCGGTTTTATCAACTTTATACTTGAATTAAAAAAACACTAGTTGTCCCATGCTCCAAGCATGTACACTATGTTTTCTAAACAATAGCTTTGCAATACATCAAGTATGCACTCTATGTTTGTCTATGATCCCTACTTTCTGAAGTAGATCGATTGAACGTACTTTCAATGAGTCTCTTTTCACACTCCCAAATCCTTATCGAGAAATGTAAGAATTCCAAATTTCTAACATTTACCAAAATCTGTTTAGATTTTAAACTTATATGCATAGACCCTCTTGTAATGAATATGTGCGAAGTCACAAAGACTTGTCAACACTCATTACAGGTTATTCCAATGGAGATCAATTCCATGGAGATGAAGTCTCAAAGCACATTGCTTTAAATATCCTTCTTGCATTAAGTTTTCTAATCTTACACATATAACTTCCACCTTTGGAGACAACTCCATATTCCTATTTTGACTACTACTTCTGAACAAGAGTTGTCTCTTTTCCAGAATATGTCAATATGGTCCTTCCAATATTAACAGTATACTTCCAACTGTCCTTGAGCAACCAATCTTTGGTAAAACCTTAGATTGTCCTCGACAATTACATAATCACTTTAGTCAAATCTGTCACACCCTGAAAACCGAAGGCGGAAACATTTTTGGGGTTGACTCCACGTTGAGTATCAAATCCAATGCACATAGTAAGTAAAGTAAAACAACCATTACATTACATAAGAAAAGTTTTACAGTTGTTTCAAAAGTAAAGTTTGTACAGTTGTGATACATAGTATATATATATATATATATGAACAAAATGAAACGGGTCTTCTGAGTACTCCGTCTTCTGACAAAAAGGATCTTCGGGTACCTGTTCTAATGCTGACCTGAGAAAACAAGCGGTTTGAAAATCAGCATAACGCTGGTGAGTTCATACGCGGTTTTTGTTTGTGAAAATGTTCAAGTTTCCTTTCTGTTTCTGAATTGTTATGCACCAAGAAAATCCCATATTTTATTAAAAAGGTTGGTTATCGTTTATCAACATGTAAAGTAAAGTTGTACACTGAAAAACATGTTTTCTCTTGTAAAGATGTATAGTTAGGTTATCTGGATTGACATAGTGTTCTGGTTATGTACCAATGTATTTCCAAGTAAGTCCCATACTTTCCTAATTGTATTACCAATTGTGAAAGATGTAAAGTTATCCAGTTTGTTATCCTTTCTGGTTAGGTAAACGTTCCCCAGGAAAGTCCCATACTTTCCTGAATGTTTATTACCGTATGTAAAAGATGTATCTGTAAAATATGGTTATGTTCAATGTTTCCCCAGGAAAGTCCCATACTTTCCTGAATGTTGGTTACCTTATGTAAAAGATGTATTCATGTTAGACCTGGTTATGTACTAGGTTTCCCAGGAAAGTCCCATACCTTCCTGATTGTTGGTTACCGATGTGAAAGATGTATACCGAATCCTGGTTATCTTGTGAATTGTATAAAGTTGTTTATTATTACCATAAGTAAATCTCTGTTATCCCTAATTGCGAGTTCCATAACCATACGATGGACTAAACCTGTGGCAATAAGTAGTCCACATACTTATGACTTTCGTCACCCTTGAACCAAATCAGTTCGGCTGTAGCTAGCAGCCAGGTGTGGGGTAGTTAGCCCCGTATGGATCTATACACTCAAGTCACGCTCTCTAAATCCCAGAGATTCTGGTTATGGGTGTATTCCTCCACTCGCGTATCTTTGTGGAGTGTTCACCGAGGACGTGTCTCCAATCATACAGGATTAACAAATTTACTAGTAATAGTATGATAGTCCTCCACTCGCGTATATATGTGGAGTGTTACCGAGGAAAAAACAGTGTACATGTATTATGTTCAAACATTCTAATGTTATGCTTTTCACTGATAAAATGTGGAAAGCCATTTGTGAAATATATGTAAAACATAACAGTTTAAAACCCATTTCACAAATAAATTTTACGTAATCTGCATGTTCAAACGATTATCAGTTGTAGTAATCAGTGTTAAAAGCATATAAAATGTGAAACACACATTTGAAAACATGTTTTGAGTACAAGAAATCCCTTGTACTTTGCTTGTGTTCCCCCCTGAAAACAGTGAAAACAGTGAAAAAGGGTAGGGGTATGAACTCACCAGACTCGGAAATGCTACGTTTTTGGACACTAGACGTTGGTTCGGGGCTTGATTACTTGTGATGTCCCTATGTAAAATGTAATAATGTCCATATATATCTAATTAGATTTACAATCACTAATTATATGGAACATTACACTCCAACGAGGTTAAACACCTCAAAATGAGCGTTTGGAGTGACCCAGGTGACATCTTCGGACGTGTAATGGCACTAGGGACTTGGGATTTGAGTTTACTCCCCAAGAGTAAACATGTAAGGGATTTTACAGCCACAAAACACACACATACATGAGCTTACGGCCGTAAACTCATGTTGGTGTGATTTTGAGTGTTTAATGGCTTGTTTGGACATGGGGATTGTTGGAATGGATTTCTAAAATGCCTTGGAATGAATTAAATGAAATTATACCACTTAAAAGGGAGTTTACGGCCCTAAACCTGGATTTTACGGCCGTAAACTCTACTATGGTCACGAATAATTGATTTGAGGTATAAGGGACAATCACATGTGATTCTAGTTAATTTTCCAAGCCTTGTTATGAATTTAGGGCACCATTTAACATACTTTTAGGAGTTTACGGCCCAGGAGCATGTTCTATGGCCGTAAAATCTCATATGGAGGGTATTTGATGTGTTTAAGGTCCCCAAACTATTTTTAGATGGTTCTAGGATTTACCACAAGGCTACTGGTTAAGTTTCAAGGCATTCTAACATGTAAAAATGAGTTTATCCCCATGTTTGAGGAGTTTATGGCCCAAGCACATGCCTTGTCCGTAAACTCTTGTTTGTCCCTCAAAATGCATGTTTAGGGTGTTCCAAGTCCAGGTTTGCAAGCCTCAAGGTCGTATCTAAGTCCCAACAATGATTTGGAAGGGTTAAATGGCTCAAAACCCCTATTTTTGTGTGTTTACGGCCCAAGCTTATTCCTTGGCCGTAAACACATGTTCCAGGACCTAAATCTCATTTCAATCCCGGATTTGAAGGGCTAAGAGGTTGAATAACAAGCTAGGAAGGTTACCTCTATGATTTGGAACCTTAAATCTTGATTTTTGGACCTTAATTTAGAGTGAGGAGACAGGTTAGAGAGAGAGTAGTGAGATGAAGCCAAAAGCTTCAAATGAAGGCTTACAACACATTATATAGTGTCTAAGTTTTGGACACGGTCGAATTCTACCCGATACCGGCGTTAGGCGAAGCTTTTGGTCGTACCCGATTAAGTTGCTGTAACTCGGTATGGTAAATTCTAGAAATATTCCGATCACTATTATGGGGTGTTAAAATGATTTCTAAATGTATTAAGACACCCATTAAGTCATTTTAGATCAATACAAATTAATGACTTAATTAAACAAGAAAATTGGAATCGAATTTGAAAACGGCGATTGGTTGTTTGAATTGAACTACGAAAGAGTTACAAGAAGTGGTACGGAATTTTGGGTTGTTACAATATCCAATAATAGACCTTTTTCCCCTTAATGTCCCAAGGCATTTGGAAAATTTAGAAATGATAACTATTATAGCACATGCAATCGATCTTGTACCCAAAGCAAACGGGACAAGATAAAGACTCGATTCTAGACCATTCTTTTGCTACAATAATTTTTGTTTGCCATGTTTTCAAAATTTGACTATGAAGAGGGATGTCGTAATCATAACCAAATTTTGAGAGCACAATATATAGAATTTCCTTAGGTTGAGCCAATCCAACATGAAATTCATATATATATATATATATATATATATATATATATATATATATATATATATATATATATATATATATATATATATATATACTTGACTAAAATGATTAAAATCTCAATCTAAGCCTTTTAGTATTGAAATGAAGTATAATTTCCTCTTCCTTAATTATAGAAAAATAACTTTTTCAACCCTTGCAACCTCATGAGTTGAACTTTAGTTTTCTATAATTAACATTGCTAACTTACAATACTTATCATAATTGTCATGCTCCCACTAACATGATGATTATTAGCATAACACTTATGCTCCCACTAGCTTTGACATGTACTCAAAAATTAGCTGAACTTCTAAAAAAAACAATACTTTATTGACTTTCTTACCAATGTTCAGATTTCTGATACTAGATTGCTTTGATAAAACTTTTTCAATATCATACACCTTATCTTAGATAGCTCATAGGTGTTTCTAAACAATTTTAAGAACTATGAAAAGGGATGTCGTAATCATAGTCTCGATTGTTTAGACCTTTGCCACTTCTCACAAGTCCATGTTAGTGTGCCGGTTAACCACACACGCTCCACTAAAGACTTTGAGAATCCAAATATCACAATTGCTATATAGCTAAAATCTACTTAGTGAAAGTGTTTCCTCACCATCATTTTCATGAATCAGAGAGAAACCTTATGAAACTTAGATTTAATGGTGTATGTGTTTTTATCCATGTGAATTGTCAAAACCATAGTCACAAGACAAGGATAATGACAAATCCAAACTCATATGGACTGAACTCAATCTTAATTTCTTGCCATCTGGCAGCTCAAGGGCCTGCCATTGCTTCCAAGTTGTTGTGCAACCAATTGAGAACTCTAAGAACTCATATGCAAAGCTAACTTTAACTGGAATGGGCACATAAATATAAATATGTCAGCACGATAAGTTTTAAACCACAATTCGTGTGCTAGTGAAGAACTTTAGGTTTTATTCTTGATTAGTTCTTGAGACTTTCAAGACCTTTAAGACTCCCACTGTCCTCTTGACATATATGAATTTCTTGTCAGATATTCAAGAGATAGTGTGGATTGTAATCAAGAGAAACACTTCACACAATTGTGGTCTTTGTTTTATCCAAAACATCACAACTTACCAATTTCAAATGTACAAGAGTAGAAAACTTTTACTCTTACATTTGACACGTGTTTTAAACCTTCTTTAAGATATGTCACTCAGGTTACAATCCTAGAGTATAACTCTAAGAATTGTTTTTGGAACGAAGTATGAATCATATTCTTGATTTAACCACTTCAACAATTCATAGCTCCTCTTCTTAGCTATCAAAATGCACTTAGAGGATGAATTGTGATAAGGTCTCTTAATCGTTAAGATGATCATATAACGTGATACTAAAGTACTCTCCCATCTTTTCATATTTGAGAAACTTTTATCCTTCTGCCTAATTTAATTCTTCTCATTCGTTCAGCCATACACTGAAATCTTTTCAATGCTTCAGAATTATATTTAGGCCTGTAAGTATAACCATATTTACTAGACTTAGTAAATCATGACGAATAGACTTATCCATCTTTTGTGGTGGACTTTGTCCAGTGCACTAGAATGTGTAATCGATCCCTTAGTCCTTCACTTGACTCACATATACATGTGAACAAGGAACTAATATTAATTTTCCAAATATGAAAAATTCTCATTCATCATGCTATACAACTTACATGATTCCAAGTTTCGGTCCAATTGAAACTTGGGTGATGCGGATCTTTCCTTATTTAATAAATTTAGACATTACCACAAATGAAAGAATCAATTTCATATTTCCAATATTGCTAGAAACATACAAACATCAAGTTTTCATAAATGCCAATGCAAGGATATTTTAAAATAAATAAAATCAAAATGTTTTTTCTTTTTGTAGCGCCCCGATTCCAGGTATGGATTTAAATAAAGAATAATTGGCCTTATGTCCTACTTGACGAGCTGGTTGCCCTACTCATCGAGTAGCAGCGGGAATAAAACACGTGTTTAGTGACCTAATCGGCGAGTCCACTAAGGGCTCGACGAGTAGGAGCTGGCAGATGAAACCCTCAATTATGGGGGGTTTTGCACACTATTTAAAGGATCATTGGCCTCCACTAGCCTCCCCTTACTGCTTCTTGTCCCTCTCAAACCCTAAACTGTGTGTGTGTGTTCCTTGGTGTGTTCAAGCTTGGAGGAGTAACCTTGGAGAAGGAAGCACTTGAGGTAGCAAGGAAAAGCAAGGGCAAGAACTCGTGGGAAGCTAAGGGATTTCCTTAGTTATCACGCTCTGGAAGGTATTAGGCTGTTCCTTAAGCTCATTTCTCTTTTAACCTCTCTTGGATGGGTGTTATGAAGGGCTCTCCATGTTTTAGCTAAGAGCTGAAGTTGTAACTTCAGATCTGGACTTCCCTTGACCTCTAGATCCATAAAGTTCCCAGCTTGTACAAGGATGAGACTCTCCCAAGGTGTAAAACTCCATTAAGAGCTTAGATTGATCATTTAGGGCCTTTAGAGCCTTGCATGTGCGTAATGTTTGCAACTTTACGTGATAAACATGCCTTAGGAGCTTGGATCTATAATCTGGGACCTTGCCATGACTTAAAAAGCATCTGCATGGATTAAGAACTGCTAGGACTCGGCGAGTTGAATGAGAAACTCGGCGAGTCCGTTGAAGATGGCCATGAACTCGGCGAGTTGGATGAACAACTCAGCGAGTTCGTTGAAGATTGCCTTGAACTCGGTGAGTTGTGAAAAGACTCGACGAGTTGGCTAGGGTTTCTTCCAAATCTTGGCCACGTATGAACTCGACAAGTTAAAAAGGGGAAACTCGACGAGCAAATCAAGGATTTCACGACTTCTCGAATTCAGGAAGGACTCGATGAGTCGAGTCAACATAGACTGTTGACTCTGACTGTGGACTTTGACTTGGACCAAGGGTTGACCAGTTGAATTCTGTTGGTTTCTCGTAATTGGGAGATTCATGAAAATGGTTGTATGGTACCTATAGGTGGTAGAGTTCATGTTGGACCCGGGAGTTGAGCTTTCTTATTTCCAATAACAGTTGTAAGGTGAATTATCCTCACTATACTAAGGGGTCTAAGGCACCAAGGACGACTCATTGGATATGATATCCTAGTAGTTGTATTATGTTGAGTATGAGTTAGTTATGCATGCTAGTTGGATACGCTAGATGGTAGGTCTGTAGGACTACCTGCGATACTGATTGATTGCATGTATGTGCATTATCTATTACATGTTGATATGTTATGTGGGATGGGTTGAGGTTGTACTACTCCGTGCGGTAGCTAACAAATCCTAGAGTATTCCAGATATGAGCTGAGGGTCCGGTAGGCATTCCAAACTCATAGTGAGGACTTGGGAGCATTCCAGATACGACCTGAGAGCCCGGTAGGCATTCCAAACTCGTACTGAGGGCTCGGTGGCAATCCAGATGTGAGCTGAGGGCCCGCTAGGCATTCCAGACTCACACTGTGGGCCCAGGGGTATTCCAGTCTGTAAAGCTGTAGACCTATTATGTGCTGTTCTGCTCAGTTTGTTATGATATGTTATGGTGTGACATGGTTATGTGGATTGTATGTGTATCGGTATTTTGGGGGTAACCCACTAAGCTCTCGGGCTTACAGTTTCAGTTTATTGTTTCAGGTACATCAGGGGATCGTGACAAGGTGAAGGCATGATTGTATAACTCCTCCTATTATGTTATGTTTCTCGGAATACTCTGATATAAATGTATTTTGAAAACAAAGTGTAATGTTTTGATGAATTCGACATTCTTTGAAAGTTTAAATTTGGCTTAAATTTTTGGGTGTTACAAGTTGGTATCAGAGCCTTGGTTTGAGTGAATTGGAGGAACACTCGTGTGACTCCAGTCTCAAATCAAGCAAGGGATTTTCAAAATGAATTTTTTCAAAAAGGTTTTCAAAATATATAAAGGAGGATGCAAGGCGTACGATCAGGCGGAGCCAGTAAGTAGACCCCAAAATACCATACAAGGTAATTGATTATATGATATGATAGAACAGCATGTTAGTGCTAGGCTATGGATCCTCAGGAATTGCATGATAGAATTGTCTGAATACATGATGCCTGCTAGCCTAGGGTTTTCCTTATGTGAGATTGACACCATTACTGTAGTAGTCTAATGTATGCATCACAGTTGTACATAATTAAGATCTTATAGCCTGAGAATGTTTGATTTGGCCTTATGTTCTGTTCTTGTTTGATTGGGAGCTTAGGGTAGGATTGGATATTTGAAAGTCTATAGGGTCCAGTATTATGTATGGCTAGCATACATTAGTGCTGCAGGGTTGGTGGAAGTTTCATGGATAGGAGGGATTCAGTGAGACCTGGAGGTCAGTTATGAGATATTTAGCATTCCTCTAGGAGTGAGGATTGAGCGCTCACCATGTTGTGCATATTGTTAGGGTGTTGTGGTGATACTTGGGACAAATATGGGTAGGTGTGGAAGGTAGTAGGGGCCCATGCTACTGAAAGCACATGACCTATACCCGTGTCAAGTAAGTCGCAATCCCTAGGGTTAGTAGGGAGTTGGCTCCCAGTGATTTATATGAATTATCTGATATCTTATGATATGTTTTAGAATGGTGATGACGAGGCGCTTTGTGGCTGGATCCGGTTCGGGATCAGGATTAGGGGACGGAGGCCAGGAGGGGGCAACAACACCTGAGCTAGTGGTGCAGATGGGTACAGAGGAGTTGGATGCCAGGATTCAAGAGATCCTGCATGATGAGGTTGCTGCTACATTCCGGGCTCAGTTACCAGAGATGTTCGGATCGATCAAGACCGCCATGGTGGAGTATTTCGATGAGCGCTATGCAACCCTTGTAGAGATAGCCGCCGCAGCAGCTACATCAGCTATATTAGCGATGGGAGGAGGAGTTGGTATAGGTTTTCAGTACAGGGACTTCGATAACACGAAGCCCCATAATTTTGATGGGACGCAGGATCCCATCAAGGCTATGAGGTGGATTTCATATGTCGAGGGGTGTTTCTTCACCTGCTCGTGTCCTGCTGACAAGAAGGTCAGGTATGCTCTAAACCTGCTTAGGTCTGGGGCCAAGGACTAGTGGAGACTTGCCACTGGGTCATACTATGATGATCAGAGAGCAACTGTTACTTGGGAGCAGTTCAGGGATATGTTTCGTGCCTGTTACATTCCATGGGTTGAGCAGGAGCGATTGGCACAGGAGTTTTTGAGTTTAACATAGGATGGGGAGTCGGTGATGGAGATCACCTGGATGTTCACTGAGAGGGAGATGTTTTGCCCGGAGTTTGCTTCAGAGCAGGCTCAGATGACCTGTTATCTGAGCATGCTCAAGACGGATATCCGTCAGTTTGTGTCTACCCAGCGATGTGATACTCTTCTAGAGTTGCAGGAGGCCGCCAGACGGCGTGAGTTGGAGATTGAGCAGCAGTTGAGAGAACAGCGGCAGGCCCTGGCACATTCTCAGCCAGCGCCGAAGCGGTCTAAGACCGCTGATACTAGGACTGGGGGTCAACAGAGCCGCACATGTGGGAAGTGTGGCAAGGGTCATTCTGGTGTGTGTCGAGCTGGTAGTGGATGCCACAAGTGTGGCAAGGAGGGGCGTTACACGAAGGACTGTCACCAGGCCGTTCCAGTTCAGAGTATGATGTTATGTTACCATTGTGATCAGGTTGGCCATTTGAAGGCCAAGTGCCCGTTACTCGCCGCCAAACTGGCGCAGGCTCCAACGCTGGCTACTTTGAGGAGCACAGATGGGAGACCAGTCAGGGAAGAGCCTCCAAAGGCTCAGGGTCATGCCTTCCATCTTATAGCGGAGGAAGCCAGAGCAGCACCAGATGTGGTTACTGGTATGTTTCTATCCTTATCTCGTTTTCCTATATCTGTTGTATTCTTATCTGTTACACCTGTGGTTAGGTACGTTTTTAGTAAACTCCTTGTCTACTTTGGTCTTATTTGACTCGGGGGCGAGTCGATCTTTCATATCTCAGGAATTTAGTAGGGAGTTCAGTGCGCCAGTGGGCGAGTTAGAGTGTCCGTTGCGAGTATCTATCGCCAACAAACATGGGGTTTCTACTTCTTCAATTTATCGAGGGTGTGACTTGGAGATTTTTGCGGTGTCATTTCCGATAGATTTGATTCCAATTCCCATGGGGGAGGTATGCGTGATTGGACGCATAGATTGGATCAGTCGCTTCGGTGCCATGATCGACTGTGAGGGGTAGCGTATAGTAGTTCGAACACCAAGTGGGGGAGAACTGATTGTATATGGAGAGGGCACAAGAGTGGGATCAGGGTTTTGTTCAGCTGCTAGGGCACGACAGTACATTTAGCATGGGTGTGCAGGTTATCTAGCGTATGTGGTAGATACGCGAGCCACGGATCAGATTTCGGTTTCCGACGTACCGGTGGCCAGGGAGTTCGCAGACGTATTCCCGGAGGAGTTACCAAGGATACCTACGGAAAGGCAGGTCGATTTTAGGATCGACCTGTTTCCAGGTGCGGCCCCTATTGCTAAGGCGTCATATCGATTGGCACTGCTAGAGATCTAGGAGCTGTCATCGCAGCTGCAGGAACTGCTGGGCAAGTAGTTTATTCGACCTAGCAGTTCTCCATGGGGAGCACCGATACTTTTCGTCCGGAAGAAGGATGGTTCGCACCGGATGTGTATCGATTACCAGGAGTTGAATAATTTGACGGTGAAGAACCGTTACCCACTCCCGAGGATAGATGATCTCTTCGACCAGTTACAGTGTGCATCTTGGTTTTCCAAGATAGACTTGAGGTCTGGGTATCTGTCACACCCCAAAAACCAAAGGCGGAAACATTTCCGGGGCAGACTCCACGTTGAGTATGAAATCCAATGCACATAGTAAGTAAAGTAAAACAACCATTACATTGCATATAGAAATTTACATTTGTTCCAAAAGTAAACTTGTACAGTTGTGATACATAGTAAATATATGAACAAAAGTATGACGAGTCTTCTCCGCACTCCATCTTCGCCAAAATGGATCATCGGATACTTGTCTAACGTGGATATGAGAATACAAGCAATTTGAAAATCAGCATAAAGCTGGTGAGTTCATAAGCGGTTTTGTTTTGTGAAAATGATCGAGTTTCCTTTCTGGTTTCTGAAAATGTTACGACCCAAGAAAATCCCATATTTTCTTAAAAGTAATGTTTGGTTAAATATTAGGTTGCACTGTTCTGCTTATGTTCAACTGGGATCCCAAGAAAATCCATATTTTCCTAATGTGAAAGATGTATACTGAAAACCTGTTTATCCTTGTAATGTACGTGTTAGTCTACCAACCCGAAATGTAATGTAAAAGATGTATTCACCGAACCGAAATGTAATGTAAAAGATGTACTCTAAAAATGTATTAGTTTTAACACGTTTATAAAACTAACATATACCAAGTAAACTAGTTACTTAATCCCTTATTACTATTATGTAAATCTCTGTTATCCTAAATTGCGAGTTCCATAACCATACAATAGACTAATTAGGGCCATAAATAGTGCATCACCCTATATGACTTTCGTCACCCTTGAACCTTTCGGTTCGGCTGTAGCTAGCAGGCAGGTGTGGGGTAGTCAGCCCCGTATAGATCTGTACACTCAAGTCACGTTCCATATCTAAGAGATTCTGGTTACGGGGGCGGTCCTCCACTCGCGTATCTCTGTGGAGTGTTCACCGAGGACGTGTATCCAATTATATAGGACTAACAATTTACTAGTAATATACTGAAAGATCTAATGACTATCCTCCACTCGTGTATCTCTATGGAGTGCTACCGAGGACAAAACCATGTTTAAATGTTATGCTTTTAACTGTTATTATGTGGGAAAACATTTGAGAAAAATATAAATACAACAATTAATAATGTATTTCACAAATATCATGATAATGTGTTCTGTAGGTTCAAACTATTATTTGTTACGAGTGTCAGTGTTAAAAGCATATATAGTATGAAACAAAATGTATATAAAACAAGTTTTGAGTACAAGTATCACTTGTACTTTGCTTGTATTCCCCCGCTGAAAACAGTGAAAACAGTTATGGGTAGGGGTATGAACTCACCAGACGAGGAAACGTGACGATTTTGGATGCTAAACGTTAGTTCGAGGCTTGATTATACACGAGGTTCCTATGTAAATGGAATAATATCCAAATATATCTAATTAGATTTACAAATATTAATTATATGGAACATTAGACTCCAATGAGCTAAAACACTTCAAAACGAGTGTTTGGAGTGACCCGGGTGACATTTAAGGACTTGTAATGATGCGAGGAACTTGGGAATTGAGTTACTCCTCAAGAGTAAACTACCTAATGAGTTTTCGGCCATATATCCCCTACATACATGAGTTCACGGCCGTGAACTCATGATTGGGTGATTTTGAGTGCTAAATGGCTTAAATGGACATGGGGAATGCTAGAGTGGATTTTTCTAATGCCTTGGAATGAATTGTATGAACATGTACACCAATTATGGGAGTTCATGGCTGTAAACATGGAGTTTACGGTTGTAAACTCCCCCAAGCTCAAACCATATTTATTTTGTGATGCTTAGGACAATCACATGTGATTCTAACTAATTTTTCAAGCCTTGGTATGAATTTAGGGTACCATTTGACACACAATTAGGAGTTTACGGCCCTGTAGCATATGCTACGGCCATTAACTCTCAAATGAGGGGTGTTTGACATGTTTAATGCCCCCAAACTATTTTTAGATGAATATAGGATTTATTCCAAGGCTTTTGGTGAAGTTACAAGGCATTCTAACATGTTTAAATGGGTTTACTACCCATGTTTGAGAGGTTTATGGACCAAGCACATTCCTTGGCCATAAAATCTTATTTTTCCCTCAAAATCCATGTCTAGGGTGTTCTAAGTTCGGGTTTGTAAGCCTTAAGGTCATATCTAAGTCCCAATGTTGGTTTGGAAGGGTTAAAGTGCTTAAAAACCCCCATTTTTATGTGTTTACAGCCCAAGCATGCTCCTTGGCCGTAAACACATGTTCCAGGTCCAAAATCATAATTTAAGCATGGATTTGAAGGCCTAAGAGGTTATACAACAAGCTAGGGATGTTACCTCTAAGATTTGGAGCCTTAAATCAATGTTTTGGACCTTGAATCTTTGGTTGAGGAGAGAGGTTAGAGAGAGAGTAGTGAGATGAAGCAAAAGCTTCAAATGGAAGCTTAGGTCACTTTATATAGTGCTCAGGATTTGGGCACAGTGGAATTCTAGCTGATACCGGCGTTATATGGTGCTTTTCGTCGCACCCGATTGAGTTACCGTAACCCGATATGGTCGATTCTAAAATGTTTCCAGTTATTAATATGAAGTGCTAATGTGAGTTCTAAACATGTTTAGACACTCATTAAGTCATAATAGAAGTCCCACAATTATGATCTAATTAAATGACGAAATTGGAAACGGCGTTTGGATTATTGAAATGAGTTACGAAAAGGGTTACAAGCAATGATACGAATTTTCAGGTTGTTACATTATGCCCCCGTTAGAGGGAATTTTGTCCCAAAATTCAAAATTAAGATACAAGACAAGATACAAATCATGGATCTGGAAAGAGTTGCAGATACTTCTGTTTCATCGAGTCTTCACGCTCCCAAGTGAACTCCGGTCCCCGCTTGTCATTCCAGCGAACCTTCACTGATGGGATGCGACTTTGCTTTGTACATTTGACTTCTTGATCCATGATTTTGACCAGTTCCTCCACAAAGTTGAGGTCTTGATTTATCTCGATCTCATCTAAAGGAATCACTAGGGTTTCATCGGACAAACACTTCTTGAGATTTGAAACATGGAAGACGGGATGGATGTTACTGAGCTGGTGAGGTAAACGAAGTTTATAGGCTACCGGACCGATCCTGGCGAGGATCTCGAAGGTCCAATGTACCTCGGGTTAAGTTTCCCTCGTTTACCAAAGCGTATAGTGCCTTTTCAGGGTGAGACCTTCAACAGGACGCGGTCTCCGACCTGGAATTCCAGAGGCTTCCGACGGTTATCAGCGTAACTCTTTTGGCGATCTCGTGAAGTTTTCAATCATTCCCGGATTTGGATGATTTTCTTGGTGGTTTCATGGATGATTTCAGGACCAGTGAGAGCACTGTCGGGGACTCGACTCTTGGCTAACTGTGTATCCCCCACCTCGGCCCAGCACAGAGGGGATCTGCACTTGCGACCATATAGGGCTTCAAACGGGGTAGCCCTGATGCTGGTATGGTAACTATTGTTGTACGAGAACTCGATCAAAGGTAGACGTGTGTCCCATGACTTTCCAAAATCAATGACACATGCCCTAAGCATGTCCTCCAGGGTTTGGATTATTCTCTCACTTTGTCCATCGGTCTGAGGATGATACGCCGTGCTCATGTCTAGTTTGGTTCCAAGGGCTTTTGGAGAGACTGCCAGAATTTGGAAGTAAACCTGCTATGTCGATCAAAGATAATGGATGCAGGTACACCGTGCAGTCGGACTACCTCTTGGATGTAGATTCACGTGAGTCTTTCCATCTTGTATGATTCTTTGATCGGAATGAAGTGAGCGGATTTGGTCAAACGATCGACAATTACCCAAATGGTATCGTACGCACTCGGACATTTGGGTAGTTTGGTGATGAAATCCATGGTAATCATCCCCCATTTCTAATCAGGTTTCTCAGGCTGCTGGAGCAGACCCGAGGGTTTCTGGTGCTCAACTTTAACCTTGGCGCAAGTCAGACACTTGCCCACGAACGTAGCTATCTCAGCTTTCATGTTTGGCCACCAATATTGTTTCTTGAGATCTAGGTATATCTTGTCAGAACCCGTGTGAACTGAGTATTTGGTTTTGTGTGCTTCCTCCATGACAATTTCCCTGAATCCTCCGGACTTTGGAATCCAGATTAGATCCATGAATCAGTAGACCTGTCACCTCTGATCTCAAGTTTCTTTTCCATTCCTCTCAAGGTTTCGATCGACACGTTCTCGGTTTTGAGAGCTTCTAACTGGGCTTCTCGGATTTTCATAGATAAGTTGGAATGGATTGTCATCGTCTGGTTCTTCACTTTGTGGCCTGCACTCTCCTTTCGGCTAAGGGCATCTGCTACCACATTGGCCTTGCCGGGATGGTAACGGATTTCACACTCATAATCACTGAGTAGTTATACCCATCACCGTTGCCTCATGTTCAAGTCTTTCTGATCAAAGAGGTGCTACAGGCTCTTGTGATCAGTGAAGATCGTGCACTTGGTTCCGTAGAGGTAATGTCTCCAAATCTTCAATGCAAAGACTACAGCTCCTAATTCCAAGTCATTCGTGGTATAGTTGACCTCGTGTGCTTTCATCTGTCTAGAGGCATAAGCAATTACCTTTCCCCTTTGCATAAGCACGCAGCCTAAGCCTTGATTAGATGCATCGCAGAAGACAACGAAGTCCTCTGTCCCTTCGGGTAGGGACAGAACAGGCGCGCTATACAAGGCTTTCTTCAACGTCTGGAATGCAGTTTCTTGTTTTTCACTCCAACAAAAGGGTACACCTTTCTGCATTAGAGTGGTTAGGGGTTTGGCGATTTTGGAAAAATTCTGGATGAATCTCCGATAATAGCCGGCGAGACCCAAGAATTGATGGATTTATGTGGGTGTCTTTGGTGCCGACCAATTCTCTATCGCTTTCATCTTGGAAGGATCCACATGAATACCCTCCTTGCTTACCACGTGACCGAGGAAAGTTACCTTCCGAATCCAGAATTCACACTTGGAAAATTTTGAGTATAGCTTCTCGGATCTAAGGGTTTCTAACACTAATCTCAAGTGTTGTTTGTGATCTTCTTCGCTTCTTGAGTAGAGAAGTATGTCGTCTATGAACACGATGATGAATTTTTCTTAGAAAGGACGACACACCCGGTTCATCAGATCCATGAACACTCCGGTGCATTGGTTAGACCGAAGGGCATCACCATGAACGCGTAGTGTCCATACCGAGTCCTGAAAGCTGTTTTGGAAACATAACTCTCCTGAACTCATAACTGATGGTACCCTGACCGAAGGTCTATCTTCGAGAAGTAACTGGCCCCCTGAAGTTGATCGAAGAGGTCATCTATTCGCGGAAGGGGATATCGGTTCTTGACGGTCAACTTGTTCAGCTCACGGTAGTCGATACACATCCGGAAGGATCCATCTTTCTTCTTTACAAACAATACCGGAGCTCCCCAGGGTGAGGAACTCGGTCTAATGAATCCTTTACTGAGCAACTCATTGAGTTGGCTGGATAACTCCTGCATTTCTGCTAGAGCTAAGCGATGCAGAGACTTCGCTACGGGGGTATCTCCAGGAATTAGGTCAATGTGGAACTCGAACTGACGCTCGGGAGGAATTCATGGAAGCTCTTCGGGAAATACGTCAGGAAAGTTACAGACTTTGGGGATGCTCGCGAGGTCTTGAACTTCCTGTTTCTCGTTGATTACATGGGCTAAGAATGCAATGCACTCCTTTCGCAGGAGCTTTTGAGCTTTGATGTAGGAAATGATACGAAGATTGGAACTAAGTTTATCGCCATAGATTACGAGAGCCTGTCCCGAAGGAAGGTTGAGACGGATGGCTTTTTCAAAACAAAGGATATCTGCATGACTGGGACTCAACCAATCCATGCCAATGATAACATCAAATCTCTTAATGGAAACCGGCATAAGATCTATAGGAAATGAGTGGTCATTCAGGGTAAGGGTACAACCTATGAATACATCACTAGCACTTTCTTTCTCCCTGTTAGCCATCTCGACGGTAAACGTTTTAGTTAGAGGTTGGGGATTATGTTTTAGGTTATGTTTGAATGCATGAATAACAAAACTCCTTTCAGCACCCGAATCAAAAAGAATATTAGCATATGAGTTGTCGAGAAGGAACGTACCGGAGACAACAGTGGGATCGGCCACTGCTTCCTCGCGTCCCATGGCTAGAACTCTTCCAATATTATTAGTTGTTGACTTCTTGGGGCAGTTCCTTTTAAAGTGCCCAACCTCCCCACAGTTATAGCAGGCTTGACCAACGCCTGCTCCAGATGATTGATTGGCCGATTGGGCCAGAGCTTTGCAGAATTTGACCGTGTGCCCCTTCTTACCAAAATTGGTACAAGATAGCTCTCGGCAGGGACCAGGGTTGTGGTGATATTTGCACTTGTCACACAAAGGAAGATTACCAGTATACCTGCTGGTGGGAGTTGGAGCTGTGGAGCCCACAACAGAAGCAGCAGCAACGGGGGTAGTAGCAGCATGGACTGCTACAGTCTGCTATTTCTTGGAAGATCCTTGGGAAGATTGACCCTTATTCTTCTTCCAGAACTTTCTCTTCTCACCACTCCTTTTAGTCGGCTCAGGAGTGGTAGTGCTTTCCTCAACATCATCGCTATGATCAATCAAGGTCTGAGCTAAACTCTTGGCACTTTCATAGGTATCCGGATGTGCAACTAAGACATTACCCTTTGTTGGCTGGGTCAGCCCCCAGATGAACCTTTCTATCTTTTTACTTTCAGGAGTGACCAGTCTCGGGAAGAGAAGTGCAAGGTCATCGAATCGAGAAGTGTATGCAGAAATATCGGAACCGTTCATCTTCAGGTTCCAGAGATCGTGCTCTAGTTTCTGCATTTCACCACGGGGACAATATTCGGCTATCAGGAGTTCTTGCATGGCTTCCCAGCCCATGGAATTGGCTACAGGTAGGGTCAAAGATTTGACTCGTCCATTCCACCAAGTTAAGGCTTTATCAATGAAGGTAAAGGCTGCGAACTTGACCTTATAAGATTCTGTAGAGGCACAAATTTCAAAGATGGATTCGATTTTCTCGAACCATCGGGACAAGGAAATGACACCTCCAGTGCCATCAAAGGATGTTGGTTTCGCATTCATGAAGTCCTTATAGGAACCCTCCTTTCAGTGTCCCTGATTATTTTCTTGGTTTTGGGGCTGAGGACCACCTCCTGAGCTACCAGGGTTCATTTGCGACATGGCTGCTACCATTGCGGCAGTCATAACTGTCTGAATTGATGCAAGATCAAATTAAGGAGGAGTTAGTGGTGGAGGAGGATTGTCGTTGTTCTTTGAGCTGGGTCTCTTTCTGGGAGGCATCTTGATCTAATAAAATCAAGAAAGAGAGAGGATGGTAAGTCCTCTACATTGAATCGATAGATATGGCAGTTATATATTCCGAATAAGCGATAAAGCAGGAAGGAGTTATCAAAGCAGATAATTTATCGCTAAGGAATGATCACGGAACATTGCTCGAATGAGAATTTCTACAAGGGATTGGCTCGAGAAATACTCCCATAGTATTTCATGATTCAACACGACCACGGTTCGATGTTTTGGATATTACGATAAGTTTTTAGGCATGACGCACACCACAGTCACTCCCAAGCACATGTTGGCCGTGTCTCGAATGAATATAGTTGGCCAGGCTATATTGATCCTAGACACGACTACATAACTGCCTAGGTTTAACCGCAGCATACAACACCCATTTACTTATGTTTTGTTTTACTTGTAGTTACGGATCTTGACGGTTCGGTATACTTGTATACTTTTGAAAATACTTGTAGTTTGAAGATACTTTTAATTCAGAGCACTTAGGCCCTTTAGTGTTTATAGTTTTATACCATGTAAGGTTTGGTATAATTTATTCACTATAAACACGGGCTCTAATACCAATCTGTCACACCCCAAAAACTGAAGGCGGAAACATTTCTGGGGCGGACTCCACGTTGAGTATCAAGTCCAATGCACATAGTAAGTAAAGTAAAACAACCATTACATTACATATAGAAATTTACATTTGTTCCAAAAGTAAAGCTGTACAGTTGCGATACATAGTATATATATGAACAAAAGTAAGACGAGTCTTCTCCGCACTCCGTCTTCGCCAAAATGGATCATCGGGTACCTGTCTAACGTGGACCTGAGAATACAAGCAGTTTGAAAATTAGCATAAAGCTGGTGAGTTCATAATCGGTTTTGTTTTGTGAAAATGAACGAGTTTCCTTTCTGGTTTCTGAAAATGTTACGACCCAAGAAAATCTCATAATTTCTTAAAAGTAATGTTTGGTTAACTGTTAGGTTACACTGTTCTGCTTATGTTCAACTGGGATCCCAGGAAAATCCCATATTTTCCTAATGTGAAAGATGTATACTAAAAACCCGTTTATCCTTGTAATGTACGTGTTAGTCTACCAACCCAAAATGTAATGTAAAAGATGTATTCACCGAACCGAAATGTAATGTAAAAGATGTACTCTAAAAATGTATTAGTTTTAACACGTTTATAAAACTAACATATACCAAGTAAACTAGTTACTTAATCCATTATTACTATTATGTAAATCTCTGTTATCCCAAATTGCGAGTTCCATAACCATACAATAGACTAATTAGGGCAATAAATAGTCCATCACCCTATATGACTTTCGTCACCCTTGAACATTTCGGTTCGGCTGTAGCTAGCAGCCAGGTGTGGGGTAGTCAGCCCAGTATAGATCTATACACTCAAGTCACGCTCCCTATCTAAGAGATTCTGGTTACGGGCGTGGTCCTCCACTCGCGTATCTCTGTGGAGTGTTCACCGAGGACGTGTCTCCAATTATACAGGACTAACAATTTACTAGTAATAATACTGAAAGATCCAATGACTATCCTCCACTCGCGTATCTCTGTGGAGTGCTACCGAGGACAAAACCATGTTTAAATGTTATGCTTTTAACTATTATAATGTGGGAAAACATTTGTGAAAAATATAAATACAACAATTTATAATGTATTTCACAAATATCATGATAATA
Source organism: Lactuca saligna (assembly GCF_052625555.1). Taxonomy (NCBI): domain Eukaryota; kingdom Viridiplantae; phylum Streptophyta; class Magnoliopsida; order Asterales; family Asteraceae; genus Lactuca; species Lactuca saligna. The sequence continues at coordinate 206,351,618 of NC_136424.1, read as the reverse complement.
TGTTCTATAGGTTCAAACTGTTGTTTGTTACGAGTGTCAATGTTAAAATCATATATAGTATGAAACATAATGTATATAAAACAAGTTTTGAGTACAAGTATCACTTGTACTTTGCTTGTATTCCCGCTTGAAAACAGTGAAACCAGTGAAAATGGGTAGGGGTATGAACTCACCAGACGAGGAAATCTGACGATTTCGGATGCTAAACATTGGTTCGGGCCTTGATTATACGCGAGGTTCCTAAGTAAATGGAATAATATCCAAATATATCTAATTAGATTTAAAAATACTAATTAGATGGAACATTACACTCTGATGAGCTAAAACACTTCAAAACGACTGTTTGGAGTGACCCGAGTGACATCTAAGGACTTGTAATGATGCGAGGGACTTGGGAATTGAGTTTACTCCTCAAGAGTAAACTCCCTAATGAGTTTTCGGCCATATATCCCCTACATACATGAGTTCACGGCCGTGAACTCGTGATTGGGTGATTTTGAGTGCTAAATGTTTTAAATGGACATGGGGAATGCTAGAATGGATTTTTCTGCCTTGGAATGAATTGTATGAACATGTACACCAATTATGGGAGTTCACGGTTGTAAACATAGAGTTTACGGCCATAAAATTCCCCAACCTCAAACCATATTTATTTTGTGATGCTTAGGACAATCATATGTGATTCTAACTAATTTTCCAAGCCTTGGTATGAATTTACGGTACCATTTGACACACAATTAGGAGTTTACGGCCCTGGAGCATATGCTATGGCCGTAAACTCTCAAATGAGGGGTGTTTGACATGTTTAAGGTCCCCAAACTATTTTTAGATGATTGTAGGATTTATTCCAAGGCTTTTGGTGAAGTTACAAGGCATTCTAACATGTTTAAATGGGTTTACTCCCCATGTTTTAGGGGTTTACGGTCAAGCACATTCCTTGGCCGTAAACTCTTATTTGTCCCTCAAAATCCATGTCTAGTGTGTTCTAAGTCCGGGTTTGTAAACCTTAAGGTCATATCTAAGTCCCAATGTTGGTTTGAAAGGGTTAAAGTGCTTAAAACCCCATTTTTATGTGTTTACGGCCCAAGCATGCTCCTTGGCCATAAACACATGTTCCAGGTCCAAAATCATAATTTAAGCACGGATATGAAGGCCTAAGAGGTTATACAACAAGCTAGGGATGTTACCTCTAAGATTTGGAGCCTTAAATCAATGTTTTGGACCTTGAATCTTTGGTTGAGGAGAGAGGTTAGAGAGAGAGTAGTGAGATGAAGCAAAAGCTTCAAATGGAAGCTTGGGTCACTTTATATAGTGCTCAGGATTTGGACACGGTGGAATTCTACCTGATACCAGCATTATATGGTGCTTTTGATCGCACCCGATTGAGTTACCGTAACCCGATATGGTCGATTCTAAAATGTTTCCAATTATCAATATAAAGTGCTAATGTGAGTTCTAAACATGTTTAGACACTCATTAAGTCATAATAGAAGTCCCACAATTATGACCTAATTAAATGACGAAATCGGAAACGGAATTGGAAACGGCGTTTGGGTTATCGAAATGAGTTATGAAAAGGGTTACAAGCAATGATACAAATTTTCGGGTTGTTACAATATCATCAATTCAGGGTCAGAGAGGAGGACGTGGAGAAGACCGCGTTCCGAACTCGTTATGGACATTATGAGTTCATGGTGATGCCGTTTGGGCTCACCAACGCGCCAACGGTGTTCATGGACCTGATGAATCGGGTCTGTAGACCGATGCTTGATTGCTCGGTCATAGTGTTTATAGATGATATCTTATTGTATTCCAGACCCGAGAGCGACATGAGGAACATCTGCAAGAGTTTTTTGGAGTTCTGAGATGGGAACGACTGTACGCTAAGTTCTCGAAGTGTGAGTTTTGGTTACGGGAGGACCAATTCCTCGGACATCTCGTTAACCAGGAGGGGATTTTGGTCGATTTGGCCAAAATCGAGGCGGTTATACAGTGGGAGGTTCCAAAATCTCCCTTAGATATTAGGAGCTTTCTGGGGTTGCTAGGGTACTACCGGAGGTTCTTACAAGACTTCTCCAAGATTGCAGTGCCACTCACTCATCTGACAAGGAAGGGAGTGGATTTCCGATAGGATCCCGAGCAATCGAGGGCGTTTGAGACCCTCCGTCAGCAATTGTGCGAGGCTCCAATATTGACACTCCCGGAGGGAGTCGAGGATTTTGTGGTGTTCTGTGATGCATCCATCACACCTTTAGGGGCGGTCCTCATGCAGAGAGGACGAGTGATAGCCTACGCATCGCGACAACTGAAGCCGCATGAGACGAGATACCCTACGCATGACTTGGAACTGAGGGCGGTGGTGTTCGCCCTCAAGATATGGAGACACTACCTCTATGGGGTCCATTGTACCATTTACACGGGTCACAAGAGCTTGAGACATATCATGGATCAGCCGAACCTGAACATGACACAACGCAGGTGGCTGGACGTAGTCAAGGACTACGATTGCGAGATCCTTTACCATCCCGGTAAAGCAAATGCAGTGGCGGACGCTTTGAGCCGCAAGTCAGCGGGGTCTTCCACCCCAGCGGTATGTATGAGAATAACATTGGATTCTCCGCTGGTGAGTTTAATCATAGATGACCAGGTTGAGGGAATCCGTCCAAAAAATTGGAAGCTGGAGAGGATCAACGACGAGAACACCCAGTTTGTGCAGGATAGTCGGGGACTATTAACCCCATGCGGTCGGCTTTGGGTTCTGATGACGGGTGGGGTTAGGTAGACGGTTATGGAGGAGGCTCGTAAGTCTCATTTCTCTATTCACCGGGGGGCCACCAAAATGTATCGAGACTTGAGGTTGAGCTATTGGTGGCCGTTCATGAAGCGGGAAATAGCTTGGTACGTAGAGACGTGCTTGACCTGTAGGATGGTCAAGGCCGAGCATCAGAGGCCGCATGGAAAGCTGCAATCGCTAGAGAATCCCATGTGGAAATGGGAACAAATCACGATGGATTTTATTACCAAATTGCCGAAGACGACAAAGGGGTTTGATGCTATATGGGTCATCGTGGATCGATTGACCAAGAGCGCCCATTTCTTGGCTATACGAGAGGGCTCATCGGCCGAGAAATTGGCCGAATTGTATGTTCGGAAGATCGTGTCTCGCCATGGGGTTCCTATCTCCATTGTCTCTGATCGGGATGTCAGGTTTACCTCCCGCTTTTGGCAAAAGTTTCACGAGGAGCTGGGCACGCAGTTGCACTTCAGCACAACATTCCACCCGCAGACCGATGGCCATAGCGAGCGGACTATCCAGAACCTCGAGGACATATTGAGGGCATGTGTCATTGATTCTGGTGGGAGCTGGGACTCTCACCTAAAGCTTGTGGAGTTCACCTACAACAACAACTATCATTCTAGCCGTAGCGCCCTGCCATTCGAGTTGTTGTACGGGCAAAGATGTCGCACCCTGGTCTGTTGGGGCGAAGTAGGACACAGGGTGATGGGTAGTACGGAGGTAGTCTTGCAGACTACCGAAAAGATCCAGCAGGTTAGACAGTGTTTGCAGACTGCTCAGAGTCGATATAAGAGCCACGCCGACAAATGTCGATCCGAGTTGGAATTTCAGGTGGGGGACATGGTACTCCTGAAGGTCTCGCCCTGGAAGGGCGTGATCTGCTTCAGGAAGAGGGAAAAATTGGGTCCCCGATATATCGGGCCATTTAGGATCATTGCTAGGGTTGGCAAGGTGGCTAACATGCTAGATCTACCGGAGGAGCTTAGTCAGATACACAACACTTTCCACATTTCACAGCTGCGAAAGTGCATCATGGATCAGGAGGCGGTGGTGTCGTTAGATGATATTCAGGTCGACGAGTGCCTGAATTATGTGGAGAGGCCCGTGGCTGTACTGGAGAGAAAGATGAAGATACTAAGGAACAAGGAAATACCTTTGGTGAAGGTACAATGGGAGCACCGAAAGGGGTCCGAATGGACATGGGAGGTAGAGGCAGAGATGCGGGAGCATTATCCGAGACTTTTCACTGTAGCAGACTTCGAGGATGATGTCTAGTTCAAGTGGGGGAGAATTGTAGCGCCTCGATTCTTGGTATGGATTTAAATAAAGAATAATTGGCCTTATGTCCTACTCGACGAGTTGGTTGCCCTACTCGGTGAGTCCACAAAGGGACTCGGTGAGTAGGAGCTGGCAGATGAAACCCTAAATTCTGGGGGATTTTGCACCCTATTTAAAGGATCATTGGCCTCCACCAGCCTCCCTTTACTGCTTCTTGTCCATCTCAAACCCTAAATTGTGTGTGTGTGTTCCTTGGTGTGTTCAAGCTTGGAGGAGTAAACTTGTAGAAGGAAGCACTATAGGTAGCAAAGAAAATCAAGGCCAAGAACTCGTGGGAAGCTAAGGGATTTCCTCAGTTATCACTCTCTGGAAGGTATTAGGTTGTTCCTTAAGCTCGTTTCTCTTTTAACATCTCTTGGATGGGTGTTATGAAGGGCTCTCCATGTTTAAGCTAAGATCTAAAGTTGTAACTTCAGATATGGACTTCCCTTGACCTCTAGATTCATAAAGTTCCCAGCTTGTACAAGGATGAGACTCTCCCAAGGTGTAAAGCTCCATTAAGAGCTTAGATTGATCATTTAGGGCCTTTAGAGCCATGCATGTGCGTAAAGTTTGCAACTTTACGTGATAAACATGCCTTAGGAGCTTGGTTCTGTAATTTGGGACCTTGCCATGACTTAAAAAGCATCTGCATGGATTAAGAACTACTAGGACTTAGCGAGTTGAATGAGAAACTCGGCAAGTCCGTTGAAGATGGCCATCAACTCAGCGAGTTGGATGAACAACTCAGCGAGTTCGTTGAAGATTGCCTTGAACTCGGCGAGTTGTGAAAAGACTCGACGAGTTGGCTAGGGTTTCTTCCAAATCTTTGCCACGTATGAACTCAACAAGTTAAAAAGGGGAAACTCGACGAGCAAATCAAGGATTTCACGACTTCTTGAATTCAGGAAGGACTCGACGAGTCGGTGATCTGCACTCGACGAGTCGAGTCAACATAGACTGTTGACTCTGACTGTGGACTTTGACTTGGACCAAGGGTTGTCCAGTTGAATTCTGTTGGTGTCTTGTAATTGGGAGATTCATGAAAAAGGTTATATGGTACCTATAGGTGGTGGAGTTCGTGTTGGACCTGGGAGTTGAGCTTTCTTATTTCCGACGATAGTTGCGAGGTGAGTTATCCTCACTATACTAAGGGGTCTAAGGCACCAGGGTCGGCCCATTGGATATGATATCCTAGTAGTTGTATTATGGTGAGTATGAGTTAGTTATGCATGATAGTTGGATACGCTAGAGGGTAGGTCTGTAGGACTACCTGCACTACTGATTGATTGTCTGTATGTGCTTTATCTGTTACATGTTGATATGTTATGTAGGATGGGTTGATTTTGTACTGCTCTGTGCGGTAGCCAACAAACCCTTGAGTATTCCAAATATGAGATGAGGGCCCGATAGGCATTCCAGACTCATACTGAGGACTTGGGAGCATTCTAGATACGAGCTGAGGGCCCGGTAGTCATTCCAGACTCATACTGAGGGCTCGGTGGCAATCCATATGTGAGCTGAGGCCCCGGTAGGCATTCCAGACTCACACTGTGGGCCCATGGGTATTCCAGTCTGTAAAGCTGTGGACCCGTTATGTGTTGTTCTACTCAGTTTGTTATGATATGTTATGGTGTGACATGGTTATGTGGATTGTATGTGTATCGGTATTTTGGGGGTAACTTACTAAGCTCTCGGGCTTACAGTTTCGGTTTATTGTTTCAGGTACATTAGGGGATCGCGGCAAGGCGTAGGCATGATCGTACAACTCCTCCTATTATGTCAAGTTTCTGGGAAAACTCTGATATAAATGTATTTTGAAAACAAAGTGTAATGTTTTGATGAATTCGACATGTTTTGAAAGTTTAAATTTGGCTTAAATTTTTGGGTGTTATACTTTTATTTTAAAAACTTTGCGGTAAAACTGTCCTTACAGTGCAAAAGCACATGAAAAATTTGTTGTTATCTATTCCTAAGCAATATATCATAACTCCTAACAAGTAGCTCAAGAATCCGATCTTCAGACTATGTGATAGAAATCCATCTACGTGATCAGATTCAGCATACTCTTTCTTTAAGTTTCTTCACTTTTCTTTGATTCTTACAACATCAACATGTGACCCAGTCACATCATGTTACAAGAATTTCAGAATAGAAACTTAACAGAGTTAAATAGTGGACTTTACCTGAAGTAGATTCAAACTTATTGACTTTACCAGCCTTATGATCTTTCAGGTAAATTTGGCATCTTCGCAACCAATGTCGCTTACCATGTACCATTCTCAATGTCCATGGAAGTTTGGGAAGTTGATCTTCTAATCAAATTTGCTTTACCAAAGCTCCACATCATTGCTGATTCAGCAGTACTAAGCAAATAGGTAAGATCATTAAGGGTCATGTGATAGTCTATTTCATAGTAGTCCGAAAGGTAACTCACTATGTGACTTAGAAAGTGAATGAACATCCAACTTTCTTAAATACTTTGACACCCAACTCTCCCGGCTTGTCAATATGTGACTTCATCTCCAAGATGTGAGCACACATAGACCTTGCCTGCCATAAGGGCTTGAGTGACGTTGAACTTGTGGGTTATGGAGAATAATTGGAGGAGGTGGAGGAAGTGAAGTTCCAAGAGATTTGGGAAGATCAGAGATGTCTGAACTAGACATCTTTTGGGAGATATTCAAGATAGTTGATTTAAAGTCCTTAATATAACACCTAATATGAAATATTAAGGCTAGGACCCAACAAACTATTTTATAACTTGGGAGAGGGATGTCGTAATCCAAGCTATATAATATTTGAAGGTAGGTGAATGACGATTCACAAATTTCCACCATGAAAAAACAAAATAAATTTATTAGGTTTTTCAATTGGATTTCAAACTCCTAGATCTTTTCAGATTCATTGAACTGTTCAATGGCATGTTTCAATCTCGAGTGTGCCCTTCAGGTTTTGTGATTGGGATGCCGAGGATCACAAAACAAGGTGTGAAGTAACCATGCAAATATACATGGTACCCTTAATATTTACCCCTTAATCAATGTCCCGGTTAACCACACACGCTCCACCGATACTATGAAAAATATTAAGTTACCCTTTGCCTACCTTGTTAAGTCCAGGTTAGTGTGTCGGTTAACTATACACGCTCCACTAACGGCTTAAACAAAGTGCCAAGTGTAACTTCATGGCTTAGCACCTTATTCATATTTTTCCTAAGTAACTAAGATTGGAAATTTATAAATGTTTAGTTATTAGTATTTATCATTAATACTTTTAATGAAGGGAGAATTCTAGTCCTTCTCCTACTTGTTCGGCGAACGACCCTCCACCGGTCAAGGAAGCGGTGGGTGAGAGTGGACACCCATTAAACTGCCATTTTATAGGCAGTAACCTTATACTTCCTTATAGACCGACTTCGTGAATAAGGCCTAGTAACGGTAAGACTAACTTTTATCTTTATATATATATATATATATATATATATATATATATATATATATATATATATATATATATATATATATATACTATTAACTTATAATATTATAAAGTATAAGGGTTGAATTTTAACTTTTAAAATTCTAAGGGCTTAACTTGGAATTAAAGTATTCATAAGTGAAAACTTTTCAAATTCCAAAACTTGAGGGAATGTTTTGAAACTATTCAAAACTATTCAATTCCATAACTTATGTGTTTAAAATAGTTTTAATACAAAAACTCTTCAAGTTCCATAACTTGAGGACAAGTTATGGAAGACTTTAAACCATTAAAGAAAGTGACTCTTTCTTATTCGTAACTTATGGATTTAATTAAGGTTACACATTTTTTTATTATTATTTAATGAAGAGACTCTTGAACCTCCATAACTTGAGGACAAGTTATGGAGTTATAAAACCATTTAATGAGGCCAAGACTCTTAATTTTGTAACCTATGACAACTTTTATGAGTTTTTAAGAAACTTAAATGTGACTTTTCATGTAACTTGAGGGCAAGTTACAAAAACACATTTTAGAATCAACTTTTAGATTAAAATGGATTGAAAACATATTATCACATAATTTTCTATTAATCTAAATCAACTCATAAGATCAAGATAATTCAAAAAAAAAAAAAAAAAAAAAAAAAAAAAAAAAAAAAAAAACTTTTGGATTCCATAACTTATGGAGTTTAATGTTTGTTTAATGATTCCATAACTTAAGAACAAGTTATCGAATTCTTTAAAAAATTAACACCAATTTTTGTAACTCCATAAAAAAACTTTGAATCAATTTTTTTTAAACATTTTCATATCTATAACTTATGGAGGTTTCTAAAAACTCTTTAGATCAAACCTGTAAAAATAATAAAATAATCATATCATTTTATCTTTTACTAAATTTTACCTAATTTAACTCATATAGCAAATGATTCAAATTTTACAAATAATTAGTTTTTTACAAAAACAAGTAGTTATCTTAAAATTTGACAAACATCAAATTTTTTTCCCAACTTTGAAAATAAAATATTTGCATCAATATAACATAAACCAACCCATGGCTCTAATACCACTGTTGGGTTTTAAGCATTCTAACACTCCTATGGTGTACATGCAACCCTAAATACCTTGGATCTATGTTTTCTCTAATATACATGCAATGATGCAAATACTAATATTCCAAGGTATTACCCTATCTAGCATACAATCATAGATACTTAGGTAATAATATAGATAGAATACATACCTCTTGTAGTGTGGCTTGAATCCATGGGGCTTGAGTGTCTAGTACCTCACATGTGACACCTCAAATGGCTCACACATCATCAAATTATCTTGGAATAACTTAGAGAGAAATCCACACTCCATGAAATCGGCTAGCCCTTCTTTTTCACATGCTAGTGGCCGATTTTGGTGAATAATATGATGCATATATAGTGTGTTACAATTAGGGTTACACCATGTAAACCCTAATTGTCATGACCTTTCATTTCCGTGAACCATGGGTTATATAACCTCCATGGAGCATCCTATGGGTTTAACCCAACTTGATTATCCATGGAGCTTTGGCCCACTATATAAGTTATGGATGATTTACACAATCAACCCATATATTTAATTAGGCTTCTTTTGATCACATAATTAATTCTAAATTAATTCTTGATCAATACTAATTAAATATTATTATTCTCATTATTGATATATTAGAAATTATGCAACGCAAACGCAAACTCATGCTCTCCCCCAGGAGATTTTGGCTACAAATTGGGCCATGGCAGTGAAGACATGCCCCAAAACAGCGGTTCACATTTATGTTATAGTATATTCGTATATGTAATGTATGTACTAGTGTAGTGAATGTATTGTTTCTCATCATAGTATCGTTATATAGTTTCTCATAATAGTAGCGTTGTATAGTTTCTCATCATAGTATTATTGTATAGTTTCTCATCATAGTATAGTTGTATCGTTTCTAATAATAGTATAGTTGTATAGTTTCTCATCATAGTATAGTTGTATAGTTTCTCATAATAGTAAGTATTGGCTCATGAAGGAACCAACTCTTTGTATGCTTCATTAAACTAGAAGTAATGAGTAGTATATCCTAACTATACCTATTATAGTTACTAGTAGAATCGTTTGTATAACTGAATGTATTCAAATGAGATAAAAGTCTTTATATCTATACATATAGACATAATATATAACTAAGGATCCAACAACACTCAGACAAACAACAAGGTACTCTAAGTCCAAAGCCAAACAAGGAACATCAAATAAAGTGAGTTGGTAGCCCTAAGTCCTTCAATCCTTACTTATATAACTATATATGTAATAGACATGGTGTTAAGAATATATAAGTTTGAAAGCCGTAATAGAAAAGGTTTGATACATAAAAGTGAGTTTAGTAAAGAGTTTAACATGTAAAAGAGTTTGATAAGCAGTTTGAAGTCATTTGTTTAGTAAAACAGTTTGAAAGTATAGTAAATCCATATGTTTGATCGTTATTAATCACATGAGATTGATATAATAACTATGATATTCAACTTGTATCTCCCCTCCCCATAAAAGCATTTAAAATCATTTAAAAGGTTGATTAAGAGGTATGTACTCACCTGTAGTGAGTGATGCGACTGTAAGATCGGTTTAGGAAGTTGAGTGTCAATTGTGGACTTGAGAACAAACGAATCCTATTAACCATATAACGACATATATATATATATATATATATATATATATATATATATATATATATATATATATATATATATGTATACAATTAATACTTGTAACAACTAATTATTGAATTGGGACCACCTTAGGGACTAGTAAACACTTATATTGAAGTGTTAAAACCATATATGATTGTATATAATGGATATATGGCCATACAAGGGAGTGTATGCTCAAAATACACCATATTTGTATGTGTGCGGCCAGGGTGTGTGTGCGGCCAGGGTGTGTGTGCGGCCGCACACTCCCCATGAAGTGTGCCAAAATGGATTTTGAGGCCTTAAGACTCATCTAGGAAGGTTTCTTACTTCATGCTCTAGCCATGCATGGAGTTTATTGCCATTTTAAGGCCTTAAAAGGGTGTGTATCGTTGCATAATGTGTGTGCGGCCATACACATGGTGTGTGCGGCCGTACACACCTGAAGATCATGAGAAATGGCATTTTTCAGGTATATCTTCAAGTTTTTTTGGCATATAACAATGTATAACAAGCATATACATGTTATAGAGGCTTGAAAAGGGTGATTAGGGTCCAAAACATAGTGTGTTCTTGGTGTTTTTGTAGATCTAACACTAAAAGGTGTTTTCATGGATCAAAGTAGAGGGAAGGCTAGTTAAGGTCATGTATTAACTAATCAAAAGGAAGAGTTACTTACTTTTATGAAGATCAAGGTGAACATTTGGATGACACTTTAGAGAAAAATGTGTTGCAACTTTGAAGGAGTGTAAAAAGTGTTCAAAAATGACTAAGGGTCATATATATAGGTGGGAGTGTGTGGCTGGGATGTGCGGCTGCACACACCTGTGTGTGGCCGTACACTCAAGTATGTGGCCGCACACTCCATGTGTTGGAGTGTTTGGCCCGAGTTGGCTTGATATGCATTGTGTTATCCCATTTCTAGGCTCCTACCTTGATTGTACTAGGTTTATAACACTGAAATAGACCCTAAATAGTGTTAAAAGATAGCAAATCGAGTCTAACTTTGATTGAATTGATCTATTGAATAGATAGAAATTTCGTGTTGTCACAACCAATGCCGATATAAGTCAAGTATGCCATACATGTGGTGAAATGGGACATTTCAAGAGAGATTGTCCAATAAAGAGAAATGACGGAGGAGAGGGAGGAGCTTAACAACAAGACATGAAGAAGCAACAAGGAACACTACTGGGATTTTCGGTACATTTCCAAACAAGAATATTTAAATGCCGAATTTTCACTAGAACTGGTGCCAATTAAATCATAATGATAAATTACTCCCTCATCTGAACAAATCACATTATTCATATAAAATTAAGGATCCTTGCAAGTGAGCTATGATGGTTTAGTGTATACATTAGGGTCATTTATAATTAAGATTTTAAGGCTTAGAGTGCGTGATTTCACCTTATCTCCTGTTCCTTGTGTGGTTGTGGATTTAGGGCAGAGTCACTCATTCGAATGTCATCCCAATCTTAATTATACATGACTTGTATACACCAAGTGATTATAGAGGGACCTGGTAGGGGTTATATTATGAAATTTCATCATTTTCAATTATCAGGGCACTTATACTGCTAGTACTCGCTAAATGTAGTGCAAATATTTGCAATAATGAAAACAAGGATAAAACAGAAAGCATTAAAGACATATACATAGAATACACCATCGTTCTTAACAATCATTCCTTCCAAATCGACTTAACACCTGTTACCATAAGAAGTCCCGACGTCGTCATTCGGCATGGATTGGCTTGGTCCTCACCATACCAATTTCCTGTGCTATGAAAAGACCCTTCACCTTAACCAACCGACTAACAAAACTCTTTTAATATATAACGAAAAACTCGACACAAACCTCCGAATCATCGCTCGCTCAGAAGCACTCATGCGAGGAGTACCATACCTTCTGTAACCTTCCCGAAGTATTTCCAGTAGATTGTTTGGGAATGCCACTCGTACAGCAAGTGAAGTTCAAGCACAGAGGCTAGGGACAAATACACTTAACCAATCACTACTAAGTATATACGTAAGGTTGTATATGACTTGTATAAATGACGCGATGATGGATGAACCAGGTATGAATCCAACCACGAACTTCAAGACGAAGCTACCCAATACTACAAATGGACATGCTACCATTCGGATGAACGTAGACAAGTAAACCAAACCCACACACTTCCTACCGATCAAAGCAACATATGAGATAGAAAATATGAAGTACAAAAGCGGATAAGAATGCATCACAAGGAGATTGTGAGACTACACGAACTCTTTGAAAAAAAAACTGCAACTACCATAAGAACTCAGTAACATACACCCCATCTCCCACACCCAATCTTAAACAATATCCAGTGGGCGAGTCTATACTAATTACACTCGATAAAGTTGAGGTAAATAAGAGCCTGCACTTCGTAAAAGAACCAATAATGGAACATAGACAGAGAGAATCAAGAGAGTGAAACAAAGCCGCACACCAATAGTGAAAGTCCACTGGAATCCCAAGCAAAGATCTGAACGAGAAGATCAAATGAAACAAAAGTACCCACAAATCTTTTCCCCAACCTTGAAGTCCCACTTAAAGTTCAAGTTTTGGTACGGAATTTCCTCTAACGGGGGGATGATGTGACAATCTGAAAATTCCTAGAGAAAACTAGATCTAAACTTCATCCATGTATCTGTAGATTTACATTGTAACCTTGTTACAATAGAAGATAGAAAGCCAAGAGAGAATGCTTTAACAAGTTCATATGTATATACACTTTTGAAAGCCAAGTTGTAATGAACCTTTGAAAGACAAATGAAGTCAACAAGCCATAAAGGACTCAAAGAAGTCATCACAAGTTCAAGTAATATGTCTATGAGTATGCTATAGTATAATACTTAAGGAATTCAAGTTTTAGAACCTTGGAACACACTTGAACCAAATATAATTACTTTAAAGATGTTAGGGCCGAAAACTACTTCATGGACTCACATTGGACTGAAAACACAATACCTATAGTCCATTAAGGCCGAAAATCCAAACATATGTCCATTAGGACCAAAATCACTCTTTTGTGAGTGATTTAGGATGATTTCTTTCATGGTGGACAACAAACATATCCTTTTGGCCGCAAACACCCTTAAAAATCTTGATATCTTATCCTATTTAGCTTCCCAATGTGATATGATACAGTTACCAACGTAAACTTCACATCAACCTCTTATTCTTTCTTCATACTTTAGATACTAAAAGGGATAACAATTCTAAATTCATTCACAGTGAAACAAAATACTCACAGACTCTCTCAAAAACATTTCTTGTTTTCTCTCTGAAGTTCAAGTCCTTCACAAACATCTTCACATGAAGATTATTAATCCATATTACTCCTAAGTATTTTGGTAAGTCTCTTATAGAATTATAGTTTTTTCACAAACATTTTATGATTATTGTCATCTTAATCACATATTATTATGTGTTTAAAACCATTAGGATTATGATATCCTTCCCATATTCTAGCTCGAAGTCACTGTTTCTATCTCGTTATCAAACCACAACTACTTATAAGGTGAGTTCGTACCCCTACACTTTTTATAACCTTTTCTATGTTTTAAGTGGGGGGGGGGGGGGGGGGGGGGGGGACACAAGTAAAACAAGCGAAAACTTGTGTAAATATACAAACCATTATTTATGCTTTCTTATCTTTTATAAGAATTTTACGTAAAATTACTAAATATGAGAAAAAAACGTGATTACCAACTTTATAAATATTTACATGCAAACTATGTTAATACACAACGGTTTTCATTCTCAACTAAACATATAGTTTAAACTATAATTGGTATAGTTTGGGGAAGATTCACATTATTTTACCCTTTCGGGGCAAAGAAACGATTATATAAAAATACGATTATTTTTATATTTTATAAACACAACAAAAAGGGTAACACTTTCAATTCAAAAGCACGTAAACTCATTGGAAAAGGGTGTGAGTCAATGTCTTCGTCGTACCTACCAAGGTATACAAGGAAGTCCTGTATTACAACCTGAGTCTCCTTCCAGTGAGCATAATAATTGTGTATAGATCTATACAGGATTGATGACCCCACACCCTGGCTAATATCTACAGCCAAACCGACATGTTATGGGGTGAAAAATATCAAATAGTGCGACACCTGAAGAACGTCAAGGCAGGTAAATCATTCATTAGCACGGTTATGAAAACTCACATGGGGATAAACGACTATACGTGGAATTTTACGTAAAAACACATCTCTTCAAATGGTTTTCTATACAAATAAAACTAGTTATAACTATTTTAAGTATTGATAATACTTGTACTTTTCGGTCTTGTATCATATTAGACTATAGTTCCGTTTTATGGAAAATGTGAGATTTTATGGGATAAACACTATTACTTGACAAGTAAGCAACTCACAGTTCAGCTTTATGGAAAATATAGGATTTTGCAGGATAAACACAATTACTTTACAAGCAAACAACTCATAATTTAGTTTTATGGAAAAATATAGGATTTTCTAGATAAACCCGCTTATGTTTTTAAGGAACAAAGAACATACTTTTACATACCAAATGCTTATGAACTCACCAACTTAAATGTTGACACTTTTTCAAAACTACTTGCATTCTCAGGAAAGTAGTAGACATGTACACACATAGGGTCTGAGAAGATGAAGCATAGTAAGTTCAAGTCTTTGTTTTGCTATTTACTTATGGAGTCAATCAAGTTGTGATTCAAATACAATGTGAACACTTTATTATTAATACAATGGTTGTTGTTGCTTTGATTAATATTATTCATTCTTATCATATTATACATGACGTCCTCCGTCTCCGAACATTTTCGCTGTTTAGGTTTGGTGGTGTGACAAATAAGCACCCACGATCAACCTGCCTAGTACGCCAAACGTACACCTATGTATTAGGCTTAGCCTTAAAGCCATCAATCTTCTGAAAGCTATAACTTCTTTGTTCTAAGTCCGATTCCGACGATCCTTATATCCACAAAAAGGTAATGAGAAGCTCTACACTATTATCAACTCACTCTTGCCTTAAAACGTTCCGAACTTAAATCCAAATTTCATAAAAGGTCCAAACTACCACTATATGATTATTCCCTTGGTTTCCTAAACGCAAATCAAACTCTCGAATCGCCTAATATACACTATCTCCAACGGAAGGGGTCCAAACCTCTCCTTCCACAAGGACCCAATACTTATGATGACTGGTCCTCGGGTCATGGCCTCGAATTCGGAAACAATTCAAAACAGGGTGTTAGAGTGATGGATGTGGCGATTGTGGTGGTGGGGGTAAAAGGAATGGACGACGATGAATAATTATTTATGATTATAACTGTCTCACGGCGTCGGTATGCTGGAGCGCTAGAGTGGAAAATGAGAAATATGTAGCTTGGTTGAATCTCAAGATCTCTATTTTTTTGAATCCCAATGGAACCTACTTGTGTATGTGTGTCTATATATATATATATATATATATATATATATATATATATATATATATATATATATATATATATATATATATATATATATATATATATAATTGGGTTCAAATGAAAAACAATTATTGTGTATATGTGTGAATAATTTTCCATTTGATTGTGTAAATCAATACACGAGATTATTGTGTAATAGGCCGGAAGGGTATATACGTAAAAATGCTCTCGAGAGATGAAGGAAACTGTTTGGGTGCTTAATTCTCTTTGCAATATTATATATATGAGTTATTCTAGGAATCATCTTATTGAATAATAAACTAAATCGTAATAACATAAATTAAACTTCCATAAGTTTTTTTTTTTTTTTTTTTTTTTTTTTTTTTTTTTTTTTGGAAAGGGATCTTCCTAACGAGGGTTTCTGGGCCAGCTTTCGCACACCGACTAATCTCCCGCTGCAAACATAAAGTTTTGCTTCATGCCCTGGAGTCACTGCAGGCGAACCTCCATGGCCACAAGGGCTGAGTGGTGCCAGAATTTGAACATGGGTCAATAGGTTATCCACCATATCTTCCACATGCCTTACCAAGTCACCACAACCCAAGTGGTTAACTTCCATAAGTTTTACCTATGCTTCCTCGTTATAATCTACCATAATAAATAAAAATGATTTTACCACATGTTCTTTTCTCATAAAATTAGTCACATGTCATTTTGTCATAATTAAGATATATATTTATTTTCCACTTGTCATTACTTTAATTTTCATTTCCAATATATCATTAGTTTAGTTTCCATAAATCAAACCTACCATAATGACTATTAATTTTAAATTTTAAATTTCAAATTCAATTTCAAATAAATTTACGGTTTAAACCTTTATGTTTAACATTTTTTTATAATTAACTTGTTTAATACACTAAACACATAATTTTAATTTATTTATTTTTTGCATGTTTTTTTTCTAATAATTTTCACTTATTTCAGATTCAAATTCAAATAAATTTTCTATTTAATCGTTTCTACTTAACATTTTGTTTTAATCAACCCGTATAATATACGGGTCTCACAACTAGTATCTCATATAGAAGAAGTGTTTCTAGTATTAGGTATCACGAATAAATACATATGTATGATTGCAACTGTTGTGTGTATGTTGCAGTAGTATTAGGTATCATGAATAAATACATACTACAATTCTATTTCTAAAAAATAACAATGAATATGGAACTTCATGTGACATGTTGAGTATATATGTGAATACGGTGTATCTACATAGTCCTATGTGATTATAATTGCGTTGTATAAGTTGCAATAGTATTAGGAATGATGAGTAAATAAAAATATACAATTAGAATATAAAAAATTAAAATAAAAAATGCAATTTGAGGTTACATGTTGAATATATATGAAAGAGAATTGTGTTTCTACTTAATTACGTGTGATTACAACTGTAGTACGTATGTTGCAATAATATTCGGTATGATGAGTACATATGTGCTAAATGTTGATTCTTAAAAGTTACAATGAAAATGTAACTTCATATTACACGTTGAATATATATATATATATATATATATATATATATATATATATATATATATATATATATATATATATATATATATATATATATATATATATATATATAGTGTGTGTGTGCATATTGTGTTTACACATAATCATGTATTATTGATCATATATGTGCATATTGTGTACTTAATAATCCTGAATGATTGCTAATGTATTATGTATGTTGCAATAGAATTATGTATATTAATAAAATACATGTGTGTGTTTTCCATTCTAAAAAAATTAAATAAAATACATACTTCTATTCTAATTCTTAAGAGTTCTAGTTACAATGCAACTGGACTTTACATGTTCAATATGTATGTTAATATTGTAAATTGATATTAATCTTTTTTGTTCTCAAATGTATTAGTATGCTGCAACTGTATTCCATGTTGAATATGTATATTGATATTTAAACTTGAAATATATATATATATATTTATGTTTAAATAATGTTATTAACCTTGAATATTTATTTGGATATTGTAATTTATTTTAATACAACATAATATAGTTAATATATATATATATATATATATATATATATATATATATATATATATATATATATATATATATTATTTATTTATTCATTGTTTTTTTGCAGGAATTATATTTAAAGATGACAAGAAAAGAAAACAACTTCATTCTATGTTAATTATAGACGTTGAGCTGGATATTGCAAAGGAAAGGTTAACAAAGTTGAAAATAGATGATATACTCAACAAACAAACATAGATTTTGATTAAAGACAAGAAAAATATAAACAACATTCAGGCGTATGTTAAATTCCACTCTTTAAGTAAAAAATGTCTCCATTTAATGTAAATGGTACATCGGACCCCATATAACTATTGTCATCAAATCTTGACTGCAAACACTACTGCCCCCAACTTCAGATCAAGAGTAGAATATCATGCCTTGTGTGGCTTCAGCTATAGAGAAACATACACAATCACTCGCCCCTTCTGCATAAGAACCACCCAAAACCAATGATGGATTCATCATAAAATACAACGAAATCCTCAACACCCTCTGAAAGGGTCAATAATGGGGCCTCACATAATCTCTGTTGCAGTGTCTCAAACGCCGTTTGCTACTCAAGGCCCCATCGAAAATCCATGTTCCTCGTCAAATGAGTGAGGGATACAAAAATCTTGGAGAAATTATGGATAAATCTCCGATAATATCCTGCTAAACCCAAGAAACTCCTTATCTATGAGGGAGATTTCAGAACCTCCCACTGCATTACAACCTCAATCTTAGCTGGATCGACCAAAATCCAGTTCTGGTTAACGAGATGCCCCAAGAACTGGATGTCTCATAAAGAAAACTCACACTTTAAGAACTTGGCATACAACTATTCTTGCCTTAACACTCCTAAAGGTTCTTGAAGGTGCTCCTCATGTTGCTCTCTGGTCTTGGAATACACAAAAAAATTTTAAATAAAAATGATAACTGATCGATCAGGCATCGACCTACATGTAGTTCGTATTGATCGAGTAAACAAAAAGAAAGTAGGGTTTGAATTGAATCTAGAACATAAAGAGTAAATATAATCTGGATGGCTCAGTTAAACTTCTGAAAGATACAAGAGGGTTTTAGAGTAAGAACATGAAGTGCCAAAAACTTACTCTACCCCTATTACCTATCCCTATTTATAGGAATGACAGAAGTAAGCAAAAAGTACATAAGGGCTAAATCAAATATGCTTCGACATACAAAAGTGCACTTATGAAATACATATAACGAACACTGTATTACATACTTCGAATCCTATCAAGCTACAATAGACTTCAACACCTTAAAACAACTATTCGAACCCAACATTCTCCCCCTTTGTGAGCAGTGTTGAACTAAGTCATCAAAAATTTTATAGCTTGATGAAATACCTGACGAATCTCAGCATACCGTGTAACATTCTTTCAAATCTATGTTATATCCCCTGGATTATCCTTCTTGCAGTTACTAATCCAAACAAGGAGATTTGTATATCTTTCAACATCTTTAACTCTGAACAAAAACTTGATATTCTTGTTGTTTTTATTCTTGCCAACAAAAATAATACCCAGTGGTTTGACACAAATTTCACCATCTTGAAAATCCTTCAAGATTCCTTGACCTTTCAATAATGATTGTGGCATAATGATTTGTCTTCCCATTGCCAAGGCAAGTTCCACATCAGTTAGGGCATGACAATCATAGTAATTGTCAATGAAAAGCTTGATATGTGCAAACCCACGCATAAAATCTTCTTTGTTGTTCACCCGGAGTTTCGAAACATCAACTCCACTCAAGATCTTTGCAATAGTGATTAGATCATTGAGATTCATCAATGGAAAGTCTTCAACTGTGTAATCACAAGCTACATTATTTGCATGAACCACATGAAAACGAAAATTCTATAAAAGACCTTCGAAAATTTGATCCTTGGCAATACCCATCACTTTTACAATTTTGTCTAAGGACCAAACCTCTTCTTCCTTCTTTCCAAGGACTGCATGAAATCTCAATTTCAACTTCTTATACTCATTTTTATCTTCAAATTTGTCAACCAACTGATACTGACCAGAGATTAACATCATATGATTAACTGGAAAATCCAGTTGATTGAAAGCCGGATTTTCAATCTCATAACTCTTCTTTGGAACCTTCAAAAAATCATGCATTTCTCAAAGTAAAACTATTTTCTTAATGGTTTTGTAGCAATATTGTTTGGTTGGTTCACCCTTCTCAAGACCAAGAGGATCTCCTTGCCTTTGTCTTAGAATACTTTGAATCTGCCTTTGTCTTTCAATTTCCGTTTCCAAGGCAACCTTCTTTCCTTCTTTAGTTAGATTAGTCATGATACCCTTCCCCTTTCCTTGCATTTCTTTCCTTTATGAAGGTGGCTTTGAACTTGAACCCCCAACAAAAGATCCAATAACAATGCTCTTGTTAATTGGCCTCGAAGTAATTGTGGTTGAAATTGTTGATGTTGATGAAGGAAACAAAGTTGGTATCTGTGTGCTTATTATTTTCCCAACAACCTTGCCTTGATCTGAATCCTTTCATGCTCTAACATCCTTTTCCCCCTTGCACCCCTGTTGAAACATGTTGGGCATCTGTTGCCATCAAATTCACAAACTTTAGAAAAGGATCGAAGTCAGCCCTCAGATTGGATTCCAATGAAGAAAACATTTTGGACAAAGATTCTTGAGAAACTAAAGATGAAGGAGAAACATTGAGTTTTGAAATTAACTCCTTTATATTCCCCAATAACTCTTCCACTTTAAGAAAATGCTTGGAATCAAAATCATATTTCAAATCAACTTTGTTGATGAGAGAATTGTAGAACTCAACAATCTTCCTAACAACATCAACAACTATATCAACCTTAGTATGAAGATTGGAATAGTTTTGATCAATGTTAGCAATCTCCTTGGTCATCTCAGAACGAAGTTCTTCGATTTTGAAATTAACATTCTCCTGCACTTTTTTAACTTCTTGAACAAAGAGAAGATGTCGTTCCTTAGCAATGGCTCTCAAATCTTTAACCTCGTGATTAAAAGAATCATATTGTCTCTTCAAATGCTCTTCATTATTTGTATCAATCTAATCCATGAAGGTTTACAATCGATGTTCTTGGGCTTTTAACAAAACATCTTTCTCAGTGCTAGAGACATTATTTCGACTTCCTATATCTACCTGAAGGTGAAGAAAATAATTCAACTTGCGATTCAAAATTTTGAATTGTTTTCTTAACATCAACATGTGATCAAGTATATTCTCCTCCGCAGGATCAAACTTAATATCGCCAAATGAAACTATGTAATCATCATTATCCTGTTCAACCTACGAAGTAGACTTTGTACCATCGGTTGATTGAGAAGGAAATAAAGAACTGATAGGCTGATCCATAATATTTGAAAAGGTAGGAGATATGGTAGAAACAGGTAATGATGTGGGAATTGGTGAAATGAATGGTGGTAACGAAGTAGAGGTATCAATGATAGTGGTTTTGAATGTGGATGATGTAATGATAGAAACATGAACAAATGAAGTTGAGACATTCGAAATACCTTAGGTTGCATGACTCGACAGCCCATCACCCATGTTGACATTTGCGTCCATATCAGATATGTGCTCATAAATGCTTGAAGTTTGAACCTCCTCAGAAACTGATTTAGCCATTGATACTTTAGGTGGTATGACTTGTGTCTGCTCAGGGGTGGATGGATTTGAAGGATCACCCGGATTAGTTGTTTTGTCCACATTAGATGTTTCCACAATACCACCAGGATTTCCCGTCGCCTCAATATTCGTCTTGATAGGAGAATCCCTCTGAGGTGATGTGAAGCCCATGTCTTCTGTTCACTTGGAAACGAAGTAACCTCATCTTCGAAATCAATCTCAACCACGACTTTGTCAAGTGACTCTTCCAACTTCTTTTGCTACTTCTTGAGCTTCTTTACCACGTCACGTGCTCTATGTTTCTTTGATGCTGGAGAAATTGGAGCAGGGATTTCATGAATAATCACCCCCCTTTCGATTAATCTGGGTCTTTTAAATCTTTTGTAGCTTTGATGTAAAAGAACCATTTGGCAAAAAAATAGTATGAAGAGGAACATCTTCAATAATAGGCCTCTAATCTAGTGAGTGTTGAGTTCTATGGGAAGGCTTCTTCATACATTTTAAATTACCAATCTTTGTCGGCACTATCTCTGTTTGAACATCCTGTACAATGGGTTCTTGAACAAGCTCTATAATAGGATTCATAACGTCTTTCTTAACAGCCTCGGGAACAGATTTAGGTTTTTCAACCTTTGAAGATTTCTTAGGACTTTTGCCACGTTTCGAGGTTCCTATAATTCATTTTGGTAACAAGCCACCTATTTTGATAGTAGGATTGATTGATTGAAGATAAGCCACAAGAATATTGTTTTGCTAGATCAACCTTGCGAAGCATAACATCTAGAATTCTTGCAACATTAGGAAAAACTTCCGAGTCATCTACAACATTTGTAGGATATTGATAAATTCAAAATTCAGCTTTAGGAACATCAGCAGGTACACGAATCCGTTCCTTCTCATACATATATTGCAAAATCAGACTCTAATATATTGCACATGAAACTCTATTAGCAACATTTGTGTTTGAGATACTGACACCAAACTCTTCCCACAGTTGAGTAGCATAATCAACTGTTAGATCATAATTCCAACCAGCAACCATATCATAAATTTCAAGCCTTAATTTATCCAATCCCACACTTCAACCTTTCAAACATCGAAGGAATACCCCAAACAGAAAATCCCACACACATGGTAGAGAAGATTTCGTGAACTTGCTAATCTTCACAAGTGGATGCTGATGACCTATCTTGTTGAACATACGAACCAACTGTTCATTTGTAACTTCATAGAAAGGACCTACATTACAAAGGTTCAGGATTTGAGAAAACTTTTTCTTGGTGAGTTTATACTTCTTGTCATTGGTTAACTGGAAAGTAACCACCTTGTATAACCAGTCAACAATATCCATGCCATCAGAACTGAGAAAGAAGTTGTCATCACTATGGAAAGAACTGATTGATTGAAAGAGACAATCAACATTTGTAGTTCTTCAGGATATTTTGAAACATATTGTTGAACCATGTAGTTAGAACTTTGAATCTTCAACAAAGGTTGTGATGAAGCATTATCAGTTGTATGAGAAAGATTAACTGGAACATTTGTGGTCGCCATTGTTAGGGTTTGAAGGTTTAAGAGAAATTATGAACATAAAGAAGGATAATTTGGGGAAAATATTCAACCAAAATATAGAATGTTTGAATTGTTAGCCCCCCATATCATTTTATACCTGGTAGCCAGTTTGAATTTGAAGCGGTTAGAAATAAATTCATACCACATGTTCCCATGAAAAATGGACCAGTTGCTATAAAAGTTGTCAAGTTTGAAAAATGATGAGCCCTTTTTCCTTGAAAACCATGAAGTAACCAAACCATCACATCAATCAATAATTTCACATCCCCCAATACGATAATAACTATCATAAAACCTTCAATACGAGGATGGGCTCATTCATTTTGGTGTTTAGAAACGAAATTCTAGCCAGACTTTCGAAATCTAGGTGTGGGTTGGTAATTCCCATGACCTTGAGGATTTCTATGCTATTGTGTACCAATGAACAAGTAGGAACCAAAATACCAAAAATATGCGAGCAGTGACATCAAATATTCATTTCATGGAAAAGCAAATGAATCCCAGGCAAAGATCACTTTATTCAATATCAAGAGAGATATTGAACTCCTTGTTTGGTATCCTGTGAATTAGAATTGAATACTTGTAAAGAAGTATCAAAAGGATTCTTTTAGACATGTTTCGAAGGTAGGAACAATTTTGTTCAGGATCACAACTTAACATAAGTTTGAATCGAATGATCAATATTACTTGTTTGACCAGTGTAGTTAGTGGCAAGTGAAGGTTAGATAAAATTTTATGTGAAAAATAAATGAATTGATATTCAGATGGAAATCATATTTCAAAAACAAAATAAGAGTTGGATCCTGTTAGGCAAAAATTTCTTGGGATCAGAACATTTTATCAAGAACACAGAAATCGAAAGAAATATGATTTTGAATATCGAAGAAAGGTATAGAAACAATTGTTTCGTAAAAATCTTGAACATAAAGTTCACTATCAATTCCTTTAATGGTTGGGAATTATGGGTTTCACCATCATCACGGTCTCATGAATCAGGATCATTAACAAAGACTTGTGCAGTATCCACATTCTGATTGGTTTTTACCAAAGATGTCGAGGAAACGCAAGTGAAGTGTGTGATTCATGAAGAAGTATGTTGATGAAAGGATTGTTTAAGAAACATATTGTACCTCTGTGAATGATAAGGACCAATCAGAAATCTCTTAACTCAAGATGAGAAGAGACAGGTAGCTCATCGACTAATGCGAATATAGCCTAATTAGGAAGGAACCCTCATGGTGAGTGATCATTAAGGCTTCAATAGACATTCAGTCTATGAGGCTTAGGTCAACATACAACAACATGCTTCTAGGGACGCCTAACTAGGGTAAGGTTTCTAAAATATACTTGTTCCCTCCAGTGTCGAAGCAATGAACACCAAAATTTGTCAATTTTGTTCTCAATAGTAAAACACATTAACCACACAAAAATATCAAAGAAAAATATTTTTGGATTTATGTTTTTGAATTGAAAAAGACAAAACTAAGAAAATATTTTTGAAATTTTTGTTTTTGAAATGAATAGACAAAAATAAGAAAATCTTTTTGGTAGTTTTGTTTTTGAAAATAAAGAACAAACAAAATATAATCTTTTTTATCATTTTGTTTTTGAAAACGAATAACAAATGAAATAAAATCTTTTTTGTCATTTTATTTTAGAAAAGCAATAAAATATTACCGAACAAATGAAGTGAGATATATCGACATCGAGAGGTGATGAATCGATACAACAATTGTCCCTGGAAACGAAGTGTATGTTGAACGGCTCATAGGATTTTCAAAATCGAAGCATGTCGAACACTGAACAGTGAACAATAACATTTGATTCCTTTAGCAAGAAGTCTATTGCTCTTTGTGTTGCATTATGATGACGAATTAGGAACTGAACTTGCATCAAGCTTGCCTAACCCCGACAAAATCCTTACAAACGCTTTTTCAACCAAAGGTTTAGTAAAGATATCAACAAGTTTTCTATCTTTTTTATAAAATGAACCTTGATGTTTCCATCCTCGACATGATTCTTGATAAAATAATATCGAAGTGAAATATGTTTGGTCTTCGAATCTTGCACATGATTATGATAGATGTGTATGACACTTTATGAATCGTAATACAATGGAATCTTCTTCATACTGATTTCATGATCATTAAGTTGGCATTGTATCCATATGAATTTAGAAATGCAAGCGACAGCAACAACATATTCTGCTTCTATTGTGGAAATCGAAACACATGTTTGTTTCTTTGATTGCTACCTAACAAGCTTCCCTTCCAAAAATTGACATCCACCAGAAGTGCTTTTCCCATTGAGTTCACAACCACCACGACCAGCATTCGAAAATGCTTGAACGAAGAAACCAGTCTTCGAAGGGTACCATAAACCCAACGAAACTGTTCCTTTGAGATATTGAAAAATGTTCTTCACAACAGTCATATGGGGTTCTCTGGGATTTAATTGATATCTGACACAATTACAAACAGCGAACATTAAATCAGGTCTACTTGCAGTTAAGTAAAGTAACGAACCGATCATGCTCTTGTATAATGTAATAGCAACAACATGCTTGTCCACCGAAAGACCTAAGCATGGGCCAGCAACCATCGATACTTGCAATTTAAAACTAGTCGTCATCGCAAACATCTCAAGCATATTGCTAGAATACTTCTCTTGATTTATGAAAATAGCATCTTTTCTTTGACAAATATTTAATTCTAGAAAATTATTGATCTTCCCCATCATACTCACTTCGAACAGACTTTTCATTATATTTTCAAATTCCTTAGATAATGCAGGGTCAGTCAAACCAAAGATAATATCATCGACATAAATTTGAACAAGCGTCAAATGATCCCCAAATTTCTTTCGAAAGAGAGTAGGATCAACTGAACCTTGTTTAAATTCAGATAGTTTCAAAAAATGAATAAGAGTTTCATACCAAGCTTGTGGTGACTATTTTAATCTATACACTGCTTTATCAAGAATATTACAATGATCCAAAAAAATTTCATTAACAAAACTTAGTGGTTGTTCGACATATACAGTTTCTGCCAAAACTCCATTAAGAAATGCACACTTGGCATCCATCTAGTAGACATCAATGTCCTTGTGAGCTGCATAAGCCACAAATATTCGAACAACCTCGAGTCTTGTGACAAGGGCAAATGTTTCCTCATAATAGATACCTTCTTTTTGTTAATATCATTTTACTACCCACTTTATCAATTTTATTTTTTAAAATCCATTTTAAGCCTATCATTGATACATTATCAGGTCTTGGAGCAAGTCACCAAACCTTGTTTCTCTCAAATTTAGCAAGTTCAGATTACATAGAAACATCCCAATTAGGATGTTCCATACCAGCCTTTACTGATTTTGGTTTGATTTTGGAAATAAAAATATTCAACATGCAAAATTCTTGATGAACATTAAGTACCTCATTTTTAGCATGAATCTGTGTCCTTTTTAGAACTCCAACATGAGGATCGCCAAGAACTTGTTCTTTAGGATGATTTCATGTCCCTTTGTTCATTGGTGGATATGCAAAATCGAAATCCAAAGGTACTTCTTCGAACATTTTGTTCGTTTCAGAACCTTCACCTGTATTCGACACATTATCAGACATATCGTGAAAAACATCATCTTGAATAGAAGAAATAGTTTGTATAGATCCATTTTGCAACACTTGGTGATTTTTGAGATGTAGTGGATAATTCCTTGTGGATTGTGAAATATCATCATCCTGAGCTATAGTCGAATCATCAAAATGTTTCGAAACTTTAGGAATTTGATTGTCTGTAGCATGTACATTTGCTTCAATATTCCTGTCAGGAACACCAAAAATTAAGTCATAATGAAAATCAAAAAAAATTGAAATTGAAGACTCATCATAAGTATTTTTAAGAATAGGCTTCTGTTAGAAAGTCTTTTCGACACGTTTAACAAAGTAATCATTAAAAGTTAGATGAAAGATTTCTTTAATCATCCTCGTTATCTTATTTAACACCTTATATGCAACATAATTATGTCCATATCCCAAGAATATCCCCTTATCATATTTTGACTGAAATTTCAAAAGGTTATCCTTAAGATTCTTAATAAAGCACCTGCAACCAAAAATATGGAAGAATTTCACATTTGGTTTTCGATTGTTAATGGTTTCATAACGGGTGATGTTAAAATGATGATGAATAAAAGATCAATTTTGTGTGAAACACATTGTCGAAATGGCTTCAGCCTACATATATTAAGGTAAATTTGCATATGTGAGCATCGTCCTTACTACTTCACACAGTTATCTTTTTCGCCTTTCGACAACACCATTTTATTGTGGTGTGTAAGGAGATGAAAAATTATGAGCTATTCCAAGATCAGTCAGAAATTTATCAAGAACTTGATTCTTGAATTTTGTGCCATTGTCACTTTTGATCTTTCTCACTTTCTTATGTAAACTAACTTCGATATGCTTAATGAAATCGATCATTACTTGAGAAATTTTAGACTTCTATCAAAGAAAGTACACTCAAGTGAACCTTGAAAAGTCATCAACAATGACCAATATGTACCTCTTTTTTTAGTGTCTCAATAGTCGAAGGGCCACAAAGGTCAATACGAATTAATTCGAGAGGTTCAATGATCTTCGAATCGATGACAATCGGATGACCTTGACGATGTTGCTTCCCTTGTTCACATGCTGCACATAACGAATCATTATCAAACTTTAAAATGGGTAAGCCTCAAATAAGATCATTTACCACCAATTTGTTTAAAATTTTGAAATTCAAGTGAGAAAGTCTGTAATGCAATCGCCAGCTTAGATCAGATGATGCCTTTGAAAGCAAGCATACTAAACGAACACCAACGATTGGCTTGATATCAAGAGTGAACATATCATTTTCTTTTTGACTTGAGGAACACTTCTTTGGTTTGTTTATTCGAAATAATACTTCCTCCTTCATCGAAGACTATTTGATTGGCAGTGCCCACAACAAGTTGCGAGACACTTATCAAATTGTCTTGAAGACCTTCGACATATGCCACTAGATTAATCGTGAAATTTCTATTCGTTACTTTACCATACCCTTTAACTTTTCATTTTGTTGTTATTTCCAAACTTCACCCCACCATCATTTTCTAGGCTTCAATAATATCACCAAATTTTCTTTCCTACCAGTCATGTGACATGAGCAACCACTATCAATGTACCAATGTTCATCATATTGATCGTCACATAAAACCTGCAATCAATGGAAAAATTTAGGTCCCTAAGGCTTTTTGGGTACTTGGTGATTAGGTTGAAATGCATTATGAAATGAAGATCCTAAAACCCAATTATGAACTTTTGATTTCAAACTATCGATTAAGTCAAGTTCCACAGACTTAGGTATGAAAATGAAATCATTCAATGGTTTAGAGTCGATATTGACTTTCCCTTTACCATCGGTAGTTTGTTGTGACTCAACTTTCGTTTTGGGAACGACTTTCCACTTTTAACCAAAAGGATTTGATTCCCTTGAAGAAGAACTAATAGTTTGAGACTCGTTTAAGTAGCTTTCATAAGCATTCTAAATTTCCTCTTGAGAAAAATCCTCAAATTAATAAGGTTTACCTTTGCCTTCGAGCCAGTGATTAATATTCTTCACATCGGATTTCCTTTTGGCAAATGAAGCTTTAACTTTTTGCTTTGAAATAGGGTTGGAAAAGTGAGGTTGTGTGGGTTTGTATGGTTCATTTCTCTTCCCATTGACTTCCGACTTATCAGAATGTTATTTTGGAAACGTTGGTTTTGCATGTGATTGGAAACGACTTTAAAAAGTTTATTATAACCGACATTGGTTCGAATAAAAACTTGTTATTCATTTGAAAACCGTCTTTGATTTTGAACTTGAGGAAAAACTCTTTGTTTATTTTGTGGGAAAATATTTTTTTGAAAATCGTTTTGTGTAAACCTTGCATTTTGTTGATTAGGAACAAAAGTACTTTGTTGTTGGTTTTTAACAAAAAATTCATTTCATTGTTTTTGAACATATGGTTTTTGACTTGGTTTTTGAACTTTGGAATGACTTTTTGATAAATAATTTTTTTAACGGGTTTGATCTGAACAAAAGACTTATTTTAAGAAGAAGTCTTAAATTGTTCAACCCTTTTCTGATCATTTGATTTTGTTAACAAAACTTTTTGTTTCTTTCGAGACTCAACATTAATATACCCGATTCATCAAGTCCATAAACACCTGAGGTGCAATGGTAAGCCCAAATGGCATCACCATGAACTCGTAATGCCCAAAACAAGTCTGAAATGTTGTCTTCTCCATGCCCTCCTCCTTAACCCTCACCTGCTGATACCCCAACCTCAGATCGATCTTGGAGAACCAATTTTCCCCTTGAAACTGATCAAAGAGGTCGTCAATATGTGGAAGTGGATAACAGATCTTCACCGTCAACTTGTTTAAATCCCTGTAATCAATGCACATCCAATGTGAACCATCGTTCTTATTGACAAACAATGTCCGTGCTCCCCACGACAAACCACTCGGTATAATAAATTTTTTGTCTAATAGATCTTGAAGTTGAGAGGATAACTCCTGCATCTCAGGTGGTGCCAAACAGTACGACGCTTTGACAACCATAGCTGCACATGGCACTAGTTAATCGTGAACTCAACTTGCATGTCGAGACGCACACTGGGTAACTCCTTCGGAAACACGTCAGTAAACTCCCTAAATCCCGACACATCTAAAACCGAGACCTGCTCCCCAAATCGAGTTTTAACTAAATAGGCAAGATAACTCATACAACCATGCTGAATGTATTGTCAAGCCTTGGTTGCTAAACAAAACCCTGATCCAACCATGGTACCCTCTCCATAGATGACCAATTCTCCCCCACTTGGGGTTCAAACTACTACTCGCTGACCCACACAGTCAGTCATAGCACCAAGTCTGCTAATCCAATCAATCCCCACTATCACACATATATCCCCCACGAGGATGGGAATCAAATAAATCGTATAAGGCACCCTGAAAATCTACAAGGCACAACTCAAATACACTCTGGATGCAGAAATCCCATGTTTGTTGGCGATAGAAACCCACAATACACACTCCAACTCGCTAAGGTTCATATCAAAATCCCTACTAAAAGACTGCGCTAGAAAGGACCCATTCTCGCCCGAGTCGATAACACAAGAACAGGCAAAGAATTCACTATAAATGTACCTATAAGAAACATACATATAAGGATACCATAAAATAATTGACAGAATGATAAATAGAAACATACCAGTAATGACATCTAGCACCACCCTGGCCTCTTTTACCATGAGTTGAAAAGCACGACCTCTAGCACTCGGGTGCTTCGCCTTACCATGAAAGCCATCGGTGATCCTCAAAGGAGTTGGTGTTGGATCCCGCACCGGTCCTGTAGTGAGCAAAGGATAGTTCGCCTTAATATGGCCAACTTTCCTTTTCTCAAAGTCATAACAGATCCTGGTGTTCGGTATAGGGACCTGCTGGAAATAATCCTTGGCACAATGCCTATACTTGCCACATTTGTGGCACCCGAATGAAGATCGACAAGAACCCTCATGCACCTTGCCACACTTGCCACAAGTGTGGACACTCTGATTCCCAGATCTCACATTAGTGGCCTCAAATTGCTTCGCTACAGGCTGTGACTACACTGGAGCATGCCTCCACTCCCTCGTTTGTAGCTCTAACTCGATCTCCCACTTCCTAGCGACCTACTGTGAATCCACAAGTATACCATTAGGTCGAGTAGACACAAACTGGCGGATGTCCATCTTGATCATGCTCAAGTACCAGGTCATATGAGCTTGCTTAGAAGCAGCAAACTCAGGATAAAACAGTACTCTTTCAGTAAACATCTTGCTGTTCTTATTCACCGAATCTGTACCATGCCTCAGATCCAAGTAATCATGGGCTAGTATCTCCCTCTCAACCAATGGAACATATCTTGTGTGGAACATCTCATAGAACTGCTCCTATAAAACATTAGCCCTTAGCTTCGGAGTGTAAGAGCTAGTAACCTACCTCAACCACTCCTTTGCCACCAACCTAAGAAGGTTCGGGGAGCACTTGACCTTCTGCTCAGCTGGGCAGGAGCAAGTAAAGAAACATTCCTCAACATTGAATAACTACCTCATAACAATGATCAGATCCTGAACCGCATTTAATACCTAGAGCTTCATATTGTCGAAGTCCCGATACTGGAAATATCTCTCTGTCCACGAACCCCATCGGCTGCAATGGTCGTGGTACCTACAACATTAACATCCTCAGTAATAGCAGCATATTGGTCATCAAAGTACTCAATCGTGGCGGTCTTTAGAAACCCAAATAGCTTCGGTATTGTGACAACTGTCAAAATTCGAGTCAGTTCTAGATTTGATTAAGCTTAGTTGCAAGTATAGGCATAGAACATACTAGACTTAGTAACTAGAAGCTAAGTTATAACCTACTAGAAACTTGGAAACAAGTAGAATTGAAGGATAGTTTACTTAGAGAACCCATACAACCATGTTAAATGTATTGTCATGCCTTAGCTGCTGAACAAAACCCTGATCCAACCCTGGTACCCTCTCCATGGATGACCAATTCTTCCCCACTTGGGGTTCGAACTACTACTTGCTGACCCTCGCAGTCAGTCATAGCACCAATCCTGGTAAGCCAATCCATCCCAACTATCACGCATACATCCCTTATGGGGATGGGAATCAAATCAATCAGATAAGGCACCCTGGAAATATTCAAGGCGCTACTTAGATACATTCTGGATGCAGAAATCCCATATTTATTGGTGATAGAAACCTAAAATGGACACTCCAACTTAGTAAGTGTCATATCAAAATCCCTACCAAAAGAATGGGCTTCAAAGGACCTATTCGCGCCCGAGTCGATAACACAAGAGAAGGCAGAGAATTCACTAAGAATGTACCTATCAGAAACATAAATATAAGCATACCATAAAATAATTAATAGAATCATAAATAGAAACATACTAGTAACGACGTCTGGCGCCACCCTGGCCTCTTCTGCCGTGAGCTTAAAATAACGACCTCTAGCCCTCGGGATTTTGCCTTACCATTGCACTCGTTGGTGATCAAAGTAGCTGGTGCTGGATCCCATTCCGGTCCTGCAGTGAGCAAAGGATAGTTGGGCTTTATATGGCCAACTGTCCTTTGCTCATAGGTAATAACAAATCATGATGTTTGGTATGGGGACAGATTGGCGACAATCCTTGGCATAATGCCCATCCTTGCCACATTTGTGGCACCCGAATGAAGATATACAAGAACCCTCATGCACCTTGCCACACTTGCCACAAGTGTGGCCCCTCTGACTCCCGGATCTCACACCAGTTGCCTTGAACCACTTCGCTATAGGTTGTCACTAGACCAGAGCTTGCCTCCGCTCCCTCGTCTATAGCTCCAAGTCGATCTCCCACCTATTAGCGGCCTCCTATAAATTCGAAAGTGTACCATTACGCTGAGTAGACACAAACTGGCAGATGTCCGTCTAGAGCATGCTCAAGTACTGGGTCATATGAGCTTTCTTAGAAGCATCAAACTCTAGACAAAACAATGCTCTCTCAGTAAACATCTTGGTGTTCTTAGTCACCAACTTTGTACCATGCCTTAGATCCAAATACGCGTGGGCTAGTATCTCCCTCTTAACCAATGGAACATATTTTGTGTGGAACATCTCAGAGAATTGCTCCTATAAAACAGCAGCCCTCGACTTTAGAGTGTAAGAGCTAGTAACCAATATCCACCACTCCATCGCCACCAACCTAAGAACGTTCAGGGCACACTTGACCTTCTGGTCAGCTGGTCAAGAGCAAGTAAAGAAACATTCCTCAAAATTAGATAACCACCTCATAACAATGATTAGATCCTGAACCACATTGAACACCTGGAGCTTCATATTATCGAAATCCCGGTACTGGAAATATCTCTCTCCACGAACCCCATCGGCTGCAACGGCCGTGGTAGCTGTAGCAGCAACAACCTCAGTAAGAGCAGCATATTGGTCATCAAAGTACTAAATCATGGAGGTGTTTAGAACCCCAAATAACTCTGTTATTGTGACAACCATCAAAATTCAAGTCGGTTCTATTTTTGACTAAGCTTACTTGCAAGTACAGGCACGGAACATACTAGACTTAGTAACTAGAAGCTAAGTTATAACTTACTAGAAACTTGGAAACAAGTACAATTGAAGGATATTTTATTTAGATAACCCATACAACCATGCTGAATGTACCGTCGAGCCTTGGCTGCTGAACAAAACACTGATCCAAACTTGGTACCCTCTCCATAAACGACCAATTCTCCCCCAATTGGGGTTCGAACTACTACTCACTAACCCTCACAGTCAATCATAGCACCAAGCCTACTCAGCCAATCCATGCCCACTATCATGCATACATTCCACATGGGGATGGGAAGCAAATAATTAGATAGGGCACCCCAAAAATCTACAAGACATAACTTAGATACACTTTGGATGCAGAAATCCCATATTTGTTGTTGATAGAAACCCACAATGGACACTCCAACTTGCTAAGCGTCATATCAAAATCCCTACTAAAACATTGGGCTACAAAGGACCCATTAGCGCCCAAGTCGATAACACAAGAGAAACATACCAGTAATGAAGTTTGGCTGTACCCTGGCCTCTTCTACCATGAGCTGAAAAGAACAACCTCTAGCCCTCGGAAGCTTCGCCTTACCATGACACCCATTGGTGATAAAAGTAGGCGGTGCTAGATCCTACAGTGAGCAAAGGATAATTGGCCATAATATGGCCAACTATCCTTTGCTTATAGGTAATAACAGATCTTGGTGTTCGGTATGCGGATGTACTACCGATAATCCTTGGCATAATGCCCATCCTTGCCACATTTGTGGCAACCAAATGAAGATCAACAAGAACCCTCATGCACCTTGCTGCACTTGCTACAAATGCAACCACTCTGATTCCCAAATCTGACATTAGTGGCCATGAGCCACTTTGCTGCACGATGTGACTGCACTGGAGCCTGCCTCCACTCCCTCGTTTGTAGCTCCAACTCGACCTCCCACTTCCTAGAGGCCTCCTGTAAATCTACAAGTGTACCATTATGTTGAGTAGAAACCAACTGGCGGATGTCTGTCTTGAGCATGCTCAATCATTGGGTCATCTGAGTTTGCTTAGAAGCAGCAAACTCAAGACAAAATAGTGATCTCTCAGTAAAAATCCTGGTGTTCTTAGTCACCGAATCCGTACCATGCCTCAGATCCAAATACTCGTGGGCTAGTCTCTCCCTCTCAACCAACTGAACATATCTTGTGTGGAACCTCCCATAGAACTGCTCCTATAACACAATAACCCTCGGCTTCAGAGTGTAAGAGCTAGTAACCTACCTCCACCACTCCTTCGCCACCAACCTAAGAAGGTTCGGGGCGCACTTGACCTTCTGGGCAGCTGAGTAGGAGAAAGTAAAGAAACATTCCTCAACATTGGACAACCACATCATAACAATGATCAGATCCTCAACCCCATTGAACACCTGGAGCTTCATATTGTCGAAGTCCTGGTACTGTAAATATCTCTCTCTCCACGAACCCCATCGACTGCAATGGCCATGGTAGCTACAACAACAACAACCTCAGTAACAGCAGCATATCAGTGATCAAAGTACTCAATTATGGCGGTCTTTAGAAACCCAAATAGCTCCGTTATTGTGACAACCATCAAAATTTGAGTCGGTTCTAGATTTGGCTAAGCTTAGTTGCAACTATACACACAAACATACTAGACTTAGTTACTAGAAGCTAAGTTATAACCCACTAGAAACCTGGAAACAAGTAGAATCGAAGGATAAGTTACCTAAATTTCACATTGGTATGCGAATTCTACAATTACTTTAACTATATCGTCTATCCAAATTTAGGTCATTCCTTAACTTGAACATCTTTGCATGAATCATGTAGACACATCATGCACTTGAGTCAAAGTTGAAACTATGACTAGTATACTTGGTTCTTCAGTTTCACTTGAATCTCGAAACTACTACATAGAATACCAGTAATTTGATTTCAATCAAACTATGTAACTTTCTACCAAATATAATTATTTTAATTTGAGAAATTTGATTTTTTTCAAATATTAAACTCAATTCATTATGGTGTTAGCAAATTTTATTTGGTTCAAAACAATCCAAGATATTCTACATACATTGTGATATTCCAAAATGCCTAAACTTTGTAAGAAGTGTCAAAATTTTATAAAATAAATGAAAGTTTTATAAAATTTAAACATCCCCAAAATTTTATATTATATATAGCATCTTTAATTATTTACATATGTCATGAGACCTAAATTATATTATGGATAATAATTTATAAACATTAGCTTATTTATGAGCATAGGAGCCAAAGTCAATACAATATTTTATATTTTATAAACCTAACCCCCAATCCTTATAAATTATATAAAAACAATTAATGCTAGAAAATACTCCCTCTCACCTCAAAATGACATTCACATATCTTTCTCCAAGTCACCTTTTCCATTAGCCTAATCATTTTACTCATTCCCTTACTCCACCTCTCTACTTCTCTCTCTAAAAACTTCTCTCTCACTTCTCTCTAGAAAATCCGAACTTAGAATCAGAATAATCTGGAGAGATTTTTACATTTGATTCTTCATAAGTTCACATACATCTCTATATTTTCGTGGCCAATTTTGGTGGAGAGAAATACCAAAGTGATGACGAGAGAGATTGGGTATCCAGAGAGACAAAATCTCTATTTTATCTCTTTTCTTCTCTCTAAAACCACCATTCTTTACCTCTATGAATTAGTTCCAAAACCCACGAAATTTCCAAAAAATATCCTTCATTTTACTAAAAAATCTTTATCATTTGAAGTTGATATTCAAGATAAAATTAATTTCCATATAGTTTCTTTCAAAAATTCTTGTTTTCTTGTATTTTTCTCCCTTTTCTACACCATTCTTTATGAACATTCATATGCATGATCATGCATGTCGAATTTGATGATGATGGTGGTAGGATTTCACCTAAAAACAACATGCATGTTGTTAGAACGTGAAATCAAATGACCAAAACCTAAATAAAATCCATCAACTTGAGTTTTTACAACTTTTAAAGATCCAAAATCGCGTGCATTCAATTTTTTTCATTTAGAAACATAATTTTGAACAAAATAAGTTCATTCATGATCTTCAAATCATAATGCATGTGTTGAACATCAAGCTTAAAGGCTTGATGATCAAAGTACATTGTTAAGAATGCTTATAAAGGATTTATTCATAAATAAAAATCTAAAACTTATTTTCTGCTCAAATCCGATTTCTCCAAAAATCCAAACAACAACATAAAATGATCTGGAAATTTTCAAAAAATAACTCATGCTTTTCAATTTATTGTAAGTTTTGCAAGAAAAAGTGCAACAATTCATATGAAATACTTTTTAGTCAATAAATTCTGGTAAATTTGTGATATGACCTATACATAGAATAAAGATGTTTCATTAAGTTGCATGCATTTATATGACAGTTTTCTGTTGATTTCGAATTTATTTTTGTTAAAAATAAATAAATAGTAAAATACAATTAGTAATGTACAAAACCATATTTGATAATTTTAGAATCTTATGGATATCATAAAGACTCTATGAAAACAATTTCATATTTTTCATGATAATTTCTTATTTTTTCTGATTTAATAAATGTTTAAAGGATTAAATTGATGAAAAATAGCAAAATTTACCAAAATTTATAAAACTTTTTTTGAATATCTTAAAATATATATTAAACTTAAATAAAAATTTTAATGAATTTTCCTTACTGTTTGTCAATTGTTCATAAATAATGCTTATTTCTGAGAATAAATCAAGGAAAAATAGCTAAACTATTCCAAAAATCACAAGAACTTTTCATAAAATCTTTTATTACAGTTCAAAGGTGTGATAAGTGTGGAAGATCATTCAGAGGGATTTTCATGCAATAATATGCTATAATTGTGGTAAGGAAGGAAATTACAGTCGATACTATAAGCAAGGAGCATAGGGAGTGCACATCTGTTTCCATTGCAACCAAATGGTCCACATTAAGGCCAACTGTCCTTTTCTGAACCCAACGGGCTCAATACAAACTCTAACACCTGTATCATTACAGATAAATGATGGAACATGAGGTAGAGTTGAACCACCTAGGGTCAAAGGTTGAGCCTTTCGACTCATAATACAGGAAGCAAGGGAAGTAGCAGATAACCAGGCTGGTTGTTCTTCTGATCAAGGGAAAGCTCCAATATGAGTGAGATCCTATTGTAGAAGTCAATAGTAGTCTTAGGCTTCATGTAATGTAATAAATGTACGATGAAAATATTATAATAAACTTGGGATGTTTACTTTACACCTGGTTGCTAGTGTTAAAGATAGTCAAAGATATGCGTTAGTGTATTTCCAAACAACTTATGATTATCTTCTTTTAAGGAGGTTACTTGTAAAGCGTACAAGTGGTAGTGGTACAATAGGAATATCAAAGGTCGTTGGATATGACAAACTTCAGTTTCTTCAAAGTAAAAAAGGAACTACCAATTATATAAGAAAAACCACCTTAAGATTTAATCAGTAACAAGTAGTAGCAGATAATGGGCCGAACCTATGTGGGGGAGAATCGACCAGTAAGGAAGAAGTACGTGGAGCAGCTCCAATCTTGACACCAAGGTATAGGACTGGAAGAAAATTTAGGTGGATATTGTTAGTTTCATCATAAGGAATACGACCCAAGAAGATAGAAGTTTTCATTTAGTTTTAGGGAAAAGAAAGAAGGAAGTCTCATGCTAAGATGATCCATAGGTTTTGAGGTTCTTGCTTCTCAAAGAAAGCTTTAGTATTTTATCCCAAGCATCAGATATGATATAGGAAATTACCGAATTCACGGATTTGGCTCAGACAGTCAAGAGGACCTGATAGGCTCGTGCTTACAAGAATGTAGAATTTATCCTCATAGAAAAGGACCAGTAGATAAGAATTTCAGTAGTTTGCATAGATTGCTATAAAAAGCATCAAGTACTCAATACCTATACAAGACTTAGAGATTTCAACTCAAACCATAGTAAGGATTTAGTAAACCCCCTGTAGTAGTTTCGGTTAAATTTCCGGTCGCTAGGACACATGAACAACGAAAATTAGCTACCTATAATCTAGGATCGTAAGTGTTTTAAAGGTACGCCATAGAAAAATATCTTAGGACAAAAAGTCAAAACAACACACTGTAAGCCTTTTCTTGAAAGAGAATTCCGTTAGGATGTCATATATAAATTTATCTAGTTACTCACATCAAAATAAGTCAACAATGTTCCTAGTCAACATAACAAATCAACATTTTATGTTTGAAGGTGACCATTCCTCGTAAAATATAAATTTAGAAAGTCCCAACTGATGAGTTACTAGTTTTGGAAGACTTCATGAGGAGTACAAGTGTACGTTTAAGGTAGAAAATGAAGTGCTATGAGACGTGTAGATCCAATAATGTTGACTAGATATTGATAAAATTTGATAGTTGCTTTAAGACTAGGATTTCAGGGATAAAATCTTTGTAAGTTGGGGAGAGTTGTAACACCCCATTTTTAGCATCTATAGAATTCAATATCAACTATTGTTTATAAAATTTGATGTAGAAATATATTACTCTTGAGCCTAAGTAATCATCATAAACACATAGGAAAGATGGATACGATTTACATAGATATATGGAACATGTAAATCTGACTTCATATGAACAAGTTATACTTCTTTGAAGTTTCATGATTAAACCAACACGACTCTTCATATCGTAAAAAGTAACGTTTTGATAAACTACTTTTTAGCCAAAATGGTCTAAACGAAAGTCATAGTATTCATTAAACTGAGAGCATTCATATAGAGAACGTTTAAATCTGACTTCATTAAGAAAGCTATGATTTTTCTAAGATTGAGCTTAGTAGTATAGAACTTAAAAATCGAATTTGAGATTAGTCGATTTTTAGCCAAGACAATCTAAACGAGAATTGAAGATCTAATTAATAGGAACCCAACAATATAAGTAGAAATAGACTCAGGAAATGAAAGTTATCCATTTAGAAGGGTTGTAATAGTGTAAGCCTATGTAAAGAAAATGAAGTCAAAATTAGCCGACAGACTCTAAATGAATGTTATAGATCTATCGAGAGCTTTTTGTGGATATAAAGAACATAAAAATGGAGCTTGTATGAATAGGTTATGCAATTTTGAAAATCTGAAAAATGTCACGTGCATGCATGTCATGTATAGCTTGCACCCGAAGTTACCTACATAGCCCTACCCAATAGTAGACACGTGTTAAAAAAATAGAGGAGCCACATTACCCCTAGTGCGTGGTGTGCATGATTTTTCTTGCCTAAATAAGGCCTACTCTGCATATACTCTAACCATCACACCCCTGTAACCTCTATATCAGAGTTATCTCTGCAATTTTTTCCGATTTTCCATAGATTTATGTGCTACATCGAAGCCATATGACACCCCTAGGTACTTATCTTAGTAGTAATCTTCGAGTAGGATATCCCGAGTCAGTATTCTAACTGCTTAGATCCTACTTCTCAAAAATACTACTTTATAAGTGACCTACACTTACTCTGCCTCCATGAAATGCATAATTATAGTTATAAGTCATTACTAGGAACCTATAATAATGATTTATTAGTAATTCCAAGTCATTATACTAATTGATCTACTTATGGGAGAGGTAACTAGAATTGTTATGTTGTCTTTGTTGTTGGATTTCAAAAAAGCTATATGCCGAAATGATCATGCCACCCAATTACCCTACTTGGTTGATCCTTACTTGATAGAACTATCGGTATTCATTGGGATTAGTGATAGGTCTAGCCTGCATTACTGGATTCCTTTAGGATCTAA
The DNA here is from genome assembly GCF_052625555.1 of Lactuca saligna. Taxonomy (NCBI): domain Eukaryota; kingdom Viridiplantae; phylum Streptophyta; class Magnoliopsida; order Asterales; family Asteraceae; genus Lactuca; species Lactuca saligna. Next base: position 206,311,568 of record NC_136424.1, on the reverse strand, counting down.
TAAGTTATAGTATTATAAGTTAATACTTGTTAGGCTCGTTGCTCATCAGTGGCGTCATCTGGATAGTTGTTAATCTTCGAAATAACTCTCCAGGTGCGCTCATCTCATTATATTATGTATTCCCATATATATATATATATATATATATATATATATATATGTATATGTATATTAGGATATATATATATATATATATATATATATATATATGTGTGTGTGTGTGTGTATTAGGATATAGGCACAAAAAGTGTAGAGACCATATTATAGTTTTCTATGTGCATGTAGAGTCAAATATGTAATATCTTTACGTGTGACTGTTGATATGCTTAAAACCTATTGCGAATTACTTACGGGATGATGGCAGAACAACATGGAGGTTGAGAGTATATAGGCCTACCTAACAAAATGGCATGTAGGCTGTAAGTACACATTAACACATGTTAACGAAATGGCGTGTAGGCCATAAGTACACGTAGACCCGTGTTGAAGACAAAATGGCGTGTAGGCCGTAAATCTAAGATGTGGATATTAGTTGTATACATGTATGTGTATTGTGGTATATAGTATATTGGGGAACTCACTAAGCCTATCACTTACCCAATTGATGTTAAATCTTTTTAGGTGCTACATCAGATAAATAAAAGGGCAAAGCTCGATTGTACACGCACATTGGTAATCTATTTCCGCATATACTCTGGAATAAGATAAATGACTTTTAAATGTAAAACGTTGGTATTTGTCACAAATGAATGAAATGTTGTTTTATAAAAATGAAAAAAATAATCCTTCAAAATCGGGACGTTGCATCTAACCCCGTCATGGTTTCCTTATTGACTTCTACTACCAAGGAATCCCCAAACCAGAATAGTTTACTCGTTGTTTAAAATGATTGATCATGTTAGATCTCAAGGGATCATTGTTATAGGGTCAGTGTGTGATAATTGATGGGTTGCATAACTAAGTATAAAGGGTATAGTGCCTTATAGATATTTATGATGAGTAATATATCTATATTTTTTGGTAACAATTGGTTTTGTAGGTTTATCAATTATTGATTAGTATCATAGTAATATTGTTTGATTAAAAAGCATATGTGTCTCACCAAGTTCACAAACCTGACCCACTCAAATTATATGCATCACATGTAGTGGTGTTGAGGCTGTTGGAACTTGATTAAGATGAGAAGTGATTAAAGAGGCAACATGCGATAGTATTCAGGACCGGTAGGTCTTTACACGGTAACTCATGTTGGATATTAATTATGACATCCATAGGGCTTTGTTATTTTAAAACAACATTTGTACTCAAAATGTTTTATTAAACTTGGATTTTCCACAAACAATGGTAACATGGATTTGAAAGCGTAAAGCAAGTTTTTTTTTTTTTTGCGTTCTAGAAAACAAGGGATGTCATAACCACTAAGATATCTCATAATACGAGGAACAATTCCCTAATGAATAGTAGTATGATTAGTACAAAATTGCTAACCATATGAACTACATGATCTATATTGGAATGGGTGGTAGTAAGGTAAACAAGACTTCCGATAACAATAGGGTACAAGCTTGGAATTGATAAGGAACAACATTAGTCATGGAAAACTATGCACTGGTTTAAAGGAGTATATCAATATTTATGCTTTTAGTGAGTTATGAGTGTTTAGACACATCTAATATGTATTTTGATTGATATAGAAGATAACCCTTTGGATATTAAGCAACTTGAATACCCAAAAAATGATGTATTATTCCTAAGTATTTCATAGCAGACCGATAAGCCAAATCATGCATTAAAGATTCAATACCATCATAGTCATCGCTGTTATTATTCATATCATCTATACATAAGGATAAGAGAAACTGAACTACACTTGTCCATCTAATTAAAAAAATGTCGAATGATGATTAATGGGAACAAAGTCAAGATAAGTAATTATTATAGGTGGCTTCTCAAACCAAGCTTGCAGATATTGTTAATAATGGGTTTTCTAGGTTACGAAACAAGTAATTGCACAGTGGAATTCACATAAAATCTAATTATGGGCACATGTAACCTAGAGATCTATGTCTTTACTCATTATAGAAATATACTTATGAAACAATCACATAAAGTAGGTATAATACAAATTAGTGGATTGGAACGCATACCTTTGTGCTAGAATTATATATAACACTCTCGAATCCTCATATTTTCTTTAAAAATCTAGCACCAAAAGTATGGCTGTCTTTAATAGTTCACATACAAAACCCTAGAATACTAGAAATCAATAGGAGAAAGGAGGAAAGAAGAGAAATTCAGATTTTTCCTTCTTCGAATGGTTAACCACGAAATTTGACGCACAAGGGACATATTTATAGCTATTGATCTCTACGATAAACCTTGATTTGTATAATAAAATGTTCTGATTTTATCTATTCAAGACAATTATCTTTATCATCAATTGGAGGCTTCCAGAAACGCAAGAATCCATCCCAAAACTGTCGATACCACGGATGGTTCTGAATTTGCTTCATTTGTTCAACTATTGAAAAATTAAAATATATCCCTTACACATTTAATCAATTCCAAGTTAATTCTGATTGATAACTAATTAATGTAACAACCAAAATCTCGAAACAATTAAAACTTTTCAAAACAATCCATTTTAATAACGTTGTTACAAAAAGGTTTTCAATACATTATTTAACAGAGTATTATCCCAGGTCAATTTCATAAAACACCAACGCGAGGAACGATACGATCACGCCTTTGCCTTGCCACAGACTCCTGAGAACCTGAAAACATAAAAACCACAACTGTAAGCCCGAAAGCTTAGTGAGATACCCCCAAAATACCAACCACATATACGCCCTTCCAGGCGACAACCTTCCGGTCCAAAACATATCTCCTTCCGGCCCATAGCGTAATGCCTTCCGACCCATAACACATTGCCTTCCGGCCCATAACATATTGCCTTCCGGCCCATAACATATCGCCTTCCGGCCCGCAACGTAAAAGCATATATATATATATATATATATATATATATATCAAGATAGAACATAGAACAACCATGCATACCGGGTTACACTCCAGACCAGACAACCATACACATAACATGTAATCATATAACAGTTCACAGTTAGCAAATCGATCAACAGATCACATAACATATCATTACCCTAACCAAGATACCAGCCTAGCCGATCACTAACATAACATCACCCTACGACTCAGCCAACATAATAATTATGCACATACGCCTTTCCAGGCCATGACCTTCCGGTCCACATCGCATTGCCTTCCGGCCCGCAACATGTAATGCCTTCCGGCCCACAACATATAATGCCTTCCAGCCCATAACGTAACGCCTTCCGGCCCATATCCCGCGATATCATACAACAGGCAATTAACCGGATTTCCATCCGATGAAAGGGTCGGCCTTGGTGCCTTAAACCCGATAGATATAGTGAGGATAACTCACCTCGAAACTGCCGACTGAACAGATAACCCAAGCTGCTCCGATCACTGATACGATCTCCACCACTGGATAGCCACCAATGCACTGAACTCAAAACCATAATCAACAATTACCAAAATACCCCTGGAAACCACTGGTCAACCCTTGGTTAAAGACTAGGTCAAAGTCAACCCCTGACTGACCCTACTCGCCGAGTCAACCATATGACTCGACGATTTCCCAACTCAAAACTTCACTCAATCGGCGACCTAACTCGCCGAGTCCAACAACTCTGAGTCCGCTCGCACATAACTCACCGAGTCATCCCTTGACTCGCCGATTCTTCGACTCAACCAGAAAATATTGGGACTCTTCGACAAGACTCGCCGAGTCCAAGAACAGACTCACCGAGTCTAAGGCTATCTTCAACCTACTCGCCGAGTTGTTCATCCAACTCGTCGAGTTCCAGCTCATCTTCAAGCAACTCATCGAGTCCACCCATGTGACTCGTCGAGTACCACAGGTCTGCATCCAAACAGAAGCGTTCCAGACCAGGCAATTGATCCAGAACATAGATCTAGCCTCCTACAACACATCCATCACGTAAAGTGGCAATCTTTACGTGAATCCAAAGATATCGATGCATTTTGCACATTAGGGCTAAGGTTTGGGACAAGATAGCTTCATCCAATACTCAACAAAGGGACTTTCCTGCATTCCAACTCTCCTCCATTCCAGATCTGAGGTAGCAACCTCAGATCTAACCTTTAGATTCCAATATCACCCAAGATAAGCTTCCCTCAAACCCCAAAATGAATAAACAAGATAACAACAGCCTAAGAACGAGATATTACCTCAAAAGAAGCCCCAATCTACAAGGAACTCGAATCCAAGCAAAGCCCCTTGCTCCACACCTTCAAACTTCCAAACTTTCTTCAACAAATACTTCTCCAGGCCCCAATCCACTCAACAATGGTGATTCTCCACAATTTTAGGGTTTCAGGGACTCAAAGGGTGATAAAGAGGTTGGGGAGGAAACATAATGCTCTTTATATAGGGCTCAACCCCGAGAATTAGGGTTTTCTCCACTCAGCGCCTACTCGACGAGACCATCTCATTGACTCGCCGAGTCAGCTATTTAACACGCGACCAAGTCGCGACTTTAATCGCCGAGTCCATCCATGGACTCGCCGAGTCACTCTTTCCTAAATTACACTTTTAGCCCTTCCACTCAACTCTTGCTATTTTGGGATGTTACAATTCTCCACCACTTAAATTAGGCTTCGCCCCCGAAGCCTACAACAATACAATTCCAAAGATGTTCCCACAACGCGCCATCTGGCCTTAACCAGACCAGGTCCCACAAGGCATACCCGTCGAAACTCGAACACACTTTCCCTTCCCTTACGGTGTCCTGACCACCGTCTCCAACCGGGCACCGGTTGTACCCTCTGATAATCACACTCAATAACCAAGAATTACCCAAGATGAATTACTACCCCAAATCTCAATAATCACTCGACCCATAAGGGTTAGAAAACCATGAACCATCGGATCCCCAATCCGAATCCCACTCAATCCATTCCGGGACGACTAAGAGACCCATTCTCAATCTCAGAGCAACTCTCACAAGTTCTCCCCTTGCAATCACATACACATGCTGGACTAGCTCTAACACCCTCAGGTTGGGAAAACCTGATACATTGATATTATCCTCAAACATTCCTCAGGATAAGCCACTAATACATACCCCATACCCTGATCAAAATCACACTGAGAGTTCAAGACTCCCTCCCTGCATCCTTTCCGAGCCTCTTGGCTCTACACATGCGGAATTCCCTTCGCAACCTCAGCAGGCATCCCAAACCGGATGAGCTCCTATTCCACTGCCGCAAACATGCGGCTCAAAAACCATACTCGAATCACTCTAATCACAACTCTGCTTTGTCGCTTTCACTTCCGTGAACTTGCACTCCCTCTCGGAGTTACACCTCACTCTCTCTTCCCTTACCAAGGAAACCACTCGACCACATTGTCACTCTCACAAGTGCCACGGTGCTTGCCCAATGCTACACCACCCTTTCATAGCGTATCCGCTATCCATCCAACACACATACTCTGACTCTCATCGTAGGGACTCTCAAGCCCATGCACTATCTCAACTCACCAAGATCACTACCCGGGGCCAGACCTTCTAATGCAAACACACTGCAACATACCCAATCCATATCCTCAAACTGACCCAACAATACCTACAGAGTCTTCAGCATGACTGGACCGTCTTACCAGGCCTTCAGTCCATTCTGGACCGCTCAACAAGCATTCATCATTCCGAGCTATCGCCTCCGGAAATCCTCCCATGCATACCGTTCTAGCCCTCTAGGCGGTTCCGAACTCTAATTTCATCATACATACTCGATCCCGGCCTGCTCCCAGGCCTCCACAATCAAATGCCCTAGGTCGGTATCCCGCCCCGCATGCCCGACACTCGCTCCTATCAGCCTATACTCTGGGCTGACAAAACACTGCTGAATCCCAACAGCTAAGCACTCTAAAATACTCATCAATCTCCCAGAGAGTTCTCGAACTCTCCCCCACTTATAGCACTGATTAACAACCACTGGTTGCCATCACCGACCTTCCAGAACAATCCTGCACAAAGAAAACACTTACACGCTGACTGCTTCCCACATGCATAAACAACCTTAACGAGATCTCGCATCAACACTGATTAGCCCACTCGAAAGAAACTCAAACTGTATCTAACCACTCTTCGGGAAGCCGATGCTACCCGACCTTCAACCCAATGTCGCATCTCCACTAATAACCCTCACGAATGATAACCAACGAAAGTACAAAACACCAAACTATAACCAGACCAAACCTTCAGGGAACAACGGATACCAAGACGAAAACCCGAAACACGAATCCATAACCATGCCAAACTCTCAAGGAACAACGAATACCAAGACGAAAACCCAAAACACGAATCCATAACCATGCCAAACACTCAAGGAACAACGGATACCAAGACGAAAACACGAAACACGAATCCATAACCATGCCAAACTCTCAAGGAACAACGGATACCAAGACGAAAACCCGAAACATGAATCCATAACCATGCCAAACCCTCAAGGAACAACGGATACCAAGACGAAAACTCGAAACACGAATCCATAACCAAAACCTCAACCCGCAAAAAGACGAATACCGCATCGAAAACCACACAAAGATACCCGCACAACAATACACCATAATAATCGCAGGATAACATGACATCAAGAAAGAAACATACCCGCAGCTGCATCCGGCACTGCTCTGACCTCTTCTACCGCAAGCTGATAAGCACGACCCTGAGCCCTTGGGGGCTCCACTCCACCCTGACCTTCTCCTGAAATCCTCAAAGTAGCCGATGCTGGAGCCTGCACTGGTCCCGTGGAAAACTGTGGACAGTTGACCCTCATATGTCCAACCTGACGACAATGATAGCAAGTCCTCAAATCCCGAACTGGCACTGACAGCCGACAATCCCTCGCATAGTGCCCCTCCTTTCCGTACTGGCGGCATCCACCATCGGACCTGCATACTCCGGTGTGACTCCTCCCACACTTCCCACAAGTGTGGCTGCTCAGATTCCCCATCCTGGAATCAACGGTCTTAGACCGTTTCGTTGCCGGCTCCGACTGAACCGGAGCTTGCCTCAGCTCACGCAACTGCAAATCAATCTCTAACTCACGCCGCCTGGCGGCCTGCTGCAACTCCAACAATGTCCCGCACCTCTGTGCGGACACAAACTGTCTGATGTCTCTCTTTAGCATACTCAGATATCGGGACATCTGAGCTTGCTCCGAAACGAACTCAGGGCAAAACATCGCCCTCTCAGTGAACATCCTCGTGATCTCAGTCACCGACTCTGAATCCTGCTTCAGCTCAAGGAACTCCTGAGCCAACCTCTTCCTCTCTACCTGCGGAACATAACGAGTACTGAACATCTCTCTGAATTGATCCCATGAAACCGCAATCCTCTGCGCATCTGAGTATGACCCCGTGATCAATCTCCACCAATCCTTCGCCCCGAGCCTCAACAGGTTCAGAGCGCACCTCACCCTCAGATCAGCAGGGCATGAACACATGAAGAAACACCCTTCCACGTCCGATAACCATCTCACAGCAACAATCGGGTTCTGAACCCCATCGAAGGTGGGAGGCTCCGTATTATGGAAGTCCTGATACTGAAAATCCCTATCAGCTCCTCCCCCTACCGCTGCTACAGCCACTGTAGCCACTGCAGCAGCCGTCTCCGTGAGAGCCGCATAGCGCTCATCAAAATACTCAACCATGGCGGTGTTGATCGACCCAAACATTTCTGGCAGCTCGGCCCGGAACAATGCAACAACCTCATCATGCAGGCTCTCACGGATCCTGGCATCTAACTCGCATGAGCTCATCTGACCAATAATCTCGGGCGGTACTGACCCATCCGCAACTCCTTCTCCTGTACCCGATCCTGACCAGGATACGCTTCCAGCATGCCTCGAAATCTCTATACTGAAAATATACTAGAAAACCTCAGACTCTTACCACTATCCTGGGAACCCACTCTCAACCCAACCCTAGAGGTCATGGTTTCCCTGATACGCGTATGGGTCCTGTGCTTTCAATAGTACGGGCCCATACTACCTTCCAGACCTACCCATATTTGTATGAAGTACTACCACAACACCCTAGCGACAAATGTTCATAGCAAGTGCTCGATCCTCACTCCTAGAGGAACACTGGAAATCTCGACAGAGGAAAACCATAGGCTAGCAGGCATCATAAAACAGGCAACATTATCATGAAATCCTGAAGATCCCTAGCCTAACACTAGCATGCTGTTTTATCAAAGCTCAAATAAACAAATGTCATGAATGGTAATTTGGGGTTACTGACTGGCTCCGGCTGATCGTACCTCCGCGTCCTCCTTTTACTTAATTTTAAAACAATTTTAATTTCTCTTTTAAAACCTTCCTCGATTTGAGACTGGAGTCACAAAAGTATTCCTCCAATTCACTCAAACCAACACTCTGATACCAACTTGTAACAACCAAATTTTCGAAACAGTTAAAACTTTTCAAAACAATCCATTTTAATAACATTGTTAGAAAAAGGTTTTCAATACATTATTTAACAGAGTATTATACCAGGTCCATTTCATAAAACACCAACGCGAGGAACGGTACGATCACGCCTTTGCCTTGCCACAGACTCCTGAGAACCTGTAAACATAAAAACCACAACTGTAATCCCGAAAGCTTAGTGAGATACCCCCAAAATACCAACCACATATACGCCCTTCCTGGCCACAACCTTCCGGTCCAAAACATATCGCCTTCCGGCCCATAGCGTAATGCCTTTCGGCCCATAACACATTGCCTTCCGGCCCATAACATATTGCCTTCCGGCCCATAACATATCGCCTTCCGGACCGCAAAGTAAAAGCATATATATATATATATATATATATATATATATATATATATATATATATATATATATATATATATATATATATATATATCATGACAGAACATAGAACAACCATGCATACTAGGTTACACTCAAGACCAGACAACCATACACATAACATGTAATCATATAACAGTTCACAGTTAGCAAATCGATCAACAGATCACATAACATATCATTACCCTAACCAAGATACCAGCCTAGCCGATCACTAACATAACATCATCCTACGACTCAGCCAACATAATAATTATGCACATACGCCTTTCCAGGCCATGACCTTCCGGTCCACATCGCATTGCCTTCCAGCCCGCAACATGTAATGCCTTCCGGCCCACAACATATAATGCCTTCCATCCCATAACGTAACGCCTTCCGGCCCATATCCCACAATATCATACAACAGACAATTACCTGGATTTCCATCCGATGAAAGGGTCGGCCTTGGTGCCTTAAACCCGATAGATATAGTGAGGATAACTCACCTCGAAACTGCCGACTGAACAGATAACCCAAGCTGCTCCGATCACTGATACGATCTCCACCACTGGATAGCCACCAATGCACTGAACTCAAAACCATAATCAACAATTACCAAAATACCGCTGGAAATCACTGGTCAACCATTGGTCAAAGAAAGGGTCAAAGTCAACCCCTGACTGACCCTACTCGCCGAGTCAACCCTATGACTCGACGATTTCCCAACTCAAAACTTCACTCAATCCGCGACCTAACTCGCCGAGTCACCCCGAGACTCGTCGATTCCAACAACTCTGAGTCCGCTTGCACATAACTCACCGAGTCATCCCTTGACTCGCCGATTCTTCGACTCAACCAGAAAATATTGGGACTCTTCGACAAGACTCGCCGAGTCCAAGAACAGACTCGCCGAGTCTAAGGCTATCTTCAACCTACTCGCCGAGTTGTTCATCCAACTCGTCGAGTTCCAGCTCATCTTTAAGCAACTCGTCGAGTCCACCCATGTGACTCGCCGAGTACCACCGGTCTGCATCCAAACAGAAGCATTCCAGACCATGCAATTGATCCAAAACATTGATCTAGCCTCCTACAACTCATCCATCACGTAAAGTGGCAATCTTTACGTGAATCCAAAGATATCTATGCATTTTGCACATTAGGGCTAAGGTTTGGGACAGGATAACTTCATCCAACACTCAACACAGGGACTTTCATGCATTCCAACTCTCCTCCATTCCAGATCTGAGGTAGCAACCTCAGATCTACCCTCTAGATTCCAATATCACCCAAGATAAGCTTCCCTCAAACCCCAAAATGAATAAACAAGATAACAACAGCCTAAGAACGAAATATTACCTCAAAAGAATGCCCCAATCTGCAAAGAACTCGAATCCAAGCAAATACCCTTGATCCACACCTTCAAACTTCCAAACATTCTTCAACAAATACTTCTCCAAGCCCTAATCTACTCAACAATGGTGCTTCTCCACGATTTTAGGGTTTCAGGGACTCAAAGGGTGATAAAGAGGCTAGGGAGGAAACATAATGCTCTTTATATAGGGCTCAACCCCGAGAATTAGGGTTTTCTCCACTCACTGCCTACTCGCCGAGTCCATCTCATTGACTCGCCGAGTCGGCTATTTAACACGCGACCAAGTCGCGACTTTACTCGCCGAGTCCATGCATGGACTTGCCGAGTCACTCTTTCCCAAATTACACTTTTAGCCCTTCCACTCAACTCTTTCTATTTCGGGATGTTACAATTAATTCCAACTATTTCTAATTAATTTATTAACCATATTATCACACCCCAAAACCAAAACGGTGGAAGCGTTCTAGGGTGAATGACGTCATGTCAAGTATCACAACATATGCAGTATAGTAATCAAAGTACAACAACGATTGCATTAATATTATTAAATTTACATAGGTTACATTTCATAGCAATATCAAGGTAAATACAAAACATAACAAGATACAACTTGGTATTAGGCTGTCTTCGCAAAAGCTCCCGGGATGTACCTGTTTATCGATGACATGAGAATACAAGTTATTTGGAAAGTGAGTATCAGCATTTTTATAATGTTGGTGAGTTCATAAGTATATAGTGTCATTAGTATAAATACACACTTTATTCAAAACGACTTTATGAAAGATGGTAATCTAGAATTGACAGTGTATTAACGTTCATTCCATAAAATCCTATATATTCTAAATAAAAGAAGTCTTCTACCAAGACCCGACGGGAGTAATTTTCCCTAAAATACTACCATTACCAAAATACAGTATTGAATTTAAAGGTATAATGAGAAAATCAGAAGTAAAATACAAGGGGAAAATAATATATACCTCAGCAGTAATACTACTAACTAAAACAAAAGAAACATAGACTCCAGGAAAGTATCGTATGAATGATACGCCTGGCTCAGTCTAACACAAGGAAAACACAGACTCCAGATAGTATCGAATGAACGACACATCTAGCAAAGTCTAAAACAAGGGGTGAATGTGAACTCATATATAACCATGCTGATCGACAATAAAGTATCCGATGACCCTCCAGGTCACGCGTAGAGGTAGTGGCATTATGTCACCCATGGGCCTAACGGGCGCGGACTATAGGTAGTAGTCTGGGTGCGGGAGTCTCAGTCCCGTATAGATCTATACACATGATGTTTGCTCTCTCCTTCCCGGAGACTCTGGTTACATGGCGATGGCACTATGAGGCATCATAGAGGGAAATAGTGTGTCACATTCTAAAGTACAAGAGAGAGAGACAAAGAGAGAGAGAGAGATAGAATGAGGGCTAGATTGAGGGATAGAGAGACATAGAGAGAGAGAGAGAGATAGAGGGATAGATAGAGAGAGAGAGATAAAGTCTCCTAACTATTCCTATAATAGTTACTAGGGTTCCAGAAATGTGAAGAATAGAAGGGTGCCTTTACTACCAAAATGCGAAGAACTGGCTGAGAGAGAGAGAATTTTTATGTCCATATATGTATACGTGATATATAATTAATGTTTAAACAACCTTCAGATGGATATTGGCTATCCACCAGACCATATCCCAACGAGGAAAAGGAAATAGTGCGAACTAGCCTTCCTAAGTCCTTTAAACATTATTTATATAATTATACAAATATAGGCATGCATTTAACGAAGTAAAAGCATAGAAGAAAACTTTGGTAAAACCTTTGGAAAACTTTTAAACTTAAGAAAATTACAACTTGATGTCATTTTGTAAAACAAGCTTTAAAAAGGGTTTTTATAAAACAGTTTAGGTGAAGAAAACCTTTGGAAAAACTTTAATAAGTCATTACGACTGGATGTCTCTTTAGTAAATGAACTTTGGAAAACCTTCGATAACCTTTGATGATCTAAAACGGGATATTCATACTTTAACGAGATTCGAAAACAAAATTTGGAAATCTTAATCTGGATAAAATAGTTTAACATGCAAAAGTCTAATATGCTATACAATTGTTAATAACATGTGATTTATCTAATAACTGTAGAACTCTACTTGTATTCCCCCTTATAAAAGCAGTTAAAATCATTTAAAAGGTTAATTCAGGGGTATGAACTCACCTGTGGCGAGTGGATCGGATGGAAGTGTCGGTCGAGTGAGCGGTGTCAAGTGAAGACTTGAACACACTTAATGACCTCGTAACGTATGAAGACATATGTTTACATACAATTAGTGATTATAATGCTAATTAAACACATACAAGCATCGTAATGAGCAGAAAACACTTTGGTCAAGTGCTAGGAGGCTATTGGGTTGCAATAAGGGAGTGTACGACCTAGTTAGGGAGTTTACTCTTCAAGAGTAAACTCTTTATGGAGATTTAGGCCCAAAGACCATATCCCCATGAGTTTACGGTCGTAAACTCATGGGTGGTGTGTTTTTGGATGGTTAAAGGTCTTACAACACTTGTGGAATTAGCCTAGGTTCAATTCTAGGGCCTAGGAAGTGGTTAAGTCCTCAAATGGACCATTCATGGGATTTTATGACCGTAAACTCTTACTTGTCCCTTCCTTTTGAGTTTTGATGGTTCTAAGTTAAGCATACTTGTTTCTAGTAAATTATACAAGTCATAAGGGGGTGTTAGAGGCATCATATGACCATTTTATGGAGTTTACGGCCCAAGGACCCTTTCCTTAGGGGTTTACAGCCGTAGACTCTATGAGGGCATGATTTCATTTATGTTTAAAGCCCCTACTTCGATGGTGGTTGATTCTAGACATTTACCCAAGCCGTAGGAGGTGTTTAAGGGCAAATTTAACACCTTAAATGGTGTTCACAACCCATGAAGAGGGGTTTATGGTCCAAGAGGGTTCTTGGGCCATAAACTCATGTTTACTCCCCAAAGAAAAGATTTTGGTGTTCTAAGCTCATACATGTAAGTCCCTAAGTCATACCTAAGCAGTAGGAGTGATATTGGAAGGGTTTTGGGGCTTTAAAACCCCTTTTATGAGTGTTTGCGGTCCAAGAGTGTTCTTGGGCTGTAAACACATGATTTTGAGGCTTTTGGGTGATTTAAACATGAATTTGCATGTATATCAAGCTAAACAACAAACTAGGATAGATTACTTAGGATTTTGGAGCTCGAAATGGGTGTTTTTGGATCAAAAGAAACTTGTAGAGAGAGAGTGTTATGAGGGTGGAAAAGTTTCAAATGGAGGTCCTCGCACCCTTATATAGGAGTTGAGTTTGTGGCATGGAGGAAATCTACCTGATACCGACGTTAAACGGGGCTTATGGTCGTACCCGATTCAGTGGTTGTAACTTGACGTGGTCGTGAATTAGAAACTTTTAAAAAGAATATCGAGGGCGTTTCACGTATTTCTAATGCATTTGGACACTCATGAAGTTATAATAGAAGTCCAAATTTAATTAACATAATCCATATGGTTAACGAAACAACTTATAAGAATGAGTTTTATTAACGGAAAAGGGTTTACTGTGACGGGATAAATTTCAGGTTGTCACATTATCCCCTGTTAGAGTGAATTTCATCCCGAAATTAGGGTTTTGGCAAGGAAGTAGGCATGAAAAATCGGGTAGAGAGATGAGGGTACTTCCTATTTGGTTGGTCTTTGCGCTCCTAAGTGAACTCCGGCCATTGCTTGGTGTTCTAGCAAACCTTCACTTAACGGAATGCGGATTCCGTTTCGTTCACTGGATTGCTCGGTTCGCGATTCGTACAGGTTCCTATACGAAGTTAGAGTCCCCAATGATTTCTATCAAGACAAGTGGGATTCAGAGAGTTATGTCGGGCAAGCACCTTTCAAGTCTAAGACATGGATTGATTTGGAGCGAAAGTTATGGAATTTCCGAAAGTAGTCGTGGTCTGACGAGGGTTGACCCAATTTTTGTAAAGAACCTCAGATGGTCCTAAGCTCTCGGAAAGGTAAAGCTTTTCAGTACTTAGGACATAGTGTAATTCTATGGCAAGATCATCACTGGCGTGATCGCCATTCTGAAGTTCCAAACGTTCTCTCATACAGGGGGTGTAGTCCTTCAGGTTGGTTCTTAGAAGGCTTGGATTATCCTTGGATTCGTGTTTCCTACTGATTGGCTTTCAGAGGTTTTCTGGTTCCTCAGATGAATCGGATATCTACTGGTATCTATTTTCTCTAGGGCGTCTATCTCAACCTAGTCCAAAATGAACCTTCACTTCTGATTCTTGAGATGTTTCTAACAAAAACTCTGAGGGTTGATGAGATAGGGTCTTACCAGACAATTGTTTAGAAAGCTTTTAAACTTTTCATCATCGTCTAGTTGACGCTTTCACAGTATGATTCATAACAAGAAAGGATCATGCTCTTACTTGCTTTGCTGTTTCATGAATAGCAATCTTTGTTCAGGGTTAACTTAGTCCTTAGAGATTTTCTGAAGTGTTGGACTATCTTAGGAGGTGGTCCTACTATTCCTGTGTGAGATAGTATTCTTGGAACACCTAGTAGTCCAATGAATCTCTAATATATGCCCTCTTCTCTAAGGTGTCGGTTTATTCCAGTTGCAGAAAACGCGTGTTCTTGTATAACCCATTGACTAATACCTAGACTGGTGTCGAGTATATAATCTCTTCGGGATCTGGGTTATTAGGCTTAACACAACATACCTTTTTTACTTTATTTAAGTATTCTTGCTTGCGAGGGTTATCATGTGGTTCTTGGCATTCTAGTATTCACTTCGGAGATTGCAGTCTGTCGTTTGTAGGGTGATGGCGACTTCTCTCGCGTGAGGAGGCGGTGTGGTCTATGCACTACTCGTATGTAATTGGATGGATGAAGTGCCTGAGTAGCGCGGGCATCTTCTGGAACTACTCTTCCTGTGGTTCTGAGTGTCCTCGATTTAGATTAGGTCTAGAAAGTATAGGGTTCTGTTATTCGGAACTTCAAATTTCCTCATCCACTCTTCTCAGAGTTTCGACCCATCGTAGCTTTTGGGTTTCCGGGATCTCTACTGAGATGCTTAATTCGCAGGGTTAAGCATGAACGGATGATCGTAGTCAATGTCCTGGATTCTTACGACTTGAGTTAGTTTTTCCAACTAAGGGTGTTAGCTACTAGACTGGCTTAACTGGGATGACAACAAATTTCGGATTTGTGGTCATTTTAGTAGTTCAACTCGCAGTGGTTCTCTTGACTCTAGCTCCTATTATATGGGAGAGGATGAAGGGTCGTATTATACGGTTTGTGGTAGACCTCGTACTTGGCTTAATCACTAATACTTGGTGTATGTAAGCCGTATATAATTGAGATTGATGGGATGTTAAGTTGTGCGACTCCACCCCAGACCTACAACCCAACGAGGAATAGGGAGTAGGGAGGAAGCACACATCTTAAATCTTTTTTATCTAAATTATATACCACTCTTATGCATATACTCAATTAATAGTAGTCAATCCCATGAGTTCTTCCCTATTGATCCACGAACTTGATTGTGAGGTGCTAAGGGTCTTTCTAGGGTATCTACGGAGTAGGTTTCAGGTGATTATCGTCTTCCGAAATGCATGCAATGTCTTTCGCTTTAGGTTCTATTTGTCTAAGAAGGGGTTGGTTAACAGCGTGCGGTACACTTCTCCTGGGTACTTCGGAAGGATTTTAGATAAGAGAGACGACTGACAGATCACATTAGGTTTTATTATTAGGTTCGGAAGAACTTTTATTTGCCGAAATGGCTACGGTGAAAGTTCTTTTTACACAACACTAGGAATTTACAGATGGTTGTACTACGTCGAACCATGATTTGATAGAGGCGTAGAAGTTGGTATACATCAACACGATATAGAATGAGGGTCAATTGGGCCATGTGCTGAATGGGTACACAAGTTCTTGGCGTCTCGGGTTTCGTCCCGTGTATCACTGTCGCGGATACTTGGACCGATAGAGTCAACGCAGAACTATAAAGGGTCCTGAGCGTTTCAGAATAGTGTACTTTTCATGAATGGATTCTCACGAGGCCTTTCTATAATCGCCTAACATACACTAGTCATGTATAGTTAAGGTGGGAAGGACTGTTGACTGAGCGACCTCGCATTAAATCCACAACCAAAAGAGGAATAGGAAATAAGGCAACATCACTCACTCGAGGTCTATCCATCTTAATTATACATGGATTTAACATATATATCGAGCCATTGTAGCTTTACCTGATGAAATTTTGAATTTTTATTACAGTGCTGTGACTTTTAATAGAGTTACAATACTAGATTTACTGCAATATTAATGTTGTAAACTAGGTATATTACAAAAGCAAATATAGGTAGTACGAGGGTCCCTTTACTGACGGGATCTCGCAAAAGATAAGACTATGGTTGCACTAGTTCTAAACAGTTACGATTCTGATACAACGAACGCTTAAAATACTTTAACGAGGGTCTGGAGTAGTTTCTCTTGCAGCAGTGATCCTTAGTATCTTCCCGTCTGCGCCAGAGTTCTTTATTATTGGACAGTCCTTTTTGAGGTGTCCCATCTCGCCGCACTGGTGACATGTCTGGTTCGTACTAGTATTGGTGGTGGGAGTTAGGTGCTTAGTCAGAGTTACGTGGACACAGGTGCCCTCCTCGTTCCTCCACTTTGAAAATTTCCCTTTAAAGAGACTAGCTTTATCACCATCTTTGTGTGTAGTGTTGGTCCCAATGCCAGGGACTTGTGAAATGGGTGGTGTTGGTGTTGAAGGGGCGGGGGCTGCCACTTGCTGCTATTGCGCAACAAGTCTTTGGAGTCGTTGGCACTCTTCTCGAGCTTGGCGTTTTCGTTTCCTCCTCTCGGTTTTACAACTTTGCGTGTCCGTGATTGTCGCCATTTGTTGGCTTCCTAGATCGGTAAATGATCAGAATTTTCCATTCCTTTGTCAGTGATTGCATTGCTAGCATTGAGGTTTGACCGGCTTTATCACCATCTTTGTGTGTAGTGTTGGTCCCAATGCTAGGGGACTTGTGAAATGGGTCGTGTTGGTGTTGAAGGGGCGGGGGCTGCCACTTGCTGCTATTGCGCAGCAAGTCTTTGCAGTCGTTGGCGCTCTTTTCGAGCTTGGCGTTTTCGTTTCCTCCTCTCGGTTTTACAACTTTGCGTGTCTGTGATTGTCGCCATTTGTTGGCTTCCTAGATCGGTACAATGATCAGAATTTTCCATTCCTTTGTCAGTGATTGCATTGCTAGCGTTCAGGTTTGAAAGGACAGCTCGAACGGCAGCTGTTACCGCGGCTTGGAAGGTGGCAGCATCGATATGAAGGGTAGGGGATTCATTGCTCGACTGACTATTTCCGGATGACGACATGATTCTGTAACACGAAAGACAAGGGGTTCGTGAGTGACAAAGGTTGGCTCTAGATTATTTGATTTTGACTAAGAGATGAGTTATTATACATGAGAACTTAGCTTACACACGTTATGATATAATCAAGACTGGACAGATAGTAAAATGTGTGATTCTATTTTAGTTTCACATCCCGACGTGGAAAAGAAACTAAGTCAGCAACCTCACATTCTACTATCTACAAGGTCTTTGTTATATATAACTTGGAAATGTATGAGCGAGGAAATCATACTAATAACCTTCTTACTAACCCTTCATAATTGAACTAGAATTCCTAGTAAGGGCTATCTTTGGACCTAGATGTATTTCAATCGTTCACCAATGGAGTAGAAGTATGTTCTCGAAGGTTTGACCTACATCTCGAAGGTATGAGTATCGGAAATCCATAACATGGGGGGTTGTTCCTACTAAGTTATCTTTATACTGGAGAGATTCACTCTCCTACTCTAGAAAGATTTGAGGATAATTCGGAACAAAGATTGTGCAAATGAAGGCTCGTGAAGACTTATGGCTAAACACTCTCAACTGAGGTTTTGGGATCCGATCTAATCGTATTACTTGCGACAAGAAAAGGCGATTTACTTAACACAGAGGGTGAGTAGTGTAATCACTAACTCACTAAATTGTATTATTTTATGGGTGTATTAGTGTGACAATCACGAGGAAAAGACACTTCTTGGGTTCCATGTATTGTCTCCTTCTATCTACCTCTTATCCTAGACTAGGACCGGTGTTGGTTTTCTTCGGATACATACTGAGGGTTCTCTTCTCGTGTAGACATATTGAATTTCTACTCAGTCTTACTTCCGATTTTGACTCTGAGTGTCATCACTTCATTATGGATGATTGGAAATCTAGGAAGTTCAGGCGAATTTCCCACTGATGTCCCTAAAAGGTATAGGCAATTGGTGGTTTCAATAGTCTCGTCCTAGTTCATTTATTTCCGAATTGGAAATTTTCTTAATGAACTTCGTTTGGGTCTGAATCAACTTTTCTGTCGAACGTTGAATTGGATAAGGTTTTCTACACGGTTCGTGCGAGAATGGAAATGTCTAAAGAATCCTAAGAGATTATTAAAACATTTCACTGGTGATCCATATCAAGTCCTGCTACAATTACACAGGGTACACAAATTATATATAGCATAGATCCGATAGGCCTTCGAATATGTGATACTACTCTATATCCACATCCTAACGAGGAAAAGGAAGTAGAGCGAAACCACACATTCTTAGCCTATGGGATCCTTACTATGCAAAATCTTGGAACTATACCCTCTGTAATCATAGGTATATCAATAAGGGATCTTTTTATTTTTTCACACAAGGTTATCTACGGATCCTAAAATACCCCTATTGTATTTTAATTACTTGATTGGCTCTTTAACTTCTGAATATGATTTTGGGATTAATGTGAGTCTTTTAGTATTCCAAAATACTCTTATAGTATTTTAAACTTTACGTTTGGATCTAGAATTCCTGTTTGGTAAGTTTCAGATTTGTTGCAACACCACCATCACTCCCAAGAACACGTTGGTCACATATCGAATAAATGTAGTCAATCAGGTTACATTTATTCCAGCTTACGATTACATAACTGCCCAGGTTTGACGGTAATAGTCAACATCCAAAGACTTTTGTTTTGTTCTTCTTGTGATACTTTTGTTCGAGTGTTTAGATTTTGGATGTTCTTATACTTTGGTCAAATATGGTTATATTTTAAAGTATAATTGTTGGTCACAGTGTTTTATCCCAATGTATTTATAGGCTGTATATCTTTAATGAATTGGTATACTGAGCTCACTATAAAAATTGTTCTGATACCAATCTGTTACACCCCAAAAGCAAAACGGAGGAAACATTCTGGGGTGAATGACGTCATGTCAAGTATCACAACATATGCAATATAGTAATCAAAGTAAAACTACCATTGCATTAATAGTAACAATTTTACATAGGTTTCATTTCATAGCAATATCAAGGTAAATACAGAACATAACAAGATGCAACTTGGTACTAAGCTGTCTTCAAAAAAGCTCCCGAGATGTACCTGTCTATCGATGACCTGAGAATACAAGTTATTTGGAAAGTGAGTATCAGCACTTTTAAAATACTGGCGAGTTCATAAGAATTTAGTGTCATTAGTATAAATACACACTTTATTCAAAACGACTTTATGAAAGATGGTAATCTAGAATCAACAGTGTATTAATGTTCATTCTAGAAAATCCTATATTTTCTAAATAAAAGAAGTCTTCTACCAAGACTCGACGGATTTACATTTTAAGGAGTAATTTTACCCAAAATACTATCATTACCAAAATATAGTATTGACATTAAAGGTATAACGAGAAAATCACAAGTAAAAATACCAGGGGAAAATAATATATACCTCAGAAGCAATACTGCTGACTAAAGCAAAATAAACCCTGGCTCAGTCTAAAACAAGGAAAACATAGACTCCAGAGAGTATCGAATGAACGACACAATTAGCAAAGTCTAAAACAAGGGGTGAGTGTGAACTCATATGTAACCATGCCGATCGACAATAGAGTATCCGATGACCCTCCAGGTCACGTGTAGAGGTAGTGGCATTATGTCACCCATGGGCCTTACTGGTGCGGACTGTAGCTAGTAGTCTGGGTGTGGGAGTGTCAGTCCTGTATAGATCTATACTCATGATGTTCGCTCTCCTTCCTGGAGACTCTGGTTACACAGCGATGGTGCTATGAGGCGTCGTAGAAGGAAATAGTGTGTCACATTCTAAAGTAAGAGAGAGAGAGAGAGAGAGAGAGAGAGTATGTGATAGAGATAGAGAGAGGGATAGAGTGAGAGATAGAGAGAGACATACAGAGAGAGAGAGATAGAGGGAGAGATAGAGAGCGAGATAGAGTCTCCTAACTATTCCTATAATAGTTACTAGGGTTCTAGAAACATGAATAATAGAAGGGTGCCTTTACTACCCAAAGGCGATGAACTGGCTGAGAGAGAGAACTTTTATGTCCATATATGTATACGTGATATATAATTATTGTTTAAACAACCATTGGACGGATATCCATTTAAACATTATTTATATAACTATACAAATATAGGCGTACATTTAATGAAGTAAAAGCATAAAAGAAAACTTTGGTAAAACCTTTGGAAAACCTTTACACTTATGAAATTTACGACTTGATATAATTTTGTAAAACAAGCTTTAAAAAGTGTTTTTATAAAACATTTTAGGTGAAGAAAACCTTTGGAAAATCTTTAATAAGGCATTACGACTGGATTTATCTTTAGTAAACGAACTTTGGAAAACTTTGGATAACCTTTAATGATCTAAAAAGGTATATTCATACTTTAACGAGATTCGAAAACATAATTTGGTAATCTTAACCTGGATAAAACAGTTTAACATGCAAATGTCTAATTTGCTATACAGTTATTAATCACATGTGATTAATCTAATAACTATACAGCTCAACTTGTATTCCCCCTTATCAAAGCAGTTAAAATCATTTAAAAGGTTAATTCATGGGTATGAACTCACCTGTGGCGAGTGGATCGGATGGAAGTGTCGGTCAAGTGCTCGGTGTCAAGTGAAGACTTGAACACAATTAATGACCTAGTAACATATGAAGACATATGTTTACATACAATTAGTGATTATAATACTAATTAAACACGTATAAACATCCTAATGAGCGGAAAACACTTTGGTCAAGTGCTAGGAGGCTATTGGGTTGCAATAAGGTAGTGCACGGCCTAGTTACGGAGTTTACTCTTCAAGAGTAAACTCTTTATGGATATTTAGGCTTAAAGACCATATCCCCATGAGTTTATGGTCGTAAACTCATGGGTGGTGTGTTTTTGGATGGTTAAAGGTCTTACAACACTTGTGGAATTAGGCTAGGTTCAATTCTAGGGCCTAGGAAGTGGTTAAATCCTCAAATGGACCATTCATGGGAGTTTACGGCTGTAAACATAGAGTTTACGGCCGTAAACTCTCACTTGTCCCTTCCTTTTGTGTTTTGATGGTTCTAGGTTAAGCATACTTGTTTCTAGTAAATTATACAAGTCATAAGGGGTGTCAGAGGCATTATATGACCATTTTATGGAGTTTACGGCCCAAGGACCCTTTCCTTAGGGGTTTACAGCCGTAAAATCTATGAGGGCATTGTTTCATTGATGTTTAAAGCCCCTACTTCGATGGTGGTTGATTCTAGACATTTACCCATGCCATAGGAGGTATTTAAGGGCAAATTTAACACCTTAAATGGTGTTCACGACCCATGAAGAGGGGTTTAGAGTCCAAGAGTGTTCTTGGGTCATAAACTCATGTTTACTCCCCAAAAGACAAAATTTTGGTGTTCTAAGCTTATACATGTAAGTCCCTAAGTCATACCTAAGCACTAGGAGTGATTTTGGAAGGGTTTTGGGGATTCAAAACCCCATTTATGAGTGTTTGCGGTCCAAGAGTGTTCTTGGGCCGTAAATACATGATTTTGAGGCTTTTGGGTGATTTAAACACGAGTTTGCATTTATATCAAGCTAAACAACAAGCTAGGATAGATTACTTACGATTTTGGAGCTCGAAATGGGTGTTTGTGGATCGAAAGAAACTTGTAGAGAGAGAGTGTTATGAGGATGGAAAAGTTTCAAATGGAGGTCCACTCACCCTTATATAGGGATTGAGTTTGTGGCTTGGAGGAAATCTACCCGATACCGATGTTAAACGAGGCTTATGGTCGTACCCGATTGAGTGGTCGTAATTTGACGTGGTCATGAATTAGAAACTTTTAAAAAGAATATTGAGGGATTTTCACATGTTTCTAATGCATTTGGACACTCATGAAGTTATAATGGGAGTCCAAATTTAATTAACCTAATCCATATGGTTAATGGAACAATTTATAAGAACGAGTTTTATTAATGGAAAAGGGTTTACTGTGACGGGATAAATTTCAGGTTGTCACACATATAAAAAAAATTAGAAAATCATTTTACCTCTCTCTTAAAGTCATTTCTAGTTATTTTCAGTTATGAGGGAAACCCGAAAAGGACTTTACTATTATTGCATTAAGTTATATCTATTGGATTAGGTGTCTAATCCTATAACTATAATTGTCACACCCCAAAACCAAGAACGGCGGAAACGTTCTGGGGCGGAGGATGTCATGTAACGTATCACAACACAGTAAATGTAAATAAGCAAACAACATCATCCATTGCATTAAATATGTAATTATAATACAAGCGTGTTCTGTACATTATAGGCACCAAAAATAACGTATATCAAAATAATAAGATGAGTCTTGAATACGCTCCATCTTCTCAAAAGCTGGCCTCGGTACCTATCTACAGATGACCTGAGAATACAAGTTATTTTGAAAGAGTTTATCAACATTAAGCTGGTGAGTTCATAAGTATTTTAGTGTCGGTATTTGTCATCTAAAAAAATGTTTGAACATGTAATAAGTATAAGTTTGTAAATTGTATGTAAAGGTTTGTAATTGCTTGTAAAAGTTTGAATCTCTCAGAAAAACCTATATTTTCTATTAAAGTAGCCTTCTACCAAGGCTTAACTGTTTTGTATGCTCGTTTGATGTAAAAGTGTGTAATTTCCCAAGTGTAACTATCATTTAACAAAATCTAGTTTGTACATTAACGTTTAAGTGAGGTTATCACTAAAATATGTAATGGGTAAATCATTATAGTACTGTAGTTTTGTATTATAAGAACTACTGCTGTACTAACTACCTTAAACCGGATTTATATTAAGGTATAATGTGATAAATTGCACCATGCTATCGACTGGTAACAACGACATAATGAATGGTCGTAATAAAGGAATGACGTTTGGCACCCGCAGACCTGCAGGTCCGGCTGTAGCTAGCAGCAAGGTGTAGGATAGTTAATCCAGTATAGATCTATACGCAAACTCACGCTCTTCCTCCAAGAGAATTCTGTCTACAACTCGGGCCATGACATTTAAGGCATGCTCCGACACAGTGGATCACAATTGTTAACGTGTTCATGTATATGAAATGTTTCTCGTTCTAGTATAGTTGTATATGTTCTGTTTCTAGTATAGTTGTATATGTTTTGTTTCTAGTATAGTTGTATATCTTCTGTGTTACCCCGATGGTAATTAGCTATTGATGTACTGATAAGTACGAATATGGAAGTACTTTAATGTCTATACATGTATATATGATATATAACTAATATTGAAACAACCCTCGGATGGTCACCCGAAATCCCACCAGACCACATCCAAATCGAGGAAAAGGAAATAGGGCGGATGGCTTTCCTAATCCCTTTAAACATTACTTATTTATCTATACATATATGGGCATGCAATTTAATAGAAGTAAAGCAGAGTTTAATGAAAGCATTTAATAAGTAAAAAGAGTTTATAAAACATTTTGAAGTGAAACAGTTTGATAAACAGTTTCAACAGTGATAAAATCATTGGTTTTCTAGTGATTAATCACATGTGATTAATGTAATCACATGTGATTGATGTAATAACTGTAAGTGTTTAACTTGTATCCCCCCATAAAGTATTTAAAACATTTAAAAGCATTTCAAAGGTTAATTAAAGGGGTATGAACTCACTTGTGGTAAGTAGATTGGATTGATGTATCGGGTACCGTGCTAAGTGGCAAACGGAGACTTGTTCACACGTACGAGCCTAGTTATCATATAATGAGCATATATATAACTAATTAGCCAAATAATAACTTAATGAAATAAGTTGTGATAGTTAGGAACATGTAAACACTTTGTATAAGTGTTATAGGTCCTAATGGTTGCATCTAAGTCGATACGGGACAAGGCAAAAGGGGTTTAATGCACCAATGACCTTGTATATGAGCTTACCACCCAACAAACCCCACCTTTGGACTTTACGGTCATAAAATCTTTGAGTTTACGGCCGTGAACTCCACACTTGGTGGTTTTGGGTGTTTTGAAGTGTTATATTGATCCTAGAATGAGCCTAGCTTTGTTGGAATAATCCTTGAAGTAGTTTAAGGCCCTAGAATGCTCCATAGAGGAGTTTACAACTAAAGGACCATATCCCCTAGAGTTTACGGCCGTCAAATCCTATGGGGTGTTGGTTTTAATTCATTTAAGGCACTTGCACACGTAGGATAACTTCCATGTTTTTGCTTAAGGCTAAAGGGGACATTAGGCACACATTTATGCCTTTACTTGGAGTTTACGGCCCAAGAGATGTTCCTTGGCTGTAAACTCCCTTTTAGGGATGATTTTGATGTATTTTACTCCCCATTCAAGTCCTAAGTATTAAAGGGTAATTGTCTTTAAGCCTTAAGGGTGTTTAGGGCACTTTTAACCCTTGAAAAAGGGGTTTACGGCCCAAGGGATATCCTTGGCTGTAAACTCCTAAAACTTTATGATTTTGAAGTGTTTTGGTGTCCAAATTAGCTACAAGCATTAGAGGGTAAATGCCTTAAGCCTTAGGGGTGATTTAGGGCTCACTTTGGCCCTTGGAAATGGTGTTTACGGTCCAAGAAACTCTTGGGCCGTAAACTCCAAAAGGTTGGTATTCTTGAATGATATCTAGCCTCAAATGTTTATACACAATGTCCTTAACTAGTTACCTAACAAGGAAACGGGACTAGATAGCCTTTAGGCTTCGTTTTGGAGTTTACACCCCAAGAACGTTCTTTGGCCGTAAGATCTCGGATCTTGTATTTTAGACATGTAAACAATGTTATAAAGCATATAACAAGCATTAAAACACATTTATGAAAGTAGAATCACAATCTGGGATGAAAACCTGAAGATCCGAGAGAGAGAAAATGGCTTTTCTCTAGTTGGAATTGTGAATAATGAATTAATTTAATTCAGAAATCTATTTATAGTCCTGAAATATTTTGACAGAAAATATTTTTATTCCGGACGTTGGACTATAACATTATGAAACTTGGAATGTTCAAGTTTCACAAATCCAGGAGCATCCACTCTCCTGATATCTCCTGAAACGTAAACCCTAATGTACACAAACTTGTTCGGAAAAGTCTGAAAATCTTTGAAACTGGACTGGCTTCTATTGAATAGATATTGTTCGTACAAATGGAAATTTTGGGTTGTCACATCATCCCCCCGTTAGAAGGAATTTCGTCTCGAAATTAGAATTTTAGCAAATAAGAAGTTACAAATAACTAAGCGAAAAGATGAGGGTATTTCAGTTTCATCTGATCCTCGCATTCCCAAGTGAATTCCGGTCTTCGCTTGGCGTTCCAGCGAACCTTCACGATAGGGATACGACTTTGCTTCGTCTGTTTGACCTCACGGTCCATGATCTCTACTGGTTCTTCCATGAAGTTGAGGCTCTCGTTGATCTCGATCTCGTCGAGTGGGATTACGAGAGTCTCATCGGACAGACACTTTTTCAAGTTAGATACGTGGAATGTACAATGTACGTTACGAAGTGTGTCTGGTAGATCGAGTTTGTAAGCTACGGGGCCGACTCTTAGAAGAATCTCGAAAGGCCCTATGTACCTAGGATTAAGCTTCCCACACTTACCGAAGCGTATCAAGCCTTTCCAGGGTGAGACTTTGAGAAGGACTCGGTCTCCCACCTGGAATTCCAAAGGTTTTCTTTGTTTATCAGCGTAGCTCTTCTGTCGGTCTCTAGAGGCTTTTAATCGTTCACGAATCTGAACGATTTTTTCCGTCGTTTCCCGAATGATCTCCGGACTGGTGAGAGTACTGTCTGAAGCTTGTCCCTGGCTAATTGGGTATCACCCACCTCAGCCCAACACAGAGGGGATCTGCACTTTCGGCCGTAGAGAGCTTCAAATGGAGCAGCCTTGATGCTCGTGTGATAACTGTTATTATAGGAAAACTCGACAAGGGGTAAATGAGTATCCCATGCTTTCCCGAAATCAATCACACAGGCTCACAACATATCTTCCAGTGTTTGGATGGTCCTCTCACTTTGTCCGTCGGTCTGTGGATGGTAGGCTGTGCTCATGTCTAGTCTTGTTCCCAGGGAATGTTGTAGTGATTGTCAGAATCTTGAGGTGAACCTACTATCTCTATCGGAGATAATGGATATAGGTACACCATGTAGCCATACGATTTCCCTAATGTATGTTCTCGTAAGTTTCTCCATCTTGTTGGTTTCTTTGATAGGTAGGAAGTGTGCAGACTTGGTTAATCTATCGACGATGACCCATATGGTATCAAGTCCACCCGTTGTCTTGGGCAACTTGGTTATGAAATCCATAGTGATCCGCTCCCACTTCCATTATGGAATCTCTGGTTGTTGCAGTAAACCAGAGGGCTTCTGGTACTCGACCTTAACCTTTGCACAAGTAAGGCATTTACTTACGAAGGTAGCAATCTCTGCTTTCATATTAGACCACCAGTATAGCTTTTTAAGATCCAGATACATCTTATCTGAACCTGGATGGACGGAATACCGAGTGTTGTGCGCCTCGGTCATCACCAAGTCTCGGAAACCACCGTGTTTCGGTGTCCAGATCTAGTCCATGAAGTATAAGGCTCCGTCACCCTTGGCTTCTAAATTCTTGTCCATTCCTCTGAGGGATTCACTCGTCACATTTTCAGGCTTCATGGCTTTAAGTTGGGCCGCCTGAATTTGGTTAGACAAGTGTGAATGGATGGTTATTGACAATAACTTGACCCTGCGACCATAATATTCCTTCCAACTTAGGGCGTCTGCTACTACGTTGGCTTTACCCGGATGATAACGAATATCGCATTCATAATCACTGAGTAGCTCGACCCACCATCGTTGTCTCATGTTGAGCTCTTTCTGATCGAATATGTGTTGTAAACTCTTGTGGTCGGTAAAGATAGTGCTTTTCGTTCCATACAAGTAATGTCTCCAGATCTTCAGAGCAAACACCACTGCTCCCAGTTCAAGATCCTGGGTCGTATAGTTAACTTCATGCGTCTTCAACTGTTTGGAGGCGTACGCGATGACCTTACCTCGTTGCATCAGAACACACCCGAGCCCTTGGTTCGATGCATCGCAATAGACTACGAAGTCTTCTATACCTTCAGGGAGAGATAGTATTGGCGCAGTGCACAAGGCTCACTTGAGCGTTTGGAACACTCTCTCTTGTTTCTCTTCCCAGTCAAAGGCCACACCTTTCTGGGTCAGGGTTGTAAGAGGTTTCTCTATTCGGGAGAAATTTTGAATGAATCTGCGGTAGTAGCCAGCGAGACCTAGAATTTGACGAATTTCTGTCGGTGTCTTGGGTGCTGACCAGTTCTCAATGGCTTTAATTTTGGATGGGTCCACGTGGATTCCCTCTTCGCGTACGACGTGTCCTAAGAATTTGACTCTTCGGATCCAAAATTCACATTTCGAGAACTTCGCATAGAGTTTCTCCGTTCGTAAAGTTCCTAAAACTTGTCGCAGGTGATCGCCATGCTCTTCCTTACTTCGGGAGTAGATCAGGATGTCGTCAATCAAAACGATGATGAACTGATCCAAGTAAGGTCGGCATACTCTATTCATCAGGTCGATGAAGACTGCAGGCGCATTGGTCAATCCGAATGGCATCACCACGTACTCGTAGTCTCCATAACGAGTTCGGAAGGTTGTCTTTGGAACATTCTCCTCTAGTACTCGTAACTGGTGATATCTGGATCCCATATCAATTTTGGAAAAATAGTTCGCCCCTTGCAGTTGGTCAAATAGATCGTCTATGCGAGGCAGAGGGTAATGATTTTTGTCCCTCAGTTTGTTGAGTTCTCAGTAGTCGATACACATACGGAATGATCCGTCATTCTTCTTAATGAACAAGACCGGTGCTCCCCAAGGTCAGAAGCTTGGCCTTATGAAGCCCTTGCTGAGCAGTTCGTTAAGTTGACCAGATAGTTCCTGCATCTCTGCTGGTGCTAAGCGGTAGGGCGACTTGGCTACTAGGGTAGCTCCTGGGACTAAGTCGATTCTGAACTCGACCTATCGTTGCGGAGGTAATCCAGGTAGTTCTTCTGGGAAAATGTCAGGGAAGTCGCTCACTACTGGAATGTTCTTTAGTTCTGTCGTTTCGAGGCTCGTGTCGACAACATGAGCAAGGAATGCGTGGTATTCTTTGCGCAGATATTTCTGTGCTTGAATACTTGATATTATGCGAAGACTCGCACCAGGTTTGTTGCCGTAGACTATAAGAGTTTCGTTAGACGGGAGGTTTAAATGGACTGCTTTCTCGAAGCACATGATATCGGCGTGATGAAGACTCAACCAATCCATGCCGATGATAACGTCGAAGCTTTTTATTGAGACCGGCATGAGGTCGATTGGAAATGAATGGTTATCTAGAGTTAGGGTACATCCTAAGTATATGCTACTGGTGTTTTCTGTTTTTCCATTAGCCATTTCTACTGTGAATTGTTCTTTAAGTGTGTGTGGTTGTTGTTTAAGCGTGCAAGCAAATTTATGGTTCACGAAGCTTCGCTCCACTCCACTATCGAACAGAATGCATGCATAGGAGTTATCGAGGAGGAATGTACCAGTCACCACTGTCGGGTCAGCAACTGCTTCCCCGTGGCCTATAGCTAGTACCCTCCCTGCTCCTCCAACATTTCTCGCTTTGGGGCAGTCCCTATTATAGTGGCCTGTTTCGCCACATCCATAGCAGGTCGGGCTTGCGCCAGAGCTGGGGACTCGTGTGATCGATTGTGCCGGGAATTTACAGAAACGGACGGTGTGTCCTTTCCTGTTGCAGTTAGAGCACTGCATTTCACGGCAGGGGCCGTTGTTGTGGTAGTTGCATTTGTTGCACTTTGGCAAACTTCCAGCATACTGCTTCATCAGAGCAGTAGCAGCAGCAGGGGTTACCGCGGCATGCACTGCCACAATTTGCTGCTTTTTGGCAGCTCGCTACTTCTTCTTGTCATCCCAGAACTTCCGCTTGGTGTCAGCGGGTTTGGAGGGTTCCGGGATAGCTAGGGTTGTTGTGGTTGCAGGGGTTTTGACCCCGTGGTCAATGAGTTGCTGTGCCAGTCGCTTGGCACTGTCGAAGGTAGCAGGGTTTGATGATAGGACATTCCCCTGATACGGAGGCACTAGCCCCCATATGTACCTTTCGATCTTTTTCCCTTCAGTGGGAACTATATTAGGGCAGAGGGCCACCAGTTCGCTGAATCTGGCGGTATAAGCAATAATGTTGGTGCCCTTCATGGTCAGGCTCCAAAGCTCCTGCTCTAGTTTTTGGATCTCGCCCCTGGGGCACTATTCCTCAATCATGAGGTCTTTCATTGTTTCCCAGCCTATGTCGTTGGCCACGACGAGAGTTAGAGCTTTAGCGTGGCCGTTCCACCACGTCAGTGCCTTCCCTTCAAAGGTGCATGCGGCATATTTGACTTTGCTCGTAGCAGGGCATGAACAAATTTCGAAGACTGATTCAGTCTTCTCGAACCATTGCGATAGAGCAATGACTCCGCCGGTCGCATGAAAGGACTTCGGCTTGTAGTTAGTGAAATCCTTGTAAGAGCACTCTCTCGAGCTCACATGAGTTTCCACCGGAATAGAGTTTACAGGGGTTCCACCTCTGCTGGCATCAGTAGAGTGATACTGTGCCATGGCAGTTGCCACTGCTGCAACTACGGCAGCATTTAGGGCTGCTGTATTGATGACTGGAGGTGGAGGAGGCGATGTAGGTGTAAGGTTATTCCGGGGAGTTTTGCAAGGAGGCATCTTTCAGCATAGCCCAACTATTGAATGGGTGTTTGAGATCATAACAAGAAAGATGTGTAGGAAAACCCAAGTGTAAAGATTCTTCCCACAGAGTAGGTAGTTCTCAATAATACTGGTATTACTGATGTAATGAGTTCAATGAAAATTGACCTAACAGTAGGTCTTACATCATACCATACGGAAAGTTTGACAGTTCTTAGATTCCTAATTAGAGTACTGAAAGTTAGGAATATTTTATAGATAAGTGCTACTTAGAGTACAGATGTTAAAGGCTAATCCTTAACCCAAAAGATAATGATGTACTAGACATCATCTAACAGCGATGAGTATTCCTCGGGAGAACCCTGAGGTCTCTCATTTGACGGACCACCTCTTGAAGGTGTCGTTCATGAGCCCTTTGACGAGCTCGAAGTTCCATGACTTCTGCTTGAGAGGCAAACAGATGTTGCTGTAGGGTTTCATTGGTTCTCCGGGTCCGTTCCATGTCTTCCTCGAGACGGCGAATGCGGACTGTGTTGACACCAGAGTTGGCATCAATCTCCACGACCCGGTTGATGGTTGCTCGACCTTGCTCGACATTACGAGCTATTCTGCGGATAATGACGGGTAGAGCTCGGTCAGCAGAGCCACCATCGCTGACGTTGTAAAAGGTTCGGTCCCCAAAGTATGGTAAGGGTTGACCCTGTTCGTCACTCCAGCGATTCAAGTTATCTACCCACAAAGGAGTGGGACCTGGAAAAGCTGGTCGAGGGTTGTTGTTCGGGGCTTGACCTACTGGAGGTAGGTTGTTGACTTCAGGCTCAGAGTCTGATCCATCCGAGAAGCCTTCAGCTTGATGATCATCCAACGGAATTTGGTGCTCATCATCAGACTCTGCTTCGATCCATCCTGCGTTGCCTTCATTTGGAAAGTACGGGTCGCCGTGATGGAATCCAACCATTTAAATCTACGCGAGAAGAGAGGTATAAAGATATAGTATATATGTAGTTAGTAGTACGAAATACACCTATAGTATTTTAAGTTTAGGTTCTACTGGTCTTCTTGTGGTATTGTTGGTAAGTTTTTTGACTTGTTAACACATCACAACCATTCTAGGACATATGCTAATCACTCCTTGGACCAGCATAGTTGATCAGACTATGCCATTCCCAGGACTGACCATATATCCCTGAGCTTACCTGTCATATTTAACAATCATAATACTTTTGTTCTTGTCATTGTGACACTGATTTTTGTATGAATGCAGACTAGTATACTTAATTAAATATTTTAATATTTAAAGTATAGACTCTTGGTCAGAGTGTTTTAATCCCAAATGGGTTTATAGTTTAGTAAATCTTTTATGGGTTGATATACTTGATTCACTATAAACAATGCTCTGATACCGATCTGTCACACCCCAAAACCAAGAACGGCGGAAACGTTCTGGGGCAGAGGACGTCATGTAACGTATCACAATACAGTAAATGTAAATAAGCAAACAACATCATCCATTGCATTAAATATATAATTTTAATACAAGCGTGTTCTGTACATTATAGGCACCAAAAATAACGTATATCAAAATAATAAGATGAGTCTTGAATGCGCTCCATCTTGTCAAAAGCTGGCATCGGTACCTGTCTACTGATGACCTGAGAAGACAAGTTATTTTGAAAGCGTTTATCAGCATTAAGCTGGTGAGTTCATAAGTATTTTAGTGTCGGTATTTGTCATCCAAAAAAATGTTTGAACATGTAATAAGTATAAGTTTGTAAACTGTATGTAAAGGTTTGTAATTGATTGTAAAAGTTTGAATCTCTCAGAAAAACCTATATTTTCTATTAAAGTAGCCTTCTATCGACCGGTAACAACGACATAATGAATGGTCGTAATTACGGAATGACGTTTGGCACCCGCAGACCTGCAGGTCCGGCTGTAGCTAGCAGCAAGGTGTAGGATAGTCAATCCAGTATAGATCTATACGCAAACTCACGCTCTCCCTTCAAGAGAATTCTAGCTACAACTCGGGCCATGACATTTAAGGCATGCTCCAACACAGTGGATCACAATTGTTAACGTGTTCATGTATATGAAATGTTTCTCGTTCTAGTATAGTTGTATATGTTCTGCTTCTAGTATAGGTGTATATGTTTTGTTTCTAGTATAGTTGTATATGTTCTGTATTACCCCGATGGTAACTAGCTATTGATGTACTGATAAGTATGAATATGGAAGTACTTTTATGTCTATACATATATATATATGATATATAACTAATATTGAAACGACCCTCGGATGGTCACCCGAAATCCCACCAGACCACATCCAAATCGAGGAAAAGGAAATAGGGCGGATGGCTTTCCTAAGCCCTTTAAACATTACTTATTTATCTATACATATATGGGCATGCAATTTAATATAAGTAAAGTAGAGTTTAATAAAAGCATTTGTTAAGTAAAAAGAGTTTATAAAACATTTTGAAGTGAAACAGTTTGATAAACAGTTTGAACAGTGATAAAATCATTGGTTTTCTAGTTATTAATCACATGTGATTAATGTAATCACATGTGATTGACGTAATAACTATAAGTGTTTAACTTGTATCCCCCCATAAAGTATTTAAAACATTGAAAAGCATTTCAAAGGTTAATTAAAGGGGTATGAACTCACTTGTGGTGAGTAGATTGGATTGATGTATCGGGTACCGTGCTAAGTGGCAAACGGAGACTTGTTCACACGTACGAGCCTAGTTATCATATAATGAGCATATATATAACTAATTAGCCAAATAATAACTTAATGAAATAAGTTGAGACACTTAGGAACATGTAAACACTTTGTATAAGTGTTATAGGTCCTAATGGTTGCATCTAAGTCGATACGGGACAAGGCAAAAGGGGTTTAATGCACCAATGACCTTGTATATGAGCTTACCACCCAACAAACCCCACCTTTGGACTTTACGGTCATAAAATCTTTGAGTTTACGGCCGTGAACTCCACACTTGGTGGTTTTGGGTGTTTTGAAGTGTTATATTGATCCTAGAATGAGCCTAGCTTTGTTGGAATAATCCTTGAAGTAGTTTAAGGCCCTAGAATGCTCCATAGAGGAGTTTACAACTAAAGGACCATATCCCCTAGAGTTTACGGCCGTCAAATCCTATGGGGTGTTGGTTTTAATTCATTTAAGGCACTTGCACACGTAGGATAACTTCCATGTTTTTGCTTAAGGCTAAAGGGGACATTAGGCACACATTTATGCCTTTACTTGGAGTTTACGGCCCAAGAGATGTTCCTTGGCTGTAAACTCCCTTTTAGGGATGATTTTGATGTATTTTACTCCCCATTCAAGTCCTAAGTATTAAAGGGTAATTGTCTTAAAGCCTTAAGGGTGTTTAGGGCACTTTTAACCCTTGAAAAAGGGGTTTACGGCCCAAGGGATATCCTTGGCTGT
Source organism: Lactuca saligna (assembly GCF_052625555.1). Taxonomy (NCBI): domain Eukaryota; kingdom Viridiplantae; phylum Streptophyta; class Magnoliopsida; order Asterales; family Asteraceae; genus Lactuca; species Lactuca saligna. Next base: position 206,277,679 of record NC_136424.1, on the reverse strand, counting down.
AAACTCCTAAAACTTTATGATTTTGAAGTGTTTTGGTGTCCAAATTAGCTACAAGCATTAGAGGGTAAATGCCTTAAGCCTTAGGGGTGATTTAGGGCTCACTTTGGCCCTTGGAAATGGTGTTTACAGTCCAAGAAACTCTTGGGCCGTAAACTCCAAAAGTTTGGTGTTCTTGAATGATTTCTAGCCTCAAATGTTTATACACAATGTCCTTAACTAGTTACCTAACAAGGAAACGGGACTAGATAGCCTTTAGGCTTCGTTTTGGAGTTTACACCCCAAGAACGTTCTTGGGCCGTAAGATCTTGGATCTTGTATTTTAGACATGTAAACAATGTTATAAAGCATATAACAGGCATTAAAATACATTTATGAAAGTAGCCTCACAATCTGGGATGAAAACCCGAAGATCCGTGAGAGAGAAAATGGCTTTTCTCTAGTTGGAATTGTGAATAATGAATTAATTAAATTCAGAAATCGAATTATAGTCCTGAAATATTTTGACAGAAAATATTTTTATTCCGGACGTTGGAATATAACATTATGAAACTTGGAGTGTTCAAGTTTCACAAATCCAGGAGCATCCACTCTCCTAATATCTCCTAAAACGTAAACCCTAATGTACACAAACTTGTTCGGAAAAGTCTGAAAATCACTGAAACTGGACTGGCTTCTATTGAATAGATATTGTTCATACAAATGGAAATTTCGGGTTGTCACAATAATTGATATATATACTAGAATTGATAGTAGCATAGTCCTTCTGGGTTGCCCTCAAACCTAAAAAATGGACATGATGACTTTGAGAGAGAGAGAGAGAGAGAGAGAGAGAGATTAATTTATTATGTTATTAACAAATTAATATAAAAATTTATTAATGTATGATGAAAATATTATATTAATTAAAAAAGCAATTATTTAATTGATAATTAATCATAAATTAATTAGAATTAATTATGGGATTAGTGTAATTAATTAAAAGTACAAGGTTTAAAGTGCAATTGTTCAATAGTTGAATAAAAAGCCTCAAAAACCTGCCACCATAGGTGGTGGACAGTTTTGAGGGGATATTCTAGGATTTCTATAATATTCTATGTGGATAAATAAGGAATGATATAAATTACATAAATGTACTATTCAAATCAAGGTTATCTAGGGTTTTCTTGTATCACAATATAAAGATCCCGAAGCCTTGCATTTTCGGCCACTTATACCTCAAGGGATAGCCAAAATTCTCACTCTCCCTGTATCTATCTTTCTCTCTCTCTCTCTCTCTCTCTCACACTCTCTTCTTGCTAGCTTTGTGTGAATCATTAGAGGCACTACAATTATGGTGCTTGCTTCCAAGAGATCTATAAGTGAAGGATTCTTGTTATTTACTATAATAACAATAAGGTATGTAATCCTAAATACTTATTTGGTAATTTTGAAAATAACCTATGGTTTCTAGGGTTTCTTATTTGATGTTTTTAGCTACAGATTCAACAGTGAAAACATAGATCCTTAGGTTGCATGTGAACTTAAGGGTTTTAAGTTTATTTGTTTTACCTAAATCCTATCAGTGGTATTAGAGCGTTTCCTTTGTTTTCAATTGAATTCTGTAATTGTTGAATTTACTCAATTAGGGTTTATAGAAATTAACCCCTAAAAGCCAATAATTTCGACTAGGGTTAGGGTTTTTCGAAATCCTAGACCCTCCCCCTTGATTTCGATATTTACGGTTATTGTTTTGAAACCCCAAACTTCCTCCCCATGATTTTTAGAAATGGCTAGGTTGTTAGTGTTTCCTATTTTGGATGATTGATAGTTTAATTTCATTAAAAGGGATAATTATAAAATTGGATAACTTGTACACGCTAAGTTTCGGAAATTAGAGGGTTAGGAGTATGATTAAAGTATTCGATTAATTTAATTAGTTAATCCATATTTGATTTAATTTTATTAATTGTTAATTAATAGATAAATATTAAATCAAATTTTGGTTTATTTTAAATTTAAATTAATTGATTATTAATTTTTGAAATTTAAATATAACTAAACCAAGTATTTTGAAAAGTTTAAAATACACTTTATATATATATATATATATATATATATATATATATATATATATATATATTATTTGTTAATATATCATATGTATAAGAATCAGTAATCAGATTGCTAGTATGCTTCATTCACGAAGCTAGTCTGTAAGGGGGTATAAAGAAACTACCTATGAAATGGTAGTTGAATGGGTGTCCACTCTCATCCGCTGCTTCCTTGGTTATGGAGGGTCGTTAGCATAACGGATTTGATAAGACCCCTATATATCATAAAAAGTACAATGCTATTAAAAAGTAGTATAACCTTTTTTATTTAAAATCCCAAATCTAGTTACTTTAGGAAAAATCTGAATTAGTATGCTAAACCATGAAACTGCACATTACAATTTATAAGTTGTTAGTAGAGTATGTGTGGTTAACTAACACCCTAATAGGAACTAATAAAGAGTTATAATGTGTATCTCATAAATTATGATTGTGCATGGAGTGTGTGTGCTTTACCATTACATCAACTGAGATGATAAATGACAATGAGGTTATCAAGAACATAATTCACATCTTGTTTGTGATCCTTGGTATCCAAGTTGCAAATAAAAGAGCATAATATGATATTAAAAATTGCATTGAATAGTTTCAATGAACCTTAAAATACCTAGGAACACTTAATTCCATTTTTCCTAGTGAAATTGGTAAATGGTCATTTACCTACCTTTATAAAATTTACAATTAGATTATGATATCCATTTTATAAATTTTGAATTATATAGTTGGGTCCTAGCCTTAATATTTTATTTTGGGTTACTATCTTAAGGATTATTCTTTTCTAACTAAAACTACCTTCTTTTTATAGATATCTACTCCAGCTAATGCTTTTGCTTCCTCCTCCTCCTCTAACCATCATAACTTCTCGTTGTTGTCGATCTGCTCAATGGTCACTTTGAATGGCGCTAATTATAATTACTCAATACACAACAAAGATGGTCCTTCAGTTTGAGGACAATGAGTATTTCCTTGAGAAGGAACTAAATGAAATCGATGAAAAGAAGGCCACTCCTGAAGAATTAGCCTCATACAAGAAACACTACGATGATGCGATAAATGTTACTTGCATCATGATCGGCACTATAACCACTTTGTTGGAGAGTTTTTACGAGGATTACTCGCCTTATGAGATGTACAAGGACCTTGTGGAAAAGTTCCACAAGAAATCTCATCAAGAAAAGTGCGAAGTGGTCAAATCCCTCATGACATACAAGATGAAAGAGGGATAATATGTTTGTGGCCACTTACAGAGAATGCAGCGATACATGGAGTGCCTTGTTAGGCTAAATGTGCATTGTGATGAGGAGTTGGCTATTGATATAGTCGTAAACTTATTACCAAGTTGTTATGATTAATTCATTCTGACCTATCATTTGAACAACACTAAGACCACCTTGGCTTAATTGCACAACCTACTGGAGACCATTGAAGCAAGTATGAAGGGAAAAAGGTTTAGTCTCCAATCCTACTAGTACTCCCGTTCTGGCTATTGGACAGGGAAAGGGGAAGAAGATGAAAGGTCCTCCAAAATAGAACTGGAAAGGAAAATATAATGTTGTGTCGTCAAAAAATAGACCCAAAGGAAAGCCCAGTTCTGACATTCCTCGCACTTCTAATCTTAAAGATGCCACTTGCTTATACTACAATGATAAGGGGAATTGGAAATGAAGTTGCCCAAAGTATCTACAAGATATCAAGGATGGAATAGTCAAGCCGTCTTCTGCATGTATATACATTGTTTCACTTAATAACTCATCATCTTCTTATTCTTGTGTCCTTTATACAGGATTCGGATTTCATATTTATTCTAATTTGCTGGGGATAAAAGAAAGTGAGGAGGTGGAGAACGGAAGAATGAACCTGATCATGGGGAATAGGTGACCTTCTCGTGTTACCAAGATTGGAGTTTATAGTCTTGTGCTTAGTAGTAGTGTTAGTTTTGATTTAATAAATTGTTACTACTCATCCAAAATGACACGTAAGATTATTTCTTTTCATGCATTGTTCATACAAGGTTTTAGATATTCATTTAATGATATGAATAGTCGGCGACATGGTCGTCAGAAATGACATGTAAAATTATAGTCTTGTGCTATGCCAAACGTCGCCGATCCGAGTTGGATTCCAGGTCGATCACATGGTGTTACGGAAGGTCTCACCATGGAAAGGTGTGATTCACTTCAGGAAGAGGGGGAATTGGGTCATCGATGTATTGGGCCATTCCAAATTATTTTTAAGGTTGGCAAGGTGTCGTACAAAATGGATCTTCCTAAGGAGCTCAGTCATATTCACATCACTTTCCATGATTTTCAACTACGAAAGTGCATATAAGACGAGGATGCAGTGGTGTCCCTGGATGGTATCCAGGTCAATGAGCACCTAAAATATGTTGAGAAGCCTGTAGTTATTCTAGAGAGGAAGGTAAAGGTTTTGTGTAGCAAGGAAGTACCTTTGGTTAAGGTACGATCGTAGCATCGGAGGGGGTCTAATTGGACCTAGGAGCCAGAGGATGAGATGCAGGTGCATTATCCGTATTTTTTCGCCACAGCAGACTTCGAGGACAAAGTCCAGTTCATGTAGGGGAGAATTGTAACATCCCGATGTTCAGGTACTTTTAACTCATCCCATTTCATGATAATTGGTCAAGTGGTTACATTCTTGGGGTTTAGACATGGCATGTTTGAGGCACCAACACAGCATGTCTAGACATTAAAAGGTGCTTGTTTTGGCTAGGCAAGACGGCATGTTTTTCCTCCGGACATGGAATGTTGACCGTTGTGTGTGAAACCCTAATATTCCAACTTTATTCCCTTATTTAAGTGTCACACCCCGAAAACCAAGGCGAAAACATTTCCGGGGCGGACTCCATGTTGATTATCAAATCCAATGCACAGAGTAATCAAAGTAAACAACCATTACATTACATATGAAAATTTACATTTGCTCAAAAGTAAAGTTTTACAAGTGTGATACATATGTATATATATATGAACAAAAGTAAGACGTGTCTTCAACGCACTCCGTCTTCGTTGAAAGGATCATCGGGTACTTGTCTAATGCAGACCTGAGAATACCAGCATTTTAAAAATCAGCATAAAGCTGGTGAGTTCATAAGCGGTTTTGTTTTCTGAAAATTTACGAGTTTCCTCTCGGTTTCTGAAAAAGTTACGAACCAAGAAAATCCCATATTTCTTTTATGTAAAGTTTAGTTATCTGTTATGATACATGGTTCTCGTTATGTTCAATTGTTATCCCAAGAAAATCCCATATTTTCCTAAATGTTGACTACCGATATGAAATGTAATGTGAAAGATGTATGCTGAAAACCTGGTTATCCTTGTGAAGTGTATGTTAGTTTTAACATGTATATAAAACTAATAACTACAAAGTAAACTAGTTACTAAACCCATTATTACTAAAAAGTAAATCCCTGTTATCCAAATTACGAGTTCCATAACCATACGATAGACTAAATATGGCAATAAGTAGTCCATCTCATTTTACGACTTTCATCACCCTTGAACCTTTCGGTTCGGCTGTGGCTAGCAGCCTGGTGCGGGGTAGTCAGCCCCGTATAGATCTATACACTCAAGTCACGCTCCCAATCTAAGAGATTCTGGTTACAGGGGCGGTCCTCCACTCGCGTATCTATGTGGAGTGTTCTCCAAGGACGTGTCTCCAATTAATATGAATAACAAATTTACTAGTAATAATACAGAAAGGTTAAATGAAGACCCTCCACTTGCGTATCTCTATTGTAACAGCCCGGATCCCCAGGTATCTTTACTTTCATATTTTTGGTATTCTGTGAGGGGACTCGGTGAGTTGGAGGTCGAACTCACCGAGTCGGGTCGCGGTTTTGGACGGAGGTTCGCATCCGGACTCGGCGAGTCCAAGGGATGGACTCGGCGAGTCCGCGCTGTTTAATGAAACCCTAAATTCCCGGTCCTAAGCCCTATTTAAAGGACCTTATGGCCCTTCATTGCGGCCACCTTGAGCCTTGAGTGTACCCAAACGGCTGAGAGACCTTTTAAGTGAGATAAGAGGCTATTTGCTCATCATTTGGTGTGTTATTGCAAGAAAGGAAGGAAAAGATAGAGCTTGAAGAGTTGGGGAGCATGGAGCTGCTTCTATTTCTTCAAGGGAACCTTCTTGAGGTAACTTTCAGAGCTAAACTTCGTATTTTGGTTAATGTGACAAATCTAGGGTTTCTTCTTGCCTTATTTGTCTTGGATTTGAAGTATGAAAGGTCCCATGGAGATATGGAACCTAGATCTGGACCTTAGCAGGTCCAGAAGGCCCCAAATGATATGCTTTATGTCCATTCTTTTGAGTTGGAAGCTAGGGTTGCCATATTAGAGGTTATTTCCCCAAAAAGAGCCTTGTATGTGTTGCATGGCGGCCAAGACTAAGACTTTACGTGATAAATGAGATTGGGAAGGCCAGATCCATGTGTGTATGGAACGGATCTGACAGCAAATGCAAGTTTTAGCTGATGCATGGCATGGACTCGCCGAGTCTGAAGAACAGACTTGACGAGTCGCTTGAAGATTGTCCTTGAGACCACCCAGTGTGTAGTCCTGCCGAGTTGTGGGTGACTCAGTGAGTCACAGAGAGTTAGAAAGGTTTTTGACAGGTGGACCGAGTCGAGTTGGGACTCGCCGAGTTGTCCTTGCGACTCGGCATTTGAGTCACGGTGGCCCCGTGATTCATGCCTAGGTGAGACTCGTTGAGTCAAGGGAGTACTCGACGACTCAAAGGGAAAATCCTTGCGAGCTGGTGAAAACGCGTAGACTCGCCGAGTCACTCTAGTGCGCTCGCCGAGTCCGGTCAATTTGACCAAAGACCGTTGACCAAGTTGACCAGTGTTGACTTGATGTGGATGGTCAACCTTAGTGGTACAAGTAATAATTATAGATATATGATGTTATAGGAGGGTTACAGCTTGGGGGTTCGAGCACGAGTGATTTCCAGGGTTCACGAGTTATCGAGACATACGAGGTGAGTCTTCTCACTATACTGTACTCGGAAGGGTTTGACTGTGTGACCGGAAGGTCGAATATGATATGAGATATATGCTTTATGTGTGATAAGTTAATCGTTATATGTGCCATGTATGATATGCTTGATATGGGCCGGAAGGCATTATGTTATCGGCCGGAAGGCGAATATGTTATGGGCCGGAAGGCGTGGTAATATGGACCGTAAGGATGACGTGGGTAGGACCGGAAGGTTTACCCAGTCGGGACGGAAGTCCCCTGAGACACATGGACCGGAAGGTCCGGGCCTGGAAAGGTGTATGTGCGTAGGTTGTAGTTGAGGAACTCACTAAGCATTTATGCTTACAGTTGTTGTGTTATGTGTTTCAGGTACTAGCGAGGACCGTGGGAAGGCGCCGGCGTGATCGTACACACACTCGGGGAAAACTATTTTGTGATCTTTGTTTATGTAATTGGTCGTGACAATATTATTTACATTGGAACTTAAATTATTACTCGATGTTTGATGTTTGTAAAAATGAAAAAAATTGTTTTAAAATTTACGTCGTTACAAGTTGGTATCAGAGCCTTGGTTTGAGGGATTTGGGTACACCTTCGGGCGTAACTGAACTCAAACCGGGGATTTGAGAAAATTTTAATAAATCAATAAAATTTGATAAGTGATGTTGAAACAACCAAAGAAGAAGGAGTGTGTACGGTCAGCCAGTGCCCGAACGGTAAAATCCCCAAAATAGTCTTACAATATGTGTTTTGAGATATGATATGATATGATACACATGCTAGTAGACTAGGTATACATATTAGGACTAGAGTGGCCTGATTTTGTGATGCCTTAGTCTAGGGAAACCTGCTTCTATGAGGTGCTTGAGAGCGAGTGGGTAACTAGTGTATGACAAGAATAGAGTACTCAGGATTCGGGGTTTGGGGAGGAGGACTTCGGATGAATACTGACGTGGTGTAATTGGTAGTATTGGGCCCATACTACCAAGGACACCGGGTCAGTAGGCATCCCAAGTAAGAATCCCTGGGTATTGGAGACTGAGTAGGACTGCGTTATCGAGTGCGATTATGCCCGATAGAGTCTTTGATATTTTTATGTTGTATTTCAGAGACATCATGGTTGGACCACGCCACAGACCTGGTACGAGTAGTGTAACTGACGAGGAGCTTCGTTAGATGATTCATGAGGAGGTAGCTGCAGCGATCCGGGCTGAGATTCCGGAATGTTTGGGTCTATTAAGACCACGCTGATGGAGACATTTGATGAGCGGTATGCCGCGTTGACTGAGGTCGCCGCCGCTGCAGCTACCGTAGTTGTGGCCGCTGCCAGACCACAGGGAGGTGACTCGTTGCTATTCCGGGAGTTCAGCAACACGAAGCCACCGGAGATTGACGGGATGCAGGATCCGATCGCTCCGATGAGATGGATTGCTGATATTGAGGGATGCATCTACACTTGTTCATGTACAAAGCATCTGAGGGTACGGTTCGCCTTGAACCAGCTCCACCTGGGAGCAAAGGATTGGTGGAATTTCGTGGCGGCGAACTTCACTGTGGCAGAGGTCTCAGTTGTGACGTGGGAGAGGTTTACTGCTATGTTCAGAGACGAGTACGTTCCCCAGATGGAGAGGGAACGGTTGGTTCAGGAGTTCTTGACCCTCAAGCAGGGTAATGATTCTGTTACGGTGATCACACGGAAGTTTCACAAGAGGGCGATGTTCTGCCCCGAGCAGGTGTCCACGGAACAGGCTCGGGTGAGTCGGTATTTCGGAGTGCTGAAGAGGGATATCCAGGAGTTCGTATCGAACTCATGATATCAGACTTTTGATGAGCTTCAGGCGAATGCCAGGAAGCGTGAGATCGAGTTGGAGACCCAGGCCAGGGAGGAGGCCGAGTCTCAACGGGTGGATCGGCGGCCGGCTCAGTCTCAGCCGGCAGCCAAGTGGACCAAGTCCGCCGATTCGAGATCCGGAGGTCAGAAGGGCCGCACTTGCGGAAAGTGCGGCATGGGTCACGAGGGGGCATGTCGATCGGGTACTTGCTACAAGTGTGGCAAGGAGGGGCACATTGCTAGGGCCAAAGAATTCATGGTTTGCTTTCATTGCAACCAGACTGGCCATCGGAAGGCCGAGTGCCCCCAGCTTCGCCAGGGATCTGCGCCTGCTGCCAGGGTTCCAGAGGTTCGGCCAGTGAAGGCCGAGGCTCCGAAGGCTCGCGGGAGAGCTTTCCAGTTGACTGCGGAGGAGGTCCGCGCGACACCTGATGTCGTAGCCAGTATGTATTCTTTCATGTATTTACCTTTATACTGAGATATTGTGCTTATATTATGATATGCGTAGGTACTTTTCTTGTGAATTATGTGCCTGCTTTGGTATTATTTGACTCGGGTGCGAGTTGGTCTTTTGTTTCGTTGGCTTTTAGCCAGCACATCGGTATTGATCGGGAGGTGATGAGTCGACCCCTGTGAGTTTCTATAGCAAATGAGAAAGCGGTATACGCCACTGAGGTGATTCGAGGATGCGTGCTCGAGATTGTTGGGGTCGAGTTCCCTATAGACTTGGTCCCTATAGCTATGGGAGATATTTGCGTTATCGTGGGCATGGACTGGTTGAGCAAGTTTGGAGCAGTCATTGACTGCGACAGACAGCTGGTGATGATTCGAGACCCTAGTGGGGGAGTGCTCACGGTTTATGGTGAGGGGACTCGGTGTGCATCGGCGTTTTGTTCGGCTGCCAGGGCAAGGCAGAGTTTGCAGCAGGGCTGTAATGGATTCATAGCCTATGTGATGGATACTCGAGTGGCCGCGGGGAGGCCCAATTCGATTGATGACATTCTGTTTGTATGCGAGTTTTCGGATGTGTTCCCCGAAGAGTTACCGGGTGTGCCTCCGGAGAGGCAAGTGGAGTTTCGTATCGATTTGGTTCCAGGAGCGGCGCCCATCGCCAAGGCGCCTTATCATCTCGCTCCACCGGAAATGCAGGAGTTATCCTTGCAGCTTCAGGAGCTGTTGGGAAAGGGATTCATTCGACCGAGTAGCTCACCATGGGGAGCACCGATTTTGTTCATCAAGAAAAAGGATGGTTCACAACGGATGTGTATCGATTACCGGGAGTTGAACAAGTTGACGGTTAAGAACCGGTATCTGTTACCTAGGATTGACGATCTGTTCGATCAGTTGCAGGGGGCATCTTGGTTCTCCAAGATTGACTTGAGGTCGGGGTACCATCAGATGAGGGTTCGAGAGGAAGATATCTAGAAGACTGCTTTCAGGACTCGTTATGGACATTATGAGTTTGTGGTGATGCCTTTTTGGCTCACCAATGCCCCGGCCGCGTTCATGGATCTTATGAACCGGGTGTGCCGGCCGATGCTGGATCGGTCGGTGATCGTGTTCATCGATGATATTCTGGTGTATTCGAGGACTAGGGATCAGCATGAGGAACATTTGAGGGAGATCCTTGGGGTTTTGAGATCGGAGAGACTGTATGCCAAGTTCTCCAAGTGTGATTTCTGGTTACGAGAGGTCCAGTTCCTCGGGCATCTTGTTAACCAGAAAGGGATATTGGTCGACCCGGCCAAGATTGAGGCGGTGTTGAGATGGGAGGTGCCGAGATCGCCCACCGAGATCAGGAGTTTTCTGGGTTTGGCTGGATATTATCGCAGGTTTATCAAGGACTTCTCCAAGATCGTTGTGCCACTTACTAGGATGAACCGGAAGGGTGTCACGTTTTCATGGGGACCAGAGCAGCAGTCCTCATTCGAGACGCTTCGTCAGAAATTGTGTGAGGCTCCAGTGCTTGCACTCCCGGAAGGGATGGATGATTTTGTGGTGTACTGTGATGCCTCTATATCGGGTTTGGGGGCGGTGCTTATGCAGAGGGGTCATGTGATATCGTATGCTTCGAGGCAGTTGAAGCCTCATGAGTAGAGATATCCCACCCACGACCTGGAATTGGGGGCTGTGGTGTGTGCCCTCAAGATTTGGCGACACTATTTGTATGGGGTTCGGTGTACGCTATACACGGAACATAAGAGCTTGAAGTACTTGATGGATCAGCCAAATCTGAATATGCGACAGAGGAGGTGGTTGGATGTGGTGAAGGATTACGATTGTGAGATCCTGCACCACCCGGGCAAGGCTAATGTGGTAGCCGACGCGTTGAGCCGTAGGGCGGAAAGCGCCCCAATCCGAGATATTTGCATGAGATTGACGGTATTGACCCCGATTTTGGACATTATTAGAGGAGCTCAGGCAGAGGCTGCGAAGCGAGCACATCAGAAGAAGGAGCGGGTTGTAGGTCAGGTACCAGGATTCGTCACGGATGGTCGAGGTCTTATGACTTTTCAGGGTCGGATTTGGGTACCGTTTGTGGGCGGTGCGCGTACTATTTTGATGAAGGAAGCACATCGATCGAAATTCTCGATTCATCCTGGTGCTACGAAAATGTATTTGGATCTCAAGAAGGAGTACTGGTGGCCCTATATGAAAAGGGATGTCGTTTGGTTTGTCGAGAGGTGCTTGACTTGTCGGCAGGTCAAGGCTGAGCACCAGCGACCGCACGGTAAGCTGCAACCTCTAGATATTCCCGAATGGAAGTGGGAACAAATCACTATGGATTTCATCACCAAGTTACCGCGGACTGCGAGGGGAGTCGATGCGATTTGGGTGATCGTGGATAGGCTGACGAAGAGCGCTCATTTTCTAACCATCAGCGAGAGCTCTTCTGCAGAGAAGTTGGCAGAGTTATATGTGAGGGAGGTAGTATCGTGACATGGAGTGCCGATCTCGATTATTTCGGACCGCGATGTGTGTTTCACTTCCAAGTTCTGGAAGAAGTTTCATGAGGAGTTGGGTACTAGGTTACATTTTAGTACCGCATATCATCCCCAGACAGACGGTCAAAGTGAGCGGACGATTCAGACGCTCGAGGACATGCTTCAGGCATGTGTGTTGGATTTCGGAGGGAGCTGGGACACCTATCTACCTTTAGCAGAGTTCTCGTATAACAACAGCCATAATTCGAGCATTGGTATGCTACCCTTTGAGCTGTTGTATGGGCGGAGGTGTCGCACCCCCATCTGTTGGGGTGAGGTAGGACAGCGGGTTATGGGTAGCACGGAGATCGTACTCCAGACGACCGAGCAGATTCAGCTGGTCAGGCAGAGGTTGTTGACCACTCAGAGACGACATAAGAGTTATGCAGAAAGACGTCGGTCCGAGCTTTAGTTTCAGGTCGGTGATCTTGTACTCCTGAAGGTCTCTCCTTGGAAAGGAGTGATTCGATTCAGGAAGAGGGGCAAGTTGGGTCCCCGATATATTGGTCCTTTCCGTGTGATCACGAGGGTGGGCCGGGTAGCCTACCGTTTAGACTTGCCCGCAGAGTTGGGGCAGATTCACGATACTTTCCATGTGTCGCAGTTGAGGAAGTGTATAGCCGACGAATCGGCAGTGGTTCCATTAGGGGATATTCAGGTGGATGCGATCCTGAATTATGCTGAGAGGCTAGTAGCCATCAGAGATCGGAAGATCAAGGTTTTATGGAACAAGGAGGTACCTCTGGTATTGGTTCAGTGGCAACATCGGAAGGGATCAGAGATGACCTGGGAGCCGGAAGGTGAGATGCGTGAGCAGCATCCGGAGCTATTTGCATAGCGGGATTTCGAGGACGAAGTCTTGTTCTAGTGGGGGAGAATTATAACAGCCCGGATCCCCAAGTATCTTTACTTTCATATTTTTGGTATTCTGTGAGGGGACTCGGCGAGTTGGAGGTCGAACTCGCCGAGTCGGGTCGCAGTTTTGGACGGAGGTTCGCGTCCGGACTCGGCGAGTCCAAAGGATGGATTCGGCGAGTCCGCGCTGTTTAATGAAACCCTAAATTCCCGGTCCTAAGCCATACTTAAAGGACCTTATGGTCCTTCATTGCGTCCACTTTGAGCCTTGAGTGTACCCAAACGGCTGAGAGACCTTGTGAGTGATATAAGAGGCTATTTGCTCATCATTTGGTGTGTTATTGCAAGAAAGGAAGGAGAAGATCGAGCTTGAAGAGTTGGGGAGCTTGGAGCTGCTTCTATTTCTTCAAGGGAACCTTCTTGAGGTAACTTTCATAGCTAAACTTCGTATTTTGGTTGATGTGACAAATCTAGGGTTTCTTCTTGCCTTATTTGGCTTGGATTTGTAGTATGAAAGGTCCCATGGAGATATGGAACCTAGATCTGGACCTTAGCAAGTCCAGAAGGCCCCAAATGATATGCTTTATGTCCATTCTTTTGTGTTGGAAGCTAGGGTTGCCATATTAGAGGTTATTTCCCCAAAAAGAGCCTTGTACGTGTTGCATGGCGGCCAAGACTAAGACTTTACGTGATAAATGAGCTTGGGAAGGCCAGATCTATGTGTGTATGGAACGGATCTGACCGCAAAAGCAAGTTTTAGCTGATGCATGGCATGGACTTGCCGAGTCTGAAGAACAGACTCGACGAGTCGCTTAAAGATTGTCCTTGAGACCACCCAGTGTGTAGTCCTGCCGAGTTGTGGGTGACTCAATGAGTCACAGAGAGTTAGAAAGGTTTTTGACAGGTGGACCGAGTCGAGTTGGGACTCGCCGAGTTGTCCTTGCGACTCGGCGACTTGAGTCGCAGTGGCCCTGTGATTCATGCCCAGGCGAAACTCGTCAAGTCAAGGGAGTACTCGACGAGTCAAAGGGAAAATCCTTGCGAGTTGGTGAAAACGCATAGACTCGCCGAGTCACTCTAGTGCGCTCGCCGAGTCCGGTCAATTTGACCAAAGACCGTTGACCAAGTTGACCAGTGTTGACTTGATGAGGATGGTCAATCTTAGTGGTACAAGTAATAATTATAGATATATGATGTTATAGGAGGGTTACAGCTTGGGGGTTCGAGCACGAGTGATTTCCAGGGTTCACGAGTTATCGAGACATACGAGGTGAGTCTTCTCACTATACTGTACTCGAAAGGGTTTGACTGTGTGACCGGAAGGTCGAATATGATATGAGATATATGCTTTATATGTGATAAGTTAATCGTTATATGTGCCATGTATGATATGCTTGATATGGGCCGAAAGGCATTATGTTATGGGCCGGAAGGCGGATATGTTATGGGCCGGAAGGCGTTGTAATATGTACCGTAAGGTTGACGTGGGTAGGACCGGAAGGTTTACCCAGTCGGGACGGAAGTCCCCTGAGACACATGGACCAGAAAGTCCGAGCCTGGAAAGGAGTATGTGCGTAGGTTGTATTTGGGGAACTCATTAAGCATTTATGCTTACAGTTTTATGTGTTATGTGTTTCAGGTACTAGCGAGGACGGTGGGAAGGCGCCGGCGTGATCGTACACACACTCGGGGAAAACTATTTTGTGATCTTTGTTTATGTAATTGGTCGTGACAATATTATTTACATTGGAACTTAAATTATTACTCGATGTTTGATGTTTGTAAAAATGAAAAAAATTGTTTTAAAATTTACGTCGTTACATCTGTGGAGTGTTACCGAGGACAAAACAATATTCTAAGTTTCATGTTCAAAGTTCAATGTTATGCATTTAACTGTTATAATGTGGGAAAACCAGTTGTGAAAATTATAAAATACAACAATTTATAATGTTTTTCACAAATAATATGATAGTATGTTCAGCAAGTTCAAACGGTTATCTATTATGATTATCAGTGTTAAAAGCATATGTAATATGAAACGTAAGACATATAAAACAAGTTTTGAGTACAAGTATTCCTTGTACTTTGCTTGTATTCCCCGCTGAAAACAGTGAAAAACATTGAAAAAGGGTAGGGGTATGAACTCACCAGACGAGAAAACATGTCGGTTTGGATGCTATGTGTCGGTTCGGGGCTTGATAACGCGTGAGGTTCCTATGTAATATGAAATGGTATACAAATGTATCTAATTAGAATTTAAATCACTAATTAGATATGATTATACACTCCAATACGAGAAAACACTTCAAATCAAGTGTTTTGAGTGACCCGGGTGACATCTATGGACGTATAGGACTTTCGAAAATGAGTTTGCTCTTCAAGCATAAACTCCTTAGGGAGTTTACAGCCATAATACGATGACCACATGTTCACAGCCATGAACTCATGAATATGGGGTTTTATGGTGTCAAATGGTCAAATAACACTTGGGAAGGGTTGCTATGATTTAATCTAAGGCATAGGAATGAGTTAAACCACCAAAGGGACCATCAAAGGCATTTTACAGCCCTAAACTAGGATTTTACAGCCGTAAGGTCCTATGTGACCATTCCTTACATGATTTGGTGGCCCTAGATTAATCATATGTGATTCAAACCAATTTTACAAGCCTTAGAATGATTTTAGGGCATCATTTGACTTGTGTATATGAGTTTACGGCCCAAGAACCCATTGTAGGGGGTTTTATGGTCGTGAACTCTCAAAGGGATGGTTTTCATCATGTTTTAAGGCCCCTAAATCGATTGTGGTTGATTCTAGAATTTAATCCAAGGCTATTGGTGTGTTTAAGTGGCATTTAAACACTCAAATTTGAGTTTACTCTCCATGAAGATGAGTTTACGGACCAAGCATGTTCTTGGGTAGTAAACTCATGTTTACTCCCCAAAAATTGGATTCAAGGTGTTCTAAGTCCAGTCCATTAAGCCATTTAGCCGTATCTAAGCTCTAAAGGTGGATTGGAAGGGTTTTAAGGCTCAAAAACGCCTTATATGTGTTTTTACAGCCTAATCATGTTCTAGGGCTATAAGCACATGAAAATGGTCCTAAATCATAGTTTGAACTCGTATTTGGAAGCTAGAAAGGTTGTACAACATGTTAGGGAGGTTACCTTGATGAAATGGAGCTTAAATTTGATGATTTTGGACTCAAAACTTGGATTGGAGGAGAGAGGTTAGAGAGAGAGTACTTAGAAAGAGAAAAAGCTTCAAATGGAAGCTTAAACCACTTTAAATATGTTCCAAGTTTGGGACACGGTGGAATTCTACCCGATACCGATGTTATACGAGGCTTTTGGTCGCACCTGATTAAGTTGCTGTAACCCAATATGGTCGATTCTAAAAATTTTCCGATTACTAATATGAATTGTTAATATGAGTTATAAACATGTTTGGACACCCATTAAATAATAATAATAATATCAAATTTATGACTTCAATTAAATAACGTAAACGGAAATGAATTCAACAACGACAATTTTATTAACGGAAAGGGTTACAAATGATGGAACGAACTTCGGGTTGTCACATTATCCCCCCGTTAGAGGGAATTTCATCCCGAAATTCAGAATTAAGATACAAATGATAGATCTGAGAAGAGATGCAGATACTTATGTTTCATCGAGTCTTCACGCTCCCAAGTGAATTCCGGTCCCCGCTTGGCATTCCAACGAACCTTCACTTTCGGGATGCGACTTTGTTTCGTGCGTTATATCTCTCGATCCATGATTTCGATTGGTTCCTCCACGAAGTCCAAGTTTTTGTTGATTTTGATGTCATCTAGGGGAATCACGAGGGTTTCATCGGATAAGCACTTTTTAATGTTCGAGACGTGAAAGACGGGGTGCATGTTGCTATGCTCGTGAGGTAATCGAAGTTTATAGGCTACCGGACCGATCCTACAGAGGATCTCGAAGGGTCCAATGTACCTTGGATTAAGTTTCCCACGTTTTCCGAAGTGTACCATGCCTTTCCAGGGCGAGACCTTTAACAGGACACGGTCTCCAACCTGGAACTCTAGAGGTTTCTGTCGTATATCAACATAACTCTTCTGGCGATCACGTGAAGCTTTCAATCGTTACCGGATTTGTATGATCGTTTCAGTGGTTTCGCGGATGATTTCAGGACCAGTGAGAGCACTGTCAGGAAATCGATTCTTGGCTAGTTGCGTGTCTCCTACCTCGGCCCAGCACAGAGGGGATCTGCACTTGCGACCATAGAGGGCTTCAAACGGAGCAGCCTTGATGCCGGTGTGGTAACTGTTGTTGTACGAGAACTCGATTAAAGATAGATGTGTGTCCCATGATTTTTCGAAATCAATGACACATGCTCTAAGCATGTCTTCTAGGGTTTGGATAGTTCTCTCACTCTGTCCGTCGGTCTGAGGGTGATAGGCCGTGCTCATGTCTAGTTTAGTTCCAAGAGCCTTCTGGAGAGACTGCCAAAATATGGAGGTATACCTGCTATCTTGATCAGAGATAATGGACGCATGTTCACCGTGTAGTCGAACTACCTCTTGGATGTAGATCCGCGCAAGTCTTTCCATCTTGAACGATTTTTTAATCGGGATGAAGTGAGCGGATTTTGTCAAACAATCGATAATTACCCAAATGGTATCGTACCCACTCGGACATTTGGGTAACTTGATGATGAAATCCATGGTAATCATCTCCCATTTCCACTCGGGTATCTCGGGTTGCTGGAGTAGATCCGAGGGTTTCTGGTACTCGACTTTCACTTTGGTGCAAGTCAAGCACTTGCCCACGAATGTAGCGATCTCAGTATTCATGTTTGACCACCAGTATTGTTTCTTGAGATCTAGGTACATCTTGTCCAAACCTGGGTGAACAGAGTATCTGATCTTGTGTGCTTCCTCCATGACAATCTCCCTGAATCCTCCAGACTTTGGAATCCAGATTCTATCCATGAAACAGTAAACTCCATCACCTCTGATCTCAAGTTTCTTATCCATTCCCCTCAAGGCTTCGCTTGATTTGTTCTCGAGTTTAAGGGCTTCTAATTGGGTTTCTTGGATTTGCATGGATAAATGGGAATGGATTGTCATCGTCAGGGTCTTCACTCTTCGGCTTGAACTATCTCTTCGGCTAAGGGCATTTGCCACCACATTGGCCTTGCCGGGATGGTAGCGAATTTCGCACTCATAATCGTTGACTAACTCTACCCATCATCGTTGTCTCATGTTTAAGTCCTTTTGATCAAGGATGTGTTGCAGGCTCTTATGGTCAGTGAAGATCTTACACTTTGTTCCGTAGAGATAATGTCTCCAAATCTTCAGTGCAAAGACTACGGCTCCTAACTCCAAGTCATGTGTGGTGTAGTTGACCTCCTGTACCTTCAGATGTCTTGAGGCATAAGCAATTACTTTTCCTCTTTGCATAAGCACACAACGTAAGCCCTGATTAGACACATCGCAATAGACAACGAAGTCTTCTATCCCTTCGGGTAGCGACAAAACTGGCGCGCTACACAAGGCTTGCTTTAATGTCTGGAAAAATGTTTCTTGCTTTTCACTCCAACAAAAGGGTACACCTTTCTGTGTTAGAGTGGTTAGGGGTTTGGTGATTTTGGAAAAGTTCTGGATGAATCTCCGATAATAGCCGGCGAGACCCAAGAATTTATTGATATCTGTTGGTGTCTTTGGTGCCAACCAATTCTCTATCGCTTTAATCTTGGAAGGATCCACATGAATAGCCTCCTTGCTTACCACGTGACCGAGGAAAGTTACCTTCCGAATCCAGAATTCACACTTGGAAAATTTTGCGTACAACTTTTCGGATCTAAGGTTTTCCAACACTAATCTCAAATGCTTTTGTGGTCTTCTTCGCTTCTGGAGTAGACAAGGATGTCATCAATGAACATGACGATGAATTTGTCTAAGAAGGGACGACACACCCTGTTCATCAGGTCCATGAACACTTCTGGTGCGTTGGTTAGACCGAAGGGCATCACTACGAACTCATAGTGTCCATACCGAGTCCTGAAAGCTATTTTGGAAACATCACTCTCAAGAAATCGTAGCTGAGGGTACCCTGACCGAAGGTCTATCTTTGAGAAGTAGCTGGCTCCTTGAAGTTGATCGAAGAGGTCATCTATTCGTGGAAGGGGATATCGGTTTTTGACGGTCAACTTGTTCAGCTCACAGTAGTCAATACACATCCGGAAGGATCCATCTTTCTTCTTCACAAATAAAATCGGGGCTCCCCAGGGTGAGGACCACGATCTGATGAACCCTTTACTGAGTAACTCGCTGAGTTGGCTAGATAACTCCTGCATTTCTGCTAGAGCTAAACGATATGGAGACTTGGCTATGGGGGTAGCTCCAGGAATTAGGTCGATGCGAAATTCAACCTGACATTCGGGAGGAATTCCTGGGAGCTCTTCCGAAAAGACATCAGGAAAGTTACAGACTTCGGGGATGCTCGCGAGGTCTTTAATCTCCTGTTTCTCGTTGATTACATGGGCTAGGAATGCTTGGCATTCCTTTTGAAGAGTTTCTGAGCTTTGATGCAGGAAATGATGTGAAGGTTGGAGCTGAGTTTATCGCCATAGATCATGAGAGTTTGACCCGCAGGAAGATCGAGACGGATGGCTTTTTCATAGCGAAGGATATTAGCATGATTGGGACTCAACCAATCCATGCCAATTATAACATCGAAGCTCTTTATGGAGACTGGCATAAGATCAATGGGAAAAGAATGATCGTTTAGGGTAAGGGTACAACCTATGAATACCTCGCTAGCGCTCTCTTTCTCACCGTTAGCCATCTCGACGGTAAACGTTTCGGTTAATGGTTGGGGATTAGGTTTTAGATTATGTTTGAACAAATGACTAACAAAGCTTCTTTCAGCACCCAAATCGAAAAGAATACTAGCATTAGAGTTGTCGAGAAGGAATATACCTAAAACAACGGTGGGATCAGCGATTGCGTCTTCCCGTACCATGGCTAAGACTCTTCCGGTATTATCAGTTGTCGCCTTCTTGGGGCAATTTCTCTTGAAATTCCCAACTTCTCCACAATTATAGCAGGCTTAACCAACACCTGCTCCAGAAGATTGATTTGTGGATTGGGATGGTGCCTTGCAGAATCGGACCGTGTGCCCGTTTTTACCACAGTTGGTGCATGACAAATCATGGCAGGGGCCGGGGTTATGGTGGTATTTGCACTTGTCACACAGAGGAAGGTTACCAGCATACCTACTGGTAGGTTTTTGAGCTGTAGATCCCACAACAGAAGTGGAAGCAACGGGGGTAGTAGCAGCATGGACTGCTACTGTCTCCTGTTTCTTTGAAAATCCTTGAGAAGGTTGACCTTTTTTCTTCTTCCATAACTTTCTTTTCTCACCACTCCTCTTGGTCGTTTCAGGAATGGTGGTTGTTTCCTCAACCTCATCACTGTGATCAATCAGGGTCTGGGCTAAGCTTTTGGCAATGTCATATGTATCCGGCCTCGTAGATAAGACATTTCCTGTAGTCGGTTGGGTCAACCCCCAAATAAATCTCTCTATCTTCTTACTCTCCGGGGTAACCATTCCGGAACAGAGTAGTGCCAGGTCATGAAACCTCGAGGTGCATGCGGCAATATCGGAACCCTTCATCTTCAGGTTCCATAGCTTGTGCTCTAACTTCTGTATTTCGCCCCGAGGGCAGTACTCAGCTAGAAGAAGTTCTTTCATGGTTCCCAGCCCATAGCATTGGCTACAGGTAGAGTCAGGGATTTGACTCGTCCGTTCCACCAAGTTAGGGCTTTATCAATAAAGCAGGAAAGAGTTATCAAAACAGATAAATTATCACTAAAGGAATTATCAGGGAACAACGCTCGAATGAGGATTTCTACAAAAGATTTGCTCGAGAAATACTCCCATAGTATTTCATGATTCGCTACGACCATGGTTCGATGTTTGGGGTATTAGGGTAAGTTTTAGGCATGTTGAACACCACATTCACTCTGAAGCACATGTTGGCCGTGTCTCGAATGAATATTGTTGGCCAGGCTATATTGATCCTAGACACGACTACATAACTACCCAGGTTTAACCATAACATACAACACCCGTTTACTTATAATTTGTTCTACTTGTAGTTACGGATCTCGAAGGTTAGGTATACTTGTATACTTTTGAAAATACTTATACTTTGAAGTATACTTTTAGTTTAGAGCACCAAGGCCCCTTAGTGTTTATAGCTTTATACCATCTAAGGTTTGGTATACTTTATTCACTATAAACAAGGGCTCTGATACCAATCTGTCACACCCCAAAAAGACCAAGGCGGAAACATTTCCGGGGCGGACTCCACCTTGAGTATCAAATCCAATGCACATAGTAAGCAATATAAACAACCATTACATTACATATGAAAATTTACATTTGCTCAAAAGTAAAGTTGTACAAGTGTGATACGTATGTGTGTGTGTGTGTGTGTATATATATATATATATATATATATATATATATATATATATATATATATATATATATATGAACAAAAGTAAGACATGTCTTCAACGCACTCCGTCTTCCTCAAAAGGATCATCGGGTACCTATCTAATGAGGACCTGAGAATACAAGCATTTTAAAAATCAACATAAAGCTGGTGAGTTCATAAGTAGTTTTGTTTTCTGAAAATGTAAGAGTTTTCTCTCGGTTTCTGAAAAAGTTACGACCCAAGAAAATCCCATATTTTCTTTTATGTAAAATTTAGTTATCTGTTATGTTACACGGTTCTGGTTATGTTCAATGGTTATCCCAGGAAAATCCTATATTTTCATAAATGTTGACTACCGATCTGAAATGTAATGTTAAAGATGTATATTGAAAACCTGTTTATCCTTGTGAAGGGTATGTTAGTTTTAACACGTATATAAAACTAATAACTACAAAGTAAACTAGTTACTAAACCCATTATTACTAAAAAGTAAATCCCTGTTATCCAAATTGTGAGTTCCATAACCATACGATAGACTAAATATGGCAATAAGTAGTCCATCTCATATAGATTTATACACTCAAGTCACGCTCCCTATAGATCTATACACTCAAGTCACGCTCCGTATCTAAGAGATTCTGCTTACAGGGGCGGTCCTCTACTCACGTATCTCTGTGGAGTGTTCTCCGAGGACGTGTCTCCAATTTATAGGAATAACAAATTTACTAGTAATGATACAGAAAGGTCAAATGATGATCCTCCACTCGCGTATCTCTGTGGAGTGTTACCGAGGATAAAACAATATTCTAAGTTTCATGTTCAAAGTTCAATGTTATGCTTTTAACTGTTATGATGTGCGAAAACCATTTGTGAAAATTATAAAATACAACAATTTATAATGTTTTTCACAAATAATTTGATAGTGTATTCAGCAAGTTCAAACGGTTATCTATTATGATTATCAGTGTTAAAAGCATATGTAGTATGAAACATAACACATATAAAACAAGTTTTGAGTACAAGTATTCCTTGTACTTTGCTTGTATTCCCCCTGAAAACAGTGAAAAACATTGAAAAAGGGTAGGCGTATGAACTCACCAAACGAGAAAACGTGTCGGTTTGGATGATACGTGTTGGTTCGGGGCTTGATAATGCACGAGGTTCCTATGTAATATGAAATGGTATACAAATGTATCTAATTAGACTTTAAATCACTAATTAGATATGATTATACACTCCAATACGAGAAAACACTTCAAATCAAGTCTTTGTAGTGATCCGGATGACATCTATGGACGTATAGGACTTTGGAAAATGAGTTTTCTCTTCAAGCGTAAAATCCTTAGGGAGTTTACGGCCCTAAGACTATGACCACATGAGTTCATAGCCGTGAACTCATGAATATGGGGTTTTATGGTGTCAAATGGTCAAATAATACCTGGGAAGGGTTGCTATGATTTAATCTAAGGCATAGGAATGAGTTAAACCACCAAAGGGACCATCAAAGGGAGTTTACGACCCTAAAATAGGAGTTTACGACCGTAAGCTCCTATGTGACCATTCCTTACATGATTTGGTGGCCCTAGATTATGGCCCAAGAACCCATTCTTGGGGGGTTTACGGTCGTGAACTCTCAAAGGGATGGTTTTCATCATGTTTAAGGCCCCTAAATCGATTGTGGTTGATTCTAGAATTTAATCCAAGGCTATCGGTGTGTTTAAGTGGCATTTAAACACTCAAATTTGAGTTTACTCTCCATGAAGATGAGTTTACAGACCAAGCATGTTCTTGGGTAGTAAAATCATGTTTACTCCCCAAAAATTAGATTCAAGGTGTTCTAAGTCCAGTCCATTAAGCCATTTAGCCATATCTAAGCTCTACGGGTGGATTGGAAGGGTTTTAAGTCTCAAAAACCCCTTATATGTGTGTTTACGGCCCAAGCATATTCCAGGGCCGTAAACACATGAAAATGGTCCTAAATCATAGTTTGAACTAGGATTTGGATGCTAGAAAGGTTGTACAACAAGTTAGGGAGGTTACCT
This sequence comes from Lactuca saligna, assembly GCF_052625555.1. Lineage (NCBI taxonomy): Eukaryota > Viridiplantae > Streptophyta > Magnoliopsida > Asterales > Asteraceae > Lactuca > Lactuca saligna. The sequence continues at coordinate 206,254,382 of NC_136424.1, read as the reverse complement.
TGATGAAATAGAGCTTAAATTTGATGATTTTGGACTTAAAACTTGGATTGGAGGAGAGAGGTTAGAGAGAGAGTAGTGAGAGAGAGAAAAAGCTTCAAATGGAAGCTTAAACCACATTAAATATGTTCCAAGTTCGGGACACGGTGGAATTCTACCCGATACCGATGTTATACGTGGCTTTTGGTCACACCCGATTAAGTTGCCGTAACCCGATATGGTCGATTCTAAATTTTTTCCAATTACTAATATGAAGTGTTAATATGAGTTCTAAACATGTTTGGACACCCATTAAGTCATAATAGAAATCTCAAAGTTAAGACTTAAATTAAATAATGTAAACAGAAATGAATTAAAAAATGACAACTTTATTAACGGAAAGGGTTACAAATGATGGAATGAACTTCGGGTTGTCACATTAAGGAATATGGGGGCTTGGGATTGTCCACCCTCAGCCTCCATCTGCCCTCTCAATCTTAGAAAGAAACCCTAATATTTTCCTCTCCCATTTGTGAAGATAGTTGGTGTTTTGCACGAAGAAGGTGAAGGAAGGAAGGAAGGTTTCAGCTAGCAAGCATCATACTTAAGTGTAGCACTCTCCTAAACCATTGTAAGTGACCAAGTCCTAATTTTTACCACTCATAGTAACTAGATCTTGAGTTATGTCCCCTTTTCTCTTTATTATGGGTTGATGCAATTGAGGGGCCTCATATAGTTTGCAACTTTATGAATCTCCAGGTCAAGGAGACCTTGTGGTGGCTTGGATCTAGTTTCAACAAAAGTTTTGATGCCATGCATAGAAAGTAGGTCATGAATTCCCTTTTTGACCTAATATGGGTTCAAGAGATGCATTGGACATGAATGTGTTAAAAATCACCAATCTTTGGAATGGTTTAGGTGGTTGAATGTGATAACCCATTATTTTCAAGTCAATAAAAGTCAACAAAAGTCAAACTTGCTAAATAAAAGTCAATTTGACAATTGGTTAAATTTATAAGGTGGAAATACAATTTAATATCTAGATTTTTTTTTATTATATAACTGTTTAAAGTATGTGGGAATAATAACACTTAGAACGAAAGTCCTAAATGAATCCATGTGAACCGAAAACTTCAACCAAAAACCCTAGCATTGGCCACCCTCTTCGGACCGAAAACAAATTTTGGTCAGCACCGAAATCTCCCTGCGAAGGTCCCACACTTACACCGAAAACCTCACTTATATATATATATATATATATATATATATATATATATATATATATATATATATATATATATATATATATATATATTAAGATGCAAACATACTTCATTTCTCACTTTCCAAACCGAAAACACCCTTAGTTTGCTTTAAAAAAAACTCATCCAAAATCCTCTCAACTATCATATGAAATCATCATATCCTTAAGGAATTTTACCCAGATCATCATAATTTCCCCAAGAAAACTGAAAACACCAAAACCAATCTTCAAGCTTACACCGGAAAACACCCAAGCACACCGAAAACGCCTAGAATACCTTCAAATAATTCCTAATACTTTTTGTAAGTATTTCTTACATAATTAAGTGTTGTCTAACACTTTAATTTATTATTTATTATTTAAATTAGTATCTTATTAATTTAAATACGATATCATATATAATTATAATTAGGTTACAAGTACTCATGTAGGTTTTAACCCGAGAATCATCGCTACCACTTCGTATCCAAATGAGAACGCACATTCGAGGTGAGTTCATAGCCCTACAATTTCACTATTTTCAATGTTTTTAGGGGAGGGGGATACAAGTAAAACACAAGGGATCTTGTGTTAACATTCAAACGATTTTAAACCATTTAAAGCTATTTTCAAACTGTTTCAAGTTAATCTAAATTGTTTCAATTGTCGATTTTATCAATATATATATATATATATATATATATATATGTATATATATATATATATATATATATATATATATATACACATATATAAAAGTATAAAACTTATTCAAATAAAGCTTTAACCTCTTTGTAATATGCCGAGAAAAGGGATATTTTCATAATTATTTCAGTACATATAAAACGTACATATAAACTATAATGGGTATAGTTTATAAAACATACATAACACTTTACTAATTCAAGGAACTATACAACGAAATACATGATAAATTATAATAGGTATAATTTACGGAACATGTACACTATTTTACTAAGTTTCAAGAGTACTATACATAAATAATTATTTAAGTTTAATTATTTTACACTACGAGATACACTACAAAAGGGAATAAATAAATTTATAAGAACAAGAGAACATTTACAGACTATACGTAATGAAGTTAATACAAGATTGTGAGCCACTACTTCATTTTACATTAGGGTATGTTTTAAAGTCCTAATTATAAACAGAGTCTCTTGTAGGGAGAGCGTGAATTTGTGTATATATCTATACGGGACTGGCAACGCCGCACCTAAATAGTTAGCTACACTTAGATCGGCAGGCATGAAGTGACAAATGTCATAACATTTCGATGCTTGAAGAACGTCACGTAGGCCACTAGTCACTTTAGCGTGGTTGTAACCTCAATTACAATAAGTATTAACTAAACATTTTGTTTACAGGACCAATACATCTTCAAAGGTTTTATTTTAATAATAGAACTACATTACAATACACTACTTTACAGTACAGCTGGTGGATTCCAGGCACATACATACAAAGGGTTTTCATACAAATACAACACTATTTTCCCAACACAATACTCTATTTTCTTAATACTATAAAAGATACAGTTTTGGGAAGCATTCATTTATATAGTTTTATTTTACAATAAGACTACGGTATACTATTTTCGAGTACGATAACAAACATACATTTGGTCTTAAGGCCTAAGGCTACTTTTCATTTATAATAGAAAATATTGGATTTTCTGAAGGAACACACTAACATTTTCAGAGAACAAAGACAAGCTTTCGATCACAAAAACATACTTATGAACCCACCAACTTAAATTTTGATACCTTTCAAAATCACTTGTACTCTCAGGGAACCAGTAGACATGTACACATAAGGTTTTTGAGAAGATGGAGCATTCATGGTGTCACATCTATAGTTTTGCTATACATTTTGATGTTATACAAACAATGTTACAAACAAAAATGTAAATACTATATTATCAATGCAATGGTTTGTGTTACTTTGATTACTATTATTCAATTTTTGTGATAATCTATAGTACGTCCTCCGCTCCCGAACGTTTCCATCGTTTTGGTTTGGGGGTGTGACAGATTGGTATCAAAGCTTTGTTTATAGTGGACTAATTATATCAAACCATGTAAGATATACAACTATAAATATAATGGGGCTGAAGTGCTCCAACTAAAAGTATACTTTTAAAATATAAGTATTTTATAAGACATATACGAACACGCATGCATACCAGAAACAATATCACAATAAGAACTACATAAAAGTATTTGGATAATTTGGACCTTGTGGTTAAACCTAGATAATTATGTAAATATATATGGGATAAATATAGCCCGATCAAAAATATTTATTCAAGATACCATCAACATGTGTTTGCGAGTGACCAAAGCGTTGAAACAAGTCTAGAACTTACCAACTCTATATACCAGAATAACTCTAGAACCAAAAATAATGTTAAAATACTATAGGAGTATTTTATAGCACTATGAAACTAGCATAACAATAGCTGGGACTCGATAGTTATATAAACTAATAGTTGATATGGGTTTTCTTACCGAAATCAAACATGTAAAAACAAAGAACCCTTGCTGATAGATATATAATTGCTAAGTGTATATGTATGAGTTATATATAATTAAGATTTTATAGACTTAGAATTTGTGATTTAGCATTACTTCTTGTTCCATTTTTTGTTGTGGACTTGAGTAGGATCACTTATTTGATGGTGTATTTAGTCTTATTTATATATAATTTGTATACACTATATGATTATAGGGAGATCATGCATGAATCACACTATACAAATTCGTTTCAAGTGTTGCTATCAATTTCAAGAAATGAAATAGATATTGTTTACTTATATTAAGTAGACTTCTATTGTAAATCATTTAATAGAACACTATGACTGTGTCACACCCCCAAACCGAATTGGCGGAAACATTCAGGGGTGGAGGACGTCATGTATAGTATCATAACAATGCATAATAGTAAAAACAAGCAACAACATCCATTGCATTAATAGAATAGTTAAATACATGTGTGTTCCTTTGTAAGGTTTTAATGACACCAAAAATGTACAATCAAAATAAAGACGAGTCTTGGATCCACTCCGTCCTTCAAAATTTGCGTAGGTGTACCTATCTTACTGGTTCCCTGAGAATACAAGTTATTTTGAAAGAGAGTATCAACATAAAATGTTGGTGAGTTCATAAGTATTTAATGTCATTTAGTAGTTAAAAACCTCGAAATATTTGTATTAAAACCTTGAAAAGTTTGTAGATGTGACAACCTGAAATTTTTTGCCTTGTATAGTCAAGCCTGTTAACCTTAAGTCAGACTCGCTCCTACTATCATTTTGCACTGTTTAGAGTCTGTTTGAGTGTTTTAAGCCTAGTACATTCAAGGAATGAGTGTTAGGAAGTACCTGTTAGATTCAATGTACAACATTCAAGCCCTAAACTCCATCATGTGGATTTTACGACCGTAAAGTCATAGGGACAAAAACTCTAGCCTATAAGTATGAAGCTTCGGCCATTTTCTTTGTTTTTTTCCATTTCCAAGGCTTGGCACTCCAAAACTCTCTCAAGTATCATACGATTTTGCTTCAAAATCCTCAAAATGTAAGTGATTCCTTCCATCTATGTGTTAATACATCTCTTATTCTTGAATCACCTTTAAATTCATCCATGAAAACATCATTTGGCTAGATCTTCAACTTTCACCATGAACACTAAGGAGACACACTTGTTCTTAGTGCCCGAAAACTCATCAATGGCCCTCAAAAGTGTGAGTATTCCATCTATCATCTAGTATTACATGTTAAACACTACACCATAGCCTTGAATTATCATCAAACTCAACATCAAAGAGAATTTACGGCTAGGAGTTTAGAACATGGTTGTAAACCCTTGTATTTGTCATGTTTTGAGCCTTAAACACTTCTAGACCCTTGCTAACCCTTGGAACACTTGAACCATGAGTTTACAGCTGTAAAATCCATGGCCATAAACCCTTCTTTGTGGCCATACACTCCCCTTTGATCAATCACATGTGATTTCAACACTTAGTCCAAGTCCCTAAGGGTGTTTCTTAGCATATTAGTTGCTTATAAACACTATATTCATGCAAATCCTTGCCATATATGTCATTTAGAACCCATTTGTGTCTCGTGAGTTCATGTCATGGAGCTTCTCATCCTTATGCGCATATTCGTTTGAGTCACCCACATTAAGTGAGTTTATACCCCGATCTTTTAACTGTTTTAAATGCTTTTAGGGGGCGGGGGATACAAGTTGAATACAATAATAATTGTGTAAATTTTTGTTATAAACATCTTTCAAAAGATTACTTATGTCTTTTATAAGTGATCGATACATTTCCAAAACTCTTTTAAAGTTATGCTACTTTTTACTTTAACAAAACTCCATTTTTAATGTACAAGCATAACTTAGTAGTAAAATGAGTCTTTTCAATAACAGTTCATGTAAAAAACTAGTAAACTATAAAGGGGTATAGTTTAGGGGTTTAGTTCATACAAAGACACGATAACAAAAAGAACATACTAAGATACTATAACAGAATGAACATACTAAGATGCTATAGCATGGAACAACTACAGGATCGAATTATACCAATGAATCACTAACTCATTGTTCTAAACAAAGGGTGATAGTTAAATTGGGTATACATGATCACATAACTTTAATGTGGATTACACGGCCTAGCAACTGGTTTGCTGAAGTCGCGTTTGCTTCCCAAAATATTTTGAAAGGGAGAGCGTATAGTATGGGTACTAGCCTTCACATTATGACCTTAATAAAACAAACATGTTTTAAGGAAATCAGTACGCCAGGATGTCAATTCAAAAGACAACTGAGTACTTATATTTTTCCCATTACTTTCATAAAGTGACAGTTCCACTTGAAAGTTAATGCAAAGTATTTTCGAGTCAAGATAGTTATAAACTAGGGAAAACTTACATCTTTTCTAACGACAACCAGAACAGTCGAGTCTAGTAGATTCAGTAGAAAAGGAACTATAATGCTAACCTTATGATTCCTTAATCAATACATCAAGGGATATATATATATATATATATATATATATATATTAATAGGATCCGATAGGTAATAGGATGTGTGCTTTCTGCTTCATTTCCTGTTCCTTGTTTGGTTGTGGGCTTAGAGCGGATTCACCCAGCCTATTATCCATTCGATCTTAGTTATATATATATATATATATATATATATATATATATATATATATATATATATATATATATATGTTCCGTATACATTATGTCATCATAAGGGGTACCAGGTATGGGTCAGGTCATAAGACACTAATTCAATGCACAGGCTTCTAGTACAAAACATACTTTTCAAATCAGAACTTTTGGTATACAAAACTAGAAACTTACCAGTAAAGGGTTTAATCCATTTTATTAAACCAATATAACTTAAAGGACCTTAGGTGGTTAATCCTATAATACCTTAGTTTATACATCAAGGTTATATATAATTAATATCCGATAAACAGTTGGATGTGTGCTTTCTGCCTCATTCCCTGTTCCTTATTTTTTTGTGGGCTTAGGGCAGATCCACACAATTAAATATCTGTTCGATATTAGATTATGTATAGCTAGTATAAACTAAGCGATTATAGAAGGAACCATTGTGGTTACTATTTTTATTATAATAAATAAGGGTTTTCTTAAATAATCTTTTCATTAAACATAAAGGAACTATTACAGTTAACTCTGTGAGTATCAAATGATTACACAAGGGTTATATACAACAAGGATCTAACAACCAATTGGATGTGCGCCATCCGCCTCATTCCCTGTTCCTTGTTTGGATGTGAGCTTAGGTCAGATACACATAATCAATTGTTTGTTTACTCTAGGTTTTATATAACTTGTATCCATTTAGTACTCATAGAAAATATTGTAGAGTCATTTTTACTTATCTTTCATCAAAGTAGGAAATATAAGATTTTCTGGAGGAACGGGCGAATTTCTCTAAACATAACTTACAATTTACTACAACTTTCTACAACATATTTACATCACTAAAATCTTATGAAATCATGAGCTTAATTTCTGATCAACTCTTTCAAAATAACTTGTATTCTCAGGAAACTAGTAGACAGGTACTCGTGCCCGGAATTCAGAAGACGGAGCAGTATAGCTCGAAGTCTTGTTTTGTTATTTACATATGTATTCTATGTTTTGTGAGCACACACATTGTAAACACTTTCTTTCTAATGAAATGGTTTTTTATTACTTTGATTACTATGATGCATGTATTGTGATACTAAACATGACCTCCTCCACTGCAGAACATTTCTGCCATTCCGGTTTTGCGGTGTGACAGTAAATTATTCCCAGAAAATCCTATATTTCCTGCTTATATATAAAGTAGCCTTCTACCCGAGGCCCGACTGTTTTACATGTTTGTTTTTGTATAAAAATGTAATGTTTGCATATATACTTGTCGTAGTATAGAAAAATACAGTAGTACTTTGTTACCATGTAAAAGTATATTTTCTAATATTTATCACTATCATCTGTTAGGAAAATAGAATGTTTTGTCTCAGCAGTGACACTACCGACTATGAAATGATAAAAAAAATGAAGACTCAAGGTCGTATTAAATGTACTATACTCCTTGGAGAGTCTTATTACCTTTAATTCCTATTTGGTTAATTAAAGGTTTAGATATGAATTAGTTTGTAACCATGTTGATTGACGGCTGAAAGCCTGACTACCCTCTGGCATCATAAAATAGTGAGGTGACATTTTGTCACCCCTTGGCCTTACCGGTTGGGACTGTAGCTAGCAGTCGGGGTGTGGGAGTGTCAGTCCCGTATAGATCTATACACACTATGCCCACTCTCCCTCCAGGAGACTCTGCTTACATGTGATACAAAAATGTATTGTTGTATCATGAAGTAATATTTCACATTCTAGTTATTCTATTCTAGTGTTTGTATAGTATGTCATGGTGTATTGAATGTTCTCTCTGTACTAGTGTATAGTATGTTCTCTTGTATAGTATAGTGTATGTTCCCTTATTTTCTCATCAAAATATGTTCTTTCTGTTTCTAATAATAGTATTTTCTTTCTGTTTCTCATAATAGTAAGTTTGTATTGACTCATAAATGAACTGACTCTTGTATGTTTCATTGTACTAGTAATAGTGAGTATTAATCTCTTAAACTATATCTATTATAGTTTACTAGTAATGTTGTTTGAATGACTGCGTGTGTATTGAACTGAAATAAAAGCTTTCATATCAATATACATATACATAATATATAAATAAAGTTCAAACGACACTTCGACAAACATTTAAATACTCTAAGTCCACAACCAAACAAGGAATAGGAAATAAAGCGCGTTGTCATTCCTAAGTCCTTTCAACCTTAATTATATAACTATATCTATATAGACATGATTTTGAAAATATCCATGTTTAAAAGAGTTTAATAAAGAGTTTTAGCAAAAATTAGTTTGATAAAATGTTTTGAAGTAGATGTTTGCTAACACATTTTTGAAGTATAAGAAATCTATTTGTTTGTTCTAGTTATTAATCACATGTGATTGATATAATAACTATAATGTTTCAACTTGTATCCCCCCATAAAAGCACTTAAAATCATTTAAAAAGGTAAATTAAGGAGTATGAACTCACATGTAGTAACTAGTTCGGATGAAAGAGTGGCATAGGATGGTAAGTGTCAAGTGAAGACTTGAGCACACACAGATCCTATTTAGCATATATTGACACATATATGTATATAATTAGTGTTTAGATAATTAATAAAGTAAGTAAAACACCTTAGGGACTAGGATACACTTGAATGAATGGGTAAAAATCACAAATGATTGTGTATAAGGTGAGTTCACGGCCACACTTGGTGTTTGCGGCCAAGTGTTTGCGGCCCTAGGGTTTACGACCAATGAGTTTACGGCCACCTGAGTTTACGACCAATTAGGTTACAGCCACATGAGTTTACGATCGTAAACTTATGACGATTTGTGCCAATTGGTATTTTAAGGTCTTACAAACAACAAGGAAGGGTTCTAGACTGAAGTCCAAGCCTTAGCAAGAGTTTAAGGCTCAAATGCACATCTAAATTGGGTTTACGGCCAAGGGAGATGCACTTGGCTAAAAACACCTCTTGTTCTTGGGAAATGGACTATTTCAAGGCCCTAATCGGGTGGTTCAACTCGATAACAAGTGTATGCAAGTAATACTTATGATATAGAAGCTAAAAAGATTGATTTTGGACCAAAAAACTAGTGTGTGTTCTTGGTGTCCTTGGTGTTTCTTGAAGATCTATCCCAAAAGATGAATTTATGGATGGAATCAATGGGTGATGCTAGTTAAGAAGATGTAGTACCAAATCAAGGGATAAAAGACCTACATTTTTGGAAGAAAAGTGAAGATCCTTGATGATAGTTGAGAGCAAAATCCGATTTCTTGGCTTGGAAATGGTAAAAGTGTTGGAAAATGGCTAAGTATCATATATATAGTGGGAGTTAACAGCCAGTCATGAGTTTACAGCCGTAAAATCTAGTTTACGGTCGTAAACTCCAAACCTTGGAGTTTTCGGATTTTATGCAATGTATTGAACTCCAGAATATACTTCTTAACACTCCTTAAGGAGGGTACCAGGCTTAGAATGTTCAAACAGACTCTAAATAGTGCTAAAAGTTAGTAGAAAAAAGTCTGACTTTGACTTAATTAAATGGTTGTACAAGATATAAATTTTGGGTTGTCACATCACCCCCCGTTAGAGTGAATTTCGTCCTGAAATTAGAGTTTAAGCAATTAAGTAGTTACAAATAACTAAGCAAAAAGTTGAGGATATTTTAATTTCATTTGATCCTCGCGCTCCCACGTGAACTCAGGTCCTTGCTTGACATTCCAGCAAACCTTTACTATCGGCATACCGTTTTGCTTCATTCGCTTGAACTCACGGTCCATGATCTCTATCGGTTCTTCCACAAAGTTGAGGCTCTCGTTGATCTCGATCTCGTCGAGCGGGATTACAAGAGTCTCATCGGATAGACACTTTTTCAAGTTCGAGATGTGGAAAGTAGAATGTGTGTTACTAAGTTTGTGAGATAGATTGAGTTTATAAGCTACATGGCCGATTCTAGCAAGAATCTCGAAAGGCCCTATGTATCTTGGATTTAGCTTTCCACGCTTTCTGAAGCGTATCAAGCCCTTCCAGGGTGAGTCTTTCAAAAGGAGGGACGCAGTCTCCCACCTGGAATTCCAATGGTTTCCTTCGCTTATCTGTGTAGCTTTTCTGTCGATCTCTAGGGTGAGGCTTTCAACCGTTCACGAAGCTGAACGATCTTCTCTGTTGTTTCCTGAATGATCTCCGAACCTGTGAGAGTGCTGTCAGGAACTCGTCCTTTAGCTAACTGGATGTCACCCACCTCAGCCCAACATATAGGGGATCTGCACTTCCGGCGATAGAGAGCTTCGAATGGAGCAACCTTTATGCTCGTGTGATCATTATTATTGTAGGAAAACTCGACAAGGGGTAAATAAGTATCCCATGCCTTCCCGAAGTCTATCACATAGGCTTTTAACATATCTTCCAACGTTTGAATGGTTCTCTCACTTTCTCCGTCGGTCTGCGAATGGTAGGCTATACTCATGTCCAGCCTCGTTCCTAGGGAACTTTGTAGCGACTGCCATAACCTTGAAGTGAATCTACTATCTCTATAGGAGATAATGGATATAGGAACACCATGCAGTCGAACAATCTCCCTAATGTATGTTCTTGTGAGCTTCTCCTTCTTGTCAGTTTCTTTGATAGGTAGGAAGTGTGCAGACTTTGTTTACCTGTCTACGATCATCCAAATGGTATCAAGGCCACCTGTTGTCTTGGGCAACTTGGTTATGAAGTCCATCGTGATCCGCTCCCACTTCCATTCTGGTATCTCCAGCTGTTGTAGGAAACCTGTGGGTTTTTGGTATACGACCTTAACCTTGGTGCAAGTATGGAATTTACTCACGAAGGTAACAATCTCTGCTTTCATGTTAGGCCACCAGTATAATTTTTTAAGATGCAGATACATCTTATCTAACCATGGGTGGACTTAATATCAAGTGTTGTGTGCTTCGGTCATAACCAAGTCTCTGAAGCCACCGTGTTTCGGTGTCCAGATTCGGTCTAAGAGATATAAGGCTCCACTACCCTTGACTTCCAAGTTCTTATCCATTCCTCTTAGGGATTCACTAGCCACATTTTCAAGTTTCAAGGCTTCAAGTTGAGCCTCCTTAATTTGTGTGGAGATATATGAATGGATAGTCATTCTCATTGATTTGAATCTACGATCAGAATATTCTTTCCGACTTAGGGCATCTGCTACTACGTTGGCTTTACCCGGATGATAACGAATTTCGCATTCGTAGTCATTGAGTAGCTCGACCCACCGACGTTGCCTCATATTGAGTTCCTTTAGTTGAATATGTGTTGAAGGCTCTTGTGGTCTATAAAGATAGTGCTTTTCGTACCATACAGGTAGCGTCTCTAGATCTTTAGGGCGAATACGACTACTCCTAACTAAAGATCATGAGTGGTGTAGTTGACCTTGTGTGTCTTCAGCTATCTTGAGGCATAGGTGATGACATTACCTCGTTGCATCAGGACACAGTCGAGCCCCTGGTTGGATGCATCGCAATTAAATATGAAGTCTTCTATCCCTTGTAGGAGGGATAGTATCGGTGTGGTGCATAAGGCTCGTTTCAACATTTGGAACAATTTCTCTTGCTTCTCTTCCCAGTCAAAGGTCACGCCCTTTTAGGTCAATGTTGTAAGAGGTTTCGCAATCCGCAAGAAGTTATGAATGAATCTGCGATAATAGCCAACGAGGCTTGGAAATTGACGAATTTCCGTAGGCATATTTGGTGTTGACCAGTTCTCAATGGCTTTGATTTTGGAAGGGTCCACGTGGGTTCCCTCTTCACTAACCATGTGACCTAAGAATTTGACTCTTCGGATCAAAAATTCACACTTTGCAAACATCACGTAAAGTTTCTCTGACCGTAGTGTTTCTAAGATCAGCTGCAGAAGTTTACTGTGCTCTTCCTTACTTTGATAGTAGATACGTATGTCATCAATGAACACAATGACGAACTGATCCAAGTAAGGACAACACACCCTATTCATTAAATCCATGAATACTGTGGGCGCACTAGTTAATCCGAATGCTATCACTACAAACTCGTAGTGTCCATAACGAGTTTAGAAGGTTGTTTTTGGAACATCCTCCTCTAACATTCGTACTTGGTGATACCCGGATCTTAAATTAATCTTTGAAAAGTAGCTCACCCCTTGGAGTTGGTCAAAAAATCATCTATACGGGGTAAGGGATAAAGATTTTTGATGGTCAGCTTGTTCGGTTCTTTCTAATCGATATACATTCAGAACGAGCCATCTTTCTTCTTCACGAACAAGACCGGCGCTCCCCAAGGCGAGATACTTGGTCTTATAAAGCCCTTGTTGAGCAGTTCGTTACGTTGACTAGATAGTTCCTGTGTCTCAGCTGGTGCTAGACGTTAGGGCGATTTGGCTACGGGGGTAGCCCCTGGAACTAAGTAAATCCTGAATTCGACTTGACGTTGGGGAGGTAACTCTGGTAGTTCTTTCGGAAAGATGTCGGGAAAGTCGCGCACTACTAGGAGGTCCTTTAGGTCTTTCGTTTCTTGGTTCACATCGACTATATGAGCAAGTAATGAACGACATTCCTTTCGTAGGTACTTCTGGGCTTGCATGCTTGAGATGATACGAAGATTCGTACTGGGTTTGTCGCCGAATACCAACAAGGTTTCGTTACTCAGTAGATTTAGACGGACTTCTTTCTCGAAGCATAGAATATCAGCATGATGGAGACTCAACCAGTCCATCCACACTATGATGTTGAAACTCTTTAATGACATAGGTATGAGGTCGATCGGAAATGAATAGTTATCTAGCATGAGCGTACAACCTATGTAAATCTTTTTAGAACTCTCTGTCTTTCCGTTTGCCATTTCTATGATGAAGGTTTCTTTTAATGCTTGCAGTGCTTGATTAAGTAAGTGTTTAAATTTTTGGTTCACAAAACTACTCTCTGCCCCACTATCGAATAGGATACATGCATATGAGTTATTAAGGAGGAACGTACCTGTGACCACCGTGGGGTCTACCATAACTTCGTTGTGACCAATAGAAAGTAGTTTTTTTGCTCCTCCTGCATTCCCAGCTTTAGGGAAACTTCTTTCGAAGTTCCTTGTCTCGCCACACCCGTAGCAGCCTTTGCTTACTCGTGTACCAGGGACCTGAGTGATGGGTCTAGGTGGTGCTTTGCAAAACCAGATAGCATGGCCCTTTTGGTCGCAGTTGGTGCAGTGCATTTGTGATGGAAATTACACTTGGTACACTTGGGTGGACTCCCTACATACGTCTTTGCTAGTATAGGGGAAACATGAGTTGTGGCGGCACGGACATCCACAACATGTTGGTTCTTGGAAGAAGGCTGAGCTGATTTTCCCTTCTTTTGATCCCAACGCTTTCTGTTGTTGTCGACCGCTTTGGTTGGTGCTGAGAAAGCAGTTGTAGTTGTAGTTGGAGGAAGAATCCCGTGATCGATCAACCTTTGGGCCAATTTCTTGGCACTATCAAAGGTCGCAGGGTTCGATTCTAGAACGTGTCCATGATACAGGGGTACCAAACCCCAAATGTATCTCTCGATTTTTCGGCTTTCGGTGGGGACCATTTTTGGACATAAGGTTACCAGATCGTTGAATCTGGCTATATAGGCCACTATATCGGAACCCTTCATCTTAAGGCTCCACAATTCCTCTTGGGTTTTCTGCACCTCACCCTTCGGGCAGTACCCCTTTATCATTAATTCTTTTAGTGTCTCCCAGCCCATAGCGTTAGCCACTACTAGTGCGAGTGACTTGACATGGCCATTCCGCCATGTTAGGGCCCTTTCAGAGAAGGTGTAGGCAGAAAATTTTACTTTGCTTCCTTCGGTGTAGGAGCAAATCTCAAAGATCGACTATGTTCTTTCAAACAACTGGGACAGCGCAATGATTCATCCGATTCCGTTGAAGAACATTGGTTTGCAACACATGAAGTCTTTATAGGTATACTCCCGTGTACGAGTTTGGCTTTCACCATGGTTAGAGTTGGTGCCCGTTCCAACTCCACTGGCACCACCATAATTCACTTGAGTCATGGATGCGGTCACAGCCGTGGTCACAGCAGCCTGGAATATGACTACATCGAACTAAGGAGGGGGTCGTGGAGGTGGAGATTTATTTACAGGCGTGCCTCTGTTTGAATGCTTTTGGGGCGGCATCTTTTATCTATAAAAGAAAAAATGGAAATAAGACTTCATTTAGGGTTATTAAGAGAAATACATTGTCAGAATAGAATTTAAAAGAGATGATCATATAACGGAAACTACTTTTGTTATTATAGTTGGTATGGAGTTACATAGAGTTCGGAAAATTTAACCTTGGAGCAGGTCTTACATCATACCAACAAAGGGAAAATTTGATAGCATAGAAGATTTAGTTACAGTACTTGAAAAATAGGAATATTTTATAGGAAAAGTGCTACATAGATCATAAATACAAAGGCTATTCCTTAAACCAAAAGAGAGGGCGAGTAGATCATCTTCTACCGGTGGCGGGTACCCCTCGGGTGAACCCTCAAGATTTCCAGTTGACACTCCATGTTGAGAAGGTGTCGTTCATAAAATCTATGGCATACCCGGAGTTCTATGACTTCAGCCCGAGTTGCAACAAGCTCTTGTTGTAAGGTCTCGTGGTCTCTCATAGACTTCACCCGAGCATTCTCAATACGAATGGTGCAGATTTTTTGCATTCTCGCATTGGCATCCACTTCAGTGATTCGGTGGAGGGTTGTCCTACCTTGTATTTCATTTTGATCAACTCTACGAACCAGGATTGATAGGACCCTATTCGCTGAGCCTCCTTCTCTCAAATCATAGTATCTTTTGTCTCCGTTGAATGGCATGGGTTTATTCTTCTCTTGGCTCAATGTTTCCAAGCTTTCACCCATGGAGGCATCGGGCCTTGAGAAGTTGGACGGGTGTTTGGATTTGGAATAGGAGCCATCAGGGGTAGGTTATTGACTTCAAGCTCAGAGTCATAGCCCTCCAAAAATCCCTCTTCAAGGTGATCATCCAAAGGGATTGAATGGTTCTCTTCTAGCTCATCATCGAGCGACCCACCATTACCTTGGTTGGGTAAGTATGGATCACCAGGGAGATGGAAGCCAGCCATGTTATCTACGCGAGAATAGGGGAAAAGAAAAGTTAATAATTGCACTAATTAAGACAATTATAGGATGATCCTTACCAGTTACTTCAATACTTGCACAATGCATACCAGTCAAATGTGACCAGAAGTAAAATAGACCTTCGAATAGGTGACCCTAACTCCAAGTCTACAACCAAACAACGAACACGAAATAAAGCAAAGATCGCAGATTCTAACTCTATGACGCTTTTTTCACATATAACCTTAGCGTATTCACTCCGCAACTATTGATCTATTGGTAAAGACCTTTTTAGTTCTCAAATAAGTAATTATGGTAACACAAAATACCCCTATAGTATTTTAAGTTTATGTTCATTTTTAATGTTTTTGTTTTAGTAGTGTCGGTAAGTTATTAGACTTTTTGCAACATCACAACCATTTTTGGACATATGCTAATCACTTCTCGGACTGACATAGTTGATCAAGTTATGCCATTTCCAAAACTGACCATACATCTCCTAGCCTACCTGTGATGTTCAACAATCATAATACTTTGTTCTGTTCTAGTATGATACTGACCTTGGTATGTGTGACAACTGCCAATTCAGGTCATTCTTGGACTCATACATCTTTATAATAACCATTCATGCACAACATGCCATGACCTAGTAGTATAAATTAGGTCAAAAATCTTGCATAAACTAGGATCCAACTAAGGTCTAGGACTAATATACTTGTTACTTACAATTCTAGTAAGTTGCTTAGCTACAATAGGAAATGCCAATACTATAATTAGAATAAAGCTTCAAGCTTTGTTATAATTGAAATAGGGTATAAAACTCTAAAAATAAATTAAAACATTCTAATTATACTTCAACATGTTGTTGAATATCAAACAATATTCCAAAAACCCTAAAGAGCCAAAAATCTAAAGTTATAAATTATAACGCTTAAAAACTTTATAAAATTTGGCTATAAACTTCCTAATATCAAATTTTATTAATCAAATTATGGATTATACCAATGAACTAGAAATATAAATTACAAGTATTAATCATAAATTATTTGTTGAAAACAAGATTTTTAAATAAATCAAATTGCTTAATAAACATTTTATAAAAATGAATGTTTTTATATAAAATATAGGAGGGAAGTTTATAAAGTTTAAAATTTAGGAGAGAGGAGGCCAAAATGCATGCAAAAACCGGCCATCACCTCTCCCCATGCCCTCTCTCTTCCCCAAAACACAATCATTAAGCTTAAACCCTTACTCCACCTCTTCCCTCTTCACTCTCTCACTTCACTCTCTTCACACACTTCACTCTCTTCTTCCCTCTCTCTAAACTCACGAAAATCATCTCATTTCTCTGCAAAATTTCGAGATTGTGAAGCCCTTGAAGTGTTCTTACTTCTCTCAAGGTCAAAACCAAGGTAAACAACAACATATTCTTCCATAGTTTCATGGTTAAACCTCTTTTTCTTCTTAGTCTTCTCTACTTTTCGGATTCTATGCCTTTCCATGGCTAGAAATCTTTATTCTCCCCTTGTTGTTTGTAGATTCTCACCATAACACAATTCATGTGTTAGAGATGGTGAAAATCCGGGATCAAACCCATGCAAGGAGTGGAAAAGATGCACATATGATCATGTGACATCAAAACCTAATATTTCATGTTCTTCTCCATTTCTTTTGTGTTCATGCATGAAAAAAAGCATTTAAACCATTTCTAGTACATCTTTGATGCTCATTCATTCCATGCATGTGTTAGAAATCGGGCCTTACCAAAGACATGCATGATGTTCTTGTTGAAATACCCTAATAATGCACACAAGCAAACATGCAATCTGCCAGATTACTTTGTTCGACTTTGAACAGTCATAACTCAGTCATTTCTTAACCAAATCATGATATTATTTTTGTATTGGTTAGTTCCACGAGTTAACTTTCAAACCCAACTGGTCTCACTGTAAAATATTAAATATCCGATTTTTAGCAGATTTTACAAAAAGGTTGCGCATACAGCTCTTTTTCTGTGATCACTATTTTTATCTTGCTTAAACAATGGCCTTAAACCCAACCATAAATCTGAGGAAAAATACCTTAGAAACTTAACATATCTAGTGAATTATGGTTGAAATTTCGTGGCTTAAAACCTCACTGAATGGGCTACACAAATTCATGAACTTCAGCTACATTTACACTTCATGCATTATTGCATGCAACTTTTCTTAAATTGTTT
The DNA here is from genome assembly GCF_052625555.1 of Lactuca saligna. Taxonomy (NCBI): domain Eukaryota; kingdom Viridiplantae; phylum Streptophyta; class Magnoliopsida; order Asterales; family Asteraceae; genus Lactuca; species Lactuca saligna. The sequence continues at coordinate 206,236,644 of NC_136424.1, read as the reverse complement.
GAAATCATTACCCTCATTTCTCTTCTGAATACATTTTTTTACATTTTTACTTTTGAAAGCCCTTGCATGCATGAGATAATCTGGAAAATTTCAAGAGCTTTTGTTATTTCTTTGATTTATTAGAATTATTGCTAAAACCAAGGGCATAAATCATATAAAATACTTCCAGAGGTCAATAAATCCTAAATAAATTCATGAATGATCCTTATGGGGAATAGTGACCCCTCACCAAATTTTAGCAATTTTTGTTACTGTTTCATATGATTTCTAATTTTCTTTTATTTAGGACATGATAAATTACAAAACCACTTTATAGGATGTGAAAATTGTATCTAACAATTTTCGCATACCTTACCTGTGATGGGTGACTCTAGAAAATAATTTCAAGATTTTCTATCATGTTTTACTATTTTTCCCAATTTTTGGTAATTATAATGGTCTAAAAATGGGAGAAATAGTTCTGATTTTCCAAAATTCATGAAAATTTACCAAGATATAATATTATAGAGTAGGAGATTACATAAAAATTTTGAATATTTTTCTCTACTGTAAACTATTTTTCTCTTATTTTCTAAAGTTAATTTCACTAAAATACACTTAAATATACATAAATACCCAAAACCAGTTTATACATTATGAAAACCACTTTTGATATTTTTCCCAAGATATTTATACTGTAAATGATGTTACAAAAATTTATGGTGATTTATTTTAACTGTTTAATATTATTTCTTTAATTAATGACTATTTAAAGGAATAAAGCAAGGAAAAATAGAAATACCCACTGAAAAATATTTTTTATATTTTTCCCAGCCTATTTATGTATAATAACAATTAAATAAAAAGTTTGGGTAATTTTGGAAACTGTTTTCTATTTATTTCAATTTTTATTGAAATAAATGCTCAAAAATCATAAAATATAATTAAACTGCTTGGAAATCCATTTTTATAATTTTCCCAGCTTAGTATTGTGTAATAACAGTTAAATAAAAAGTTTGAGAATTTTTATCCCTCGAATGCTATTTTCGTGAATTTATGTTGTAATAAGGACTTAAAAATTTGGAAAGTTTATATTCCAAGGTTGTAATTAATCGCCCGATATATAGAATTTCATTACTTCAGAAAAAGTGTAACTAATTGATATAAAATCCAATACTAAAACATAAATTGGCATTTCCCTATATGTAGAGTTTAGTATATTAGCATTAGATATCGATATGGAAACTCACTAGTGCGTGTGTTTGATGTCGTAGGATCCCGGTAGTAAGACGTTGGTGCATCCCGAAGTACCGCTTGTGTCTACACAAAACATCGTGAGTATTCACGCACTCCCCTATTTTCGGTTTTTATGTTTTGGGGTGGAAAAGCATGTCCAGAAAAACTACTGTTTGCATGTTGTATTTAAATTGAATTGTATCAAACATGATTGCTATTGTATTGCTATGTTTCTTTATGTATGTCTATGCAACACGGAACATGAGAACTTATCGTACTAAGGCCCTTCCCTTATCTCTAACCATTAACTCTTTGAGCCAATGGTCGTTATGGATAGCGCTATTAGGAATTGACAACTCTTCACTCGCCCGAATCGCTGGAGTGCATGATACCATATTCATCTATGGAACGATAAGCATAGATCTCGATAGGGCTTCAGTCATAGGTTTGGTTGAGACTCATTGTTTGCTCATACACATACAAACTCATTTCTCGTTATAGCAATAAACTTGTATTCATTAATAGCAATCAACTTGTTTATCATTGAAGCAATGTACTTGTATTTACGAAAAGCCTTATTGTACGCTCGATTTTTATAAACTTGTGATACTCACCAACTATTTTCATAGTTGACGCTCGTTTTACATGCTTTTTCAGGAAGTAATTAGTAAGTGGATGTAAAGATTCATCATCATAGAGCATGCTGCATCGTGTTGAAGCTATTATGAAGCTATATTTTGAACAATGTTATTTTGAAAAACTTGTATTTTGTTTCTTTTGAAGCTATGGGTTGTAAACTTTTAAATACTGCTATGGTGATGTATCTTTATCTTTTGCATTGAAACCGTTATCGCTGTCATACCTTGCGTTTCCGCTTTAGCGGGGTGTGACAATATGAATGCATATATGTATACTTAGTTAAATATTTTATTATTTAAAAGTATAAACTCTTGGTCAGAGTATTTTAATCCCGTTGTGTTTATAGTTTGTATATATTTTATGGGTTGATATACTCGATTCACTATAAACAATACTTTGATACCAATCTGTCACACCCCCAAACCGAATTAACGGAAACATTTGTGGGTGGAGGACGTCATGTACAGTATCATAATAATGCATAATAGTAAAAACAAGCGACAAAATCTATTGCATTAATAGAATAGTTAAATACATGTGTGTTCCTTTGTAAGGTTTTAATGACACCAAAAATGTACAATCAAAATATACACAAGTCTTGGATCCACTCCGTCCTTCAAAATCTGCATGGGTGTACCTGCTTTACTGGTTCCCTGTAAATACAAGTTATTTTGAAAGAGAGTATCAGCATAAAATGTTGGTGAGTTCATAAGTATTTAGTGTCACTTAGTAGTTAAAAACCTCGAAATGTTTGTATTAAAACCTTGAAATGTTTGTAAAGTTTTCCCAGAAAATCCTATATTTCCTGCTTATAAATAAAGTAGCCTTCTACCCGAGGCCTGATTGTTTTACATGTTTGTTTTTGTATAAAAATGTAATGTTTGCATATATACTTGTAATAGTATGGAAAAATATAGTTGTACTTTATTACCGTGTAAAAGTATATTTTCTCCCGTTTATCACTATCATGTATTAGGAAAATAGAATATTTTATCTTAGCAGTGACACTACCGACTATGAAATGATAAAAAAAAATGAAGTCTCAAGGTCGTATTAAATGTACTAGATTCCTTGGAGAGTCTTATTGCCTTTAATTCCTATTTGGTTAATTAAAGGTTTATATGTGAATTAGTTTGTAACCATGCTGATTGATGGCTAAAAACCTAACGACCTTCTGGCATCATAAAAGAGTGAGGTGACATTTTGTCACCCATTGGCCTTACCGGTTGGGACTGTAGCTAGCAGTCGGGGTGAGTGAGTGTCTGTCCCGTATATATGTGTACACACAATATCCACTCTCCCTTTCGGAGACTCTGGTTACAATGTGATACAACAATGTATTGTTGTATCATGAAGTAATATTTCACATTCTAGCTATCGTATTCTAGTGTTTGTATAGTATGTTATAGTGTATTGAATGTTCTTTCTGTACTAGTGTATAATATGTTCTCTTGTATAGTTTAGTGTATGTTCTCTTAGTTTCTCATCATAGTATGTTCTTTCTGTTTCTCATAATAGTATGCTCTTTATATTTCTCATAATAGTAAGTTTGTATTAACTCATAAGTGAGCTGACTCTTGTATGTTTCATTATACTAGTAATAAGGGTAAATTACACCATTCGTCCCTCGTGCACATGCCAGAAAGCGTGTTTAGTCCCTATTTTCATAAATTAACTCGGATAGTCCCTCGTTCGTTTAAAACGTGCACGTTTCGTCCCTCTAGACATAAAAAGACAATTTTGCCCTTATTTATTTCTTTTTTAATTTTCTTCTTATTTGTTTATTATTTTTAGATTAAAAAAAACAATAAATAAAGATACATGAACCCACCCCTCCCCGCTTCCCCCTCCTACGTATTCCTCTACGTTTTTCCCCGATTCTTCGGCCACTCCCAACGCCGACAAAGCCCCATCAGCCCCACCTTCACCTTCACCTAAACGCGATAAACCAAAATCGGACCAGTCGATCTTCATCCTCCTCCAATCGCCTCTATCAAACCCTAGAACTCAAGAAGGAACTGTACATGGAATCATCAACAGCACCACCATCGCCGGTGGAATCATCAACAACACCACAATCACCACCACCATCTCATATCTCCACTTAACCCTAAGACGCCTCTCATTTTAATTGTTCTCAATTTGCAGCAAATTAGAATATCGAAAAGAGAGAAGTAAGTTGCGATTAATCCTTTCCCCAATTTCCTTTCTACTTCTTTGAATTTAATCGGTCATCTCTCTCACTTTGTCTCATAGACTGCTAGCACCTCCTGCAATCACCACCGGTCATTACTCAAACCTCAAAAAATGAAACTTGAACCTGCAAATGAAACCAAACTAAACCCTAAACTTATAAATCGAAGATGATGGAGATTTAGATCGGAGAAGCGGGTTCTGATCGAGCCAAAAAAATCTAAACACAATTGGTGCAAATCAGAATTTTCATTCTCATCATACCTTGTTCGAATGGTGCAGGTTGTACGAAGGTGGTTCCGACTGTGGTGGGTTTTCCAATTTTGAAGGTATGGTTTAAATTGGGTGTTGGTACGGTTTGTGATGATGAACAGGGGTGCAGCAAGGGTGTCCGATGGTGATGTAACCCGAAAATGGAGGAGGTAGGAAGCTGGTGGTGGGTTTTAAGGTGTTATAAGGTATATGTTTGACGAAGAAGGTTTGAATTGGGAAGTTGGCGATGGATGTATGGTGTTTGAGAGATACAGGTGGTGTTCATCCGATGATTTGTTGGGGGTGGGGGCATGAAATGGGGCTATATTGTTTTTTCTTTTATTTTTAAATTAAAAAATAATAATTATAACATTAAGTAAAATTGAAAAGAAATATAAAAGGGCATAATTGTCATTTTAGGTCTCGCAAGGGACGTAGCTCACAAATTAAAACTAATGAGGGATGTAGCATGCAACTATTAACCAAATGAGGGACGGTCCGAGTTAATTTTTAAAAATAGGGACTAAACACGCTTTCTGGCATGTGCACGAGGGACGAATGGTGTAATTTACCCTAGTAATAATGAGTAGTAATCTCTTAAACTATACATATTATAGTTTACCTTTAATGGTGTTTGAATGAATGCTTGTGTATTGAACTAAAATAAAAGATTTTATAACTATATACATATACATAATATATAACTAAAGTTCAAACGACACTTGGCAAATAACCGAATACTCTATGTCCAAAACCAAACAAGGACCAGGAAATAAAGCGAGTTATCAGTCCTAAGTCCTTTCAACCTTACTTATATAACTATATCTATGTAGACATCATTTTGACAATATTTATGTTTAAAAGAGTTTAATAAAGAGTTTTAGCATAAAAGAGTTTGATAAAATGTTTTGAAGTAGATGTTTGCTAACACAGTTTTCAAGTATAAGAAATCTATTTGTTTCTTCTAGTTATTAATCACATATGATTGATATAATAACTATAATGTTTCAACTTTTATCACCCCCCCCCCCCCATAAAAGCATTTAAAATCATTTAATAAGGTAAATTAAGGGGTATGAACTCACCTGTAGTGAGTAGTTCGGATGAAAGAGTGGTATATGATGGTAAGTGTCAAGTGAAGACTTGAGCACACACGGATCCTATTTAACATATAATGCCACATATATGTATATAATTAGTGTTTGTACAACTAATAAAGTAAGGAAAAGACCTTAGGGACTAGGATACACTTGAATGGAAGGGTAAAAATCACAAATGATTGTGTATAAGGTGAGTTTACGACCACACTTGGTGTTTGCAGCCAAGTTTTTACGACCCTAGGGTTTACAGCCACATGAGTTTACAGCCATAAAATCATTATAATTTGTGCCAATTGGTGTTTTAAGGTCTTACAAATAACTAGGAAGGGTTCTAGACTCAAGTCCAAGCCTTAGGAAGAGTCTAAGGCTCAAATGCACATCTAACTAACGTTTACGGCCAAACGAGATGCTCTTGACCGTAAACACCTTTTGTTCATGGGAAATGGACGATTTCAACGCCCTAATCTGGTGTTTCAACTAGATAACAAGTGTAGGAAAGTAATACTTATGATATAGAAGCTAAAAGGTTGATTTTGGACCAAAACACTAGTGTGTGTTCTTGGTGTCCTTGGTGTTTCTTGAAGATCTATCCCAAAAGATGAATTTATGGATGGAATCAATGGGTGATGCTAGTTAAGCAGATGTACTACCAAATCAAGGGATAAAAACTTACATTTTTGGAAGAAAAGGGAAGATCCTTAATGATAGTTGAGAGCAAAACCCGATTTCTTGCCTTGGAAATGGTAAAAGTGCTGGAAAAATGCCTAACTATCATATATATAGTGGGAGTTCACGGCCAACCATGAGTTTATGGCTGTATCCTCTATTTTACAGTTGTAAACTCAAAACCTTGGAGTTTTCTGGCTTTTATGTAGTGTACTGAACTCTAGAATATACTTCTTAACACTCCTTATGGAGGGTACTAGGCTTAGAATGTTCAAACAAACTCTAAATAGTGCTAAAAGTTAGTAGAAACAAGTCTGACTTTGACTGAATTCAATTGTTGTACAAGATAGAAATTTTGGGTTGTCACAGACTATCAGAATAAGATATATCTTGTTCAATATCACCTGACTCATGAGCACTATAGAGGACTTATCATTACTTTCTCTTTAATCATTATAGAGGAAGATGCCTCCATAGAAGTCCAACAGGAACAAAAACAAACCTCTTACGAATCCACCACCTCCACAGTATGACTATGCTTTTTTCCAAGCTACAGTAACAACCACCATCGCAGCTGCCATGATGCAAATTATCGCAAGTGGCACTAGTGGGGTGGGTAGTGTTGCCATCCCTTCTAACCACAGAGATAGTCATGGACACCTAAGGGAGTATTCATATAAAGACTTCACGAATGCTAAATCCAAATCCTTCGATGGAATTGGGGGTGTCATTTCTTTATAGTTTTGGTTCGGGAAGACCGCATCAGTATTTGAAATCCGTGTGTTCCCCGAAACTAGCAAAGTGAAATTTGCAGTATGCACTTTCATAGACATATCCCTCTCTTGGTGGAACGGTCATGTCATGTCATTGAATCTCCCAACTGCAATTGCCATGACCTGGGAAGACTTAAAGAAACTGATGCTCTCAAAATAATGCCCGAGCGGCGAGGTGCAAAAGCTTCAGCAAGTGCTCTGGCCAATCGATGATGAAGGACTCCTATATTGCTACATACACTGCCAGATTTAGTGACCTAGGTACTCTGCGTCCCGAGATGCTCACCCCAGAAAGCAAGAAAGTAGAAAGATACATATGGGGACTCTCTCCTCAGATCCAAGGGAATGTAATAGCTCCAAATCCACTTACTTTCAACAGCGCTAAGCATTTGGCACAGACCCATGTGGATCATGAGGTTCGTAAAGGATTCATTAAAGTTGTACCAGAGAAACGAAAAGAAAGTTGTGGAAACAAGAAATTATGGAACAAAAGAAAGGGCAAATCGTCGCAGGAGTCCTTAAAAAAACAACAAATTGTGGCAGTTCATGCTGATATTGTTCCTATTGTTGTTCCGAGTGCCCCAAGACCTCCCAATCATTATGTTGGGAACATACCAAAGTGCAATAAATGCAATAAATAGGAAGGGGCACACAACCCATTTCCGTAAGGCACCGGCACAACCAATCGCCCAGGACCCTAGCGGAGGAATCAGCCAAGCTTGTTATAGGTGTGGTGAAACTGGGCACATCAAGAGAGATTGCCTGAAAGCAAAGAATGATGGTGGAGTGGGCATAGTGCTAGCTATTGGACAGGAGGAAACAATAGCAGATCCCATGGTGGTCATGGGTACGTTTCTCCTTGATAACTCTTATACATGCATATTGTTTGATAGTGGTGCATAGAGGAGTTTCGTGAGCCATAAATTTAAACACCTAATCAAACAGAAACCAAAAACACTAACCAAAACATTCACTATCAAGATGGGCAATGGGAAAACCGAAATATCTAATGACATATACATAGGTTGTACCCTCACTCTAAACGTCTATTCTTTCCAAATCGACCTTAAGTCGGTCTCAATAAAAAACTTTGACATCATCATCATCATGGATTTGTTAAGCCCGCACCATTCCGATATTATATGCTACGAAAAGGTCGTCCGCCTTAATCTACCAAGTGGTGAAGCCCTCGTCATTTACGTCGACAACCCGATACGAAACTTCGTATCATCTCTTACGTCAAAGCCTAAAAATATATGCGCAACGAGTATCACACATTCTTAGCTCACGTAGTGAACGAGAAACAAGAAGTAAAAGACTTCTAGAGCATTCCCAGAGTCTCGAATTTTCCTGAAGTGTTTCCCAAGGATCTCCCAGGAGTTCCTCCTGCATGCCAAGTCGAGTACCGAATTGACTTAATTCCTGGAGCTACCCCCGTAGCCAAACCCCTGTATCGTCTAGTATGAGCAGAGATGCAGGAATTATCCAACCAAATAAACGAACTGCTCGGTAAAGGATTCATCAGACCGAGCTTATCACCCTGGGGAGCACCATTCCTGATTGTGAAGAAGAAGGATGGATCTTTCTGCATGTGCATATACTACCGCGAACTAAAAAAGCTCTCCATTAAGAACCGATATGCTCTACCGTGAGTAGACGATCTGTTCGACCAGCTCCAAGGAGCGAGCTACTTTTCGAAGATCGATGTAAGACCAGGGTACCACCAATTACAAGTCCAAGAGAGTGATGTTCACAAAACAACATTCATAACTTGTTATGGTCACTACGAGTTTGTAGTGATGCCCTTCGGTCTGAAAAATGCACCCGCAATGTTCATAGACTTAATGAATCGGGTATGCCGCCCTTTCCTAGAAAAAAATGTGATAGTATTCATAGATGATATACTTATCTACCCACAAAACGAAGAGGAACATAGTCAGGATCTGAGACAAGTTCTAGAAACATTAAGGGCGGAGAAACTATACTCGAAGTTCTTAAAGTGTGAATTTTGGATTCGGAAGGCAAACGTCCTTGGTCACATAGTCAGTGAAGAGGGAATACACGTGGACCCCTCCAAAATTAAGGCAATCGAGAACTAGTGAACACCAAGAATGTCACACCACCAAACTGGAACGACGAAAACGTTCGGGGGTGGAGGACATCATGTATAGTATCACAACAATTTAATAATAGTAATCAAAGCAGTAAAAACCATTGTATCAATAGTATCTTGTTTTATATTGTATACAAAGCATTACATGATTAACATTGAACTATCGCAAAAGATAAGACATAAAGCTACTATGCTCTGTCTTCGTAACTCCCAAGAGGGTACCTTTCTACTAGTTATCCTGAGAATACAAGTGGTTTGAAAAAGTGTCAACATTAAAGTTGGTAAGTTTATAAGCATTTTGTTTTGGAAAATATGTTATTTGTTCTTTAAAAATGTTAATGTTTTCCTCAAGAAAACCCTATATTTTCTTATGTGATGAATGATAAGTAAGGTGACTTTTAAAATAAAAGTTGGATCTTTTGTAGATACTATTGGATTAATGTCTAAGTCCATAACTATAATTGGTAAGACTTGACCCGACCCGGCATGGTCCATTTGGGTTGCATGGCATCATGCACTTGGATAGACTATAATGAGAGAATTAAAACACTTATGGTTATTAATATAGGATTAATACCTTAAAAACCTTTATTTATACATATCCGTTTCGATTTAACCCTAATATTTTTATTTGTTACTTATTTGCCATTAATTGTGTTGACTGGTTATGAAAAGTCAATGGTAGCCGGTGTCGTCGGTTTAACAGGTTACCCTAACCTTTTACATACCCAAAATCCACTTTTTCCCCAAAACCTCTCCTTCACTCAGTTTAACAGGCGTTCTTCCTCACACATCACGTCTTCTTCTTTTCCATGGCTTCGTCTTCAACAGCTTCTATCAACAAACCAATTTATCGCACTAAGTGTGATTGTGGTGATCAACTGCAATACTCAGTTTCAAGAACTGATAAAAACCCAGGAAGAAAGTTCAAGGCATGCCCTAACTATAAGGTAAAATTGAGGGATTTTGTTTTCCCATTTTGTTATCTTTCAAAAGTTAGTAAATGAAGCTTTTGTTGGCAGGGTACCAAAAAAGGGTGTAAATATTTCAAGTGGCTTGACACGGAAGAGATGGAGTTTTATGCTAATGAAAGGGAGCCCTATAATGAAGTTGTTGCTAGTGGTGTTCTGCAAGTGATCAAGTTGTTGAAGTTTGTGTTGGTGATGTTAGTGGTTATTGGAGTAATTTTGTTAATTGGCATTGTATTTTAAGAACCAGTTGGTTAGGGCAGTTGTAATTATTTTGTATTTGGTAGGGTTAAGGTTGTTGTAGGTTTGTTATTTTGGTTAGGGAAGGTGTTCAATGTAGTTATGGTAATGTTTGATGGAGAAGTGTATTGATAGTAATCCAATCTTATTTATGTCCCTGTGATTTGGTAATTGCATTATAGTGATTCATTACAATGTAGTTATGGTAATGTACTAAATCTTGTGTAAGCAAGTGAAATGTAGTAGAACATGGTAAAACTTGGTAATAACTGAATGTACTAAAACAAGGAAGTAAAGGACATTAACTGGAATGACAATTAACATATGATTGTAAGCAGGTGATCAATGTAGTTATGGTAATGTTTGATGGAGAAGTGTATTCATAGTAATCCAATCTTATTTATGTCCCTGTGATTTGGTAATTGCATTATAGTGATTCATTACAATGTAATTATGGTAATGTACTAAATCTTGTGTAAGCAAGTGAAATGTAGTAGAACTTGGTAAAACTTGGTAATAACTGAATGTACTAAAACAAGGAAGTAAAGGACATTAACTGGAATGACAATTAACATATGATTGTAAGCAAGTGAAATGACAAGCAAAGTGAAATAACATTAACTTCAAATACTTGCATTCATAATAACATAAAAGGGGGTATTACAATCAGTACCAAACAACCAATTGCCCAACAATCTTTTAATGGCCATTAACTACCAATGTTCAAAAAGGCCTAATTGAATACTACTAGATGCTGATATACAATTGGATGGTTGTTACCAAAAGCTGATGAAATGTTAACAAAAAGGGCAAGCAAAATACATAGTGCCCATGATACCCCCTCCTAAATAGTCCTACTCCCAATTAACTGGTTTCTTAATACTAGAACCCCTTCCATCCTTATCATAAACTGCTTTCTTCAGCTTGATCTTCACAATTCTCTCAGAAATCTTCCTTTTCCTAGGCCTCCCAACAACTTGTGTATCTTCAATGAAGTCAATATTCCCATCATCTTCACCAACCCAAGCATTAGCATCTAAACCTTGTATAGCGACTTCTTGCACTGGTGGCACAATCTCATGAACATCTACACCCTGTAAGACATGATGTATTTAAATACCCTATGTTAATCACATATTAGTTTTAAGAAATTTAAAGTAAAGGTTGGCATACCATTTCCAAGTTTTCTTCAAGCAAGTTATCTTCAATCTCATTAACATCCTCTTCTAAGTCTGCTTCCAAGTGATCTTCAATCTCATTAGCATCTACACCCTGTAAGACATGATCTAGTTAATTACCTTATGTAAATCACATATTACTTTTAAGAAAGTTAAAGTAAAGGTTGGTATACCATTTCCAAGTTTTCTTCAAGCAAGTTATCTTCAATCTCATTAACATCCTCTTCTAAGTCTACTTCCAAGTGATCTTCAAACTCATTAGCATCTACACCCTGTAAGACATGATCTAGTTAATTACCTTATGTAAATCACATATTAGTTTTAAGAAATTTAAAGTAAAGGTTGGCATACCATTTCCAAGTTTTCTTCAAGCCGGTTATCTTCAAGCAAGTGATCTTCAATCTCATTAGCATCTACCCTTTCCATAGCCTGTTCAATCTCATGAGGTTCATAACCACATTTTTGCAACAATACATCAATTTCATCAGAAATAGCATCTGCATCATTCACAATTTTTGGTGCAGTTTCCTGTACAGTTTCCTGTACAGTTCCATTTTCTTCTTGCACAGTTGCATCGTTTGCAGTTTCAACCCCACCTTGGCCATCCTGGTTTGAGGATCCTTCTCCAGCCTTCTTTGTCTTCTTCTTTCTTTTCACTACAAGCTTAACTGCCTTTTGTTTTGAAGTTCCCTCTCCATCCTTGTTTGTTATACCATTTCCACCCCTCCTTAGCCTTACTGGTTTTCTAGGTGGCACATAATCCTTCATCACTCGCTCATTCTTACAGGATTTCAAGTTATGTCCGAATTGTAAACATTTGCTACACCTAAGAGTCCTACAAACTCTAGCTCTAACAGTTGGGAACTTGGAATCATTGACGTCAGATACATGCCTTCTTCTCTTGGTTTTTGGCCTACCAGGCATTCTCCTTGTCAATGGAGGTAATGGCTTTATATAGTCAGTGGGTGCCCACAGGTTGCTTCCATTCACCGGTGATATATTTGTGGTATATGCAACCATAAATTTCTCTTTTTGGAACCAAATGCTTAGAAAATCAGTTGGATTCATGTGAGTGTAGTTTATTGCTGCTTGACCATGCACACATGGTATTCCAGATATCTCCCATAGTCTACATGTGCAATAGTGTTGTTCCAAATCCACTTTGTAAGCTGTATACCCATACCTTATCTCAAATACAGACCCCCCCCCCAGTTGCTATAACTTTCCAGTTCCTATAAATACGAATTAAAAATAACAATTTCATATTAACTATACAACACAATTTAATGTTAAGTAGTAACAAGTTTATGTAAGAATTTACCTCATCTCTTTTCGAAACTCCTTCATTTTCTCTATGATAGCTGGTCAGTTCTCCAAGTAGAAGCTTTATCAGCCAAATAATAAAACCTAGCCATGACATAGATTCTAATTTCCTCTAACATTGTGAGAAGTGGTTTTTTCCTAATATTTATGATCATGGAGTTAAAGGACTCAGAAACCCCATTTTCCACTGCGTCACATGCATACCCTAGTCCAAAAAATGCCCTACACCATGATTGTGGATTTTTAGACATCAACCAATCATATCCATTTGAAGTGATTTTCTTAATTTTTTCCATGTTAGATACAAAATCCCCTTCATGTGAACTAGTTGCAGCAGCCCAGAACAAGTTTTTCAACTCTAAACCTGTATGCCTCTTCCTGAAGTTGGCATAAATGTGTCGTGCACACTGCCTGTGTTCAACATGTGGAAGGATAGCTTTCACAGATTCTAGAAGTCCCTAAAATAAGTAAATTCAACATTAATATGGGTTAGACAATATAAATGAATACATAAAAAAATTTGTAGTATTTATGTTTACCTTGTGTTGATCTGAAATAACAACTAGACCCCTTCCATCCTCAACACCCAAGTCATCAACCAACAACTGTAAAAAACCAAGTCCAATTTTCTTTGTTCTCTACATTTACTACAGCCCATACAATTGGATACACGAGGTTGTTAGCATCTCTTCCAATAGCAGTCAAAATCTCCCCTTTGATTTGTCCCTTTAGGAAACATCCATCTAAGCCAATCACACGTCTGCACCCTGTATTCCATCCATCTTTCAATGCCTTAAAACATACATAAAAACGTTCAAAATAATTCACCCCATCTGGATTTACGGACACTCCTACTTTGCATGTACTTCCAGGGTTGGATCTAAGGATTTCGTTGGCATAATCCCATATCTTAGAATAGTGTTCCTCCAGTTTACCTTCTATCATCTCCCTTGCCCTTACCCTTGCTCTATGACATTGACCCTTTGACACTTTCACTGAATATTTTGTAAGGACATCCTCCATCATCTCAGGCAGTGTCATTTTGGGCTTCCTAATTATGTCCTTAATGTAGTGTTTTGCTAACCAATTACAACTAACCAAATGTCCAAAATTATAATTCCTTGCACAAAGATGTGTTTCAACCATAGATTTTATCTGAAAAGTACGTTCATTATACTTCCACGAAGCATGGATCCTAAAAGGACATGGTTGTTTTGCATTTTTTTTCCCACACCTAACAATTACCCTGCTTTTATCACTTTTCATGAACCAAAGTTGGTATCCATTAGCTACAGCATAGTTAGTGAGTGCAAACCTTAACTGAGCAGGAGACTCATATAACTCACCAACTGTAGGCTTCATTTGGTTCCACTTGACGGTAGGATCGTGCACCCTGAACTCGACATCCACTTCCAAGCCATTTTCATCTTCAAGGTGTTCATGCTCAAGCTCTTCCTGGTGAATGTCTTCAACATCAGCTTCATCGTCCCCTTCAAACTGATTATTCTTTAACATTTTATCATCACATCAAATGTTAAGAAAAGGGTTTTCACACAAGTTAGATGTAGGATTGAAGTTATCTGGTTCAACATCCAACAATCCTAAGTCAAGACGATCATCATCAGACTCTTCTTCATCACGTACGTATCTCAACATTGTCTTCTTTGTCGCCTTTGATTCTTTACTTTTCATTCTCCGTGATGATTCTGCCATCGAACCCTTGAAAACCTTCAGAAACCCTCTTTCAAAACCCTCTTGCAAAACCCTCTTTTGACGATGATGTTATCTGATAAGGGATACCCCTTTGTTAGTCAGACATGAGGGACAAAGGTGGTGGCTACTATGCACGTTCCCAAGAATTAGTAATCAAGTGAAGAGATGCAACCGGCAAGGAGTTGATTACCGGTTGTTAACCGGGTAAGGTGTAATAAATGGAACGTCATCTCATTAACGGTGGCAAATAAGTAACAAATAAAAATGATAGGGTTAAATCGAAACGGATATGTATAAATAATGGTTTTTAAGGTATTAACCCATTAATATATTATAAGTTCTAGTATATTAATAATAAGAGTAATGAGATTATTTAATTAGTATTGATCAAGAATTAATCTAGGATTAATTAAGTGATCAAAAGAAGACTAATTAAATATATGGGTTGATTGTGTAAATCATCCATACTTGTATAGTGGGCTAATGCTCCATGGATAATCAAGTTGGGCTAAAACCCATAGGATGGTCCATGGATGCTCCATGGTGTATTTGAACCCATGGATCCAAGGAAATGGAAAGTCATGACAATTAGGGCTTACCCTAATTGTAACACTATATAAAGATCTTATTCTTGACAAAATCGGCACTAATATCATTCTAGAGAGGGCTAGCCGATTTCATGAAGTGTTGAATTCTCTCTAAGTTATTCCAAGTGCTTATGGTGTTGTGTGAACCATTTGAGGTGTCACACTTGGGGCACTAGGCACTCAAGCTTCATGAAGACAAACACTAATAAAAGGTATGTTATTCTAACTTGTGTTATTCAAACTTTAGTATGCTAGAATAGAACAATACCTTGGAAAGTTGATATTTGCATGTATAATGGAGAAAACATAGATCCAAGGTATTTAGGGTTGCATGTACACTTAGGAGTGTTAGAATGCTCAAAACCCAACAAATACATTCCTAGTTACACTTGTTCTACTGTAAATCATGGTTTTGATAAGTAATTGCCTTTTGTTTTAGAAAGTTAAAATGTAATCTGTTTACTTGAAAAAGAATGACCCTGATACTGGAAAATCCTATATTTTCCATATAAAACGAGTTGAAATGTTATTTATTCCAAGACTGACAAATTCAAGTGTAAATACCATTCTTAATTTATTTTCAAGGTAGTCTTAAATCTTAAGACCAAAGTGTTTGTATGTTGATGTGTGTTAAATTTGTATACTTGTTGTTTTATTACCTGGTAAAAACTGATTTGATATTTTTTTACCCAAAGTTGTGAATTTAATTCTAGAAAATGATATGCTATATTGGTACGTGTTGGTATGACCCATATTTGTTTCTCCTACGATTACTTAGTGCATATGAATTATATATAATCAAGATCGAACAGATAATTGATTAGGTGATTCTGCCCTAAGCCCACAACCAAACAAGCAACATGAAGTAAGGCGGAAAGCACCCATCCCATTGCATATTGGATATTATCTGTATATAACCCTAACGTATAAACCAAGAATCCTAGAATTAACTATAAAAGCCTTTTTGATCCAACTGGTTTGTAAAGTCCTTTGTTGTACATTTATAATTAAATAAAACTAAGCAAAGTTTGTTTATACATTCATACACTAATCGTACTAATGATCATAACCATGCATAATACGACGGATGGCCTGAATTGACGTTCTTAAGGTGTCGAAATAGATCATGACGTTTGTCACCACAGGTCTATCGGCCTAGGTGTTCCAAGCAGCTCTGGTGCGGGATTGTCAGTCCCATATAGATCTATACACAAACTCACGTTCTCCCTCCAGGAGACTTTGGTTATTAAGGTTAGGACTTTTGATGGCACTTAAATAAGTACTTGAAGGTGTTATCTCAAAAAGCTATATCGATGGGTATGTGTAGAATTAAGAAAAATATTTTTAGTAAATAATCTGTAACTTTGTAAAATAGTTCGTTCGTTCCATAAACTATACATATTATAGCTTATAAGTTTGTTTTTCTGTGATATAATTTGAGCCTGTAAAATGGTTCCCTTATTCCATAAACTATACTTAATATAGTTTATAAATTTGTTTCCTTGTTAAAAACTGAACTTGTAAAATAGTTTCCGTTGGTGTAAAAATATTACAAACTTATGATATTTTGTAGTTTAATCGCAATGATGTTTGACGTATTCAACAATTTCATGTTTAAAAGCATGTTAACGGTAAGAAAATATAATAAAAAAAATTATATTTTTAAACACAATATTTCTTGTGTTTTACTTGTATTCCTCCCCTAAAAACATAAAAAAAATGGTAAAAACGTAGGGGTATGAACTCACCTCCAATATGTGTGCTCGGTTGAATTGCAAAGTGCTAACGGTAAATCCTCGGATTAGAATACGCGGCAGCAGTTGTATCCTAAAAATAATTATCCCCGACATCGTATTTAAATTAATAAGACATTAATTTAAATAATAATTAAATGGTGATTTAATTAGTTAAGTGATACTTACAATATTTATTTGGAATTGTTAGGGATGTTTGAAATGGTTTCACGGTTGAAATGGGGGGGGGGGGGGGGGGTCATGGTTGGAAAATGGGTTCATGGTGTGTTCTTGGTGGATGTTTGATGATTTGAAGATTTAAATAATTGATCCTGGTGTTCTTGGTGAGAACTTGAAGATCTGAGCAACAATACTTGAAGACTTAGAGGAAAAAGGGGTGTTCTCGGATGATAGTTGAGAGAAAAATAGGTGTGTTCACGGCTGGAAAATGTGAGAAATGAATTTGTTCACGGCTGAATACATATATACAGGGTTGTTTACGGTTCATAATGAGCCAAGGCCTTTTGTGTTTATCATTCTATCATTTGGGTTTTCGCCCTTAATAGGCTTTGGATTGTGTTTACGGTTCAAAAGAAACCATAAACAACCTTTTGAAATCAAGCCAAACCGTGAAGCCTTCTTAGATTTGTGTATTTGGAACGTGAACTCCATATTTCTTTCATATTTGGACCGTGAACTCCATTTGTGCATTAATTTCTTTGGGTGAAAACTCATTTAATGGTTATATTTATGTTTTAAACCCTTAGTCTTTTAACTTATGTTCATTTATAACACCCTAAATTAGCATAGTTTTCAATCCATACTTCTTTGTTAACCTTTTAAACAAGCCCTACGGCTATAGATGATAAAATGCAATAATAATTGCAATGCAGTTTCACTTGTACTTGGTTAGGGTTTAGGCTTTCCTTGATTTAAAAATTTCTAGTTGTGACAAAGAATGCCAACAAAGATCCATCAATTCTTATGGCTTGTTGGCTACAACCGCAGGTTCATATAAAATTTCTCCAGAATCGCCAAGCCACTTACCACCCCCAATCATTAGGGTGTAACTTTTAGTTGCGGAGAAAAAAAGACACTACGTTCCAAACAATGAATCAAGCCCTGTGCAATGCACCTATATTGTCTCTTCCAGAAGGGACAGAAGATTTCATGGTATACTGCGATGCATCCAGGCTAGCATGTGTTCTTATGCAGCGATGAAAAGTTATTGCCTATGCCTCGAGATAGCAAGAGACACACGAGGTCAACTACACCCCTCATGACCTTGATTTAGGAGCAATAGTGTTTGCTCTGAAGATTTAGAGGCACTACCTTTACAATACAAAGTGCACCATCTTCACCGACCACAAAAGTCTTCAACACATACTAGACCAAAAGGAGTTTAACATGAGACAGTGGCGATGGGTAGAACTACTTAATGACTACGAATGCGAGATTCCTTATCATCCTGGAAAACCCAATGTAGTAGCTAATGCCCTTAGTCGAAATGACTACTCAGATCGCAGAGTGAAAGCACTGACCATGACCATCTATTCACATCTGTCCACACTAATCAAAGTGTCTCAACTAGAAGCCTTGAAACCTAAAAATGTGGCGAGTGAAGCCTTAAGAGGAATGGAGAAGAACTTAGATATTTAGGGAGACGGAGTTCGTTATCTCATGAACCAAATCTAGACACCAAAGTTTGGTGGGTACAGAGACATTTTCATGAACGAAGCACACAGGACTCGATACTCCATTCACCCGGGTTTAGACAAGATGTATCTAGACCACAAAAAACTTTATTGGTGGCCGAACATGAAAGCTGAGATTGCCACCTATGTGGGCAAGTGCCAGACTTGCACCAAAGTCAAGGTGGAATAACAGAAGCCCTCAGGTTTACTGCAACAACCAGAAATACTTGAATCGAAGTGGGAGCAGATTACAATGGATTTGATTACCAAGTTTCCCAAGACTATGGGTGGTCATGACACCATTTGGGTAATAGTTGACAGGTTAACCAAGTTTGCACACTTCCTACCAATAAAGGAAATAGACAAGATGGAGAAACCAACCAGAACATACATAAGAGATATGGTATGACTGCATGGTGTGCCAATATCTATTATCTATGATAGAGAGAGTAGATTCATCTCAAGGTTTTGGAATTCACTACAAAAAGCTCTGGGAACAAGGTTGGACATGAGTACAGCCAACCACCCACAAGCGGATGGGTAGAGTGAGAGGACCATTCAAACCATGGAGGCCATGCTGAGAATTTGCATGATTGACTTTCATAAAGCATGGGATACCCGCTTTTTGAGTTCTCATACAAAAATAGCTATCACACTAGCATTAAGGTTGCACCGTTCGAAGCCCTGTATGGTCGTAAATGCAGACCCCCTCTATGTTGTGCTGAAGTGGGTGACATGCAACTAGCTAGAGGACAAGTTCCTGACAGCACTCTCATTGGTACGGAGATCATCAAAGAAATGATTGATAACATTGTTCAAATCCGATAACGATTGAAAGCTTCTAGAGACAGAAAAAAGATCTACGCAGACAAGAGACGGAAACCCTTAAAATTCTAGGTAGGTGACCGCGTTTTGTTGAAGGTCTCACCCTGGAAGGGTGTGATACGCTTCGGAAAGCTTGGTAAACTAAATCCAAGGTGCATTGGGCCATTCTAGATTCTTGCTAGAGTTGGCCATGTAGCTTACAAACTCTGATTACCACAAGAACTAAATAGCGTACACCCTATCTTCCGCGTGTCAAATCTATAGAAGTGTCTATCTGAAGAGACTCTTATGATTCCACTCGATGAAATCAAGATAAAGGAGAGTCTACAATTCGTGGAGGAACTAGTAGAAATCATGGATAGGGAAGTCAAGCGAACGAAACAAAGTCGCATACCAATAGTGAAGGTTCGCTGGAATTCCAAGTGGGGACCTGAATTTACTTGGGTGCGAGAAGATCAGATGCAACGAAAGTACACACATCTTTTCCCAAGTCCATGATGTACTAGCTATATAAATAAATTTGGGATGAAAATCCCTCAAATGGGAGGATAATATAACAACCCGGTATTTTCAAGTCAATAAATGTCAACAAAAGTCAAACTTGCTAAATAAAAGTAAATTTGTCAATTCCTTAAATTTATAAGGTTTAAAATACAATTTAATATCTAGAATTTTTTTTTATTATATCAATGTTTTAACTATTTGGGAATAAAAACACTTAGACCGGAAACCCTAAATGAATCAATGAGAACTGAAAACCCTTGCATGGGCCACCCTCTTCGGACCGAAAACAGATTTCGGTCTGCACCGAAATCTCCCTGCGAAGGTCCCACACTTACACCTCACCTATATATATATATATTTAACCTCAAACATACTTCATTTCTCACTCTCCAAACCGAAAACACCCGCAAATTGCTCTAAAAAAAACTCATCCAAAATCGTCTCAACTATCATACGAAATCATCATATCTTCAATGGATTTTACCCAGATCTTCATAATTTCCCCCAAGAACATCAAGAACACAAAGAAAACCAAGAACAACCTTCAAATCTTCAAGCTTACACCAAAAACACCCAAGCACATCGAAAACACCCAAGCACGCCAAAAACGCCTAGAATACTGTCAAATAATTCCTAAGACTTTTTGTAAGTATTTCTTACATAAGTAAGTATTGTCTAAGAATTTAAATTATTATTTATTATCTAAATTAAGATCTTAACAATTTAAATACGACATCGTGTATAATTATTATTAGGATACGACTACATACGTGGGTTTTAACCCGAGGATCATCGCTACCACTTCGTATCCAAACGAGAACGCACATTCAAGATGAGTTCATACCCCTGCGTATTCACTATTTTTCAATGTTTTAGGTGGTAAATACAAGTAAAACACAAGGGATCTTGTGATAACATTCAAGCGATTTCAAACCGTTTCAAGCTATTTTCGAACTGTTTCAAGTTAATCTAAATTGTTTCAACTTTCGATTTTACCAATATATATATATATATATATATATATATATATATATATATATATATATATATATATAATGGGGTTCAACATGTTTAGGACTAGTGTTTTTGCCTTAACTCTTGTTTCTTGTTTGGTTATGGGCTTAGGCTAAAAGCGCTTGTCAAACGGTCTTTATACTTTCAATTATATATGATGTGTGTGTGTGTGTGTGTGTGTGTGTGTGTGTGTGTGTGTGTATATATATATATATAAATATAAAACTTATTTAAATAAAGCTTTAACCTCTTTGTAATATGGCGAGAAAAGGGGTATTTTCATAATTATTTCAGTACATATAGAATTTACATATAAACTATAATAGGTATAGTTTATGAAACATACATACTACTTTACTCGTTCAAGGAACTATATACAAGAACATACATGATAAATTGTAATAGGTATAATTTAATGAACATGTACACTATTTTACTAAGTTTTAGGAGTACTATACATAAATAATTATTTAGGTATAATTATTTTACACTACGAGATACACTGCAAAAGGGAATACATACATTTACAAGAACAAGAGAACATATAAACACTATACGTAATCAAGTTAATACAGGATTGTGATCCACTACTTCATTTTACCTATTAGGGTATGCATTGAAGTCTTGGTTATCTATATGATACTGACAATTCTGTACCTAAAATGCTAGCTACAGTTAGGCCGGCAGGCCTGGGGTGACAAATGGCATAACATTCCGACAACTGAAGAACATCGTGTAGGCTACTAGTCACTTTAGCATGGTTATAACCTCACTTACAATAAGTATTAACCAAACATTTTGTTTACAGGACCAATACATCTTCAAAGGTTTTATTTTAATAATATAACTACATTACAATACACTACTTTACAATACAGCTGGTGGATTCCAGGCACATACATACAAAGGGTTTTCATACAAATACACTATAGTACACTATTTTCCCAACAAAATACTCTATTTTCTTAATACAGTACAACGTATATTTGGTATTAAGGCCTAAAACTACTTTTCTGAGTACGATAACAAACATACATTTGGTCTTAAGGCCTAAAACTACTTTTCATTTACAATAGAAAATATTGGATTTTTTGAAGGAACACAGTAACATTTTCAAAGAACAAAGACAAGCTTTCCACCACAAAAACATACTTATGAACTCACCAACTTAAAACTTGATACACTTTCAAAATCGCTTGTATTCTCAGGGAACCAGTAGACAAGTACATTTAAGGCTTTTGAGAAGATGGAGCATTCATGGTGTCACGTCTGTAGTTTTTGCTATACATTTTGATGTTATACAAACAATGTTACAAACAAAAATGTAAATACTATATTATCAATGCAATGGTTGGTGTTACTTTGATTACTATTATACAAATAAGCAAAATGAAATTTTCAGCATGCACTTTCATAGATAGAGCCCTCTCTTGGTGGAACGGTCATGTCACATCATTAACTCTCCCAATTGCCAATGCCATGAGTTGGGAAGACTTAAAGGAACTGACGCTATCAGAATATTGCTCGAGTGGCGAGATGAAAAGGATAGAGCAAGAGCTCATGGTTTTGACGATGAAGGACTCCGACATTGTTGCATATACTGCCAGCTTTAGTGACCTAGCTACTTTGTGTCCCAGGATGGTCACCCCGGAAAGCAATAAAGTAGAAAGATACATCTGGGGACTCTCTACTTAGATCCAAGGGAACATAATAGCTGGAAATCCACTAACTTTCGGCAGCGCTAAGAGTCTGTCATAGACCCTAGTAGATCATGGGGTTCATAAAGGATTCATGACAACCATCCCTGAGCAACCAAAAGAAAAAACGGTGGAAAGAAGAAATCTTGTAACAAAAGAAAGGGGCAATCATCATAGGAGTCCTCAAAGAAACAACAAATAGTGGCAGTTCATGATGATATTGTTCCTGATGTTGTTCCGACTGCCCCAACACCTCCCAGTCCTTATGCTAGGAACCTATCAAAGTGCAATAAATGCAATTTCCAACACCACAGACCCTTCCAGGATATGCATTGCAATAAATGCAACAGGAAGGGGCACACATCGCATTTATGTAAGGCACCGACACAACCAATCACCCAGGTCCTTAGCGGAGGAGGCAACCAAGCTTGTTATGGGTGTGGTGAAACTGGGCACTTCAAGAGAGATTGCTCAAAAGCAAAGAAAACTGGTGGAGTGGGCGGAGTGCTAGCTATTAGACAGGAGGAAGCAATATCGGATCCCACAGTGGTCACGGGTATGTTTTTCCCCTCGATAACTCTTATGCATATATACTCTTTGATAGTGGTGCAGATAGGAGTTTTGTGAGCTATAAATTTAAACACCTACTCAAACAAAAACCAAAAACACTAACCGAAGCATTCACTATCGAGATGGCCAACAGGAAAACCAAAAGCGCTAACTACATATACTTAGGATGTACCCTCACTCTAAACAACTATTCTTTCCAAATCGACCTTATATCGGTCTTAATAAAAAGCTTCGACATCATCGTCGGCATGGATTTGTTAAGCCCTCACCGTTTCAATATTCTATGCTACAAAAAGGTCGTCCACCTTAATCTGCCAAGTGGTGAAACCCTCATCATTTATGGTGACAAGCCCGGTACGAACCTTCGCATCATCTCTTGCGTCAAAGGCCAAAAATATATGTTCAAGGAGTATCACACATTCTTAGCTCACGTAGTGAATGAGAAACAATAAGTAAAAAAACTCGAGAGCGTTCCCGGGGTCTGTAGTTTTCATGAAGTCTTTCCCAAGGATCCCCTAGGAGTTCCTCTTGAAAGCCATGTCGAGTTCTGAATCGACTTAATTCCTGGAGCTACCCCTGTAGCCAAATCCACGTATCATCTAGCACCAACAGAGATGCAAGAATTATCCAACCAACTAAACAAACTGCTCAGTAAGGGGTTCATCAAACCATGCTTCTCACCCTGGGGAGCATCGGTCCTGTTCGTGAAGAAGAAGGATTGATCTTTCCGCTTGTACACATACTACCATGAACTAAAAAACCTCACCATTAAGCACCGATACCCCCTTCCATGAATATACGATATGTTCAACCAACGCCAGGGAGCGAGCTACTTTTCAAAGATCGACCTGAGATCAGGGTACCACAAATTACAAGTCCAGGAGAGTGAAGTTCCCAAGATAGCATTCAGAACTCGTTATGGTCACTACGAGTTTGTAGTGATGCCCTTCGGTTTGAAAAATGCACCCGCAATGTTCATTGACATAATGAATCAAGTGTGCCGTCCTTTCCTAGACAAATTTGTGATAGTATTCATAGATGATATACTTACCTACTCACGAATCAAGGAGGAACATAGTCAGCATCTGAGACAAGTTCTAGAAAGATTAAGAGCAGAGAAACTGTACACGAAGTTCTCAAATTTGAATATTAAATTAATCTTTCAAATTTAGTATTTATCTACCCTTAATGATTTTGAATATTAAATTAATATTTCAAATTTAGGATTTATCCACCCTTAATGTTTCGCGGAGAATTATACGCGAAGTTCTCAAAGTGAGAATTTGATTATTAAATTAATATTTCGAATCAGTGTTATCTAGAGTTTCCTTGTATCACTATATAAATACACCTAAGCCTTGCATTTTTGGCCACTTATACTCAAGGGATAACCAAAATTCTCACTTTCCCCTATCCTCTCTCTTAAGCCTACTTCTTGCTAGCGTGGGTGTTAATCATTAGAGGTACGAAAATTGTGGTGCTTGCTTCCAAGAGATCTACAAGTGAGGATTCTTGTTATTTTCTATAATAACAATATGATATGTAATACTAAATCCTTCTTTTTTATTTTTGAAAATAACCTAAGGTTTCCAGGGTTTATTATTTGATGTTCTTAGTTATAGGTTCAATAGTGAAAACATAGATCCTTAGGTTGCATGTGAACTTAAGGGTTTTAAGTTTATTTGTTTTACCTAAATCCTATCAATTTCAATTTAGTTTTGATCTTGACCAATTTAGTTATGAGCTTGGAAACCTATTCTAGTAGTCTCCCACTTGGACAAGTTATCAATTACAATTACAAATACAGACTTTTAATAACTAGCAAAGTATGCTTTCCAAAGCCATTGCCAAACTCTAATATAATCATACATTAGGCCTTGGATAAGTGATAGACTATTCCTTCTTTCTACATGATATCGTATGGACATGAGGCATGGATATAGTTCAATCATATAGTCCAATATTCTTTTTCATGGTTTCTGATTTACAATGACTAAATTCAGACTACAAATTGAATATATCAATTTATTCTGTGAAAGGCCTTGCACATGAATGTGAACATCAAATCACTGAGTGCCCCAAATATATCACTTTTGTTGTTAAGGAAAAAGGAATGAATAAACTTCGATTATATAATAATAACTTTTACTCATCATGCCATACATTGAACTACATTTTATAACATTAAGTTACAGATGTGTTTACATAATACTGATGCATAACAGACTTGCAAACTCTAACATATGTATCTCTATTTGAAGAATAGAAGATATTATCATCTTAGAATTACTCATGACTGAATCCATGAAGTGATCTCTATGCACAGGTTTATCCAATGCTTAAAATCTTGATTCCATTCTTAAATGATTTCTTACTCCCAAACATATAACCGACCATGGAGCTTCGAGTAAATTAATTAATCATGAAGTAACAGGAAAAAGGAAACACAATAATAAACTAATTGTTTATGGTATCATATGTTGAATTGTAACACCAAGTTCTCGGTACATATTTTAATTGTAAGTAATTGCATGTTTTACACTGGGACTCGACGAGTTGGAGGCCCAACTCGTCGAATAAACTGGATTCTAGACGCTGGTTTTAAGTAACCTACTCAACGAGTCGGGAGTCTGACTCGACGAATAGGACTACCTGGATGAAACCCTAATATTTGGGGTTTACACCCTATTTAAATTCCTTAAATTGTCCCATTTCAGCCTCCATCGTCTCTAACAGTTGAGGAAAGCCCTAACTCGTAATCCTAAAGCCTTTGGAGTGTCCTTGAGCCATTTTTGTGTGTTTTTGATTGTTTAAAGCTTGAAGAAAGAAGTGGAAGCTTGGGGGTTCTAGAAGAAGCAAGTAGATCAAGAGATTTTGCTTCATTTACAACTCATTCAAGGTAAAAAGCTTCAACCTTGACTTCCCATTTGTTAGATCCTCTTTAGGGCTTGAATCTTATCATTTTTGGGGCATTTGTAAGTCACATTTGGGTTAGAATGTAACATAGAGTGATGACTTCAGATCTTGAACCTAAGAGGGTTCTCATGGCATAAAGGTGCCAACTTTATTTCCATAAGAGCCCCATGCATCTTGTAGACTCCATTTTTAGAGCTTTTGGGCTTGAATACCTATGCATGGATGTAAAGTTTGTCACTTTACGTGTTAAATCGACCCTAGGAGGTCAGATCTACACTTTGGATGCAATGAGCTCAATTGAAACCGACTGTAAGGACATGGACCTTGGGGGACTTGTCGAGTTGTTCATAGGACTCGATGAGTCAGATATTGGTTCCCCAACCTTTTCTGTTCCTAAGGAATTTCGTTATGTCTAGTAGGGGACTCAACAAGATGAACATGATTATGGACCTGAAGATCAACATACTTGATGAGTTCAAGGATGAACTCGGTGAGTTCAAGGCATTATCACAATTATATGAAGAAGAACTTGATGAGTTCAAGAAGAACTCGGTGAGTCAAGGAATAAACACTTTAACTCGGATGGAGACGAACTCGACGAGTTCAAGGATGAACTCAGCGAGTCAGTTGTAGAAGGTCCTGAATTTGTGAAAGGAGAACTCAGCGAGCTCTTGCAAGACTCGACGAGTAGGGTCAAAGTTTTAGCTTTTTATGGATTAAGGAACTTGGTGAGTTGTTGGGTCAACACGAAGAGTTGAGTTAACCAGATGTTCACTTTGACCAGAGTTAACTTTAACCAAGGTGTTTACCTTGAATTTGACTTTGTCATGAGTAACTCTTGAAAGGGTTAAGAGTATGTAATGGTAATTTAAGGAAGGTGGTTATGTGTAGGAGTTGAGAGGAGTTGAGCCTGACATCGAGGACAGTTCAGAAACTTCATGATACTGAGGTGGGTTACCTTCCAGTAGAAGTGGGTCTAAGGCACCAAGGTCGGCTCACTAGTAAGAGATTATAGTAGAGATGATTTTCTTTGTGATAATTATCTAGTATGCTGCTATCTGTTATGATTATGTGTTAGGATGCTAAATGTGTTAGTAGTAGGAGGAGTGGAACAGTCCCCAGTTATCTGTTGAAAGATACCAAAGGGGTAGACAACACCCATGCATGCCTAGCTATATGTTCATGATATGTTATTATGTGGTAGTTGTAGGGGTGAAATAGTCCCTAGTTACCAGTTGAAAGATACCGAAGGGGAGGTTAGCGCCCGGCTACTGGTTGAAAGATTCTAAAGGATGGGTTAGCTCCTAGTTACCGGTTGTAAGATATTGAATGGGAGGTTAGCTCCCGACTATCGGTTGAAAGATACCGAAGGGGATACCAGCTCCTAGTCATGCCTGCTAGATACCGGTTGAAAGATACTGAAGGAAAAGCCTTATGTGGTATGTGGTATGATGGGGGAACTCAGTAAGCTTCGTGCTTACAGTTTCCATTTTTGTTTCAGTACCTCTTCAGTGAAGGGGAAGGAGCCAGCGTGGTAGCTGCACATGACACACACACACACACACATAGGATTTCCGCACCATGACATTCTTGCGATTGTACTCTAATGTTATTATTCTTTTTATGATATGACTTTCAGACATGTGACTATGGCTTTGATGAAATGACTTGACTTGATGATATTTTCTAATAAGCAATTTTCTAAATTGTTATATCAAAAATGAAATTTTGGTCTTGAAAATCTAGGATGTTACATGAATATAAATAAATCCCTATTATTTAATCAACATATAATTATAGATTTATTGATTGTAAAATGTTTCGGAGTCATAGACTTACGAACTAAACTTGTCAACATTTATCGTGCCAATGCCCTTAGCATGCATACCATGTTTTCCTTTGGTCATCACATTGTAAAGGAATCATCAAAAAGATATTCATTTCAAAATTACATCTCCATCCTAAATCTTTTCTTGGATGTAATGGAATTTACTCCTTCTGTGCATTGACTTTCTGTGGTCTTAAGGATCATTAGTTAACGTGAATGCACCCTTATATAGTATTTCTGATTGCAATCTGTTACTTAAAATAAATTCAAGGTCAACTATCAAAATTTTGTATTCTAGGTACGTTCCTTGGATACTTCACTCACACTAATGTAGTATGACTCAAAATATTAAGCCTACCACCATCACCTACATGAAATATTTCATTCTAACACACTGCCATTTATGATGAATGTCCATTTAGACTATGACTTATAGTCATCACTTAAATCCGTATCACTTTAGATCTATTAATCATGTTGTCTACTATCTACAAGCAACGATTCCGTGGTATGCCTTAAATACCTCAGAGCATCCTTGATACTTGTCTAGCGATTTAGTCGATCACATTTATGATACAATCTCACAATGCTCAAAACATCTGAGACACCAAAATAAGCACAAGTCATAACTGATGGGTTTTGAGCACTATAACAACCTTAAGGTGCACATACAACCCTAAATGCTTTGGATCTATGTTTTCTCTAATTACACATGCAATTTGATTTTCCAAAGCATTACCCTTACTAGCATACAAAACTTTGATACTTGTATAATAAAACTAGTCATATAACATACCTTTCTTGTAGCTTGTTACTTGGAGCCTTAAGAGCCTAGAACCAATAATGTCAATGCCTCAAATGGAACCACAAATCACCACTAACAATTGGAAGACTTGAGAGAGAGAGAGTATCTTTGCACACAAAAATAGGTTATGCTCTCCACACACACACTAGTGACGATTTTAGTAGCTAGAGGAGTCCCTATATAGTGTGGCATGATTAGGGTTACATCTATGCAAACCCTAATGCCCATGACCTTTTACATTACTTAGGATCCATGGGTAAAAACCTCCATGGACTATCCATGGACTTCCATAACAGTTTCACCCATCCTAAATAACCTTTGGCCCATTCTATAAGAATCCATATTTAATTAGTCTCCTTTTGATCACTAAATTAATTCCAAATTAATTCTTGACCAATGCTAATTATATGATTTCTTATTAATATATTAGAACTTATAATATTTTAATAAATCATAAATATCCTCTTCTCAAAAGTCCATCCTTAAAAATTGTTCCGGTGAAATGCAACCCAAATGGACCATGCTAAATCGGGTAATGTACATACCAAATATAGTTATGGACTTAGACACCTTATCCAACATTCTCCCACTTGGATAAGTCTAATAACTATAGTTGCAATTATGACTTTAGGAACTGACCAGCAATCGTAGCTCTTAAAACTTTGTCAAACTAAGACGCGCAATTTTAGACAAGTGATCATATAATCCTCTGTTCTCAAGACATCAGTTGGAAAAATACACGGAACAACATCATACTTAATGTCCAGTAGTTTGTTTCCCGATTTCCGATTTGTTTGACATAGAACTTAATCGAACACATCAATTTAGTTTTGACTGGGCCCGACACATAAATCAAAACAAAGTTATCGAGGGGCCCAAGATATCACTTTTAATCCTCCAAGGACTAAAAGCAACAGATAAACTTCGACTCATATGCTTGTACTAACTATTCGCCAAATCATACACAATAGCACATTTTATAACATCAAGTTACTGATGCATTTTCGTACTATCAGTGCACAACCAACTCATATTCAACAATTCATATCTCTTGGTTTGAAGACTTATATGATATTATCGTCTCACGATCACTCAAGATAAATTCCATGAAGTGATACAAGTGAGCGTGGGTTTAATCCAATACTCAAAACTTATGAGCACTCATGAATGTTGTAGCAACTTTTGCTATGTCTAAACACTTCATAGATCTACAAGCCTAATTCATGACAGTCTTGCTTCAATACCTACTTCCAAAGTATAATCAACTGTTGATAGTTTGAATAATCATATTATCCTGGACGTCAAAACATGAAAAATTGAAACAATAGTATACAATTAACACAAGATAGTAACTTTAGTCATAAATAAACAAAAAAATTATTTAATCATCAAATGTCAATTACATTTTATCTATTATAGGTTTCAGAAATAGCTATCTAATCATTAAAACTAATATCGTCCTTC
Source organism: Lactuca saligna (assembly GCF_052625555.1). Taxonomy (NCBI): domain Eukaryota; kingdom Viridiplantae; phylum Streptophyta; class Magnoliopsida; order Asterales; family Asteraceae; genus Lactuca; species Lactuca saligna. The sequence goes on along the minus strand of NC_136424.1, from coordinate 206,206,634 downwards.
AGCCCAATGTGCCTCGCATGCTGTAAATGCTTAACCCTACTCAATCCCTTCATGATGGGATCCGATGGGTTCTCTTCTGATGATACCCTCTTTGCTACAAGGAGTCCTTCTTCTATATTGTGTCTTATGAAGTGATATTTTCTATCAATGTGCCTAGATCTGCCATGATTCCTTGGTTCCTTGGCTAAGGCAACTACACTATCTCTGTCATAGAAAATTTCCATAGGCTCCTTTATAGCGGGTACAACTCCAAGGTCTCTGATGAAGTTCTTCATCCATATCACCTCCTTCGCTGCTTTTCTTTCTGCTATGTACTTTGATTCCCATGTTGAATCAACTATAGTCTCCTGCTTGGAACTTTTCCAAGTAATTGCTCTTCCATTCAGTGTAAATACCCATCCCGACTGAGAGCAGAAATTATCTATGTCGGTCTGAAAGTTGGCATTAGTATACCCTATCTCTCTCAATTCATCACTCCCACCGAGGATAAGAACCTAGTCCTTAGTCTTTCGGATGTACTTGAGAATATTCTTTACCGTTGCCCAGTGAGCCTTACCAGGTTTTCCTTGATATCTATTGACCATGCTCAAAGCAAATGCCACATCAGGGAGAGTACAAATCATTGCATACATAATCAAGCCAACTACGGAAGCGTATGTCAATCGACTCATCTCAGCTATCTCAGGCTCTGTGCTCAGACTCTAAGTCTTACTCAGTTTGGCATTACTTTGGATCGGTAATCACCTTTGGTTTGGAATTCTGCATGTTGAACCTCTTCAACACATTGTCCAAGTAGGTACTTTGACTAAGTCCAATTAGTCTTTTACTCTTGTCTCGTAATATCCTTATTCCTAGGATATAGGCAGCTTCTCTAGGGTCCTTCATAGCAAAACATTTTCTAACCCATGATTTCACCTCCTGCAAGGTTGGGATGTCATTTCCTATAAGTAGCATGTCATCCACATACAGTACCAATAAGCTAACTATACTCCCACTAGCTCTGACATATACACAGGACTGATCCCCGCTTCTCAAAAAGCCAAATTCTTTGACTTTTTCATCAAAACAAACATTCCATCTGCGAGATGCTTATTTCAATCCATAAATGGATTTCTCAAGCTTACATACTCTATTAGGGTACTTTGCATTGACAATACCCTCTGGTTGACTCATGTAAACATCCCCATCCAACTTACCAGTGTGCTATCACTGATAAATGTATCCTCTTATGTAGTAATATGGAAATCATAAAACTCAGGTGTATTTCTAAATCTAGTGGAACGCCTCAGTAGTACAGATTCATCAATTCATTTAGCAAGAGTTTCCTCCTCAGGTTGATCGCTAGTGTTTGAGGTTCCTTCACCGCTTGAATCTTGAAGCTCTTCAAGGTCAATTTGCCTCCCACTGTTTCGTTGGCCTATGAATTCCCTCTCATAAAAGACTCCTCCTCGCAACGAAGACAACATTGTCGCTCATTCTATAGAATAGATATCCAAATGATTTTTGTGCGTTGCTGATGAAAATACACCGCTCACTACGGGGTTCGAGCTTGTCATGAGTCTCGCGTCTCACGAAAGCCTCACAACCCCAAACCTTGATGTGTGATAATGAGGGAGCTTTCCCTGTCCACATCTTGTGAGATGTTTTGGCAAACTTATTAGTTGGGACTAGATTAAGGATATAGGTGGCAGTCTCTAAGGCATACCCCCAAAATAAGATAGGTAACGAAGATCGACTCATCATGGAACGAACCACGTCCAGCAAGGTTCGATTGTGCCACTCATCCACACCATTAAGTTGTGGTTTCCTAGGAGGGGTCAATTGTGAAACAATTCCACATTCCTTTAGATACTCAAGGAAGTCGATACTAAGATACTCTCCACCCCGATCGGATCGGAGGATCTTTATGTTCCTGCCTAGCCGATTCTCCACTTCTTTTTTAAACTCTTTGAACTTTTCAAAGGTTTCTGATTTATGCTTGATTAAGTAGATATAGCCATATCTATTGTAATCATCAATAAAAGTCACATAGAAGCGGTTACCATCCCTTGTGGTAGTTTTGAAGGGTCCACACACATCTGTGTGTATGAGGTCCAACAAAACATCACCCCTTTCACAAGTACTAGTGAATGGTGACTTAGTAATCTTTCAAAGGAAACAAGATTCGTAACTATCATCTGACTTTAAGTGTGACAACCCAACATTTATCCATTATAAAATGTCGTTATCATCTGACTTTAAGTGTGACAACCCAACATTTATCCATTATAAAATGTCGTTTTCACAAACGGAATTCGTCGCTTTATAAAAGGTTTCGTAATATTTGGAGTTGTCAATAAATAAAAATCCATTTATTTATATTTCATGTCATTATTATAAGTGGATATAATTTGTTAATGTTACTCTCGTTAAACAAATAAAGTTATATTACTTTTCAACCACTTCACCCGGGTAAAAAGTTTAAACCCCGTTAAACTTCAACATCGGATAGTCGTGTATCGGGTGCAACACATGAGGCATATATAAAGGAAATGAATATCACTTTGCACATTTTTACCACCCAAACACACACTCTCTCTCTCTCTCTCACTACTTTCTCTCTCTAGACCCGATTTCGACCCCTAAAACCGTGATTTTCGGCTTCCAAACGTAAGATTTTCCTTCCTAACTTGTTCTAAACATACATCATTGTGTTGATAGCTAGAAAATCATGAGATTGAGGGGTAAACAAGGAGTTTACGGCCTAAGAACCTCCGTAGGCCGTAAACACCCCAAAACATGGCCAAAGTCCACTTTTTCCTTCCTTTAGGCTTGTATACTAATTAAGGAAATTACCTAAGAGGGTTTGGACATCAAAACACAAGTTTTTAGTGCACAAAAGATGGTTTACGGCCCAAGCACATGCTTAGGCCATAAACACCCATTTTCCATGCAAAATGGCCCCAAAAACTCATCCAAGGCATGTTAGAAATTAGATATGAATTTAGGGGATGCTTAGGGCCATTAAACAACACATTTTGAGGGGTAATATAGATTTTACAGCCCAAGCATAAGCTAGGACCGTAAACTCCCCCAAACTACACTAAATGAAGGTTTAAACCCCCAAATTTGGTCCTAGACATTCACTAGAAAGTATATGAGATTGATTTAGGGCCTTAGCATCCATTTTTGGGGGTGAACAAGAGTTCACGGCCAAGCCTAGGGGCTTACAGCTGTAAACTCCCAAGGAGTGGCCTCTAGGCCGTAAACTCCAAGGGAGTAAACTCTCGGACTCCCCCGTAACCCCTTGTTGGCCTTGTACAATCCCCGAGAACCACTTCTAAGCCCTAAGACCTCGAATCAATGCTAGAATATCTAAATGTTTCAATAAAAAGCATAAAACGGCTAATTTCTTGTAAAACACATATTCCATATGTTAATAGGGTCTTAAAAGGTGTACAAGTCCTTATTTGGCACCAAACGCTCAACCAACACTTTCACTCGATTTACTCGGTTTCAGGTGAGTTCATACCCCTTTAATGAACCTTTCAAATGCTTTTATATGTTTTAGGGGGGGATACAAGTCAAATATACATGACTATGGAAATTAATCACATGTGATTCATTATCCGTAGTTCAAATCACATGTGATTTACCACTATGACTTATAAAGACATTTTGCGTTTTCAAAACTATTTTGGATAAATAAACAATTTTATAATGTTCCCTTTGGAGAAGATTTTGATTAAATAGATTTTCTTATAAAATGTAACCACACTAATATATTTATATAAGTAAGACTTGAAGGACTTAGGACCGATGGCTCGCCTTATTTCCTGTTCTTTTTTGATTGTGGGCTTAGGGTAGTTGTTATCCATCCGACTGTCGTTGATTTCTTAGTTATATATCATGTATATTAGTGTTGGATATGAGTATTTTCATTACATTTGATGCCTAAACCACTAAACTGACAAGAACCCTACACATTAAGTTAACTATAATAGGTATAGTTAAGGTTACTACTACTTGCTATTGCTACTACTTTACACACTATTACGAATCAATATATGAATAAGAGAACACACTACGATCTAGATGAAAGACTACTACACTATAATACAAGATAAATAACTAATTCGGAAGATACACACTAATTCACTACAAGATACACACTAACTCACTACAAGATACACTATTCGCTACATACTATGCCCAGAGTTTCCCGACAGGAAGACGACGCTACATGTATAGATCTATACGGGGCAAACACTATTACATCCCGACTGTTAACTTTAGTCCGAGCCATGCAAGCCCAGGGATGACACTACTGCACTATACTATGCATGACCGGGATGGTCATGGGGTTCTCTATTACTCTCACTATCGGTCGCATACAAGGAAACACACTAAAATACTAAGCTAAAGTATGAATTAATATCCCGAAGGAAATTACTAAAACACTCTTACAATAAACGGTTTTCATCAATGAAACTTACTTGCAACTTGAAGATTTTCACTCACGATGTATTTTCCGGAAAATATAGGATTTTCTAGGGCTTTGCTACTACTTTCAAACTGTAAATCGCAGCCTACATACTATATGTTCTAATGCATTTTATACAAAAATTCACACTAAACTCTTATGAACTCACCAGCTTTATGCTGATACTCGTTTTCAAAATAACTTGTATCATCAGGTCAAAGACAGATAGGTACAGGTGCAACATTTTTGGAGAAGATGGAGCATACAAGATCCATCTCTTATTTTTGTATTACTTTTGGTGTCTATTGAAACTTTATAGAATGCACTTGTAATCAAATTCACTATGTAATGAAATGGTTGTATGTTTCTTGTTTTTACTATTATGCAATTGTGATGATACTGTACATGACGTCCTCCACCCGAAACGTATTCTGCCGTTATCGGTTTTGGGGTGTAACATATTGGTATCAGAGCATTGTTTATAGTGAATCAAGTATATCAACCTATAAATGATATACGAACCATAAACTCTTCGGGACTAAAACACTCTGACCAAGAAAATATACTATTAAGTATCTAAAAGATTTAACTAAGTATATATATACACACACCACTATAAAATATAGAAGTCAGTATCGCACTAGAACATAACAAAAGTATTAAGATTTTTGGACAGCACAATTGGGCTTAGAGACATATGGTCACATCTGGAGGGATGTAGCCTGATCAACTACATTTTTCTGGGAGTGACTAGCATGTGCCTAAGTTTGGGTGTGGTGTTGCAACAAGTCTAAAACTTACCAACCCTACCACAATAATATTAGAATAAGAATACTATATGAGTATTATGTGCCTCTAAAATATACATATATAATAAATAAAAGGGTCGTTACTGGTAGGACAATAGTTGCTAAGTGGATACACCACAATTACATGTGACTAGGGCATTATAGACTCATAATTTGTGGCCTTTGCTTCATTCCCTGTTCTTGTTTGATTGGGGGTCTGAAGTTAGGGTTGCTTATTCGAAGGACTATCTTGCTTCAGTGACATGTAATTGGTATGCACTACGCAAGTATTGGGTCAACTAATAACGATTCGTCTTATAAGTATCCTAAAATTTTTACGTCTATTAACTCTTTCTATTCGTCCATTCTCGCGTAGATATCATGGCTGGTTTCCACCATCCCGGTGACCCGTATTATCCAAACCAGGGCAATGGAGGGTGGCTCGATGAGGAGTCAGAAAATGATCACCAAATCCCTCTGGATGACCACCGAGCAGAAGGCTTTCCGGATAGCTCCGACTCCGAGCCAGAAGTTAACAACCTACCGCCCAGAGCTCCGAACCCCAACCCCCATCCGGCATTTCAGTGTCCCACTCCCTGGTGGGCAATATCCCTAAACCATTGGAGCGAGGAGTAGGGCCAGCCTTTACCTTACAATGGAGACTGAAGCTTCTAGAACATAAACGAAGGAGGATCAGCGAACCGAGTTCTACCCATCATGGTCCGAAGGATCGCCAGGAATGTTGAGCAGGGTCAAGCAACCATTGGTCGAGTTTTAGAAGTCGATGCCAACTCGAATCTCAACACTGTTCGCATCCGCCAACTCGAAGAAGCCATGGACAGGACAAGGAGGACCAACGAGGCTCTGCAACATCAGCTAGTTGCATCCCGAGCTGAAGTTAGAAAACTCCGAGCACGTCAAAGGATGCATGATCGACACCTTCAGGAAGTTATGCGTCAAATAGCGGATCTGAGGGTTCACCCAACAAGTAACCGTCCAGTAGAAGACGTCTATTTACCCCACTCTTTTATCTAAAGGACTAGTCTTTCCTCTTGATGATCCGTAGATCTTTTGTCTGTAAACATTCCTAGCTTTAAAAGTACTCTAATTAGACCTCTAAACTGCCAACATTTTTCCTTATGGTTTGATGTAAGACCTATTATTAGGTCAATTTTCATGAACTTGTATTACATCATAAATACCAGTATATTGGCAGTTAACTACTCTGTTATTATAACTCTCATTCTGATCTTGGATTATGTTGATTTAATCCATGAACTTGTATTACATCACTCTCCTTGGTCACAGCCAATGCCATGGGCTGGGACACTCTAAAAGATCTCATGAGAAGGGAGTACTGCCCGAGGGGCGAAATCCAAAAACTTGAGGAGGAACTCTGGAACCTCAAGATGAAAGGGACTGATAATAGCTTACACATCCAGGTTCTGCGACTTGGCGGCCATGTGTCCCAACATGATCCCATCCGAGAGCAAAAAGATCGAACGATACATCTGGGGTCTAATGCCCCCGTATCGAGGAAATGTTCTAGCTTCACGCCCTACCACCTTCGACAGCGCCAAGGAATTGGCCTAGATTTTAATTAATCATGAAGTCTCTTCCACTCCAACAACATAAACCACAACTCCTACTACACCATCCGAGTCATCCGACAGAAAGAGGAAACGATGGGATAAGAAGAAAGGCAAGAAAACTCAAACCTCCTCCAGGGACTAGCAAATTGTCGCGGTCCATGCTGCCACTACTCTAGCCACTCCTGCATCGCCAAAGCCTTATAGTGGGAATCTGCCCAAATGTCCAAAGTGTCCTTACCACCACAACGGCCCCTGCCGTGAATTGCAGTGTTCCAACTGCGGTCGGAAGGGCCATACGGTGCAATTCTGCAAGGCCCCTCCCAAACCTATTTCGCAAGTTCCCAGTTCGGGAGTGACCCCGACATGTTACAGCTACGGTGAAGCTGGTCATTTCAAGAAAAACTGTCCGAAGACTGCGAATGTTAGGGGAACCGGAAGACTACTCGCTATTGGTCACAATGAAGCGATGGAGGATCCCACAGTATTCATGGGTACGTTTCTTCTCAACAAGTCTTATGCATGTGTCTTATTCGATAGTGGTGCAGAAAGAAGCTTCGTAAACCAAAACTTTAAACACTTACTCAAACAATCACCTCAACCACTAAAAGAAACATTCGTCGTAGAAATGGCTAACGGGAAGACTGAAAGCTCTAACGAAATCTACGTAGGTTGTACCCTCACGTTAGACGATCACTCATTTCCAATCGATCTCATACCAGTCTCAATCAAGAGTTTCGATATCATTGTTGGTATGGACTGGTTGAGTCTTTATCATGCTGATATCCTATGCTTCGACAAAGCCATTCGCCTAAATCTTCCGAATCGCGAAACTCTATTGATCTATGGAGATAAACCTAGTAGAAGCCTTCGTATCATCTCCAGTATTCAGGCTTAGAAATACCTGCATAAGGAATATCACACATTTCTTGCACACGTCGTCGACTCAAGACAGGAAGTGAAAGATCCAAAAGACATCCCCGTCGTATGTGATTTCCCTGATGTCTTCACAGAGGACCTTCCAGTTTTACCTCCTAAACGTCAGGTTGAGTTTAGAATCAACCTGGTTCCAGGAGCTACTCCCGTAGCTAAGTCGCCCTATCGTTTAGCGCCTACCGAGATGCAGGAGCTATCCGGTCAACTTAACGAACTGCTCAGCAAGGGCTTTATAAGACCAAGCTTCTCACCTTGGGGAGCTCCGGTCTTGTTCGTGAAGAAGGACGGATCGTTCCGTATGTGCATCGATTATGGGAACTCAACAAACTCACGGTCAAAAATCACTACCCTCTCCCTCGTATCGATGACCTTTTCGACCAACTACAAGGAGCGAGTTACTTCTCAAAGATTGACGTTAGGTCCGGGTATCACCAATTACGGGTGCTTGAGGAGGATGTTCCGAAGACAGCCTTCCGAACTCGTTACGGACACTTCGAGTTCGTAGTGATGCCCTTTGGGCTGACCAATGCGCCTGCAGTATTCATGAATTTGATGAATAGGGTGTGTCGTCCATACTCAGATCAGTTCGTCATCGTCTTTATTGATGATATACTCGTCAACTCTAGGAGCGAAGAAGAACACAAGGAACATCTACGACGAGTCCTAGAAACCCTACGATCAGAGAAGTTATATGCGAAGTTCTCTAAGTGCGAATTTTGGATTCGAAGAGTTGAATTCTTAGGACACGTGGTTAGTGAATACGGAATCCACGTGGATCCCTCCAAAATTAAAGCTATTGAGAACTGGTCAGCACCAAAGACGCCTACAGAAATTCGTCAATTTCTAGGCCTCGCTAGCTACTACCGCAGATTCATCCAAAACTTCTCTCGGATTGCAAAAGCTCTCACCATGTTGACACAGAAGGGCGTATCATTTAATTGGGAGGAGAAACAGGAGCAGGCATTCTAGACCCTGAAGCAAGCCTTATGCACCGCACCAGTATTATCCCTTCCTGAAGGATTTAAAGATTTTGTTGTATACTGTGATGCATCAATTCAGGGGCTCGGTTGTGTCTTGATGCAACGAGGTAAGGTCATCGCCTATGCCTCAAGACAACTAAAGATGCATGAGGTGAACTACACTACTCATGACCTTGAACTAGGAGCAGTCGTTTTCGCGCTAAAAATTTGGAGACACCACTTGTAGTGAATGAAGAGCTAGTGTACACTGATCATAAAAGCCTCCAACACATACTGAACCAGAAAGAGCTCAACATGAGACAACGCTGATCGGTCGAACTACTCAACGATTACCACTGCGAAATTCGATATCACCCGGGAAAAGCCAATGTAGTAGCAGACGCGCTGAGTAGAAAGGAGTCCTCTGACTGAAGAGTCAAGTCACAAACAATGACTATCCATTCACATCTATCCACACAGATTAAGGAGGCTCAGCTAGAAGCCCTAAAGCCTGAGAATGTGATGGGTGAATCCCTAGGTGGGATGGATAAGAACTTGGAGGTTAAGGGTGATGGAGCCTACTATCTCATCGACCGAATCTGGACTCCACGCCACGGAGGTTTCAGAGAATTGGTCATGAAGGAAGCACACAACACTCGATACTCCATCCACCCAGGTTCGGATAAGATGTATCTGGATCTCAAAAAGCTATACTGGTGGCCTAACATGAAAGCAGAGATTGCTACCTTCGTGAGTAAATGCCTTACTTGCGCGAAGGTAAAGGTCGAATACCAGAAGCCATCGGGACTCCTCCAACAACCGGAGATACCAGAATGGAAGTGGGAGCGGATCACAATGGATTTCATAACCCAACTGCCCAAGACGACGGGTGGGTTGAATACCATATGGGTCATCGTCGACAGATTGACCAAGTCTGCACACTTCCTACCCATCAAGGAAACGGACAAGATGGAGAAACTCACAAGAACATACATTAAGAAAATAGTACGGCTACATGGCGTCCCTATATCTATTATCTTCGATAGAGATAGTAGGTTTACCTCGAGATTTTCGCAATCACTACAAAAGGCACTAGGGACGAGGTTGGATATGAGTACAACCTACCATCTGCCGACTGATGGACAAAGTGAGAGGACGATACAAACTTTAGAAGATACATTGCGAGCTTGTGTGATTGACTTTGGTAAATCATGGGATACACACTTACCCCTTGTGGAGTTTTCCTACAACAATAGTTATCATACGAGCATCAAAGCAGCTCCATTCGAAGCCCTCTACGGCCGGAAGTGCAGATCCCTCTGTGCTGGGCCGAGGTGGGTCACACTTAGTTAGCTAAAGGACGAGTTCCTGACAGTGCTCTCATTGGTCCGGAGATCATCCGAGAAACGACCAAGAAGATAGTACAGATTCGCGAACGATTAAAAGTAGCTAGGGATCGACAGAAAAGCTACGCAGACAAACGAAGAAAACCCTTGGAATTCCAGGTGGGAGACCGAGTCGTTTTGAAGGTCTCGCTCTGGAAGGGAATGTACGCTTCGGAAAGCATGGAAAGCTGAACCCGAGATACATAGGGCCTTTCGAGATTCTCGCTAGAATTGGCCCTGCAGCTTATAAACTCAACTTACCCCACGAGCTAAGTAACATACATCCTACCTTCCACGTCTCAAAGTTGAAGAAATGCCTGTTCGACGAGACTCTCATGATTCCCCTCGACGAGATTGAGGTCAATGAGAGCCTCAACTTCGTGGAAGAGCCCGCGGAGATTATGGATTGGGAAGTAAAACGAACGAAGCAAAGCCGCATCCCAATTGTGAAGATTCGGTGGAACGCCAAGCGAGGACTGGAATTCACTTGGGAACGCGAGGATCAAATGAAACTCAAATATCCCCAACTCTTCGATTAGTAGTTCTATAATAACTTATCTGTTAAATTCTAAATTTCAGGACGAAATTCCCCTAACGGGGGGATGATGTGACAACCCAACATTTATCCATTATAAAATCCCGTTTTCACTAACGGAATTCGTCGCTTTATAAAAGGTTTCGTAATATTTGGAGTTGTCAATAAATAAAAATCTATTTATTTATATTTCATGTCATTATTATAAGTGGAGATAACTTGTTAATGTTAATCTCGTTAAACAAATAAAGTTATATTACTTTTCAACCACTTTACCCGGGTAAAAAGTTTAAACCCCGTTAAACTTCAACATCGGGTAGTCGTGTATCGGGTGCAAAACCCGAGGCATATATAAAGGAAATGAATATCACCTTGCACATTTTTACCACCCAAACACACTCTCTCTCACTACTTTCTCTCTCTAGAGCCGATTTCGACCCCTAAAACCGCGATTTCCGGCTTCCAAACGTAAGATTTTCCTTCCTAACTTGTTCTAAACATACATCATTGTGTTTATAGCTAGAAAATCATGAGATTGAGGGGTAAACAAGAAGTTTACGGCCTAAGAACCTCCTTAGGCCGTAAACACCCCAAAACATGGCCAAAGTCCCATTTTTCCTTCCTTTAGGCTTGTATACTAATTAAGGAAATTACCTAAGAGGGTTTGGACATCAAAACACAAGTTTTTAGTGCACAAAAGAGGGTTTACGGCCCAAGCACATGCTTAGGCCGTAAACACCCATTTTCCATGCAAAATGGCCCCAAAAACTCATCCAAGGCATGTTAGAAATTAGATATGAATTTAGGGGATGCTTAGGGCCATTAAACAACGCATTTTGAGGGGTAATATAGATTTTACGGCCCAAGCATAAGCTAGGACCATAAACTCCCCCAAACTACACTAAATGAAGGTTTAAACCCCCAAATTTAGTCCTAGACATTCACTAGAAAGTATATGAGATTGATTTAGGGCCATAGCATCCATTTTTGGGGGTGAACAAGAGTTCACGGCCAAGCCTAGGGGCTTACGGCCGTAAACTCCCAAGGAGTGGCCTCTAGGCCGTAAACTCCAAGGGAGTAAACTCTCGGACTCCCCCGTAACCCCTTGTGGGCCTTGTACAATCCCCGAGAACCACTTCTAAGCCCTAAGACCTCGAATCAATGCTAGAATATCTAAATGTTTCAATAAAAAGCATAAAACGGCTAATTTCTTGTAAAACACATATTCCATATGTTAATAGGGTCTTAAAAGGTGTACAAGTCCTTATTTGGCACCAAACGCTCAACCAACACTTTCACTCGATTTACTCGGTTTCAGGTGAGTTCATACCCCTTTAATGAACCTTTCAAATGCTTTTATATGTTTTAGGGGGGGGATACAAGTCAAATATACATGACTATGGAAATTAATCACATGTGATTCATTATCCGTAGTTCAAATCACATGTGATTTACCACTATGACTTATAAAGACATTTTGCGTTTTCAAAACTATTTTGGATAAATAAACAATTTTATAATGTTCCCTTTGGAGAAGATTTTGATTAAATAGATTTTCTTATAAAATGTAACCACACTAATATATTTATATAAGTAAGACTTGAAGGACTTAGGACCAATGGCTCGCCTTATTTCCTGTTCTTGTTTGATTGTGGGCTTAGGGTAGTTGTTATCCATCCGACTGTTGTTGATTTCTTAGTTATATATCATGTATATTAGTGTTGGATACGAGTACCTTCATTACATTTGACACCTAAACCACTAAACTGAAAAGAACCCTACACATTAAGTTAACTATAATAGCTATAGTTAAGGTTATTACTACTTGCTACTGCTACTACTTTACACACTATAATACACACTATTACGAATCAATATACGAATAAGAGAACACAGTACGAACTAGATGAAAGACTACTACATTATAATACAAGATAAATCACTAATTCGGAAGATACACACTAATTCACTACAAGATACACACTAACTCACTACAAGATACACTATTCGCTACATACTATGCCCAGAGTTTTCCGACAGGAAGACGACGCTACATGTATAGATCTATACGGGGCAAACACTATTACATCCCGACTGTTAACTTCAGTCCGAGCCGTGCAAGCCCAGGGATGACACTACTTCACTACACTGTGCATGAGCGGGATGGTCATGGGTTTCTCTATTACTCTCACTATCGGTCGCATACAAGGAAACACACTAAATCCATACTAAAATACTAAGCTAAAGTATGAATTAATATCCCGAAGTAAATTACTAAAACACTCTTACAATAAACGATTTTCATCAATGAAACTTACTTGCAACTTGAAGATTTTCACTCACGATGTATTTTCTGGAAAATATAGGATTTTCTAGGGCAATACTACTACTTTCAAACTGTAAATCGCAGCTTACATACTATATGTTCTAATGCATTTTATACAAAAATTCACACTAAACTCTTATGAACTCACCAGCTATATGCTGATACTCGTTTTCAAAATAACTTGTATCCTCAGGTCAAAGATAGACAGGTACAGGTGCAACATTTTTGGAGAAGATGGAGCATACAAGATCCATCTCTTATTTTTGTATTACTTTTGGTGTCTATTGAAACTTTATAGAACGTACTTGTAATCAAATTCACTATGTAATGAAATGGTTGTATGTTTCTTGTTTTTACTATTATGCAATTGTGATGATATTGTACATGACGTCCTCCACCAGAAACGTATTCCGCCATTATCGGTTTGGGGTGTGACATTAAGTCAGAAGATTCCAAGACTCCAGCCTTTTGGAGTTGGCCTATGCGCTTCTTGTTAACATGTCCAAGACGATAATGCCACAAGGATGCTTTATCCAAACTAGTGGAAGAATGAATATGCAATACATTATTTCCTAAGTTGTCTACAACCAACACAGTTTCATATACACCTTTACAAGGCAATGCTTTAAAATAAATTACATAATTATAAAAGGCATTAATAGAACCACTTTCATTATCAAAAGAAAAACTAAAATGTTGTTTGTACAAATCATGAAAGGAAATAATATTTCTTGCCATTTCAGACGAGTAATAACAAATATTCAAGTCTAATTTTAACCCACTACAAAGCAATAAAGAATAAACTCCAATCTTGGTGACATGTGAAGCTTTCCTTTTCCCCATGATTAAGTTTATCTTCCCATACTCCACATCCTTACTTCTTTTTGGTCCCTGCAAATCAGAACAAATGTGAATTCCATAACATGTATCAAGGACCTAAGAATTAGTATGTGGTGAGTTATTAGACAATATAATATAAATACCTACATGGGTGGGTTTTAATTTCCCATCCTTATCATCCTGCAAGTACTTGGGGCAGCTTCGCTTCCATTGCACCTTTTGATGACAATAGAAGCACTCTACTTTTTTTGGGTAGGTGGACGGAGTAGCGGAACTAACTTTATTTCTAATAGAAGAAAACCCATCAAGAGACTTTCCCGTGTGACCCTTGGTAGGGGTATTCCTCTTCTTCCCTTTGCCTTGCCCGATTGCTAGAACCGGGGCAATAGTAGGATTGGTAAAAACATTTTTACCTTTGAGAATACTTTCAGTAGTCATCAAAAGTCTCTGAAGCTTGTTGAGGGTGACCTCCTCCTTATTCATATGATAAGTGATACGAAACTGATCATAATAGGGAGGCTAAGAATGTAGAATAATATTTATGGCCAGTTCCTCATCATAGTTGACATTCAACTGCAGCAGACATTCCACAAACCTTTGCATTTTCTGCAAGTGGCCCATGATGGACTCTCCATCCTTCATTTTAGATGTTAGCATGGAGGTGATGACTTCATACTTCTCTTGACGAGCACTCTGATGGTATCTTTGCATTAGGTCTTGGTGCATCTCATAAGGGTAGAAATCCCCATAGGACTTTTGGAGTTCTATTGTCATAGTTTCCAACATGATACAAGACACCTTAGAGGCATCCTTCTCATGGGTAGTGTACTTAGAAATCTCCTCAGGAGTAGTAGAAGACTCATCAATGACCTTAAGCTCATTTTCTAGGACATATTCCTTGTCCTCATAGTGAGTGACCATCATGATGTTCCTAATCCAATCATTGAAATTAGTACCATCGAAGATGACTCTCCCACAAAGGTTCATGAGAGAGAAGGAGCCAGTAGGGTTTTAGCCAGAAGCATTGGTTGGAAGACATCTAAAAGATAAAGACAAAGTTTAGATTAGATAAGATTCCTTAATATAACACCCAAATGAAATATTAAGGCTGGGACCCAACACAATATTTCACAATTTGGAAGATGGATGTCGTAATCCAAGTTGCAAAATATGTAAAGGTAGCTAAATGATGATTTACCAATTTCCACCATGAAAAACAAAACTGATTATTAGGTTTTAGATGAATTGAAATTCCTAGATTAATTGAACTTTTCAATGGCATGTTTAAATCTCGATTATGCCCTTCAAGTTTGTGACTGGGATACCGAGGATCACAAACAAGGTGTGAATAACCATGCAAATATAATGTGTACTCTTGATGTCATTTATCACCTAATCGATGTGCCAGTTAACCACACACGCTATATCGATCTATGAAAAACATTAAGCCACCCTTTGTCACCCTTACTAGTCTATGTTATTGTTCCATCTAACCACAAACGCTCCACTAACGACTTGGTGAGGTGCAAAGTGTAATTTTGTGGGTTACCTCAATTTCATATTTTACTAAAGTAACTAAGATTAGGAATTATAAAACATTTAGTTACTTTATAATTATCATTATACTTAATGAGAATTAGTATCCTATCCTACCCATTCGGCTAACGACCCTCCACCAATCAAGAAAGCGGTGGGTGAGAATGGACACCCATTAAACCGCCGTTTTAAAGGCAATAACCTAATGCCCCCCTTATAGATCAGCTTCGTAAATGAGGCCTACTAACGGTAAGACTGACTTGTTCTTATACATACATAAATACATATATATATATATATATATATATATATATATATATATATTAAACTTATAATATTATAATAGTATAAGGGTTGAATTTCAAATTTTGAAAATTCTATGGTTTGGAATTAAAGTATTAATGTGTGTGACTTTACAAATTCTAAAACTTGAGGGCAAGTTCTAAAAATTTTTAAAATTTTTCATCTCGGTAACATATGAGTTTAATGGCCTTTTAAAAATGAGACTCTTCATTTTCTATAACCTATTAGTTTAATGCTTCTTCTTAAGAAAAGACTTTTAGTTTTCCATAACTTGAGGACAAGTTATGGAGTCCATTAAAATCAGTTAGATCATTAATACAATAAACAAATAATTCATGCATGAGGTAATTAAACCCATAAGAACAAGATAATGCATATCATCAATCTTTAAGAATTTAGCATAATCATAATAACTAATTCAAATCTTGAAATAATTACAAATTACCGTGTAATTAGATTAGGATGATCATTACCATATCATAAAAAACAGTTTTAATGATTCAAAACACTTTTTGGTAATGATCCTAATCGAATTCTGGCATAAAGACCCGAAAACTTGTTGTCTTCTCATCAAACTCGTCGAGCCCAGTATTGAGCTCGTCGAGTCCAAAGCAAAATGCATCAACTCGTCGAGTTGATTCATGCACTCGCTGAGTTGTGCTATCAGATAGCATTTTTTGTTTTGAAAAATCATATTCTAACAACAATATAATAGGAAACAATCCTAGGCTATGATACCACTGATGAGTTTTGAGCATTCTAACAACCTTAAGGTGGACATACAACCCTAAATGCTTTGGATCTATGTTTTCTCTAATTATGCATTCAATTTGATTTTCAAAAGCATGACCCAAACTAGCATACAAAACTTTGATACTTGTATAATAAAACTAGTTAGATAACATACCTTTCTTGTAGCTTGTTACTTTAAGCCTTAAGAGCCTATCACCAATAATGTGAATGCCTCAAATGGAACCACAAATCACCACTAATAATTGGAAGACTTAAGAGAGAGTATCTTTGCACACACTAGTGGCGATTTTAGTAGCTAGATAAGTCTACTAAAAATGTGAATGTCTCAAACCGGTTATGCTCTTCACACACACACACACACTAATGTCGATTTTAGTAGCTAGAGAAGTCCTTATATAGTGTGGCATGATTAAGGTTACATCCATGCAAACCCTAATGCCCATGACCTTTCACATTACTTAGGATCCATGGGTAAAAACCTCTATGGACTATCCATGGACTTCCATAATGGTTTAGCCCATCTTGTATAACCTCTGGCCCATTCTATAAGAATCCATATTTAATTATTCTCCTTTTGATCACTAAATTAATTCCAAATTAATTCTTGACCAATGCTAATAATATGATTTCATATTAATATATTAGAACTTATAATATATTAATAATGTATAAATATCCTCTTCTTAGAAGTCCATCCTTACAAATTGTTTCGGTGAAATGTAACCTAAATGGACCATGCTAAATCGGGTTAAGTACATACCAAATATAGTTATGTACTTAGACACCTTATCCAACAATAACATACATGATCGATCCTATATCTGAAGTTCATGGGAATCGGCTCAACCTAGAATTTTCATGAATATAACAAAAAATTTAAGATTCACCCAAGTCCTTGCTATGATTCATATGAGCAATTCCTTTCTTGGAATTTTTTCATGTTGAAACTTTTTAACATATGTTCTTTGAGTAAGTCCTACTAAACAGTTTGATCTATACTTTTAGATCCGAACACCAAGTATCAATTTCACAGCTCCATATCCATCATAGTGAAACAAGTCTTGAGTGTTTGGACATTCCAACTTAAGGATAATGTTTCTTATGAGCAATATTGTCGTCAACATGCAATACTAGGAATACAACAAAATTCTCACTAGCTTTGACATATACTCAAGACTTATCTGGACTTGTAGAAAGAAAATACACTTTGACTCTTCTTATAAAAGCACATCTTCATTACTACACGATTCTTGTCTAAATCTATGAATAAACTTCTCATTCTTAAACACCTTGTTTGGATATTTTATATTTTTAAGTCCTTTAAAGATGTGTCATACACCCTTTGGAGATTTCATGTTTAGGAAAGTCATTTAAACATCCTCTTTAGCATATCTTATAGCAAAGAAGGCAAAAATGGTAGCAAATACCAACATAGGCTTTTTCTCAGCTACTGGTGAGAATATTTCCTCATAATCAATTTCTAGAGTCTAAATGAAACCCTTTTCTACAGTGCTATCTTTGAATGTGTGTACATTCTTATCCATGTTAGTCTTCACATTGAAGATCTAATTGCAACCCAAATTTAACACACTAGGTTTCCAATCAACCAGTTTCAAACTTGGTTATCCTTCATGGACCAAATTTTTCTATCCATAGACCCTTCTCATTAGTAGTCTTAGGGCCCACTATTGCTTCCTAGTAATTATTAGGATTATCCAAATTGATCAATGTTTTATCACTAATGAACATGTGTTCTTCCTAGTAGTTATTAGGCTTAGTAACACCATTTCATTATGATGTCCTTAAAGAAGCCAACTATAGAAACTATTCCACAATCTTTATGATGATCATTGAACTTGATACTAATGCATTCTCCTTCCCTTTTGTATTAGAGACCCTTTATCTTCATGCCAAATTTATTCCATACTTTGATCTAACTCTCTTTGAAACTTATTAAAATGTCACAATTATGCTTAATCATATAAGCATAATCACATGTACTAAAACTATCAGTAAATATGATATAGTAGTGATTGTCGTCCTTTATGGTGCATCTGAAGAGTCCACACACATTAGTGTGTACAAGATCCAACAATCCTTCATCTTCTTCACATTTTCATGTGAATGGATACTTAGTCATATTTCCAACAAACAAGATTTGCATACATCATCCAACAAGAAGTTGAATGATTCTAACTCCAGTCTAATTGGATCTTGGAAATGTGATTCTTATTTCTATGGTAAAGGCTATTATGCCACAAACACGTTCTTATCTAAACTATTAGAGGAATCAATATTAAAGTTAACCTTACTATTATTAGAAACACAAACTACAATTTCATGAATTCCAATTGCAAGATGTTTTAAACATAAAGCAACCATCTTTATAAACTAGAATATTACCTTTCCATTATCAAATTAAATTAATACTCATTTTATACAACACATAAAATTAAATTTGGTTTCTAGACATCTTCAAAGTGTAATAACAAATAACTATATATATATATATATATATATATATATATATATATATATATATATATATATATATATATATATCCTAACTCCATTACTAAGGACAAGTTTTGAAATCCAATCGCCGAGACATACAACACTTGTTCATTCTAATGATTAGGTTTATATCTTGATGCTTAAAACTTATTTCGTTCCTTTAGATCCTTTCAGTGACATAGAAATGTGATTGCCACATCACACATCAAAGATCCATGAATTAGGAGTATTATGGAGTTCAATTATTTACGTACTTGACACTTGACTTTACCATCTCTAAGATATTTCATGTAGTTCGGCAACTTTGTTTCTTATGATCCTTGTCTTTGCATTGATTACAACATGACACTTTTGAATCATGTTTGTGTGGAATAAAGGATGCACAATTCCATTTCATCATAATGGGAATTTCCAGCCGAAACCACTCCTTCCATTTAAGATTCGAACGTTTCCTCTTCTCCACATCAACATTCAAAAAGACAATAACTAGAATTAGATAAGAAATATAATTCCTTTCCATTTTCCACAGTTTGGAGACGGTTTAATAATTGCATCAATTTTTTCTCCACACTATTTATTGAAAATTTAAGCTGAAATTATCATAAGAACTAGTGAGAGGTCCAAGCATAAGATCTATAGCAAGACTCTTGTTAAGGGCAACATTGTGAGTACCCTTTCTCAACACATTTGGGCTGATGCCATTTAAGTAACTTGCTATATTTGGTTGTAATCTTATATATATATATATATATATATATATATATATATATATATATATATATATATATATATATATATATATCCAACAATAAGAATTCATATGCTTTTTGGGTAGGAGTGGAATAAGATCCGATGTATAATTTTGGGGAAGAGTTGTAAGCTCTTTAACCATAACATTCTACTAAAGTAGATCAGAAAAGAACTTCTCTATATAGGACTCGGGTTCTGATAGATTATGTATATTGGAAATAAAGGAAGCATACAAAGGCAAATAATATGAATAAGCAAACTATAGGATCTTGATAGACATATGATTACGAGTGAAGTTACGAGGTGGTGGAAGATTCATTTTCATAACATGTGTATGAGAAGGTGGAACATGAGCAATATATAATCTTGTGGGTGTATCATGATTTGGATCATTAGATCCAGAGTCATTAATGTCAATATCGAAAGGATAAATAGCATGTATATCTGACTATGTCATGTCATGTGATTGAGCACTAATGGATAGAAACAAAATATGTGAGACACCCCAAACTTTAAAAACTTTAAATTCTATTTTTGTTACATACTTCATGACATTTTTTCATGAATTTGTAAAAATATGGTTTAATAAAAAAACCTTACTTTAAATGAATACATAACATTTGGCGTGACAATTTGAATATAAAAAACCCATAAGAGTTACCAAATCATATGTCCCACTTCTTTGACATATAAAATCCAACTCTAGTCATTTTTCATTTCCAGATCCTTGTTTCCGAACTTCAGATATATGGCATTTTAAACAAAAATATGTAGGACAAATTATCTCATGAGTTTCATGGGTTTTAGACTACTTATGATTCTAAAACAATTTAAACATGTCATCTAAATCAAATTCATGCCTCAAGATATAGTTACTGAGCAATATATAATAAAAATCAATAAAAACTTACTATCCACTTCGGAAAAGCACCCAAAATAGAGAGGATAATTCCACTCTATTAAGGTATTTAGGTAAACGCCCAAGATGGAAGGAATTAATCCAACACATCAAGGTGACTAAATAACTCCCAAGATGGAAGGAATAAATCCAAAAAGTCAAGGTAAATAAATAATTCCCAAAATAAGGAGAAAGAAATTCAACACGTTAAGGTAATTGGTCTCGACATAAACTTCGCGATTAGAGGTACCATCCCAGGAAAGTCTGCAGTCTTCCTGAATTGTGAGGTATCTTGTCAAGACATATGTGTTGATTTATGATGATTTTTCACATAATAGAAAGGAAAGCAAAACATAACTTTGAACCATCATTAAGCACTAAGGATCTCATTCTACAAAATTTTAGTAACATAAAACATAAAATGGATAGGATGAAAACAATACCATTTTTTGCTTTGATGGTCTTTGTTCCTTGGATGATGTGAATGCCTAAACCATCACCTCTTTAATGTGATCGGACACCAAGATGGTTGATTAAAGCATTTGGCAACAAATTCTTCTTACTCATGGATGATAAAACTAAAGCCTAAAAAATGGAGGAGATGAGATGTGATTTTCAACCAAGAATCAAGGGAGTGAGAGGTTGAGGGAGGGAGAAGGAGATCCAAAGAGAATATCGAGAGTAGATGGAAGTGGTGTTGTGATCGAATATATATTTTGTGCTTATGCATTGACTTTTCTAAGTTATCATTATCTCTTAATGTAAGAGATAATTATTAACAATTTAAATCAAAGATAATTACACTTGATTCGTCGAGCTTAATTAGTTTGGAGTTAACTTACTATAAATTTGGTATGTTAATAAACTAATCCATATCTTTCTTTTTTTTTTCGTTTTCGTTTAAATCATATCTTGTATGTAACCCAAAAGGACCCTGCTAATTATGGAAAGTCAATAAATTGTGACCAGGAGAATATTTCTTACAACTAGAGAAATAAAATCATTCATGGCTTGAACTCAAATTATGAAAAGAAAACTTGGACAAACTCAAACAAAACTTAACTAGCATGTTGTGTAATTTAGAGCAATCACATAACAAGGCACTAAAACAATTTCAATACCGAATCAAGGCGATACACAAAAACTAAATCAAGTTGATATAAAAACTTGGTTGAAGGAGAAAATATTGTTTGCCATGTTCCAATTAAAATTTCCACATGTACTTACCTTGGTAGTTAAGTTGTCTAAGTACACTCTCCTCTTCATGATCTTCTTGTCTCTTCACTCTTCTAACTCTAATTCCTATAAAATTGATCAATCCATTCATTTAATATTTCATTTACATCCAAGACATGTTCTATTCACATATAATGTGTCAATTTCATTATTTGGCAACTAGTTCGATACTTTCAATTATATCACATACCTTAAATATGGCATAATACATTGACTATGAACATAATCTATTTGTATGATCATCATGCACTTTTTGTATTCATAATATCATGTAGTAACTAAGTTGGAGATTTATAACCTTGCTCATAACTAAACATTAGTGTTTCTCAAACCACAAACATCAAAATGGTGATTATTTAACACCATTTTAATGGTTACATTCCAACTGACCTTTAAAATGATGGTTTTAAACACCTTCATATTTGACATTTATATTTATTGTTAGAAAAGAGCCAACACAAAAGTTGTACGATTTTTGAAGGTTCCTTGGAGTAAAAATAACCTCTAAAAATGTGTTTTAGATGTCCATTGAAGTTGACCTTAACTCTTAGGTTGTAAACTATGATATCAATAGTAAAACATGTTATCTATTATGAATAACATGTTTATACAATTTGAATTATTATTATCTAACCTCAATTTAGGGAAATTAAGTAATCTAATCATTATAAATGAAGTTTTCAAAGAAAATAATCATATGTTTTAAGTTTTTGAAAAATAATCACTTTCTCCAGAATACCCTCATTCTGAAGTATATATTCTTATTCTGGAGTTTCTTTTTTTTAAAGAAATCTTTGTTTTGAAATTTTGTATGCTACATTTCAAAGTCCTTAATGTCACCGTTTTCAATAAAATGTCTAATTTTATGTATTAATATTGTACATAGTTCACATTATTGCGTTTGTTTAACATTTTATTAGATCTTTTTTCTTGAAAATCGAGAATTATTCATCTGATGTCGAACTGGTTAGAAAAGTGTTTTTTCTTGGTCACGAATACATATTTGGAACCAAATAGTTACTTTTGCTAATAATAAATATTTTTAGTTTTTTTACTCAAATATATTATTAAAATATGGTTAGATTGCTTAATTTCGCCCTCAATTTATTCATATGATCAAACCTTAAAACTTAAGGTTAGCGAGATGAATTAGGGTTTATGAGTTTGTTCATAATTATTTTGCTACAAATATTAAAAAATTATAATTTAGTGACAGTACATCTCTATTTTAATAAAGAATAACGAACATTAGTAAACAATGTTACACGAAATACGTGTTTTTTTTTTATTATTCATAATAATTGTAGAATAATACGAAAATTTTATTCATATATTATTAAACTATTTTCATTTCTGATCAATAATGACAAAATTATTAAAAGAAACAAAATTTGAATCCTCAAACTTGATTCGTGAAAGGAACAAAAATTGAATCCTCAATTCCTCATTGGGCTGCACCATTTTTCTAGGTTAATTATGGTTATTGTGCAAAGTTAATTTAAGTGATAAATTTCTATTTTTTTAATAAAATAAAATATATAAAACTTTATAATTTATATTTTAGAAATAAAAATTAATATTGATATATATTTTTTATTATCTTTTAATATTTTGTAGTTATTGAATTAAAACTTCAAAAGCAATTATGAGTTATATGGAATTGAATTGCTAATAAACTTATAAAAGTTGAATTGGCCGGTCTTATATTTTGATGACAACAAAATTGGTTTATAAAATATAAACTGAGTGAACCTCTATTTTTGTATAGAAACAACACCAAATTATTACAAAACACCATTTTTATATTAAACAATAGTTGCCTCTTTTTTTTTTTTTTTTTTTTTTTTGATAGTATAAATTGGAAGTTTTCTTTTGGAAAGCCGGAAGATTTTATTAATAACTAGCAAAAAGCTAGAAAATAATCATGGTATAAATTTGGAGTTAAACAAATAATAATTTCACATAACTTTATACAAAAATGATATAAGGTTTAATATTAGAGAGCTGTTGTAACTGTTGTAATCACTTTTATACAAAAATGATATAAGGTTTAATATTAGAGAGCTGTTGTCACTGTTGTAATCACTTTTATAAAAGCAATATGTAAATTTAAAAACAAGTACAGCGTTGAGGTGTTTGGTCTAACATTATAAAAAGGAGTTTGATCCATATATAATAACTTTTTATTATATATTATAATTTACGTTTTATAAAGTTATACATTATACATAATAATTTTTGTTTTAAAAGGGTATAGAGTTCAAAATATAAATTATTATATACAAAAAAAATTATTGTATACATTCACTGTTTTAGAAACTGTGGTTTCTGGTTCTGGTTTTGTCAAACCAATAGAATGAATTTCCTTTAACTATGTTGGAGTTTTTAAGAAATAATACAAGAATGATACATTTCTTTCTACAGATCGATCAAATATTATAAATACTAAAGCAAAAAGGAAAGATATGGGCGTATAAAATTGTGGTGGAGAATTGGGTCACGTGGGGGGAGATAGGGACAGCTATCAAACAGCTGGGGTTCTTTTCTCAATCTAACTGGCTTAATCAAGGGAATCAGAAACCACATGCTCCTACTTCCTTTTATAATTGATACACACACAAAATCTCATAATATACTACACAATTTACTATTTTACTCTAAAAGAAATTCAACATGAATATATGCCGAATGTGTTACGTGTTTATGTGACTCTAAAATACCAAATCGATATCACGAATATATATATATATATATATATATATATATATATATATATATATATATATATATATATATATATATATTCAAGTATTCTACTAATGTTTCTCGTTATGTAACCAAATCAACATAAAAAAGGAAAAACATATTTGGCGGGTCCATGGTTAATAAGTAATTTAAGTTCGGATATATGAAATTTAAGGTCGGTAATTTTGAAGGTCATATACGGAATTAATCAATACAAAAAGTTGTCGTTAAGACGTCACTAATTTGAAGTAGAATTCTCATGTTTTTGTAGTTTTTGAAAGCAAAAGTAGTAAAGTATTGGAAGCACAAAGCAATAATTATGTATCAAGCGGTAAACACTTTAAACATATAAATGTTATTTTTCCTGAGCAAGATAGAATTCCTTGCGTCCACTACATTTCCCCCCTCTTTATTTAAGTAAACTTTAAAGTTGACGAGTAAAAATGAGATTATATTTCAGACCCGAGACATAAGAAACATCCTTGAAATTCATAGACTTGCACCGAATTGATCCAAATCTCATAGTTCTTCCTTTATGACTGTCTTCAATCCTCACCATAGGGCCACCCTCTTCAACAAAATCATCCACGAGAGATTTGCATTATGTCACATGCCTTGAGCATCCACTATCTAGATATCAAGCGGGCTCTTGATCATGTAATACTAAGAGACAAGTTAGAACATAGTGACCTATTTTTCAATAGGCCTTTTGACACTAAAAATATTATAACATGAAGAAGGAAGACGGTTTAACAAATCTTTTTTTTTTTTTTTGCATGATTTTTCATTTCTTAACTTGAAGATTGTCAATTCTCTTAGAATTTTCATCAAAAGTGCACTCATTGATCTTCAACAACAATAGCATATCCTTATCCCTTGATTTATTTATTATTATTATTTTTACACTTTTTTGATATTTGGGTTTCTAATGAGATCAGATTTTTTTATGAAAATCATGAATTTTGGAGCAAGTTTTGGAAATAAAATATTTGTCAGTGTAATAGGATGTGGAGGGGGCCCATAACGCTGATATACACAAAGATTCATCAGTGTCAGAGGAGTGAGAGGATTCAATGTCATTGTTGCTAACAGTGCATTTTGGGAACACATTGAGTATCTCATGTGTTGAATGAAACTCACCGTTAGAAATAGGAAATTTGAGATACATTTCAGTGGTTGGAGTAGTAATGTCTAGGATGGGGATACAAATGGCAGGATCAAAGGTAGTTAGACGAGTAGTGCATAGAGTGATAAGTAGTACAATGTTTATCAATTAGAGCCTGAATTATAAATGAGTGACTAATGAACCTATTTTTAAAATCTTGATTGAGATCATCAGGAGAAGAGAACATAGATTCAGATTCAATACGTATGTAGATGTTACCAACTTCATCAATATCTACACCAAGAATTTTCTCACATTGATCATATATTTGAGCATTTATTATTATTTTACTTAACTTTTGATGAGAATTATCCTAGTTATTTATTATATTTTGAAGCTAATTAGAATGCCATTCAGCTCTATCCTTTTTAGAGTTGAGATCAGTGTTGGCTAAGAGTTAAGTTTGTGACTTTACTGTTGGTAAAGGCAAGAGTCTTCTTAATGCTAGACAAATTATTCATAAGTGTGTCAAGCTCAACCCTAAGCATATGCTTTTCTTTATTAACTTTTGAAAGATGATGGCACAAGTAATTAAACATCATGGATTTTTCGCTATCAGTGTAGGTAATGAACTTATTTACCTGATACGAAGATGATGAATCCCATACTAGATGTTTTGAGTCCTTTGCGACTTTGGCAAGATCATCTTTAAAAGATCTAGAACCTCTTTCTTTATCAACAACCGGATCTTCAATATGAGCCATCAAACACTTATCCTTACCTTTATCTTTATCAGATGATTCTTCTTCTGGCACATAATTTTCTACTTCAACAACCAACACTTTGACATCGATGGTCTCCCTTTTTAGAGATCCCAACAGCTTCTTGTAGTTTACTTCATAATCTTCATCTGTGTCAACTTTCTTTGATTTGCAATCTCTGGAAAAATAATCAACACCTCGACAGTTGAAACACATGAAACCTTTCTTCTCAGCATCAGTTTTTCTTTTAGCCTCATAACTTTTGGACGCTAATAAGTCAGTCTAAATTGATACCTTTTAAACCCAAATGGTTTCTTGTTATTCATAGTAATGTAGTGTTTAACAATCAGTGCTTCACCTTTAGATTCGTCAGAGAAGTTGTCGTCCCTATTTTAAGGAGACTTCTTGTAGTATAAAGCCACATATTTGTCCTTGTGAGTATCTCGCATGATTTCCTTATGCAAAATCTTTGTTTATTCATGATTACGAAGATTATCAAATAGAGAGGCTAAATCCATGGTTTCAATCTTTTCACTATTCTTCAAAACATCAACATGATGTTCCCAACTATCATTTTGTGAATCAAGAAACTTTAGCACCAGAGAGTTTCTCATATTGTTCATATTTAGTCGGAGCATATCATTTACCAAGAAATTAAAATGATTGAAGACACGGGTAGGGTTTTCATTATTTTGCTGAAAAATGCTCATATCATCAATGCAATTTGTTTTTGTTTTTCTGCCTTTACTTCATCTGTCCTTCGTATGCGATAGTTAGGTTTGCATTATATCTTTGGCCGATCTGCATTTTTATACAAAGTGATAGATATCATAGGGTAGATGGTAGTTTCATTTTATTTACTTCTTTTTATAGTTTATTTTAGTGTATTTCATTCATAACTTAGCTAATCTTCATGCATATTTTCCTTTTTGTTATTTTATGACTATTTCGGGTACTTTCTAGTTTCGTGAGCATAACTACAGATTTTAAGGAGACTAGTGGAGCGGAAATGTTCGGTACGTATGGAAAGCAGGTTGACTTGGAGGAGATAAAATTTAAATTTTCAAGAAATGAAAGAATGTTTGAGCATGCAGAGGTTAATGATCGGGTGATTACGTGAGCTATGGATCACTTGCAGAAACCATCTTGGGCTTAAATTGAAGAAAACATGAAGAATTTTAACTACAAGCTTAGTGGACTCGAACTGGACCAGTGGGCTAAGTCATTGGAAGCCTAAATCACAAAAGACCAGCTCAACACGCGGGTCGCGCAAGGCCCTGCAGGGGCATTTCCAGAAATTCTTATTTTGAGATATATGGGGAAGGTTAGTGTGCCACTTTTCTAGACATATACACATCCGAATTTGGAGCATTTTCTCTGGAGATTTTGAAGGTTTTGAATGCCAAGAACACTTTAAGGACATCATCTTTTCATCTCTAAACTTGTTAAATGTTTGGTACAATCTTTTCTTACTTTGTTTTCTTGAGTTTAGCCATGCTAGGCTAAATTAAACTTGGTTGACTTTTGTGGAATTCTTTGAACTTTTGATGAATGTTAAAGATTCAATGAACTTATTCTTGAATCTTTATGGGAATGTTTTGTGTTTTAACATATTATCACTATTGTATGCTTTTATTCATGAGTTTAAATGTGTTTGTGGTGATTAGGTGGCTTCTTGATTAAGTAAAGGATCCTCAAATTAGCAAGCAACAAATGATTTTTGTGTTAGTTTTGCTTCACACAATCATAAAAACATTTTCTTGAACATGGTAGTGAAAGCATTTGACTCCTCTTGGATTTGGTGACTTTTTGGTTCTTAATGCTAGTTGATTTTCACTAATTGTGTGCTTAATGGAAATTATGATTTTAACTAAGGAAATTGTTATGAGCTTCTGTAATCATTTTAACAACTAAGAAAAATCTAAGTAATCTCAAGCTTCTTGGATTACTATATCCAAATTAAGGATCTAAAACAAGTATTGTACCATTGGATTCTAATAATATGTTCACCAAAAGTCAAAGTGAGGAAACCTTAAGTCATCCATCTTTCTCTTACTGATTTACATCAAACTTTTATTTTTGTTGAATTGTCCATTTAAATATTAGTTTGATCCTAGTTTTAGTTCAACTATTTAAAAAGACCAAAGCCCCCCATTTTTGTTTTTATTGTCATTTTACAAGTACTTTTGCAAAGAGATTTTTAATAGAGTTATTAAATTGAACCAATCTCCATGGATTCGACCCCTTTAGCACTATAAACTATTTTAGTGTAAAATATATAGGGTTATTTATTTTGTTCGCCTCGACAACCATCAGTAGATCATTCCCTATAGCAGCACGAGTGTTCACATCAAGAGCAACAAGACATTTATCTTCATCATCAAATTCATGGACAAGTTTTTCGATCATATCACCATCTTTAAAATTCTCATTCATTGTCTGATACATAGGAACATGAGGACCATCATTGAAGATGCTCAATGTAAGTCCCTAAAACGCCTGTGTATCAATCAGATCCGTTTGATGGTGTGGAATCCTAATCAAACAGATGATGTCAGATCAAATAAAAGAGAAGGAGAAGAAGAAGATGATGAATCTCAATGTATGAATTGATTAGAATGAAGATCTGCATACAAAAGATTCACACACACAAAACTTCTCTCTAGTTTCTCTCCTGGCCGTATACTCCATATGTTTCATCAATCCCTGCTCCTCACCCCTAACACCAATATATATACAAGGGGAACATGGGCCAAAGAGATCATGGGTCGTAAATGGGTTTACGGTCGGGCCGTAAACAGGTCCGTAAACAGGGTTTATGGCCGTAAACCTGTTTATGACCGTAAACACCTCCTTGGTCATAAACCTGACCGTAAACTCATAAAATATTACAGAAAATATAATTGCCCAGAAAAGTAAAGTATAAACCATATTTTGACCGAACAATATCCCCCTTGCTTTATAGCTTTCTTTTCTTAAATGACCAAATAAGCTCCCCCTAAAAAGTAACTGACTCTTCTTGTTAATCTTCATTGGGAGATTGGTTTCAACATTTATCTTCAAATTCTTCATCTTGAGTACTTGGGCTTTTCTTCAGAATTTGATATTGAACGCACATTGGGTGAGGATGCTTGATGTACTAATTCTTGAAAGATAGCGCTTTTAGCTTGAGAATCTTCAGAGAGAACATCAGAGAGAATAAATCTTCTGGATCACTTCAGTAGGTTTAAGATAGTAGCAGACTGATTAAGGAAGCTTCAATGCAATCCGTCACATAATTTTCAATTTCAGCTTCACCTTGCTTCTGGGTTAGAAAAAAATTGAATGTTGAAAAAATAATCTTCATTTCTTGCTCCTTCGAATGAGAATTCTTCGATGACCACGGATGAAGCTTTGGCTCAGAAAATCTTCGATACAGTCTCCATGAGTCTTATCTATATCTGAAATCACTTTTCAAGACAAAACAAAACTAAAAGGAAACTTAGCACACAAATTAAAACAGAAACAAAAATATTTTTGGATTTTTCATATTTTCTGAAAAAGAAATTAAACGAAAATAACACTATTTTTTTTAAAATTTTTAATTTTCTGATTTTTTTTAATTCTCCCCTAACATTTAAATTAGAAGAACACTGTGAACAAACTTAAAAAAACAAAAATAATAGCTAACATTAAGAATGATTTGGGATCAAAGTTTTTTAGATAGCCTTTATCCGTTTAGCAGTACCTCTCCCTTCATGAATAGATCTGGTCAATCGTCGATATTGTGGTCCACTTAAACACGAGAAATTGTGACAAAATTAGGACATACTATAAGTGACAAGACCATGTGATGCTAAGTTCCTAGATAATATTCCTTAAGGACCATTCAACTGACGACGACCAAAGATATTGTTGTCCACCTAAATTGATGTGACAATCGTCAATCTTGAGTCAAGTCGAGTCATCAAGTCAAACCGGTCAACTCGATTAAACCTTGTGTATTAGGGTTTGTGTTATGTTCATACTGTATAACTTGCTATATTAATGGGAAAACTTCACTTGGGAAAAATCTTGTGTTAAAATTTCCTGAGCCTTAGAGCAAATCGATGAACTAAACTGATAAAAACCATGTTGCATACTCATCGGGAATGTGTAAGATCCTTAAACAAGGCTTAATAGTGTTTGCGGACCTTACCTTGCGAAGCCGGACACTCACAAATGCCACAATCGAAACCTCTCTGAATCGTTTTCACTCTATCTCTCTCTATTTGAAATCTCTCTAAGTATGTGAAATCTCTCAAAAACTCTCTTTGTATGAGAAATCTCTCTAAGTATGTGAAATCTCTCCTAAAACTCTCTTTGTATGAGAAATCCCTCTAAGTATGTGAAATCTCTCCCAAATCTCTCTAAGTATGTGAAATCTCTCCCAAATCTCTCCAAGTATGTGAAATCTCTCTCAAATATCTCTCTGTATGAGAAATCTCTCCAAGAATGTCAAATCTCTGTCAAATCTCTCCAAGTATGTGAAATCTCTCTCAAATATCTCTCTGTATGAGAAATCTCTCCAAGAATGTCAAATCTCTCCCAAATCTCTCCAAGTATGTAAAATCTCTCTCAAATATCTCTTTGTATGAGAAATCTCTCCATGAATGCCAAATCTCTCCCAAATCTCTCTCCAAAGTTTCCCGTAACTTTTTAGAATCATTCGGGTCATTCCAACGCTTAACCGTGTCAAAAACGGCTTAAAACGGGGTAAAAACGAGAAAAATTGACATTAGGAACCGAAACCTCTCGAGAAGAGAGAAGCTTCTTAGGACCCGAAGGTCCTCTTAGGGACCGAGAGCAAGGAGGAGCCGAACCCTCCTGAGCCGAAGGTCCTCTCAGGGCCGAACCTCGCCCAGGAGGAACCGAACCCGAACCCCGCTTAAGAGGAACCAAACCCGAACCCCGCTTAAGAGGAACCGAACCTCGCCCCAGAAGAACCGAACCCGAAGGTACTGTTCATTCAGCACATTTCGGTAGGACGCATCGCCTTTTATCTCCGGACCGAACCCCCCCCCCCTCGCCTTCGCCTCTCGCTTCCTCGCCCCTTTCGCTTCCCTCTGTTCGTTTCGTTTACGGCTACAGCCCCCAGCAAGGACCGAACCTCGACCTAGGGACCGAGAGGTCTCGCTGGGAATGCCTTTCTTCCCGGTTTTCGCGTAGTTTTGCATTTAAGGCCCGTTTTTAATTATTTTAACGCGGGATTTTAACCCAAAATCATATTTTAACATAATAAACACTAAATATTCACAATTTAATCATATTTTCATAAAAATCTTTATTTAAATAATAAAAGCAAGTGGGTAAAGTACAAAGAGGTGGAGTGTTGACTTTACTTTACCTTATGACACAAGCAACCACTCCCATACCCACTCTATGACCAGCCACACCTCCCCACCTTACCTAGGTCACTTCAATGTCTCTTACACTCAATTTCTACCCATTCCCACGTTTTAGAGCTAGAACAAAACACCCTCTCTCCTCATTTCTCTCATTTGCTCTCATTTCACTAAGTATCAAGCACCACTTTTCTCTCAAGCTTTTTCTCCACAAATATCGAGATTCAAGGCTGATTTTCAAGTGTTCTTCCACTCTTAGTAAGTATAATTCATCCTCCTTATGATTATTTCACTTCATTCTACTCAAATCATTGATTGCTTACACAAACTCCATAACTATAATATTAGATTCTCGAAAATCTTCAAGGCATCTCCAAGTGTTCTTGAATTAAACACTTCCATTATTCAACAATCATCTACTGAAATCACTTAAGGTGAGTTCATACCCCTACATTTTCATGTTTTTTCAAGTTTTCAGGGGGGGAATACAAGTTAAAACACCAAGAACATAACTAAATCTTTCTAACAGCCTTCATCAGAAAATTTCAACTCCATTCACGGACTGTTTTGGTCATCTTAAGTGTTTTTGTTTTCAAAACTGTACAAGGTGAAAATAGTTCAAGTTCTTATCTTTCAAATGGCTACTTGCACATCTCCATACGATGTTTCTACAATTTATGGTGATTTTTACAAAACTGCCTATCATTTCAAACAACAATCCGGACCAGTCTGTGATTTTGGACTTATTCAACCAAGTTGGAGGTCGTTAAAAATCGTGATAAAAATTATGACTAAACTAGACACATTTTTTGAACTCTCAGAATTTACGGATCTAGTTTTCGACTTCGTATGATTTTTCTATGATTTTTCCAAAACAGGGCAGAATGGCTAAAGTTAGCCAACAGCATGTAAATATCATAACACTTTGTATTATGTTGAGCAAAGTGTATAATCATAAGTTCTAATTATTGAATGTGTTTCCTTGTTAGTTTGTCATCATGAACTGAAACTAAGTAATTCATAATAAATATTAATCATTCATTTTAGAACACGTATATTAATCTATAAAGGTATAGTTTGATAAATTCATAACACTAATACATTTCCATAAAAAGAGTTCATACATATTACACACATTTTAGATAAACTATAATAGGTATAGTTTATGATACATCACTCAACACCCTCGTACAAAAAGGGTACATTCATACAAGAATGATTTATATTCACACACATTTCACGTAAACTTGTTAACCTATATTGTGAGACTCTCTCTCTCCCCGTACGTCCGAGTGCGGGATATAATTCATGGTAGTTATAATCAGAATCTCCTTGAGGGAGAACTTTATACTTGTATATAGATCTATATTGGGTTCGACACCCCACACCTTGCTGCTAGCTACAGTGGGACCTGCAGGTCTACGGGTGACAAATGTCATTTCATTTTCGCGACGCCTGAGAAACGTTGTGGCCGGTTCACATAGTCACAGTATGATTATAGCGACTCACCTAGGGAGATAACAATTCATAAAGTTTACGGGATTTCATAAAACCTAAGTAGGTTTTAGGTTGATTTAAAAATTTACTTTCCATATCATTTCAAACTCACGACGTTTCTACTAAGTAAGAATGATTTCTTATACATTTTGGTCTTTGGTTATAAGGCTACATTATACGGATTTTAAGGAAAAATATCGGATTTTTCTGAAACAAACGCGACATTTACATGTGAAAGACTTCTACTAAGTTTTATAATAAAAGCTTATGAACTCACCAACCTTTGTGTTGACACTTTTCAAACAACTTGTATTTTCAGGAAATCACTGAACAGGAAAATCAAGTGCTTTTGAGGATGGGACGTTAAGGCGTCAAACTTTTCATATTTTGTCAACATATTATAATTGATTTTGAAACATGTAATTCATACAAGTGATGTAACTTTTTCAATTATATATATGTTGGTTGTGTTAGATTAAATTACTATTGAAATTGTGGTTATGATACTATACATGAAGTCCTCCACCCCTGGACGTTTCCGCCATCCTTGGTTTGGGGGTGTGACAGATTGGTATCAGAGCACGGTTTATAGTGAATTAAGTATGTCAAACCACATAAGATATACAAACTATAAACACATTTGGGACTAAAAGTCTCTGATTCTTAAAACGCTTTAATGAGTTGTACTTTTAGAAAACAAATAACTTCTTGTTTTAAAGTATACTAACGTGCATTCTATACTCGCATGGTGTCATAACTTAGGAGAACATAAATTGAAAGAGGAGGAGTCGAACATTATTAGTACGCCTTAGCATGTGTAATCACTTCTGGGAGGGATATAGCCTGATCAACTATATCCGTCCGAGAAGTAACTTACACACATTAAGGAATAGTCGTAATGAGCGACAAATCTGATAACCTAACTACACTCCATAAAGAACACGCTAAGAACCAAATATAAACATTTAAAAATATTATAGGAGTATTTGTACGTTTCTATAGCGCCAGGTTATTATTTTCCGATATGTGCTTCTTAACCCCCCCGTTTCTCGTGCAGACGACATGGCAGGATTTCATATACCCGGGGACCCATATTTTCCCAATCAGGGAAACGCGGGATGGATCGATGAAAAGCCCGAGGAGGATCCCGAGGAGGATCCCGAAGAGGATCCCGAGGAGGAGCCCGAGGGGGAAGACGAACAAGAAGAAGAAGAGGAAGACGAACAAGAAGAAGAAGAAGAGGAAGACGACCAAGAAGAAGAGGAAGGCGAACAAGAGGAAGAAGAGGAAGATGTTGAGATAGTCATGTTTGGGAACGAAGTGGAGGAACCACTAGAAGTATTCAACCCTCCCTACATCGCGAGGGTACCCACGCACCGTTTTGGATACAACGGACCTGAACCCCCTTGGGTAACAACGATCGAAAGATGGAGCTGACAACAACGCCAGCGGTCACCATATGGCTACCAAAGAGGTTACTATGATCTCACTCATGGTGGACCGGCTGACAAAGCACTCCCTGTCACGATACAGCGAATAGCAAGTATGGATGATCGTGGAAGGACGACGACTGATCAGGTCCGGGAGTTAAGCGCCATCGTACAGTCTACTACTAATCGTACCAGAGACCTGGAACGAGACTCTCACCACAGAGACCAACTCATACAAGACCTTCTCGCTGCTCAAGTAGAAATAAGAGAGTATCGGGAAAGATACATGGCACTCGAAGAGAGAATGGTTGCAGCCGAACGCAGATTGGCGGAGCTACAGGGCGCATCGACATCATCGCAGCCTCCGTCAAAGAAGGGTCGCAGTGATTAGAACTCGTTACTATTCTCACGTCTTGGTAATAAAATTTTATGAGTACGTGTTGGTGCTACTCTTTGTATGTAGGTCGACCCTGCGACTAAGTGATTACACTATTCAAAGGGCTTTTGTAATGCCAAGACTATCTTTTGTAGCGATATAATGTAGACCCTTATGTGGTCAAACTTTTCCCTCTAAACGTTATGTACTAAATGTTATCAATGAAATTTGGCATGCGTTTTATTTATTGAATGTTTGGCACCAGACATCATAACCTGATCACACAAACAGTTTATGAATAATAAAGTTTTGATAAAATACAAGAGGGATGAAACCAGTAACACTCGACTCGTTATCACTATTGAAGTCTTACCGACTGGTCATTTTTTTATGACAGAACCATGCCACCAAGGAGAAGACCAAGACCTTCCGACAACACAGTGCCGCCCCCACCACCACCCCTGCAGTTTGATCCTGCGATGTTTCAAGCTGCAGTAACGGCAGCCGTGGCAGCAGCAATGTCGCAAATGGGTACCAATGGTTCTGGCGGTTCTGGATCCGGAGCTACAAATTCCATTCATGGGGATAGCACGGGGCGTACGAGGGGAGTGCTCTTACAAAGACTTCACGAATGGCAAACCCGACCCTTTCAATGGAAGCGGGGGCGTCATCATGCTGGTGCAATGGTTCGAAAGGACCGAGGCAGTTTTCAAAATATGCGCTTGTCCCGAAGCGAGCAAGGTCAAGTATGCGGCATTCACTTTCACTGGAAAAGCACTTACTTGGTGGAATGGCCGAGTTAAATCACTTACTCCTGCAGTAGCTAACGCAATCAGCTGGGAGGATTTGAAAGCCTTAATGTTAAAGGAATACTGCCCGAGGGGCGAAATACAAAAACTTGAAGAAGAACTTTGGAACCTCAGAATGATAGGCACTGATCTTGAAACTTATACTACCCGTTTCAACGACCTAGAACTTCTCTGTCCAACAATGGTCACTCCAGAAGAGAAGAAGGTGGAACGATACCTCTGGGGGCTGTCATCTCATATTCAAGATAGTGTATTGGCCTCGAAACCCACTACCTTTGAGAGTGCCAAGGAATTGGCACAACAACTCATAGATCACAGGGCTAGCCGTGGTACCGTGATAACCACCACCGACCGAACAAAAGGAGGGAACAACAAGAGGAAGTTCTGGGGCAATAAAAAGAAACAACCAATGCAAGACCCCACCAAAAAGCAACAGATTGTTGCTGTCCGTGCCGCAACTACTGCTGTCGCTCCAGCGCCGCCGAAACAGTACACGGGAACTCTTCCCAAGTGCAACAAGTGTAACTACCACCATAACGGTGCTTGTCGAGAGTTACACTGCAATAACTGCAACAAGAAGGGACACACCGCACGATTCTGTAGAGCGACTACCCAACCCGCCGCTCAAGTCGCTACGACCGCCAACACCGGAGCAAGCCAAACCTACTACGGATGTGGTGAAACGGGACACTTCAGGAGGAACTGCCCCAAGGCACGAGCCCCTAATACTGGGGGTGTAGGGAGAGTCCTAACTTTAGGGAAGGGAGAAGCAGTCAAGGATCCCTCTGTGGTTACTGGTACGTTCCTCCTCAATAACTCTTATGCATGCGTACTTTTCGATAGTGGGGCAGAAAGAAGTTTCATAAGTCACCAATTCAAACATATACTTAAGCAAAATTCCCAACCACTAGAAGATTCTTACATCGTAGAAATGGCAAATGGAAAGGTTGAGTGCGCTAACGATATTTACATAGGGTGTACTCTCACTCTAGACAACCATTTGTTCAAAATTGACCTTATACCGGTCACCATAAAAAGTTTCGACATAATCATTGGTATGGATTGGTTAAGCCTTCATCGTGCCAACATTCTATGTTACGAAAGGGCCGTCCACCTCAATCTGTCGAATGGCAACATTCTCACCGTTTATGGCAATAAACCTAGTGCGTACCTACAAATCATCTCTTGTGTTAAAACCCAAAAGTACCTCCGAAAGCAATACCATGCATTCTTAGCCCACGTCGTAGACAAGAAACAGGAGGTGAAGGACATCAAAGATATTCCAGAAGTATGCAACTTCCCTGATGTATTCCCAGACGATCTGCCAGGTGTACCACTCGCACGACAAGTCGAATTTCGGATCAACTTAATCCCAGGAGCTACCCACGTCGCCAGGGCTCCATATCGCTTAGCACCAGCAGAAATGCAAGAACTATCCAGCCAGTTGAATGAACTATTGAGCAAAGGGTTCATCAGGCCAAGCTTCTCGCCCTGGGGAGCACCAATCTTATTTGTAAAGAAGAAGGATGGGTCTTTTTACATGTACATAGACTACCGAGAACTAAACAAACTCACTATCAAGAACCGTTATCCCCTACCACGAATCGATGACCTCTTCGACCAGCTCCAAGGAGCCAGCTACTTTTCAAAAATCGACCTGAGGTCGGGCTATCATCAACTACGAGTTCAGGAAGAGGATATCCCCAAAACGGTATTCAGAACTCGATATGGGCACTACGAATTTGTAGTGATGCCATTCGGGTTAACAAACGCGCCTGCGGTGTTCATGGATTTGATGAATCGAGTGTGTCGACCCTTCTTGGATAAATTCATCATTGTATTCATCGACGATATCTTGGTCTATTCGAGAAGCGAAGAAGAGCACAGACAACACCTACGACTAGTTCTGGAGATTTTAAGAACCGAGAAGCTTTACGCCAAGTTCTCAAAGTGTGAATTTTGGCTCCGTGAAGTAGGATTCCTTGGCCATGTAGCAAGCAAGGAAGGAATACATGTGGATCCCTCAAAGATCAAAGCAATCGAAGATTGGTCAACACCTACAACGCCAACAAAAATCCGACAGTTTTTGGGACTCGCAGGCTACTATCGAAGATTCATACAAAACTTCTCTAAGATCGCTAAGCCTCTCACCACCTTGACTCAGAAAGGTGTGGTATTCGAATGGGAAGATAGACAAGAAGCCGCCTTCCAGACACTAAAGCAATCCCTATGCAGCGCACCAGTCTTGTCTCTTCCAGAAGGAACCGATGATTTTGTGGTGTATTGCGATGCTTCAAATCAAGGCCTCGGCTGTGTGCTCATGCAAAGGGGAAAAGTCATGGCTTATGCATCAAGGCAACTGAAGACACATGAAGTTAATTATACAACCCACGACCTTGAACTGGGAGCGGTGGTGTTCTCCCTGAAGATCTGGAGGCACTACCTCTACGGCACCAAGTGCACCATCTTCACTGATCACAAAAGTCTTCCGCACATTCTCAATCAGAAAGAACTTAACATGCGCCAAAGAAGATGGGTGGAATTACTGAATGATTACGAATGTGAAATTCGCTACCACCCGGGCAAGGCCAATGTAGTAGCCGATGCCTTAAGTAGGAAAGAATACTCGGGTCACCGAGTAAAATCCCTAGCCATGACCATCCACTCCCAACTGGCCACCCAGATCAAAGATGCCCAATTAGAAGCCTTGAAACCAGAAAATGTGGCAAGCGAAGCACTAAGAGGGATGGACAAGAACTTGGAAGTCAAAGGGGATGGAACTCGTTATCTCATGAATCGAATCTGGACACCGAAGTTCGGTGGGTACCGAGACGTTGTGATGAACGAGACCCACAAGACTCGATACTCCATTCACCCTGGGTCAGATAAGATGTATCTAGACCTCAAAAGGTTATACTGGTGGCCAAACATGAAGGCTGAAATTGCTACTTATGTGAGCAAGTGCCTCACTTGCACCAAGGTCAAGGTGGAATATCAGAAGCCATCAGGACTACTTCAACAACCGGATATACCCGAGTGGAAGTGGGAGCGAATAACCATGGACTTCATAACCAAACTGCCTAAGACATCAGGTGGGATGGATACCATATGGGTTGTTGTGGACAGATTGACCAAGTCCATGCACTTTCTGCCAATAAAGGAAACAGACAAGATGGAGAAGTGAACCAGGACGTACATTAAAGAGATCGTGCGACTGCATGGTGTACCAACATCCATTATCTCTGATCGAGATAGTAGATTCACCTCGTGATTCTGGCAGTCCCTACAGAAGTCTCTGGGAACTAGGCTTGACATGAGTACGACCTACCATCCACAAACTGACGGACAAAGCGAGAGAACCATCCAGACATTGGAAGACATGTTGAGAGCTTGTGTGATAGATTTTGGTAAGGCATGGGATACCCATCTGCCGCTTATCGAATTCTCTTATAATAACAGCTATCACACTAGCATTGGAGTTGCTCCATTCGAAGCTCTCTACGGTCACAAGTGTAGATCACCTCTGTGTTGGGCCGAAGTCGGGGATACTCAGCTAGGTAGAGGGCAAATCCCTGATAGCACCCTGACTGGGCCTAAAATCATAAGGGAAACCACAGAAAAGATCATTCAAATTCGGGAAAGACTGAAGGCGTCTCGTGATCGACAAAAGAGTTACGCGGATAAGCGACGCAAACCTTTAGAATTCCAGGTCGGAGACCGGGTACTACTAAAGGTTTCCCCCTGGAAAGGGATGATACGTTTCGGTAAACGAGGGAAACTAAACCCAAGGTACATCGGACCATTCGAAATCCTTGCCAGGATTGGTCCTGTGGCGTACAAACTCCGACTACCACAAGAACTTAGTAACATACACCCTACCTTCCACGTATCCAACTTAAAGAAGTGTCTGTCTGACAAGACACTCGTAATACCGCTCGACGAAATCGAAGTTAATGAAAATCTCCACTTTGTGGAGGAACCCGTCGAGATCATGGATCGAGAGATCAAGAGAACAAAACATAGTCGCATTCCCATAGTGAAGGTTCGTTGGAACGCGAAACGAGGGCCTGAGTTTACCTGGGAACGCGAGGATCAAATGAAGCAAAAGTATCCGCATGTTTTCCCAAACCCTTGAAGTCCCAACCGAATTTAAATTTTGGGACGAAATTCCCTCTAACGGGGGGATGATGTGACAATCGTCAATCTTGAGTCAAGTCGAGTCATCAAATTAAACCGGTCAACTCGATTAAACCTTGTGTATTAGGGTATGTGTTATGTTCATATTGTATAACTTGCTATATTAATGGGAAAACTTCACTTGGGAAAAATCTTGTGTTAAAATTTCCTGAGCCTTAGAGCAAATCGATGAACTAAACTGATAAAAACCATGTTGCATACTCATCGGGAATGTTTAAGATCCTTAAACAAGGCTTAACAGTGTTCGCGGACCTTACCTTGCGAAGCCGGACACTCACAAATGCCACACTCGAAACCTCTCTCAATCGTTTTCACTCTATCTCTCTCTATTTGAAATCTCTCTAAGTATGTGAAATCTCTAAAAAACTCTCTTTGTATGAGAAATCTCTCTAAGTATGTGAAATCTCTCCCAAAACTCTCTTTGTATGAGAAATCCCTCTAAGTATGTGAAATCTCTCCCAAATATCTCTAAGTATGTGAAATCTCTCCCAAATCTCTCCATGTATGTGAATTCTCTCTCAAATATCTCTTTGTATGAGAAATCTCTCCAAGAATGTCAAATCTCTCCCAAATCTCTCTAAGTATGTGAAATCTCTTTCAAATATCTCTCTGTATGAGAAATCTCTCCAAGAATGTCAAATCTCTCCCAAATTTCTCCAAGTATGTAAAATCTCTCTCAAATATCTCTTTGTATGAGAAATCTCTCCATGAATGCCAAATCTCTCCCAAATCTCTCCAAGTATGTGAAATCTCTCCCAAATCTCTCTCCAAAGTTTCTCGTAACTTTTTAGAATCATTCGGGTCATTCCGACGCTTAACCGTGTCAAAAACGGCTTAAAACGGGGTAAAAACGAGAAAAATAGACATTAGGAACCGAAACCTCTCGAGAAGAGAGAAGCTTCTTAGGACCCGAAGGTCCTCTTAGGGACCGAGAGCAAGGAGGAGCCGAACCCTCCTGAGCCGAAGGTCCTCTCAGGGCCGAAGGTCCTCTCAGGGCCGAACCTCGCCCAGGAGGAACCGAACCCGAACCCCGCTTAAGAGGAACCGAACCCGAACCCCGCTTAAGAGGAACCGAACCTCGCCCCGGAAGAACCGAACCCGAAGGTACTGTTCACCACTGTTCATTCGGCACATTTCGGTCGGACGCGTCGCCTCTTATCTCCGGACCGAACCCCCTCCCCCTCGCCTTCGCCTTCGCCTTCGCCTCTCGCTTCCTCGCTCCTTTCGCTTCCCTCTGTTCGTTTCGTTTCCGGCTACAGCCCCAGCAAGGACCGATCCTCGGCCTAGGGACCGAGAGGTCTCGCTGGGAATGCCTTTCTTCCCGGTTTTCGCGTAGTTTTGCATTTAAGGCCCGTTTTTAATTATTTTAACGCGAGATTTTCACCCAAAATCATATTTTAACATAATAAACACTAAATATTCACAATTTAATCATATTTTCATAAAAATCTTTATTTAAATAATAAAAGCAAGTGGGTAAAGTACAAAGAGGTGGAGTGTTGACTTTGCTTTACCTTATGACACAAGCAACCACTCCCACACCCACTCTATGACCAGCCACACCTCTCCACCTTACCTAGGTCACTTCAATGTCCCTTGCACTCAATTTCTACACATTCCCACATTTTAGAGCTGGAACAAAACACCCTCTCTCCTCATTTCTCTCATTTGCTCTCATTTCACTACGTATCAAGCACCACTTTTCTCTCAAGCTTTTTCTCCACAAATTTCGAGATTCAAGGCTGATTTTCAAGTGTTCTTCCACTCTTAGTAAGTATAATTCATCCTCCTTATGATTATTTCACTTCATTCTACTCAAATCATTGATTGCTTACACAAACTCTACAACTATAATATTAGATTCTCGAAAATCTTCAAGGCATCTCCAAGTGTTCTTGAATTAAACACTTCCATTCTTCAACAATCATCTACTGAAATCAATTAAGGTGAGTTCATACCCCTACATTCTCATGTTTTCTCAAGTTTTCAGGGGGGGGGGGGAATACAAGTTAAAACACCAAGAACATAACTAAAATTTTCTAACAGCCTTCATCAGAAAATTTCAACTCCATTCACGGACTGTTTTGGGCATCTTAAACGTTTTTGTTTTTAAAACTGTACAAGGTGCAAATAGTTCAAGCTCTTAGCTTTAAAATGGATACTTGCACATCTCCATACAATTTTTCTACAATTTATGGTGATTTTTACAAAACTGCCTATCATTTCAAACAACAATCCGGACCAGTCTGTGATTTTGGACTTATTCACCCAAGTTGGAGCTCGTTAAAAATCGTGATAAAAATTATGAGTAAACTAGACACATTTTGTGAACTCTCAGAATTTACAGACCTAGTTTTCGACTTCGTATGATGTTTCTATGATTTTTCCAAAACAGGGCAAAATGGCTAAAGTTAGCCAACAGCATGTAAATATCATAACACTTTGTATTATGTTGAGCAAAGTGTATAATCATAAGTTCTAATTATTGAATGTGTTTCCTTGTTAGTTTGTCATAATGAACTGAAACTAAGTAATTCATAATAAATGTTAATCATTCATTTTAGAACACGTATATTAAACTATAAAGGTATAGTTTGATAAATTCATAACACTAATACATTTCCATAAAAAGAGTTCATACATATTACACACATTTTAGATAAACTATAATAGGTATAGTTTATGATACATCACTCAACACCCTCGTATGAAAAGGGTACATTCATACAAGAAAGATTTATATTCACACACATTTCACGTAAACTTGTTAACCTATATTGTGAGACTCTCTCTCTCCCCGTACGTCCGAGTGCGGGATATAATTCCTGGTAGTTATAATCAGAATCTCCTTGAGGGAGAACGTGATACTTGTATATATATCTATATTGGGTTTGACACCCCACACCTTGCTGCTAGCTACAGTGGGACCTGCAGGTCTACGGGTGACAAATGTCATTTCATTTTCGCGACGCCTGAGAAACGTTGTGGCAGGTTCACATAGTCACAGTATGATTATAGCGACTCACCTAGGGAGATAACAATTCATAAAGTTTACGGGATTTCATAAAACCTAAGTAGGTTTTAGGTTGATTTAAAAATTTACTTTCCATATCATTTCAAACTCACGACGTTTCTACTAAGTAAGAATGATTTCTTATACATTTTGGTCTTTGGTTATAAGGCTACATTATACGGATTTTAAGGAAAAATATCGGATTTTTCTGAAACAAACGCGACATTTACATGTGAAAGACTTCTACTAAGTTTTATAATAAAAGCTTATGAACTCACCAACCTTTGTGTTGACACTTTTCAAACAACTTGTATTCTCAGGAAATCACTAAACAGGAAAGTCAAGTGCTTTTGAGGATGGGACGTTAAGGCGTCAAACTTTTCATATTTTGTCAACATATTATAATTGATTTTGAAACATGTAATTCATACAAGTGATGTAACTTTTTCAATTATATATATGTTGGTTGTGTTAGCTTAAATTACTATTGAAATTGTGGTTATGATACTATACATGAAGTCCTCCACCCCCGGACGTTTCCGCCATCCTTGGTTTGGGGGTGTGATAATTGAGCAGCGAGATGTACAGACAATCTTTTATGTTCAATTTTAATTGTACTAGAACGTGTTTCCCGCTTCCTGACATGCCCCAGCAATCAAGGACTTCCAAAATACTCCTTACACCGGGTGAGCAGAAAATTATTAAGAGAGAAGATAGACTTAGAATGCATATGTTGTACATCCTTGTCGGATCTCTTCCAATCACGCAAAGGATGAAACATATGTCGGATCTCTTCCAATCACGCAAAGGATGAAACATATGACTAACTGAAATTTCAGAGGGATTGAGAAGAGAACGTTGCATATATTGTGCACCAGGTCGGATTATGAGTCACGCAGAGGAGACAATATATGGCTAACATATGGAAAGAACTGCATAGATAGAAGATACAGAGAGATAGAGTTGCATATGTTACAATCCAGGTTGGATCTCTTCCATTCACGCAAAGGAGGTAATATATGACTAACAGATAGAAAGAAAGAAAATAACCTTTTATAGACCTAGTTTATCGGAATTCCCCAGTCACCCTATGCAACCGGAATTAAGGATAGAATCCGCACATTGAGGAAAAGTGAATCGACAGTTCTAGATATGGGTTATTTAATGTGACCGATAGATTCCCATGTATATCTCCCTATTCAACCTATCCGAGCATCGTGATGTCTTTGTCAAGTCCTTAAATTCATTAGTTTCAACTCTCCCTAGTCAAGTCCATTTAAAAATTTTCATGCCTACCAGTGCATCGAGCACAGAGTGTAAACGATTCAACTTAGGTACATTACGCAGATTCAGATTGCCCGTTATCACTTGCTAATTTCATTTCCCAAAACATCTCCTACAAGCACATTCCATTAACACCATATTTTTGATTTTCTGATTTTCTAATGTTTTTGGATTTTTATAAAATTTAAAAATTTTTGTTTTGTTTTTATTTCTCACCCTAAATTTGTGCATAGGAGAGAAACGAAAGTAAATGCGCAAATTTAAACTATCCTAAAACAAAATTAGTCTTTAAAGCGAATCAGCTTAA
The DNA here is from genome assembly GCF_052625555.1 of Lactuca saligna. Lineage (NCBI taxonomy): Eukaryota > Viridiplantae > Streptophyta > Magnoliopsida > Asterales > Asteraceae > Lactuca > Lactuca saligna. The sequence goes on along the minus strand of NC_136424.1, from coordinate 206,161,937 downwards.
GAAAAAAAACTCAGGAGTATAGAGAAGAAAATTCAAACCGTAAGTTACCGACTAAATATGCATCCAGAAGGTCTGAGAACAGCACGCATAATCTCAGAACAGATCTGAAAATTCTTCACATCGTTAAACACAAACCCCATATGATCCCTTCCTTTCTTCTCTTCCCACAAAGGACACATACTCTCAAACAAAAGTTTGAATGTTGTACAGTTAAGAGATGTCTCCTATCATGTGCCTGGAATAGCCACTATCAACAAACTAAAATCTGATGATATGACTCCATAGCTACTCCGACACAAAGCGGGATCAGTTGGTGTTTGGAACCCAGTCCATTTTGAAACTGGGTCGACCTTTGTCATCAGCACATGATACTTTCTCCCATGACATGTCTTGTTTATCCCATTTTGAAACTGGGTCGACCATAGAACACCCCACCATGACTTTATGGCCGTAAACTCATGGGGAATGGGTCATTAGGGCCGTGAACTCCCTTAGGAGTTTACTCTTGAAGAGTAAAGTCCATATCCAAGCCATATACGTCCCTAGACATCACCCGGGTCACTCCAAACACTTAACTTGAAGTGTTTTCGCGTCCTAGAGTGTATAATCATATTTAATCAGTGATTTAAAGTCTAATTAGATACATTTGTATATCATTTCATATTACATAGGAACCTCACGCGTTATCAAGCCCCGAACCGACATTTAGCATCCAATCTGACATGCTTCTCGACCAGAGAGTTCATACCCCTACCCTTTTTCAATGTTTTTCAAATGTTTTTAGCTGTATGTTTTTAATATCGAAAATTGTGTTAACCAATAATTCGAATTACAGAGTTAGCTTTCAGACTAATCATAGATTTCTTGATAACGTGTTACAATCTATGTTATATTTCATAATTTACGAATAATTCATACTAATCATCAATTAGAATTAATACGAATACGAATATGAAAATACAGCTAGGAACAGAACGAATACGAAAATACAGTTAGGAACAAAACGAATATGAAAATACAGCTAGGAACAGAACGAATACGAAAATACAGTTAGGAATAGAACGAATATAAAAGTATAGCTAGGAACAGAGCGAATACGAAAGTATAGTTAGGAACAGAACGAATATGAAAGGATAGCTAGGAATAGAGTGAATATGAAAGTACAGCTAGGAACAGAGCGAATACGAAAGTAAAGCTAGGAACAAAACGAATACGAAAGTTCACCTAGGAATAATACTAATACGAATACGAACACGAATGCGAATATAAATATGAATACAAATACAAATAGGAATAGGAATAGGAATAGGAATAGGAATAAGAATATGAATAGGAATACGAATATGAATACGAATACGAATACGAATACGAATGTGAATACGAATACGAATACGAATACATATACGAATACGAATACGAATACGAATACGAATACGAATACGAATGCGAATTTGAATTCGAATACAAATACGAATACCAATAGGAATACAAATAGGAATAGGAATAGGAATAAGAATAGGAATAGGAATACGAATACGAATACAAATATGAATACAAATGCGAATACAAATACAAATACAAATAGGAATAGGAATAGAAATAGGAATAGGAATCGAATACGAATACGAATACGAATGCGAATTCAAATACGAATACGAATACAAATAGGAATACGAATACAAATATAAATACGAATACAAATATAAATACGAATACGAATATGAATAAGAATAAGAATAGGAATACAAATACGAAAGCACACCTCTAGATACATTCGAGTGTAACATAACTAGGATATCAGAATACCTAACTAATATAACAAGTATGATAGATAATTGTACATTACATTGGGATTCAATAACTAAACTTACTTTTAGGAAAATAAGGGTTTTTCTTGGGATAACAATTGTACATAACCAGAATCGTGTAACAAAACAGTTAACTAAACTTTACATATAAGAAAATATGGGATTTTCTTGGATAACAAACTTTTTCGGAAAACCAAAGGAAACTTGTACATTTTTAGAAAACAAACCTCTTATGAACTCACCAGCTTTATGCTGATTTTCAAACTGCTTGTATTCTCAGGTCCATATTAGATAGGTACCCACGATCTTTTGGAGAAGACAGAGCGTACTGAAGACTCGTCTTAACTTTTGTTCATATGATATATGTATAACCTTTGTAACACTTTGCTTTCAAATAAATGTAATTATTCAAATGTAATGTAATGTTTTGTGTTTACTATGATTACTACCACACCCCGAAAACCGAAGGCGGAAACATTTCCGGGGCAGACTCCACGTTGAGTATCAAATCCAATGCACATAGTAAGTAAAGTAAACAACCATTACATTACATATGGAAATTTACATTTGTTTCAAAAGTAAAGTTGTACAAGTGGTATACATATGTATCATATTAACAAAAGTAAAGATGAGATCTTCAGTACGCTCCATCTTCTCCAAAAGGATCACTGGGTACCTGTCTAACGCGGACCTGAGAATACAAGCGGTTTGAAAATTAGCATAAAGCTGGTGGGTTCATAAGATGTTTGTTTTCTGAAAATGTACCAGTTTCCTTTAGTTTTCCAAAAAGGTTTGTTATCCAAGAAAATCCCATATTTTCTTATTTAAAGTTAGTTTAGTTATCTCTTGTTACTAATTCGTTTATGTGTTGTATTTTACCTTAGGAAAATCCCATATTTTCCTAAATGCAAGACCGGTTGAATATCACAGAGTATAGTTTAATACATAAAACTATATATTGAGAATCATGGGATTACTATCCCAAACTAGATATCAATTAGTTTGATATATGTGAACTATAGATGGAAAGTAGTTTGAAAACCATGGGACTCACATCCCGTACTAAGTACAAGACAGTTTGATATACATGAAAATATAGATTGAAAACCATGGGACTACCATCCTGTACTAGATACAATATAGTTTGATATTCATGGAAACATGGATTGAAAAGCATGGGACTACCGTCCGTACTAGATACAGTATAATTTGATATTCATGGAAATATAGATCGAAAACCATGGGACTACCATCTCGAACTAGATATATAGATTAAAAACCATGGGATTATCATCCCGTATTAGATATAGTTTCAAAACCATGGGACTACCATCCCATACAAGATATAGGTTGAAATCATGGGATTACTATCCCGTACTAGATATAAGTTAAAGACCATGGGACTACCATCCCGCAGAAGATATATACGGAAATCATGGGACTATCTCCCCGTACTAGATATAAGATATATACATACTGAAAACAATAGGAATAACATCCCGCACTAGATACAAGATCAATAGACTGAAAACCATGGGACTATCATCCCGTACTAGACATGGAAGCTATAGATAGAAAGTAGATATGGAATCGAAACAAAGTCAAAACCAAACCCAAAGCGATACCGTGAATAAATTTATATTAATACGTATTGTGAGTCGGGTAACCATGCTGATACAACAAAGAGACCTCCTTGACGCTTGTCAGACGTCGGACGATATCCATAAATTTGTCACCCCAGGCATGCCCGCCTAACTGTAGCTAGCAGTTAAGGTGTGGGATTGTCAGTCCCGAATATATCTATTCACAAATTCCTCGCTCTCCCTCCAGGAGACTCTGGTTACACTTCCGGGGAGGATTTACTGATAACTCAAATGGTAATGACGAAACTCACAAGCTAGTACTAAATTATTCACAGGGTTCTCATACGATATCAAACATACAAAAGATTACGAAACATAATACATACAATGAAACTATCTGGCAATACATTCAAACGAAACGGAGATAAACTGAATCAGACATAGTTTATCTAATAAATTTATATATACATATCATGATTAAATGAGAACTAAAGAACCCCAAATTATTCCCATAATAACTTGATTAGTTAGATTATTTCCTTAACTAAAATTCATATAGTTGTAGTTGATAAATCATCCCTTATGCTCAGCATAATACATAAGGGGTAAAGATATTTATAATTTTGCCAGATATTTATTGAAATACATCAATGTTATGTTTTGAAAATATTGTAATTTTCTTGTATTCCCCCCCCCCCCCCTGAAAACATTGAAAAACCATTGAAAAAGGGTAGGGGTATGAACTTACCGGACGAGGAATGTGTCTGCTTGAATCCTAAACATCATTTCTGGGTTTGCAAACGCACGAGGTTCCTATGAATTATGAAAAGATACATATTTGTATCTAATTAGGACTTAGATTATTTATTTGTTAGGGACAAACACTTCTAGTTGTGGAAACACCTCATTACAAGTGTTTGGAAGGACCCGGGTGGCGTTTGAAGTCACATAAGGCTAGGATATGGAGTTTACTCTTCAAGAGTAAACTCTCACAAGAGATTTTGGCCCTAATGACCCCCTTCCCATGAGTTTATGGCCGTAAACTCATGGTGGGGTGTTTTATGATGCAAAATGGTCTTATACCACTTGGGAAAATTTGCTAGGATCAATTATAGGGCCTTGGAATGGATTAAACATAACTATGGACCATTTATTGGAGTTTATGGCAGTAAACATAGAGTTTACGGCCGTAAACTCCCTCCTCATACCAAATCCTTAATGTTTTGGTCCTTAAACAATCACATGTGATTCCAATGATTTTTCCCAAGCCTTGTATGAATTTTTAAGGGACTTTTGACTTAGATTTTGGAGTTTACGGCCCATGAACCCCCTCATGGCCGTGAACTCCTTAGATGGGGAAAATAATATGTTTTAAGGTCCAAATCTTGTTTGTGGTCACTTCTAGATTTTATCCCAAGGCTTATGGTGTGTGTAAAATGGCATTTTAACACATTTAGAGGAGTTTACTCCCCAAATTAATGAGTTTACGGACCAAGCATATTCCTAGGCAGTAAACTCATGTTTACTCCTTTAAATTAATCTTCAAAGTGTCCCAAGGCCAAATCCAATATTCTACAAGTCGTATCTAAGCCTCAATGGAGTTTTGGAAGGGTTTAAGGGCATAAAAACCCCATTTATTTGATTTTACAGCCCAAGCATGATCATGGGAAGTAAACTCATGCCTAATCATCAAATTCCATGTTTAAGGCATTCTAAGTCCATTCCATTAAGCCATTAAGCCATATCTAAGCTCCAAAGGTCGATTGGAAGGGTTTTTGGGCTCTAAAACCCAATTTATGTGAGTTCACGGGCTAGGACTGTTCTAGGGCCGTAAACTCATGAATATGGTCCTATTCCATGATTTGAACTCGAATTTGAAGGCTTAAGATGTTATCCAAGGAGTTAGGGTAGTTACCTTGGTGATTTGGAGCTTAAATTTGATGATTTTGGACCTAATTCTTGAGTTTGAGGAGAGAGGTTAGAGAGAGAGTAGAGAGAGGAAGCAAAAGATTCAAATGAATGATTTAACATGTTTAAATAGGTCTCAAATCTTGGACACGGTGGAATTCTACCCGATACCGGCATTAAACGGGGCTTTTGGTCGCACCCGATTAAGTTTCCGTAACCCGGCGGGAACGTTTCTATAATTTCTGAAATAGACATGTTGGGCTAATTTCATGAGTTCCTAAGGGGTTTGGACACTCATTAGATTATAATAAACATATAAGTTTAAATAATTTAACCCAAAACGAAAACGGAACGAATTGATAAACAGCGATTTTTTTACGCGTAGAACGGGTTTTCGACGATGGAAAACTTCGGGTTGTTACAATTAATATGTACATTGGTTGCGATATTCATGACGTCCACCGCCCCGAAACCTTTCCACCTTCGGTTTCGGGGTGTGACAGATTGGTATCAGAGCCCTTGTTTATAGTAAACTAGTATACCAAACCTTACATGGTATAAGACTATAAACACTAAGGGGCCTAAGTGCTCTGAACTAAAAGTATACCTCAAATATAAGTATTTTCAAAAGTATACAAAGTATACCCAACTGTTGAAATCCGTAACTACAAGTAGAACAAAACATAAGTGAATTGGTGTTGTACGCTGCGGTTAAACCTGTGCAGTTATGTAGTCGTGTCTAGGATCAATCTAGCCTGGCCAACTATATTCATTCGAGACATGACCAACATGTTCTTAGGAGTGAATGTGGTGTGCGACATGCCTAAAACTTACCCAATACCCAAACAACGAGCCGTTATTGTAGCAAATCATGAAATACTATGGGAGTATTTCTCGAGCCAAATCCGTTATAGAAATCCTCATTCCAGCATTGCTCTTCAATCATTCCTTTAGCGATTGTTTATCTATTTTGATAATTCATTCCTTCCTTATTGCCTAATAAAATTCTATGTCTCTCATAAAGAGATATCCCTTGTTTCATATCTCTTTATTCAATACAGAGGACTTACCATCCTCTCTTTCTGGATCTTTTTAAATCAAGATATCTCCAAAGAAAGGACCTAGACCAAGGAACAACAAATCTCTGCCGCCATACTCTCCTCCGTTCAACAAATTTCAGAAAGCCAGCTACTTCTCATAGATAGAGCTTTGAAGCATTCATTGGCATGGATTGATTGAATCTCAATTGTGTTGATATCCTTTGTTCCGAAAAATCTATCCATCTCAACCTTCCCCCCTGGTCAAACTCTTATAATCTACGACAATAAACTTAGTTTCAGTCGTTTCCACAGGTATATTCCTCTTCGACAACCCTTATGCTTGCAATCCTTTTCAATTCTAGTACTGAAAGATAAACTGTTAGCTATTCATTCGAACATCTTCATAAACATAGTCCTCAACTAGTAACCGAAACGTTTACCATTGAGATAGTTAACGATGAGAAAGAAGGCATGTTACAATTTGAAATGCGTAAAACTAAACCCGAGGTACATAGAACTTTTCGAAATCCTCATTAGGATCGATTTCGTGGCATACAAACTACAACTACCCTCAGAACTTAGCAGCATCCATCCGATATTCCACGTCTTTGTCCTTAAGAAGTGCCTATTCGACGAAACCCTAGTAATACCTTCGATTAGACCGAAACCAACGAAAGTCTGAACCTCATGGTAGAATCAATCGAAATCATAGGTTGAGAGATTAACGTACGAAACAAAGTCACATCACCACAGTGAAGATTCGCTGGAAAGCCACAATATGACTCGAATTCACTTGAGAGCGCAAAAATCCAATAAAGTAGAAGTATTCGTATTTCTTTCCAAATCCATAAATTGTATCTAAAGTTTGAATTTCGGGACGAAATTCCCTCTAACAGGGGGATAATGTGACAACCCAAAGTTCGTTCCATCGCCGTAACCCGTTTCCGTCTATAAAATTCGTCTTTTTTGAATCATTTCCGTTTACATTTTTAAAATTAAGTCATTTATTTCGAGACTTATATTATGACTTAATTAGTATTCAAACCCATTAGAAACTCAAGAAAACACCCCAATATGATCACTAGATAAATTATAGTTTCGACCATATCGGGTTACGACAACTTAATCGGGTGCGCCCAAAAGCCTCGGTTAACGTCAGTATCGGGTAGAATTCCACCGTTTATCAAATCCAAATCATATTTAAATTTGTTTAAGCCTCATTTAAAGCCCTTTCACTCTCTGTCTAACCTCTCCCCTCAAATCCAACTTGTTGATCCAAAATCACTCATGTCAAGCTTTAAATCACCAAGGTAACTATCCTAGCTCCTAGTATAACATCTTTAGCCTTCAATTTTGTGTTCAAATCATGATTTAGGACCATCAACATGTGTTTACGGCCTTGGAACACTCTTGAGTCGTGAACACATATAAATGGGGTCTGGGAGCCCAAAAACCCTTCCAAACCACATTTGCAGTTTAAATGTGACTTAGGGGCTTACCAAACGGGACTTAGAACACCTTGAACTCATCATTTAAGGAGTAAACATGAGTTTACTTCCCAAGAACATGCTTGGGCCGTAAACACCCATTCATGGGTAGTAAACTCCTTCTAAGGTGTTAAATTGGCACTTACACACCTCCTAAGCCTTGGATTAAAGTCTAGAAGCAACCAAAAACGAGTTAGAGGCCTTAAACTTAATGAAAACCACCCCCATAGGAGCTTACGACCATAAACCCCCCAAGGATGGGTTCCTGGGTCGTAAACTCCTATAACTTAGTCAAATGGTGCCTTAAATTCATTCTATGGCTTGTAGCTTTAGCTACAAACACTTGTAATGACCTAGGAACACCAAAACATCAAAGAAAAGTGTGCGGGGGGAGTGTACGGCCGTAAAATTTTAGTTTAGTACCGTAAACTCCATTAAATGGTCCATATATTGGTTTAATTAATTCCTATGCCCTAGATTTGATCCTAGCCAATTTTCCCAAGTGAAATAAGACCATTTAGAACCATAGAACACCCTACCATGAGTTTACGGCTGTAAACTCATGGGGAATGGGTCATTAGGGCCATGAACTCCCTTAGGACATATCCAAGCCATATACGTCCCTAGATGTCTCCCGGGTCACTCCAAACACTTAATTTGAAGTGTTTTCGCGTCTTGGAGTGTATAATCATATTTAATTAGTGATTTAAAGTCTAATTAGATACAATTGTATATCATTTCATATTACATAGGAACCTCACGCGTTATCAAGCCCTGAACTGACACTTAGCATCCAATCCGACACGCTTCTCGACCAGTGAGTTCATACCCCAACCCTTTTTCAATGTTTTTCAAATGTTTTTACGTGGGAATACAAGCAAAAGTACAAGGAAATCTTGTACTCAAACTTATTATTTCAGTTCAAATGTTTATATTATGTATGTTTTTAATATGGAAAACTGTGTTAACCAATAATTCGAATTACAGAGTTAGCTTTCAGATTAATCAAAGATTTCTTGATAAAGTGTTACAATCTATGTTATATTTCATAATTTACGAATAATTCATAATAATCATCAATTAGAACTAATACGAATATGAATATGAAAATACAGCTAGGAACAGAACGAATACGAAAACACAGTTAGGAGCAGAACGAATATGAAAATACAGCTAGGAACAGAACGAACACGAAAATATAGTTAGGAACAGAACGAATATGAAAGTACAGCTAGGAACAGAGTGAATATGAAAGTACAGTTAGGAACAGAAGGAATACGAAAGTATAGCTAGGAACAGAGCGAATACAAAAGTACGGCTAGGAACAAGGCGAATACGAAACTATAGCTAGGAACAGAGCGAATATGAAAGTACAGCTAGGAACAGAGCGAATACGAAAGTTCAGCTAGGAATAATACGAATACGAATACGAAAACGAATGTGAATACCAACACGAATGCTAATACAAATAGGAATACAAATAGGAATAAGAATAGGAATAGGAATAGGAATAGGAATACGAATATGAATACGAATAAGAATGCGAATACGAATAAGAATAGGAATAGAAATAGGAATAAGAATAGAAATAGGAATAGGAATACGTATACGAATACGAATACGAATACGAATGCAAATTCGAATACGAATAGGAATACAAATAGGAATAAGAATAGGAATTGGAATACGAATACGAATACGAATACGAACGTGAATACGAATACATATAGGAATAAGAATAGAAATAGGAATTGGAATACGAATACGAATACGAATACGAATGCGAATTCCAATACGAATTCCAATACAAATATGAATACGAATACAAATATAAATACGAATATAAATATAAATACGAATACAAATATAAATATGAATACGAATATGAATATGAATAAGAATAGGAATACAAATGCGAAAGCATGCCTCTAGATACATTCTAGTGTAACATAACTAGGATATCAGAATACCTAACTATTATAACAAGTATGATAGATAATTGTACATTACATTGGGATTCAATAACTAAATTTACTTTTAGGAAAATAAGGGTTTTTCCTAGGATAACAATTGTACATAACCAGAATCGTGTAACAAAACAGTTAACTAAACTTTACATATAGGAAAATATGGGATTTTCTTGGATAACAAACTTTTTCTGAAAACCAAAGGAAACTTGTACATTTTCAGAAAACAAACCTCTTATGAACTCACCAGCTTTATGCTGATTTTCAAACTGCTTGTATTCTCAGGTCCATATTAGACAGGTACCCACGATCTTTTGGAGAAGACGGAGCGTACTGAAGACTCGTCTTAACTTTCTTTCATATGATATATGTATAACCTTTGTAACACTTTGCTTTCAAATAAATGTAATTATTCACATGTAATGTAATGTTTTGTGTTTACTATGATTACTATGTACATTGGTTGCGATATTCATGACGTCCACCGCCCCGAAACGTTTCCGCCTTCGGTTTCGGGGTGTGACAGATTGGTATCAGAGCCCTTGTTTATAGTGAACTAGTATACCAAGCCTTACATGGTATAAGACTATAAACACTAAGGGGCCTAAGTGCTCTGAACTAAAAGTATACCTCAAATATAAGTATTTTCAAAAGTATACAAAGTATACCCAACCGTCGAAATCCGTAACTACAAGTAGAACAAAACATAAGTAAATGTGTCTTGTATGCTGCGGTTAAACCTGGGCAGTTATGTAGTCGTTTCTAGGATCAATATAGCCTGGCCAACTATATTCATTCGAGACACGGCCAACATGTGCTTGGGAGTGACTGTGGTGTGTGGCATGCCTAAAACTTACCCAATACCCAAACAACGAGCCGTCGTTGTAGCAAATCATGAAATACTATGGGAGTATTTCTCGAGCCAAATCTGTTATAGAAATCCTCATTCCAACGTTGCTCCTCAATCATTCCTTTAGCGATAGTTTATCTGTTTTGATAATTCATTCCTGATTTATTGCTTAATAGAATTCTATGTATGTTATAAAGAGATATCCATTGTTTCATATCTCTTGATTCAATACAGAGGACTTACCATCCGCTCCTTCCAGATCTTTTTAAATCAACATATCTCCAAAGAAAGGATCTAGCCCAAGGAACAACAACTCTTTGCTGCCATACTCTCCTCCGTTCAAGAAATTTCAGAGAGCCAGCTACTTCTCATAGATAGAGCTTTGAAGAATTCGTTGGCATGGATTGATTGAATCTCAATCGTGCTGATATCCTTTGTTCCGAAAAATCTATCCATCTCAACCTTCCCCCTGGTCAAACTCTTATAATCTGCGACAATAAACTTAGTTTCAGTCGTTGCCACAGGTATATTCCTCTTCGACAACCCTTATGCTTGCAATCCTTTTCAATTATATTACTGAAAGATAAATTGTTTGCTATTCATTCGAACATCTTCATAAACATAGTCCTCAACTAGTAACCGAAACGTTTACCATCGAGATAGTTAACGATGAGAAAGAAGGTGTGTTAGACTTTGAAATGCATAAAACTAAACCTGAGGTACATAGAACTTTTCGAAATCCTCATTAGGATCGATTCTGTAGCCTACAATCTCCGACTAGCCTCAGAACTTAGCAGCATACATCCGATATTTCACGTCTCTGTCCTTAAGAAGTGCCTATTCGATGAAACCCTAGTAATTCCTTCTATTAGGATGAAACCAATGAAAGTCTGAACCTCACGGTAGAACCAATCGAAATCATAGGTCGAGAGATTAACGTACGAAACAAAGTCATATCCCAACAGTGAAGATTCGCTGGAAAGCCACACTAGGACTCGAATTTACTTGAGAGCGCAAAAATCCAATAAAGTAGAAGTATCTGTATTTCTTTTTGAATCCATAAATTGTATCTAAAGTTTGAATTTTGGGACGAAATTCCCTCTAACGGGGATATAATGTGACAACCCGAAGTTCGTTCCATCGCCGTAACCCGTTTCCGTCTATAAAATTCGTCTTTTTTGAATCATTTCCGTTTACATTTTTAAAATTAAGTCATTTATTTCGAGACTTCTATTATGACTTAATTAGTATCCAAACCCATTAGAAACTAGAGAAAACACCCCAATATGATAATTAGATAAATTTTAGTTTCGACCATTTCGGGTTACGACAACTTAATCGGGTGCGACCAAAAGCCTCGGTTAACGTCAGTATCGGGTAGAATTCCATCGTGTATCAAATCCAAATCATATTTAAATTTGTTTAAGCCTCATTTGAAGCCCTTTCACTCTCTCTCTAACCTCTCCCCTCAAATCCAACTTGTTGATCCAAAATCACTCATTTCAAGCTTCAAATCACCAAGGTAACTATCCTAGCTCCTAGTATAACATCTTTAGCCTTCAATTTTGTGTTCAAATCATGATTTAGGACCATAAACATGTATTTACGGCGTTGGAACACTCTTGAGTCGTGAACACATATTAATGGGGTCTGGGAGCCCAAAACCCTTCCAAACCACATTTGGAGCTTAGATGTGACTTAGGGGCTTACCAAACGGGACTTAGAACACCTTGAACTCATCATTTAAGGAGTAAACATGAGTTTACTTCCCAAGAACATGCTTGGGCCGTAAACACCCATTCATGGGTAGTAAACTCCTTCTAAGGTGTTAAATTGCCACTTACACACCTCCTAAGCCTTGGATTAAAGTCTAGAAGCAACCAAAAACGAGTTAGAGGCCTTAAACTTAATGAAAACCACCCCCATAGGAGCTTACGACCATAAACCCCCCAAGGATGGGTTCCTGGGCCGTAAACTCCTATAACATAGTTAAATGGTGCCTTAAATTCATTCTATGGCTTGTAGATTTAGCTACAAACACTTGTAATGACCTAGGACCACCAAAACATCAAAGGAAAGTGTGTGGGGGGAGTTTACGGCCGTAAACTTTTAGTTTAGTACCGTAAACTCCATTAAATGGTCCATATATTGGTTTAATCAATTCCTATGCCCTAGATTTGATCCTAGCCAATTTTCCAAAGTGAAATAAGACCATTTAGAACCATAGAACACCCCACCATGAGTTTATGGCCGTAAACTCATGGGGAATGGGTCATTAGGGCCGTGAAATCCCTTAGGAGTTTACTCTTGAAGAGTAAACTCCATATCCAAGCCATATACGTCCCTAGATGTCTCCCGGGTCACTCCAAACACTTAATTTGAAGTGTTTTCGTGTCTTGGAGTGTATAATCATATTTAATTAGTGATTTAAAGTCTAATTAGATACATTTGTATATCATTTCATATTACACAGGAACCTCATGCGTTATCAAGCCCCGAACCGACACTTAGCATCCAATCCGACACGCTTCTTGACTAGTGAGTTCATACCCCTACCATTTTTAAATGTTTTTCAAATGTTTTCAGGGGAATACAAGCAAAAGTACAAGGAAATCTTGTACTCAAACTTATTATTTCAGTTCAAATGTTTATATTCTGTATGTTTTTAATATGGAAAACTGTGTTAACCAATAATTCAAATTACAGAGTTAGCTTTCAGACTAATCATAGATTTCTTGATAAAGAGTTACAATCTATGTTATTTTTCATAATTTACGAATAATTCATAATAATCATCAATTAGAACTAATACGAGTACGAATATGAAAATACAGTTAGGAACAAGACGAATACGAAAACACAGTTAGGAACAGAACGAATATGAAAATACAGCTAGGAACAGAACGAATACGACAACACAGTTAGGAACAGAACGAATATGAAAGTACGACTAGGAACAGAGTGGATACGAAAGTACAGTTAGGAACAGAACGAATACGAAAGTACAGCTAGGAACAGAGCGAATACGAAAGTACAGCTAGGAACAGCGCGAATACGAAAGTTCGGCTAGGAATAATACGAATACGAATATGAACATGAATGCGAATACCAATACGAATACGAATACAAATAGGAATACAAATAGGAATAGGAATAGGAATAGGAATACGAATCCGATTACAAATACGAATACGAATGCGAATACGAATATGAATACGAATAGGAATAGGAATAGGAATAGGAATAGAAATAGGAATAGGAATACGTATACAAATACGAATACGAATTCGAATACGAATACGGATATAAATAGGAATAGGATTATGAATACGAATACCAATACGAATACCAATACGAATACGAACGAATACAAATACGAATACGAATACAAATAGGAATAGGAATAGAAATAGGAATACGAATACGAATACGAATGCCAATTCGCTAAATATGAATACAAATAGGAATACGAATACAAATATAAATACGAATACAAATATAAATACGAATACGAATATGAATATGAATAAGAATAGGAATACAAATACGAAAGCACTCCTCTAGATATATTCGAGTGTAACATAACTAGGATATCAGAATACCTAACTAATATAACAAGTATGATAGATAATTGTACAGTACATTGGGATTCAATAACTAAACTTACTTTTAGGAAAATAAGGGTTTTTCCTAGGATAAAAATTGTACATAACCAGAATCGTGTAACAAAACAGTTAACTAAACTTTACATATAAGAAAATATGGGATTTTCTTGGATAACAAACTTTTTCGGAAAACCAAAGGAAACTTGTACATTTTCAGAAAACAAACCTCTTATGAACTCACCAGCTTTATGCTGATTTTCAAATTGCTTGTATTATCAGGTCCATATTAGACAGGTACCCACGATCTTTTGGAGAAGACGGAGCGTACTGAAGACTTGTCTTAACTTTTGTTCATATGATATATGTATAACCTTTGTAACACTTTGCTTTCAAACAAATGTAATTATTCACATGTATTGTAATGTTTTGTGTTTACTATGATTACTATGTACATTGGTTACGATATTCATGACGTCCACTGCCCCGAAACGTTTCCGCCTTCGGTTTGGGGGTGTGACACAATCCCCATATATTTAATTAGTTCCTTTTGATCACTAAATTAAGTCCAAATTAATTCTTGATCAATACTAATTAAATAACATGATTTCATATTAATATATTAGAACTTATAGTATATTAATATGTCACAAATGTCCTCTTCTCCCAAACGGTCTATCTAAATGTTCTGACGCAATGCAACCCAAATGGACCATGCCAACCAATTATAGTTATGGACTTAGACAGTAATCCAACAGATATGTCTCACCTATTTCAACAGTAAATTTTTGGATGACGACTGAAAGATCCATCCTTATCTTGGGATACGAGATTTTTACGTATATTCATTCATGGTTACATAAAAAGGAAGAAACATTTCAGGCATAAATTGGGAATTCTTCATCCTAGTTCACTTTTACAAGATATTCAAGAAATTGGACATTTCTCTAAAAAAGACTCTCAATCCTCATCTTCCTCAAAGCTTTCACCATGTCAAATCCTCTATACGATTTTCCCCCAGGATAACATCGTCAGAGGACCTCATGCCCTTGACTTTCCTACCATCATTTAATCGACCAATGTGGCGTTCTCGGATGGATTCCCAAAGTAGTTTGTAAAATCTGGAATTAGAAATTTCATCAAGTATGTAATGAGCTGTCTGCTTTGATATGTATTTTGGGACTTCCCGCATCCATTCTGCCCTAAAAAGTATGTGAGTTCTACAATTCATGATATGTTAACATTGACGATCAAACCATCAATATAACCATTGGAGATGGTCAATATAGGGTTATTATTGATGTGGAATCCTTTCGGACAACTCTTTGTCTTCCTTAATTTGAAAGTTACTCTAAAACTCCTTCTGAAGAAAGTTGCAAATTTGTTTGTGAAAAATTAGGTTATAATTTTAAACTTCAGGGCTTCACTCGTGATACATACAAGAACACTCTCCGTCTATGTTTTAATTTAGGATGGAAGTAATTAACAGGTGTGATTGGAAAATGTCTTCGACACAAGACTAGGAGTTTTGATCAATTGAATCTCTTTGAGCAAATGATCTTATACTCTATTTTTTACAACATCAGTTTGGATTTTGCTCAAGTTTTTCTTGATCAAATGGCTGACTGCATTACTGGGAACAAGAAGCCATTGCATGTTCCTTATCCTCATTAGCTTGGTATGATCTTCTCTTGAGATGAAGGCTATGTTGAAAGACATGGGATTATCATTCCAATTCTTGCCCTTTCCTCAAAGATTATTAATGCCACTCCATCTCAAGGTGACTTACCTATTACTATGAGGATGCAAAAATGGATTGAGAATCCCTATATGGTTTAATCCTCAGACTCTAAAGAGGATGATGAGAAAGATGATGATACAAAAACTGGTAATTAAAAAAAAAGGATTATGAGGAAGAAGAAACTGATAAAGATGAAGAAGAATTAGCTACTGATAGGTGATAAGAGTATGCTCAGGGAATGAATTCTCCTCCAAGGATGAAAAAGCACATTCAATTCCCATCTACTCCTTCACCCACTCCCTCTGCAGATAATGCTGCACAATCTGGATGAACCCTTCATTTTTTTAAAATTGTCGAACCATTGATCCTTGAGAAGTCAGTGTCTCCTTCTCCTCAAGTTGAGATTGTTCCTCTTATGAAAAATCCTATCATGAATGCTACCTTTCATCAGGATAATCAGGAAGAATCTAGCTCTAACTTTCAGAGTGATGTGCTTTCCCAACTTTCTCTAATTTTGCAGATTACTCAATCTCTGGATAAGGTTCAGTAAAGTTGAAAGAGATGTGACTATAATGAAGCGACTTATGGCTTTGGGTGAAGATTATGATATGGTTACTGATGACACCCCACCAAACTCTTCAGGTGATAATCCTTATCCACCTCCACCTCCATCAACAAATCTTCCTTCACCACCTCCTCCACAATCTCATCCTCTTCTTAAAACTCCTCCATCACCTCCTTACTCTCCTCCCCAATATGATGCAGCCAAAAAGGGGGAGAATAATCAAGGGGTCATCAGCCAATGCAAATGTAGGTGTGATTATACCAACTTTATCTCAGCCTGAGATGACTACAAGGGTCGAAGCTGAAGTTGGTCCTCAAAAATAGATTGTTATTGCTGATATTCTAGAAATTGATGCAACAACTGATGATCATCCCATTCAAGACATTGGTGATCAATTAGAGACCAATGACTATGAAGGGTTTCATGATCTTGGTTTCATGCCACAAGCTGTTGTTCCTTTGAATGTTGTCTACCTTGGTTCTTACTTTGAGAGGGAGATTACTCAAGAGGGAGCTCATGACGTTGAAGCGTCCTCCTCATAAGAGGAAGGCTTCCTCCTTAGGGGGAGCTCATGACACTGAAGCTGGAAGCTCTTTTGTTGTTGGTGATCCTTCATCGCCTTCTATTAAAAATAAAATCAAGCTCATTTTTTATCTGAATGAATTAGTAGAAACATGGAGATTATGTATTGAGAATGTTAGAAAAACCATGTTAGAATATAATGTTTTTGTTCGACGGAAGAAGGAAGATAGTAAAGGAGAGGGTCTATCTGCCAAACTTGTTTAATCCCTTGCCTCCACTGATGAAAATTCAAATAATCAAGTCAAGAAAAATAATTTTTTTCAATAACAGTGTGGAGAAGCAACATAAGGTTTCAAACCTAAATGAAGGATATACAGGAAGAAGTTTGGAGACGTTCGTATTCGTATATCAAATCTTAATCCCATTATCAAAGTAAGATGCACCAAATCAAGAAACGAATCACTAAAGCTTCATCTAGTCAGGAAGAAAATTTAGTATGAGTAGACTGAAGTTGCATTTTCCCGTGAGTTAGTCAAGTTTGGCTATTCATGCTTGGGAAGTCTTGTTGGCAATTCAGCAGCTACTTAACAAAGTCAAGAAGTTGAACCTTGTACTAGCAGCTGGTCCATCTAGACCATCATCCCCAGGAAGAACATGCACTCCCAGACAGTCCAAGAATACCAAGTTTCTTCTTCTTTATGCTACTAGGTACTAATGGGTTTTACATGCACTAACACGGATAAATCCTTAACACTAAAGGGTACATGCAACCTAAGGATCTATGTCATCACAACTATTGAAGTAATATTCTATGGAACAACAAAACTATAAACCCTAGGCTAATTTTTTAAAAACACAAGCAAAATAGGGATTAAATACCTCTTAGTTATTGTAGTAATTAAATAATCAAAACCTTCTTGAAAGAATCTTGGAAGCAAACAAAAAAAGTATCGTGCCTCTAACGATTCACACTCAAACCCTAGGAACCAAGGAACTTGAATTGAGAGAGGAGAGAACTGGAAATTTCATAATTCCTCTTAGGAATGAAGGCTTGGATGAAAATTAAACCCAAGAGGGATTTATATGTGATAGGAAAGTGTTAGATGAGGCAAGTATCTCCAAAATAAACAGAATCCCTTAACTTCCTCCCTAAGGCATCCAAGGCTCCTTAATGCCCAAGGAAACCCTAGAAGACATTCTAGAATTCTTCCCCCTCTAACAGAGCTCTTGAATTGGTCAATGCTCAACTTTTGAACATTGTCACATTTATTCCTTCTACTTTTAATTTATCCAATTAATCCCAAAATTAATTCTAGTTAATTGTTTATTAATTCTTAATTAAATAACAACATTTCTAATTAATATATTATTATCATAATATATTAACAAATCATTTATTTTGATTTTTAAATAATTTATTAATTGTATAACAAATTAAAAAATTAGTATATCTCTCCAAATGTTATCCTATTCAATTGCTAGGTTTGAGGGCAACCCAAAAGGAGTGTGCTACTACAAATTATAGTTTATACCAATTATAGTTATGGATTTAAACACCTAATCTAACAGTCTCCCACTTGGATAGGTTTGTAACTACAATTGCTAGTATAACTTCCAAACTTATCAACAAATTATAGCTTCCAAAAGCCACAGTTGAACTCTGATCCAGTCAGTTACGTGTCCTAAGATAAGTGATCAAATATTCCTCTGTTCTACAAGATATCGTTCAGACATGAGACATGAATTATAATCAATCTCAATGCCAAAGATTTTTTATCCCGATTTCTGATTTGTGATGATACCATAAGCCTTCTAATCAAACACATCAATTTAGTTTTGGCTAGGCCTAGCACTTATAAGTCAATACGAAATCACAGATGGGCCCAAAGATATCGCTTTTCCCATTAGGTAAAAGAAAATGAATAAACTTTGACTAGTATGCTTGCAATATTTACTCATAAAATCATGCACAACAATACGTTTTATAAAATCCAGTTACTAATGCTTTTGCGTATTATCAATGCACAACTGACTCGCAAACAACTCATATATCTTTGTTTCAAGAATATAAGATATCATCGTATCATAATTACTCGTGATAGAATCCATGAAGTAATTCTCTATGCATGGGTTTATCAAATACTTAAAATCCCCATTACCAAGTACTCATGAACATTGCAACAAAACTATTGCTATGCCTAAAACTCTTTAGACATTCTACAATCAAGTTCATGACAGTCTTAATTCACTACTTACTTCGAAAAGTATGAGCGACTATGGAATTTCGAATAAGCAAATTATTCAGTAAGTAAAACATGCAAAGTGAAACACAATAATAAGCTCATTAACTATGGTCTCAAAACCATTGAATATAAATAAAACTCTTATTATTTAATCACCATAATAATTATCACTTTATTCATTGTATAATGTTTCGAGTAACCAACTAACCACTGCAATTAAACATCGATCATCCCATGTTATGAAAATGTATACTATGTCTCTCCATGGTCCTTCATTTGTAAATAGATCTACTGGACACTATTACAATGATGCTCAATTCACAATTATAAATTCTTGCTACTATCTTAAATGTTTTGGAATTCCAACTTTATATGCATTGTACTTCTATGATGTCGAGGCTTCATAGTCATATAGACTTAGCCAATGATATTACAGTATATTCTATTGGAACATTGTAAGTAAAAACAATTCCATGGTAATGCAGTCTTAAATTCAAGATACACTCCTTAAACACCTTTCTCGCATTGAAGTTTCCAACTCACATGCAGATTTAATAATAAACTCCCATTATGGAAACATTATCATATTCCCATATGACTATTAATTTTGACCAAGAATTATCCCAATCTAAAACATATCATTATGGTCCTTCCAACCAATACCATTGTACTAACTGTCTACAAGCAACCAATCCTCTAGTATGACCTTAGAACTTTTTGACAGTTATTTAACAACTTTAGTCACAAAAAGTTCTAGTCATTTTCCCCTTTTTCAATCACCAAGGAATTTCGAAAAATCAAAACCACTGAATATTATAGCATATGTAATCGATTCTATATTTGAAGCATATGGGACTCGATTCATTATGTCTTACATAAAGACCTTGTATCTCTTGCTATAATATTTCCATATATCAAATTTCCTATGCTAAATCATTTCAACATGATATTCATATATTCCCAAAACTAAGTTCTATTAAACCCTTCAATCTAAACTTTTAGATTTTTAATGAAGTATGAGTTCCTTCTCCCTTATATCTTTCATAGAGAAACAATTCCTAAACTTTGCAACTTGCACATTGAAAACTTTTGTTTCCTACAAATAAAATTTCCAACTTTGCAACACTTAGCATAAAAATTATGCTCCCATTATCATAACAATTTTGCTCCTAATAGCAAAATTATGCTCCCGCTAGCTTTGATATGTACCCAGAAATCGGTTGTACTTCTAGAAATCAATACTCTTGACTTTCTAACTAAAGTACAGCTTTTTGATATGTTATGCTTCAATAAGTCTTCAACTAGACTTCTTAAACTTATACACCTTCATTAGATAGCTTACATGTCTTGAAACCCTTTCAAAACTTATAGTCATATGTCTTGAAAGTTCAAACAATTCCTTGCCATTTCTCACAATTCGAACTATGAAAATGGATGTTGTAATCATATTACAAATTTAATAATGCAATTAACACAATTACTAACTATAATGATATGTATCAGATCTTTAAAATCTACTAGCAAAAGTTTTTCCTTTAAATAATTCTCGTAAATTAGAGTGAAAACTTTTTGCCACCTAGATTTTATAGAGTATACGTTCCCATCTATGTGTATCTATCGTTTCCAACCTACAATCATAAGATAAGGTTTATGACAAAAAAAATTCAGATTTCCTTCATGGACTGAACTTCATTATTCTAAATTTCTTGCCCTCTGGTAGTGCAAGAGCCTACCAGTGCTTCCGTGTTGTTTAACAGCTCACCCATATTGATCAATGTACTTTCACTGACCAATGTGTTTTGTCTTTTGCAGTCAAATAGGAGCCATAGAACTCATATGAATTTCCAACTCAACTGGAAGGTGCACAGAAACAAGAATGTGTCAACTAAACATGTTAGTTTATCAATCTTAGTTCGTGTGCTAGTGATAACTAAAAGGTTTATTCTCGATTGAATCCTGAAATTCACAAGATCAATAAGACTCCCACTGACTTCCTGTCATATGAGTTTTCTCTCAAGGAACACTGTAGTGGTGTTGATTATGATGGCATGTGCGGAATTAGAAAGATCTAGTGAATCATTATGTAAAATCAAGAGCACATGGAGTAAATAAATCTTTGTAAGCTCTTATTAGATCTAGAAAGAATATACAAATGGGTTTGTACAAAGTTTCTCTCACTAGTCTTACACTCCAAATGGATTCTCTTACATAAAATGAGTGCCACTCATTTCCTTATAAAGGAAAGGCAACTCATTACACACACAAGTGGGTAAAGCCTCATCCAAGCATAACTTTGCACCCTAACATTCTCCCCCTCAAAGTTAGGATTAGATGCCCCGGATTTAGTCTCTAACGAGCTAGCGCAATCAAGACCAAAACTCACCCTCAAATTAACACCGATCTTCAAAATCCACAAACAAATATTCGAGAAACCCACTTTGAATACTCATCATTCTCCCCATTTTTATAATCAAAAAATGATTATAAAATCCATTAAGGATGAGAAGTGCCCGAGGAATGAACAATACAATACTCCCCCTTGTTGTGTACCAAAAATGAATCACCAAAAATTTTGCACGGAAAAACAATCACGAAAAAGCCACAAAAAATTTCCAATTTATGAAATTTTTTGACTTTTTGGGTGAAAGTTGCAAGATTTTTCAAAATCCGGGTAGAAATTGTCACTTTCTGAAACTTGCAGGGACCCGTTGCACCTAACACATCCAAATATGCGAAACACACCCCCATTTGTGAAACTGGGTAGAATATGTAAATTCGCACAAACTGCAGGGACCAGAACTGAAAATTCTGCAATTTCTTAGCTTTTATTACCCATTTGCAAAGTTGGGTATAAACTATGATTTCGTGAAAAGATCAGGGACCCAATTCGAAAATATTTGTTTTCTTCTTCCCAATTCATGAATGTTTCTCAGTAACACACTTCACACGTTCATCAAATTCTTAGCACGCTAATCTTCGCAAATCACTTGCAAAACTTTCGCATACTGACACATGGATGCGAATGAAACACTTTGATACCAACCAATCATCAATCTTAGACGCGAAGCCTAATCAATACAACCTTATATGCGAACTCAATTGAGACCTATATGCGAATGGACAAATCAATCTATTCATTCATTATTTCAATCGACATCAAACGAACTCGCACAAATCAATCTTGCGAACTCGAACCAAATCAATAAACCAAACTTGAATTCAATCTCACGAACTTCGCTTCCCAGAAACAATCAACCAAATCAAAATCGACATCAACCATTCTTGACAATTCAACCATCAACAACAAACTCAATTTCGTTTTCAATCATCCACCATCGACTTCAACATCACGATTATTGATTCCAACATCGAATCCCAGTCAAGTCGATCAACATACCAACATTGATATCGATATATTCAGTACACAAACCATCGACTTTAACCAAATCAACGAAATCAAAAGCATCAGACTCGTAACTTCATACCTTCGACATTGACTCCAATACATGACCTTCCGATTTTGAAGCAACACATCTGCTATCGACTTCAAAAAATCAAACTGATTCTCAAATTGATTTCGATTTTGACTTTTGTTTAATATTCTTTGACTTTTCAAATCAGATGAGAACGAGTTGAATCAACAGTCGAAATCGACTCCAAAGCTATTTGATTCATTCAATTTGAACTAAACACCTATCACCATTTTAAAACCAATTGCAATCTTAACCTTTCGATTTCAATGTCACAGACGAACCAAGCTTTGAATATTATCTATCGATTTCAGATGAGCATCTTCAAATTTGAGTCAATATTGATTCACATGGTGAAATCGATCAAGAATAAGGAAAATAAAAATGATTTGATTTTGCTTGGCTTGATTTGGATACTGATCTTGAGAACCAATCGACATCAAACATAGAATACGGAAGAATAAGAGGAATGAATAAAAGATCGGAATGAGTATGAGCTCATGAATAGTATCAAAAAAATCATTTGAGATTAAAGAGACGGATCAATAAATGATTAAACAAATCTTGTTTGGGTTAGGCTTCCAAAGCAGATGAACAGTGAAAGAAAAGCAAATTTTGAATTTGAATTTGATTTTTGAGGTTTCATCTAAACAAAAATTAATTGGATCAACAAAGAGGTTTGAAACGGATTAGATCCAATGAGACAAATCGATCAAAAATGAAAAACGTAAAATACGAATTGATATCATGGACGTTTTGGAATCCATTTGAGAATTTGGGATACCTTTTTGACGAATCAAGACCCATTTTCAACAAACGAATCAAATTTAGAAGATCTTGGTTCTTTAGTTGGAACGAGAAAATCTCCAATTTGAACATTGTACCATCCATTATGCGAGATGTACAACTCGTTCTTCGTGTTCTTCAATGATACAAGAACATCTTCAAAAGAACCACCAACACATTTGGGTTTTGACTTCAAATTCAATGCAACACTTGGAGATTGTTGCTTTGGAACCCAAATTTGTTTCACGGATTTTGGCTTCACAACATTTGGCGATTTTTGTGAGTAAACCCACTTGTTTTTCCGTTTAATCTTCTTCTTCTTTTTCTTTCTCATCTTTTTGCATCTTGAAGACTTGACTCCATGAACAAACCCACTTTCCACAACATCAACTTCGTGAATTTTAATCAAATCTTTTGGAGTTTGATACTTGTCATTTTCTTGGATCACCGGCTTCCGATAAGGAATCATTCCTTTAAACGAATCACAAGAACACAAAATATCATCGGTTTGAACTCCAATTGAGCAAAAAACTTTTTCATCTTGAGAATCAACTTGAACTCCTTTTTCTTGAACATCATCATCATCAAGAACACCATCCCGAGCTTCGCGACAATCTGCATAATATTCAAGTTTATTGCTTCCATATTTGCATTCAGCACAAGAAATTCCTTTTATGACTTCTCCATCTCTTCTATTTCTTCGTCTCTTTTGATATGTGGTAACCAAACGATCAAACAAATGTCTGGTTCGAAAAATTGGACAACTAATTAATTCTCCAACTTCATTCTTTTCTCCATTTACAACAATATCACATTCACTTTTCAGTCCAACAGTTAAGCTATAAAGAAGATATTCAAATGAGCATTTACTTTGAACATCTTCACTATGTATCATCCATTTCTCCATAATTTCTTCTTTTCTTTCGAATCAAATGATATGAACTTGAGTTTTCTAGAGAGAGAAAGTGATTTGAATGGGTTTTCTAGAGAGAGAAAGTAAAAATCACTTGAATTCTAGTGAAGAAAATAGAATTATGAATAGAATCAAAGATGAATTCGATTTCTAGAATCCAAAAACTCTCTAAAACACGAAGATCCAAGATCATAAAATGAATCACTAAATCAAAATCGCCATCAAGGATCAATTCTTGATGAAATCAAGAACACCCGCTCTGATACCAATTGTAGTGATGTTGATTATGATGGCATGTGCGAAATTAGAAAGATCTAGTGAATCATCATGTAAAATCAAGAGCACATCGTGTAAATAAATCTTTGTAAGCTCTTATTAGATCTAGAAAGAATATACAAATGGGTTTGTACAAAGTTTCCCTCTCTATTCTAACACTCCAAATGGATTCCCTTTCACAAAATGAGTGCCACTCACTTCCTTATAAAGGAAAGGCAACTCAGTACACACACAAGTGGGTAAAGCCTCATCCAAGCATGACTTTGCACCCTAACAAACATTTCTTGATGAACTAAAATAGATTTTCAAAAATTAGTGTAGATTCTTGATAAGAAAACACTGCATAGAATACGTCTCAATTATCCTTTATTTTAATCAAAACATCACAAATTCCAACTCCAAATGTGCTACGGTAAGAAAACATTGTTACTCCACATTTCATGTGGTGTTATAAACCTACTTAGTATAAAATAAGTTTTCAAGATAGAATTTGTAGTAACTAGGTAATGGCTCTAAAACTTTATTGGAAACGAAGTATGACTCATCTCTTGATCGAACCATTTCAACAATATCTGATTCTTCCTCTTAGTCATACAATTGCACTTAGATTTTCTTCGGGGATTAATTGTGATATAGTTCCATAATCATCAAGATGATCATAAAACATGATGCTAAAGTACTCTACTTTCCTTTTAGATTGGAGAAACTTTTATCTTTCTTCCTAAAAGATTATTCATATTCGTTCTGCTACTCTTTGAATCTTTTCAAAGCATCAGAATTATGCTTAATCTTATAAGCACATCCATATTTACTAAAGCATCAGTAAATCATGACAAATAGAGTTTTTCATCCTATGTGGTGGATCTGAATATTCCATATCAACATGTACTAGATCCATTAGTCCTTCACTTGACTCATATAAGCATGTGATCAACGAATTAGTCATAATTTTCCAACGATCAAGATTCTCATTCATCGCACAATTAAAATTGCATGACTCCAAGTTTCTATCCAATTGAAACTCGGGTGATGAGAATTCTTTATCACTTAGTTAATTATGACAATACCAAAAGCAATATAACAAGAATCAAATCCACAATTAACATTGCCAATTATAGAAATGTAACCAACACTTTCATAAATGCCATTGTAAGAAAATTATAAAGTAATCCAGCTAGATAAACCAAAAAATTCACTTTTATTGATAATAAACAAAAAAATGGAACTTGTACTTACAATGCATTAAAATGAAAACTATGTTTCTAGACATTTCCTAAGCATTCTATTAAATTATCATAACTCCTGAGCAGTTGCTTCCAAATTCTAGTCATCGAACCATGTGACCGGAATCCATCTCTCACGATTAGAATTAGCTTACTCTTCTTAAGCTTCCTTCTTTCTCTTAGATCCTATAATAACATCAAAATGTCATCATCACATCATGTATTAAGAGTCTATGAATAGGAATTTGTTAAGATAATGGAGTTAGATAATGGATGTACCTGAAGTAGAGTCACACGACTTGACTATACCATCTCTAAGATCTTTCAGGTAGTCTAGGCAGCTTCGCAACCAATGTCTCTTCAATTGGTAATAGAAACATATGGACTCTTTAGGGTTAGCACATGCAACTATCTCAAAAATAGCATTTCTCTTTATCATGCGATCAAACAGTTTGAACTTGGTCGATCCCTTTCCATTGGGAAAAGAAATATTTTCTAGACCACCATTGTTACCATTGTAAATGTCCATGGAAACTTTGGAATCAAAATCTTCAAGAACCTTTGCTTCACTTGTGCTCTTAAGCATTCTTGCTTCAGCAACAATCAACATTTGGGTCAGGTCAATTAGGGTCATATCGAGGTTCCTCATATTAAAGTTCTCAATGAACTGACTGTATGACTTAGGAAGTGAAAGAAGAACCAAATCAATGGCTTGCTCCCTTTGGAAAATGACACCCATTCTATCCAATGTGTCAATGTGTGATTTCATTTCCAAAACATGCCCACAAATAAATTTTCCATCTTGATATCTACATGCCAATAGGGCTTGAGTAGTTTCGTATCTTTCAACTCAAGGATAACATGATGTGGGGAGAGTTACTGGAGGGGGGAGGAGGAAGAGTTAAAGAAGCATGATGTCCAGTTCCACCATTTCTCGAAGAAGAGAACATTTTCACCTTGATCAGATAGTGGAAGATCATCTTCAGAAGGAAGAGGAAAACCATTTCCACAAAAATAAGGAATACCATTGTTGTTATGACTCGAAATCTATAATGGGAGAAAAGAGAATTCAAGTTAGTTGATTTTAATCCTTAATTATTAACCCATAAATTTAAAATAAGGCTACGATTCATTTTCGATTCAAACTTTTAAGAGGGATGTTATAATCAAATTTGAATCTATTTTAGGTAAGTAAGTTTTCTACCAATTTCAATCTTATGAAATTCTTAGAACTTTTGGGATTCATTGAATCTAATCAATGACATGTATAATCTCAGATTATGCTCTCACTTTTCTGACTAGGATGTCGATGATCACAAACAAGATGTGAATAACCATGCAAATTAGCTTAGTACTCTCGATGTCATTTATCATCTGATTTTAATGTGTCGGTTAGCCACACATGCTCCATTAATCAATGATAATTTTCGAGACACCCACTACTACCCTTTATTAGTCCCCTATTAGTGTGCTAGTTAACCACACACGCTCCACTAACGACTTCTCGAGTGTAATGTGCAATTTCTTAGATTAGCATACAAATTCGCATTTTCCTAAAGTAACTAAGAATAGTATATTTAAAAAAAAATAGTTTGGTTACTTTTTAATCGCATTATACTTATTAATGAGAATTAACTATCCTGTCAAACCCGTTCGGCTAACGACCCTCTAATAATCAAGGAAGCAGTAGGTGAGAGTGGACACCCATTCAACTACCATTTTATAGGCAGTTTCCTTATACTTCCTTATAGACTAGCTTCGTGAATAAGGTGTACTAGCGGTTCGACTAAATATTATTATACATATAATATGTATTAAAATTTTAATTATATATACATAGTATAAGGTGTATTTTAAAACATTTTAAATGTGTAAGGGTTTAATCTTTAAATAAATTAAACTTTTGATTTAATTAAATTTAAACCCTTTGAAGGATTTACTAATTATCTTTTAATTAATCATTTAATTAAACTAATAATGAGATCAATATGGATAATTCATGAATTCAAGATAAGGATATCTAATTACTTAGATAATTATGCAGTTTTACATAATTAAAACATTATTTAAGGTAATTATACAAATCAATTTATGAGATTAATCAAAATATGATTTTTTTTATTAATCTACTCGTCCACTATGTCGTGGTAAACAATTACCACATCGCGGTCAGATGAAAAGAGCATAAATTTATAGATCACCAGGTCGTGGTGGAAGATACCACGCCGTGACGACAGAACATAATGACGATTCTGTTGTCCTCCTTGTTCAGGTTCAAGAAATATACATTCAATTGTTAGGCAACCTAAGCTCTGATACCACTAATGAGTTTTACATGCACTAACGTGGATAAATCCTTAACACTTAAGGGTACATGCAACCTAAGGATCTATGTCATAACTATTGGGTTTTGAGCAATCTAACACTTCCTAAGTGTGCATGCAACCCTAATAAACCTTGGATCTATGTTTGTCTAAATACATGCAAAATAATAATTTTCCAAGGTTTATAACCTATCTAACATGGCATGGGGAACATTTCAACATAAAAGAGTTAGAAGAGATTACATACCTTTTGGTGAGTTTGGTTCTAAGGAGTTTGAGGGCCAAGCACCAATAGTGTGAATGCCTCAAATGGAATCACAAACACCACAAACTCTTGGAAAACTTTGAGAGAGTATACACCTTGTATAAAATCGGCCACACACATGCACACACACACTAGTTCACTAGTTTTCTCTTAGGCTTCATTTCATGCTCCATAAGCATGCTTATATAGTGTGCATGGTTAGGGTGAAACCCTAATAACCCATGTCTTTTCCTTTTCCAAGGATCCATGGGTTAAAAGCTCCATGGATCATCCATGGACTTCCACATAAGCCTAGCCCATTAACAAATGAGTATTAGCCCACACTATATAAAACAAATAGCCCATAATTTAATTAGTATTCCTTTTAATCTCTAAATTAATTCATAATTAATTTAAGACTAAAACTAATTAAATAACGTAACTTCATATTAATATATTATAACTCATAATTTATTAATAAACATATGTGTATAACTCTCATAAAATTATCCATAATAGTTTGGATGAGATGCAACCCAAATGGACCATGCCGGTCGGGTCAAGTATATACCAAATAAGTTATGGACTTAGACACCTTATCCAACAGACTCCCACTTGGATAAGTCTAATAACTATATTTGCCTATAACTTCAGGAACCAACCAACAATCGTAGCTCTCGAAAACTCCCTCGAACAATGAAGACTCTGTCGAACTATGAAGCGCCATTTTAGATAAGTGATCACATAATCCTCTGTTCTCATGATATCAGCCGGACAAACACATGGAACTATGTCTTGCTTATTGTCTAGCAAGTGTTTCTCGATTTTCCAATTTGTTTGACGAAGAACTTCACTGAACACATCGGTTTAGTTCTGACCAGGCCTGGTACATGGGTCAACACAAAATCATCGAGGGGCCCAGATATCGCTTCTATTTCTAGAAGGAGCAGATAAACTTCGACTGATATGCTTGTTCTACTACTTATTGAATTGTATACAAAGGCACGTTTTATAACATCAGGTTACTGATGCGTTTACGTGCAATCAATGCACAACCAACTCATAGGTAACAACTCATATCTCTAGGTTTAAAGATTTATATGATGTTATCGTCTCATGATCACTCGAGATAAATTCCATGAAGTGATACAAGTGAGCGTGGGTTTATACCAATACTCATAACTTATGAGTACTCATGAATGTTGCAGCAACCATTGCCATGTCTAAACACCTTTAAGGCATCTACAAACCCAATTCATGACAATCTTGATTCATACCTACTTCCGACGTATGATCGATTGTGGAGGTTTGAATAAATTAATTATTCTGGAAGTCAAAACATGCAAAACTGAAACAATAGTAAATAATTAACAATGATAGTAACACTTTACTCATAAATAAATCACAAATTTTATTCATCATCAAACGTCGATTACATTTTACAAGTTTCAGGAAAACTATCTAATCTGTAAAACTAATATCGTCCCTCAGACCGATGCGTCTCGCATGCTGAAAATGCTTAACCCTCGTCAGTCCCTTCGTAAGGGGATCTGCAGGATTCTCATCCGACGATATCCTCCTTGTCACAAGGAGTCCTTCTTCAATCTTGTGTCTTATGAAGTGATATTTTCTGTCAATGTGTCGGGATCTGCCATGATCTCTTGGTTCCTTGGCTAAGGTAACCGCACTATTGTTGTCACAGAAAATCTCTATAGGTTCCTTAATAGCTGGTACAACTCCAAGGTCTCCGATGAAGTTCTTTAGCCATATCGCCTCCTTCGCTGCTTCACTCGCTGCTATATACTCTGATTCACAAGTCGAATCAGCCACTGTCTCCTGCTTGGAACTCTTCCAAGAAATTGCCCCTCCATTTAAGGTAAAGATCCAGCCCGACTGAGAGCGGAAATTATCCCTATCAGTCTGAAAACCAGCATCACTATACCCTAATATTCTCAAGTCATCACTGCCACCAAGGGTAAGGATCCAATCCTTAGTCCTCCGCAGGTACTTGAGAATGTTCTTTACCGCGGTCCAATGAGCCTTGCCAGGGTTCCCCTGATACCTGCTGACCATGCTCAAAGCAAATGCCACATCAGGACGGGTACAAGTCATAGCATACATGATCGAGCCAACTGCGGAAGCATATGGTAATTGGCTCATCTCAGCTATCTCTGCCTCTGTACTCGGACTCTGAGTCTTACTCAGTTTGGTATTGCTTTGGATTGGTAAATCTCCTTTCTTGGAATTCTCCATGTTGAACCTTTTCAACACCTTATCCAAGTAGATACTCTGACTAAGTCCAATTAGTCTTCTACTCCTTTCTCTTAATATCCTTATCCCTAGGATATAGGTAGCCTCCCCTAAGTCCTTCATAGCAAAGCACTTCCCAAGCCAGGACTTAACCTCCTGCAAGGTTGGGATGTCATTTCCTATGAGTAGTATGTCATCCACATACAGTACCAAGAAGCTAACTATACTCCCACTAGCTCTGACATACACGCAAGACTCATCCTCGCTTCTCAAGAAGCCAAACTCTTTTACCTTCTCATCAAAACAAAGATTCCGGCTACGAGATGCTTGTTTTAATCCATAAATGGATTTCTCAAGCTTGCATAATCTATTAGGGTACTCTGCATTGACAAAACCCTCTGGCTGATTCATGTACACATCCTCAGCCAACTTTCCATTAAGGAAAGCGGTTTTGACATCCATTTGCCATATTTCATAATCATGAAATGCTGCAATGGCTAACATAACCCTAATAGACTTAATCTTTCCTACCGGCGAAAAGGTTTCATCATAATCAACACCTTGAGTTTGAGTAAAACCCTTCGCAACCAGTCGAGCCTTATAAGTCTGCACTTTTCCTTCCATGTTTGTCTTCTTTTTGAAGATCCATTTGCACCCGACTGTTTTACGGCCTGGTACATTGTCAACCAAGTTCCAAACTTGATTGTCATACATGGACTGTATCTCGCTGTCCATAGCCTCCTTCCATTTAGCAGACTCCAGGCCTGCCATGGCTTCCTTAACACTGCTAGGTTCATCCAAATTTACTAGTGTACTATCACTAATAAACGTATCACCTTCCGTAGTAATATGAAAACCATAATAAAACGAAGGTGTGTTCCTAACCCGTGTGGAACGCCTCGGAAGTACAGACTCGTCAGCTGGATCAACAGGAGTTTCTTCCTCAGGTTGATTGCTAGTGTCTGAGGTTCCTTCACCAATTGATTCTTGAATTTCTTCAAGATCAATCTGCCTCCCACTGTCTCCTTGGCTTATAAATTCTTTCTCGCGAAAGATCCCTCTTCGTGCTACAAAAACCACATTCTCACTGGGTCTGTAGAAGAGGTAACCGAAGGATTTCTGTGGGTAGCCGATGAAAATACACCTTTCACTTCGGGGTTCAAGCTTATCATGAGTTTCGTGCCTCATGAAGACTTCGCAACCCCAAATTTTGATGTGGTCCAAATTGGGAACCTTCCCAGTCCACATCTCATGAGGTGTTTTGGTAACCTTCTTTGTAGGGACTAGATTAAGGATATGGGCGGCAGTCTCTAAGGCATACCCCCAAAAAGAGATTGGTAACGAAACTCGACTCATCATAGAGCGAACCATGTCCAACAAGGTTCGATTACGCCTCTCAGCTACACCATTCAGCTGTGGTGTCCTGGGAGGAGTCAATTGTGAGACAATCCCACACTCCTTAAGATAGTCAAGGAACTCGGTACTAAGATACTCACCACCTCGATCGGATCGAAGCATCTTAATGTTCCTGCCCAATTGATTTTCTACTTCCTGCTTGAAATCCTTAAACCTTTCAAAGGTTTCGGACTTATGTTTGATTAAGTAGACATACCCATATCTACTAAAATCATCAATAAAAGTCACATAATACCGATTAGCATCCCTTGTGGCGGTTTTGAATGGCCCACATACATCAGTATGTATTAGGTCCAACAAACCCTTACCCCTCTCACAAGTTCTAGTGAAAGGTGATTTTGTCATTTTTCCAAGTAGACAAGATTCACAACTATCATCTGATTTGAGGTCAAATGATTCCAAGACTCCACTCTTTTGGAGTTGGCCTATGCGTTTCTTGTTTACATGTCCAAGACGACAATGCCACAATGATGCTTTATCTAGGCTAGTAGAAGAATCAATATACAACACATTATTTCCTAAGTTGTCCACAATCGACACAGTTTCATACACACCATCACAAGGTAATGCTTTAAAATAAAACACATTATTAAAGAAAGCATTAATACCACCACATTCATTATCAAACGAAAAGGTAAAACCTTGTTTGTACAAAGCATGAAAAGAAATAATATTCCTCGCCATTTCAGACGAGTACACACATTTATTCAAATCTAATTTTAACCCATTATTAAGCAACAAAGTATAAACTCCAATCTTGGAAACAGGTGAAGCCTTCCTATTCCCCATGATTAGGTTTATCTTCCCGTGCTCCACATCCTCACTTCTTCTTAGGCCCTGCAAATCAGAACATATGTGAATACCACATCCTGTATCAAGCACCCAAGAGTTAGAATATGTTGAGTAATTAGACAATATAGTGTAAATACCTGCATAGGTGGGTTTCACTTTCCCATCCTTTAGATCCTGCAAGTACTTAGGGCAGTTTCGCTTCCAGTGTGCCTTTTCATGGCAATAAAAGCATTCAGCATCCTTGGGAATGGCAGAAGGAGTGACATAACCGTTCTTAGTCTTTGATGAGGAGCCTTCAAGAGACTTTTCCTTGGTACCCTTCGAAGGGTGCTTCCTCTTTTTCCCTTTGCCTTGCCCAATAGCTAAAACAGGGGTAGAAGTTGGAGTAGGAGTAGTAGAGGTAACAACCGCTTTACCCTTAAGACCGGTTTCAGCGGTCTTCAAGAGTCCTTGAAGCTTGCTGAGGGTAACTTCCTTCTTGTTCATATGATATGTCATTCGAAAATGATCATAACAAGAAGGCAAGGAGTGCAAAATGATGTCAATTGCCAACTCCTCGGGGATGTTAACATTCAGCTTCAGCAAACGGTCCACATACCTTTGCATCTTTTGCATGTGGCCCGTGACGGATTCACCATCCTTCATGCGGGTAGTTATTATGGAGGAGATTATTTCATACCGCTCCTGACGAGCACTCTGATGGTACCTTTCCATCAGGTCTTGGTGCATCTCAAAAGGGTAGAAATCTTCATACGACTTTTGGAGCTCGGCTGTCATCGTGGCCATCATGATACATGCCACCTTAGTAGCATCTCTCTCATGAGTCCTGAATTCAGCGATCTCCTCAGGAGTAGCAGTAGACTCATCAAGTTCTTTTAACTCCTTATCGAGGACATATTCCTTGTCCTCGTAACGAGTAACCATCCTGATGTTCCTAATCCAACCCATGAAGTTGGAACCATCAAAGATGACCCTCCCACAAAGATTCATGAGAGAGAAAGAACCAGTTGGGTTAGAGCCTGAAGCATTAGTGTTGGAAGACATCTGAAAGAAGAAAGTAAGTTTAGATTAGATATTTAGGATCCTTAATAAGACACCCAAATGTAATATTAAGGCTAGGATCCAATCACAATATATTACACTTAGAAGAGGGATGCCGTAATCTAAGTAATAATATATTTGAAAGGTAGGTGAATGACGATTCACCAATTTCCACCATGAAAACGAAATGATTTATTAGGTTTAATTGGATTTGAAATTCCTAGATTCTTTTGAGATTCATTGAACTTTTCAATGGCATGTTTCAATCTCGATTGTGCCCTTCAAGTTTTGTGACTGGGATGCCGAGGATCACAAAACAAGGTGTGAATAACCATGCTAATTCACTTGGTACTCTTAATATTATCACCTAATCAATGTGCCGGTTAACCACACACGCTCCATTGATCTATGACAAACATTAAGTCACCCTTCGTGATCCTTACTAGTCCTAGTTAGTGTGTCGGTTAACCACACACGCTCCACCAACGACTTGGTAAGGTACAAAGTGTGAATTCCATGGACTAGCACCATGTTCACATTTTTCCTAAAATAACTAAGATTGGGAATTAAAAGAGTTTAGTTACTTTATAATATTCATTATACTTTTAATGAGGATTTAAAGTCATTGTTCTACCCGTTCGGCTAACGACCCTCCACCGATCAAGCAAGCGGTGGGTGAGAGTATACACCCAGTAAGTCGCCATTTTATAGGCAACAACCTTATACCCACCTTATAGACCGGCTTCGTGAATGAGGCCTACTAACGGTAAAACGACTTATTCTTATACATATATATAATAATTAACCATTAATGTTATAAATAGTATAAGGGTTGGATTTTAACTATTAAAACTCTAAGGTTTGGAATTAAAGTTTATTAAAGTGTGTGAAACTTTACAAATTCCAAAACTTGAGGGCAAGTTTTGTAACTTTGCAAAACTCTTCATTTCATAACTTATGAATTAAAGGTTCATAAAAATGAAGACTCTTCATTTTCATGTAACTTATGTGTTTTAAGTGTGTGTTAAATGAAAGTGACCTTTGGTAATCCATAACTTGAGGACAAATTATGGACTCCATTAAAACACATAAATGATAAAGAATTAATCCTAAACAATTCAGCAAATAATTCCTATCATTTTCTAAATTCATAAGAACATGAACATGATCATCAAAAATTCAAGGATTATATGAACACATAAAATCATGGAATTTTGATATATGCTATTGTAAATGGATTAGAACAACCATTACACCAACTAAAATAAGTTTTATAACACCAAAACAATTTAGGGTAATGTTTCTAGTCCATTTCCAGCAGCAAAAGTCGAGAATCTGCACTCTTTCGATCCTACTCGTCGAGTGCATGAACTTACTCGCCGAGTAGGTTGAAGTTTGCCTTGGACTCGTCGAGTCCCCCCAATGGACTCGGCGAGTCCACCATGCTGACAACAACGATTTCGACTTTTTTCACTATTTTGCATCAAGTATCAAACAAGCAAGCCTAGGCTCTGATACCACTGTTGGGTTTTGAGCAATCTAACACTTCCTAAGTGTGCATGCAACCCTAATAAACCTTGGATCTATGTTTGTCTAAATACATGCAAAATAATAATTTTCCAAGGTTTATAACCTATCTAACATGGCATGGGGAACATTTCAACATAAAAGAGTTAGAAGAGATTACATACCTTTTGGTGAGTTTGGTTCTAAGGAGTTTGAGGGCCAAGCACCAATAGTGTGAATGCCTCAAATGGAATCACAAACACCACAAACTCTTGGAAAACTTTGAGAGAGTATACACCTTGTATAAAATCGGCCACACACATGCACACACACACTAGTTCACTAGTTTTCTCTTAGGCTTCATTTCATGCTCCATAAGCATGCTTATATAGTGTGCATGGTTAGGGTGAAACCCTAATAACCCATGTCTTTTCCTTTTCCAAGGATCCATGGGTTAAAAGCTCCATGGATCATCCATGGACTTCCACATAAGCCTAGCCCATTAATAAATGAGTATTAGCCCACACTATATAAAACAAATAGCCCATAATTTAATTAGTATTCCTTTTAATCTCTAAATTAATTCATAATTAATTTAAGACTAAAACTAATTAAATAACGTAACTTCATATTAATATATTATAACTCATAATTTATTAATAAACATATGTGTATAACTCTCATAAAATTATCCATAATAGTTTGGATGAGATGCAACCCAAATGGACCATGCCGGTCGGGTCAAGTATATACCAAATAAGTTATGGACTTAGACACCTTATCCAAAAATAACAACTATTGAAATAATATTCTACTAAACAACAAAACTATAGACCCTAGGCTAATTTTTTTAAAAACACAAGCAGAATAGGGATTACATACCTCTTAGTTATTGTAGTAAATAACTAATCAAACCTTTCTTGAATGACTCTTGGAAGCAAGCACCACAAGTATCTCAAAGATGACCATAATCCCTTAACTTCCTCCCTAAGACATCCAAGGCTCCTTAATGCGTAAGGAAACCCTATAAGACATTCTAGAATTCATCCCCCTCTATTGGATGTTCTAGAAGTGGTCAATGTTCAAATTTTAAACATTATCACCTTTAGTCCTTCTACTCTTATTAAATCCAATTAATCCCAAAATTAGTTCAAATTAATATCTGATTAATTTCTTAATTAAATAACAACATTTCTAATTAATATATTAATCTTATAATATATTAACAAATCATTAATTTTGATTTGTAAATAATTAATTAATCATATATAAAATTAAATAATGAGTCTCTCTCTCTCTCTCTCTCTCTCTCTCTCTCAAAGTTATCTTATTCAATTGCTTGGTTTGAGAGCAACCCAAAAGTATTTTTCTACTATCAATTCAAGTTTATAACAAACATAGTATGGCTTAGACACCTAATCCAACAGGCACATCAATAATAAACAACCAGCGGGTGTTGAACCAGTCCAATACATGTTCATTCCAGAATCAGAGCATGGGGCATTTTTGTCACACCCTCAAACCAATAGGCGGAAACGTCCGAGGGCTCTTGTGACTTAAATTGAATACCATCACAATGAATATACATGAATAATAACATAAATCATCACCATGCATTAAAATAATACAACTGATATTGTTTACATCTAGTACTTTGTTTTTAAACATTACAAATTCATAACACGATTGTCTGATAGATATCATAAGCAAAACACACTGACATTACTTGGTACTTATTCTTCGGTTTACCTGTTACCTGAGAATACAAGTTAATTCTGAAAAACGTCAACATATGAAATGTTGGTGAGTTCATAAGCAATGTTGTGATAAAATGATTTTGTGTAGTTTGTAAAACCCAGAAAATCCGATATTTTCTGAAGAGATCATTGTTTATAAAAACTGTGGAGATCTGTAAATATATGCTTATTGATTTTTAAAACATGTATAAATGTTGAACCTTAGTATTAATCGCGCAAGTGAAAATGTTGAACTTCCCAGGAAAACCCGATGTTTTCCCAATACATAAAATACAGTGAATTCTCAATTTGTTATACCATCACGACGAATGATTTTGATTTCTCGCGTGGCGTTGGATTAATTAGGGTTTGTGAGTCGTTTAATCATGCATTAGAAAATGACTAGTTTATAACTACAGGTTTCGAACGATCCTTAAAGGCGTCGCCCGTTACTACTCACTTAATCCGACAACCATGATTACTTTTGATTAACATCCTAAATCTGTTTACCTTGATTTCTCGTAAGCCTAACAAATGAGGAAAAGGAGAGTTACGATGTCCCGTTATTTCCGTGAGTTATTTAGGCTGTCGGGAATGT
The DNA here is from genome assembly GCF_052625555.1 of Lactuca saligna. Classification (NCBI taxonomy): domain Eukaryota; kingdom Viridiplantae; phylum Streptophyta; class Magnoliopsida; order Asterales; family Asteraceae; genus Lactuca; species Lactuca saligna. The sequence continues at coordinate 206,124,046 of NC_136424.1, read as the reverse complement.
GAAAGGCACGTTGGCCCAACTTACATTTGATTTCTTGACCTCACTAGCAATACTAATGGGCCACTAGGGCCCAAAAGCATATCAGAGCCATTGAAAGTCCTTTTACATGAAATCGGGTCATAGGAGGCCCAATAGCACATAAGCATATTCCCTTTTGGCCCAAAGATCATGTTAATGGGCTAGCAAGGCCCAACAAGCATGATTTGAAACTTCCAAGCCCAAGGTTTGTAAGTTTGCTCATCTTAATTATCACATATTTATTTAGATGGTTTGGTTTAACGCTTGTTGTTTTATATTGATTCGAGACCGAATCGCTTCGTTAGTAACGATATTTATTGTTGAAAGTGTATTTGTTTTCCGTTTCATCGGTGGTCGTGGATCTTTGCATTTTGTATTAATGAATTAATTTGTTTAAAAGTGAAATTTGACATTTTCACTACCCTTCTTTTATAAAAATAACACTTTTGGTCCTTTTATATAAAACAATTTCGTTTTTTGTCCTTAAAACATTTTTTGACACTTTTGTATCATTTATTTGATGAAAACACAGTTTTAACCCAAAATTTATTTTGTTGACCGCTTCAGCCCTTCCAGAATGGTGTTTCTCGGTTAGAACCCCGTTTTTCACAACTTTTATAGTTTTGGCCCAAAATCTAAAAACTTTACATTTTTGGTCCTTTTTGATAGTGAAAAGCATTTTTGACTTTTAAAATGATTTTTTTATGCTAATTATCCCCTGACTTACAGAAAGTATCATTTCAGCCCCTTCAATTTATCATTTTTTGCATTTTGAGGCTTATTGGGCCGAAAAGCCCAAAATTAGCCCATTAAGCTAAAAATTTACATTTTAAGTCCCTTGAAAATTCTAATATTCAGAAAAATGATTATAGAAACTGTTTTGACCCTTTTGACCTTCAAGAAACCGTGACTTATCGATTCGTATCCCAAGTTTTGTATTTTTGACAATTTAAGCCCAAAAATGGGTTTTATGTTAGAATATGTTCATCATAACCTTATAAGCTATTAGTCTTGACTTGTTTAGTGTAAAATAGCTTAGATTATGTTTGTTTCCTTTCTCATGTCATAGATCTCGGGTTTACACCTTTTTTGGTAACATATTCATCACAAAAACACATGAAATCACACACATACATGCATAAAATCACACATAGCATACACATACACATAGATCTACATATTTTCATGTATTCTCCCCCATAAAACTCATAAAAACCGAAAAGAAAGGGGTATGAAGCTCACCTTGAGTTGTAGTTTCGGTTTTGAAGAAGATTTGGAGAAGTTTGGTGCTATTTTCGGCCCTAGCAAGTTCCTTGGATGGATCTCGAACTTAGTGGGTTCTAGGATGCAAGATCATGAATTTAAATGGATTAAGAGATGATTTTTGATAAAACAAAGAGTCTAGGTCATAGATCCAAGCATGTACTTACCTTAAATGATGATTTTGTAGAAGAATCTCTTTGAAAGCATCTTAGATCTCGAAAATATGGAGAGGAGTGGAGAGAGTTTCCTTGAGAGCATTTTGAGTGAAGTGTGTGTGTGTGTTTGTTTGGGTTCGGACGAGAGCAAAAGAGAGAGGAAGAGAAGAGATCTTTGATGGGATAGTTGCATGAAAACATGGGATGAATGCATGGAAGACCCATATGTAAAAATGAGTTGGCATGCAAAAGTCAACTCTCCTCTATTTTAGTAGTTGGGTCGAGAAAAGGAGAGGGAAAAAGAAGATTTGGGACCTTAATGCTTAAGCCCATATTATAATCTATTTAGGTGAATTTTCGGCCCAAATAAATCTAGGAATGATTTTTATGGCCTATTAAGGCTAATTAGGTTAGTTATGGCCCAATAAGGTCCATTAAAGTATTTTATTTCATTCTAGGCCCAATATGGCCCAAAATATTAAAATAAATAGAAATGGGTCCAATTAGAGCCCATTTAAGAGTTCTAAGCCCAAAGTAGTCAAATTGGAAGCTTATTGGTCCATTGGGCCTAATAAGGAAATCCTGGTCCAAAATGGACTTAAACAAGGATTTCTAGGGTTTTCCAATTCTTTGTTGACTATTTGAACGTTTGTATGAAGTGTTTGATTGAAGTTTTGTTGTTACTGAATAAGCATCCTACATGCTTTCACATTGTTGGTTCATATTTGTTAACATTGTTCAATGTTTACAAGGCATCAAAATTCCTAGTTGTGACAATTTTATCTTGATAGTTAGAAACAAATGTGCTTTCAACACACTGATGATCTTCCTTCTGCTCCCACTGAACATTTCTTTCATCTTCTCTTGGTAAAAGACTAAATGAACTTAAACTTGATCAATTCAAATGGGTCAACCTTAAGATCTTGAAAGAATGTGACAAGTTATATAATGGCTCTTATGATGACTATGAAGAATATTAGTTTTGACATCATCAGATAAGGGGAGATTGAAAGGTCACAACTTATGATCTGATAAATCAAACAATCTACACATATGTTAGCTTTAGCGTCTACAACACTGGCAATGCCAACTTATCAAGCCTATCAGCATCAACGCTTAATATAGTTATTATATTGTAATCATTTTTATACTAGGCAATGATATATATAAGTATATAATAGATAGCAGACCCGTTATCTTTGTTACGAAGATCGATTCTTAGTATAGATAAGATACAATCCTGTTATTCAAGGAATATATGTATAGATTAGTATATAATCTACATTAGGGTAAACCCTAATGTAGAGAGTTTGACTTTGTATCAATCGTCTTTGTAACAACCCCTCTTCATGGTGAAGACAAAACCTTTTCTTGGTTAAAGCACAATTTGGAAAACTCTCTGTGTTATTTACTTTCTGTTCTTTGTTTTTTCTTTTTAATTTTAATTTCTTTCTTTATACTTGAAGTGTATCGAATCGATACAAACCTTTACACTCTATGCTAAAAAAAAGTAATGTATAAACACTTTTTAGCACATTTTAATACCGGTCTTGTGGAATCTCATATGGCTAACATGAGTGAGTTTTCCTAAAATGTTGCCTCATGTTTATTTCACGTGATCAAAAAGGCTTTTGGGTTGAATTCATGCAGGTTAAATGGCTTGTGAAGTTTAAAACTTCTTCGTTATAACTTTGTTTTGCCTTATATAAATTTCTAAACTTTTATTTGTTATGTCTAGTACAAATTTTATGAAGGATGCTTTTGCATTTGAACCCCGTTTATTGTAATCTGGTGGAAAATATGAAGGGTAGCACCATTTTTTGAATTTCAAAAGTTGACATGTGTTTTTCAAATGCTTATAACTACTTCATATTAGCTCCAATCGACCGAAATCATTTTTTTCTAAGGATTCTTTGTTACTAAATCTATAGCTTTTATTTAGTAATTTTTTTATTACAAGTTACTGTTGCATTAGGTTTCTAATCTCATAACTAAAAATTTTATATACTTGAATTGATACTAGCACAATATTTTTGGGCTGGCCTAAAAACTAGCAACTAGTCAAGATGACTATTTGGAAGAGAGGTTGAATTTATTATTTGATTAATAAATTGAAATAAATAATTTGTTAATATATTATGAGAACAGTATATTAGTTAGAAATAGTAATATTTAATTAAAAATTAATTGGAATTAATTTTCAGATTAAAATAAATTATTAAAAGTGCAGGGTTTAAAGTGCAATTGTTCAATAGTTGAGCAAGAAGTTCCAGAACCTTCCTAGGGAAGGGGCTGGAAGGTTTTATGGGATTATTATATAATTTCTAGAATATCTAATACGGATAATTACGGAGGAGGATAATTACCTAATTTAAAATATTAATATTATATTCGGATTAGGGTTATCCAAAGCATCCTTGTTGCATTATAAATAGGCCTTTACCCCTTTGGATTTTCGGCCTCTAGAAACTCTAGAGTGATAGCCAAAAATCTTAACTCCCTTCTCCTCTCTCCTCTCTCGTCTCTCATCCTCTTCCTAATGTTGGGTGTGATCTACTAGAGGCACGACATTTGTGGTGCTTGATCTCTAAGCTTCAAACAACACAAGGTTTTCTTGTTATTCATAAATAACAATCAAACTTATGTATTATAACCCTAGTTACTATTTTTGAAAATAGTATAGGTTTCCTAGGGTTTTCCATTTGATGTTAAAAAGTTGTATGTTCAATTAGAGAAAACATAGATTAGGAATTAGGGTTGCATGCACACATAGGATTTTTGTTTGTTATGCTTAAAACCTAGAGCCTTAGTTTGTTTTCTATTGAATAAATTACAATTGTTGAATTTGATCAATAAGGAAAGGGTTTTAACCCTTTACCTTGCCCTACAATATTAGCCACTGGGCAAGCAAAAAGGGAAAAGAAGAAAGGTCCTCTAAAGCAGAATTGTAACATCCCAATTTTCAAGGCTAAAAATTTCATTTTAATATATAATGATTTAGAAAAACATGTATATTAAAACATCATCATGTCATATTATAAAACCATAATCACATTGTCACACCCCAAAACCGATAACGGTGAAATACGTTTCGGGGTGGATGACGTAGTGTACAATATCATCAAAATTGTATAATAGTAAAAGCAAGAAACATACAACCATTTCATTTACATAGTAAGTGTATTTACAAGTGTGTTTTGTAATGTTTGACAAACACCAAAAGTAAACAAAAATAAGAGATGGGTCTTGCATGCTCCATCTTCTCCCAAAAATGCTGCAGTTGTACCTGTCTATCTTTGACCTGAAGATACAAGTTATTTTGAAAAGAATATCAGCATAAAGCTGGTGAGTTCATAAGAGTTTAGTGTGAGTTCTTGTATAAAAAGCATTAGAATCATTAGTATGAAAATTGAAGTTTGTAATCATAGGTAGTGGTAAAACCTAGAAAATCCAATATTTTCCAGAACTGTATAGTAAATGAAAATCTTTAAGAAATATGGTGTTTCTATCTTTGAAGGTCATTTATCGTAGAAGTATAATAGTGACTCACCAATAAGTAAAGCAATATGGTGAGTTATTCTTGGAGTACATAATAGTGGTGCAGCATCCTTTAGTATTAGATACTTATTTACTTCGGGATATTAACTTCATCTTTCTTTTAGTATTTTAGTGCGGTTATAGTGTCTTTCTTGTATGTTACCAATAGTGTGTGTGGTTCTAGTCAGGTTAGTGATTTAGGCATCTAATGAAATAAGAAGTGCTCGTAATCCATACTAATATACAAGATATATAATTAAGAATTCAACGACAGTCAGACGGATAACCACTACCCTAAGCCCACAATCAAACAAGAACAGGAAATAAGGCGAGCTATCGGTCCTAAGTCCTTCAAGTCTTACTTATATAAATATATCAGTGTGGTTACATTTTTATAAGGAGTTTTATTAAACAAAAGTGTTGTACAAAAGAAACATTTAAAGCTTGTTTGTTTATCCAAGATAGTTTTGAAAACAATTGATTTATTTATAAAGCATAGTGATAAATCACATGTGATTTGAACTACAGGTAGTGAATCACATGTGATTAATTCTGTAATATGAAATTTTGTCTTGTATAACTTTTCATAAACCTGTATATTCAACTTATATCTCCCCCCTAAAACATATAAAACATTTGAAAGGTTCATTAAAGGGGTATGAACTCACCTGAATTCGCGTAAATCGGGTGAATCGGGTAAATCGGGTAAAAGTGTCGATTGAGCGTTTTATTCCAAATAATGACTTGTACACCTTTAGGACCCTAATGTCATATGAAAATATGTGTTTTACAATGAATTAATCATTTTATGCTTTCCGTTTAAGTATTGAGGCATTCTAGCATCAATTCGGGGTTTTAGGGCCTAGAAGGGGTTCCCGGGAGTGGTTTAAGGCTAAGAAGGATTTACGGGAGGGTCCATGAGCTCACTCCCTTGGAGTTTACGGCCCAAAGGCCACTCCTTGGGAGTTTACAGCCGTAAGCCCCCTAGGCTTGGCCGTAAGCTCATGTGGTCTTCCAAATTGCATGTTTAAGGCCTTATTTCACTTCCTTACTTTAATTGTATGTGTCTTGGACCAATATGGAGGGATTAAACTATTATTTTGTGACATTTTGGGGATTTTACAGCCAAGACTTGTTCTTGGGCCGTATACTCCATTTAATCCTTCAAGATGGATGTTTAAATGGTACAACATGTTCTCATTCACCTTAGGTAAATTCTAGAAGGCCTTAAAATGAGTTTTGGGACAATTTGTCATGAAAAATTGGGGATTTTACGGCCCAAGAATATCCTTGGCCGTAAACTCTTCATTTGGCCTCAAAATGGGAAGTTTAATGGTACAACACACATCCAAGGGCCTTAGCTAAATTCCTTACATGCATTAGAGGAGTTTTGGGACTTGTTTGACACAAAAACATGGGTGTTTACGGCCCAAGCTTAGCCTTGGCCGTAAACTCCTCTTTTTGTCCTCAAATGATGTTGTTTGATTTATTTAAACCTTCCTTAGTGTCAAGTCTAAATTACCAAACACCCTAGATGAGTTTTTGGGACTTTAAACAAGGGTTTTTGCGGTGTTTGAGGTGTTTATGGCCTAAGCACAAGCTTGGGCCGTCAACTCCTTTTTAAGCTTCAATTCCTTGTGTTTTAGTGTCCAAAGTCTCCTAGGTTTATACCTTAATTAGTCCATAAGCTTAAAGGAAGGAAAAATGAGGTTTTTGGCATGTTTTTAGGGGTTTACGGCCTAAGGGGCTTCTTAGGCCGTAAACTCCTTTTTGTTCCTTGTTTTCTATGATTTTGGACTCTAAATATAGTAAAGTATGTTTAGATTAAGATAGGGAATGAGTCCTTACGTTTGGAAGTCGGAAATTCGCGGATTTGGGGTCGATTTCGGGTCTAGAGAGAGAAAGTAGTGAGAGAGAGGTGAAGGTGTGGTAAAAGAGTTCAATTGTAGTGTTCAATCGTTTTTTTTATATGTCTCGGGTCTTGCACCCGATATACGGCTACCCGATGCTATAGTTTAACGGGGTTAAAACTTTTTACCCTAGTGAAGTGGTTGAAAAGTAATATAACTCTATTTAGTTAAACGGGGTTAACATTTACAAATTATAATTACTTATGATAATACCGGAACATATAAATAACTAGATATTTGTTTATTGACGACCCAAACATTACCGAGAAATAACATATAGTGACGCATTCCGTTAGTGAAAATAGGGTTTGTAACGACATTATATTTGGGGTTGTCACATTATCCCCCCGTTAGGGGAATTTCGTCCCGAAATTTAGAATTCATACAGATAAGAATTACAATACTACTACGCGAAGAGATGGGGGTATTTGAGTTTCATTTGGTCTTCGCGCTCCCAAGTGAATTCCGGTCCTCGTTTGGCGTTCCACCGAACTTTCACAATTGGGATACGGCTTTGCTTCGTTCGTTTTACTTCTCAATCCATAATCTCCGCGGGCTCTTCCACGAAGTTGAGGCTCTCATTGACCTCAATCTCATCAAGGGGAATTACGAGTGTCTCGTCTGACAGGCATTTCTTCAAGCTAGAGACGTGAAAGGTAGGGTGTATGTTGCTTAGTTCGTGAGGTAGGTTGAGTTTATAAGCTACGGGGCCGACTCTGGCGAGAATCTCAAAAGGCCCTATGTACCTTGGGTTCAACTTTCCACGCTTTCTAAAGCGTATCGTGCCCTTCCAGGGTGAGACCTTCAACAGGACTCGATCTCCCACCTGGAATTCCAAGGGTTTTCTTTGTTTGTCAGCGTAACTTTTCTGTCGATCCCTAGTGGCTTTTAGTCATTCACGTATCTGTATAATCTTCTCGGTCGTCTCTCGAATGATCTCCGGACCAGTGAGAGAGCTGTCAGGAACTCTTCCTTTAGCTAGCTGAGTGTCACCCACGTCGGCCCAGCAGAGAGGGGATCTGCACTTACGGCCGTAGAGGGCTTCATATGGGGCAGCCTTGATACTTGTATGATTACTATTATTGTAAGAAAACTCCACAAGAGGTAAGTGTGTGTCCCATGACTTGCCGAAGTCAATCACACAAGCTCGCATCATATCTTCTAAGGTTTGAATCGTCCTCTCACTCTGTCCGTTGGTCTGCGGATGGTAGGCTGTACTCATGTCCAACCTCGTCCCTAGTGCCTCTTGTAACGATTTCCAAAACCTAGAGGTGAATCTACTATCTCTGTCTGAGATAATAGATGTAGGGACTCCATGTAGTCGTACTATTTCTGTAAGGTATATTCTAGTGAGTTTCTCCATCTTGTCCGTTTCCTTAATGGGTAGGAAGTGTGCAGACTTGGTCAACCTGTCAACAATGACCCAAATAGTATCTAATCCACCCGCTGTCTTGGGAAGTTTGGTTATAAAGTCCATTGTGATCCGCACCCACTTCCATTATGGTATCTCAGGTTGTTGGAGGAGTCCTGATGGCTTTTGGTATTCGACTTTGACCTTCACGCAAGTATGGCACTTACTCACAAAGGTAGCGATCTCCGCTTTCATGTTCGGCCACCAGTATAGCTTTTTGAGATCCAGATACATCTTATCTGAACCCAGGTGGACGGAGTAGCAAGTGTTATGTGCTTCTCTCATAAGCAAATCTCTAATACTTCCATGGCGTGGAGTCCAGATTCGGTCCATGAAGTAGTAGGCTCCATCACCCTTGACCTCCAAATTTTTATCCATTCCGCGCAGAGATTCTCCCATCACGTTCTCGGGCTTTAAGGCTTCCAGCTGAGCCTCTTTGATCTGTATGGAGAGATGCGAATGGATAGTCATCGTCAACGACTTGGTCTTTCGACCAGTATACTCCTTCCTACTCAGTGCATCTGCTACTACATTGGCTTTCCCCGGGTGATACCTAATTTCACAGTCGTAATCGTTAAGTAGCTCGACCCATCGATGCTGTCTCATGTTGAGTTCTTTTTGGTTCAGTATGTGTTGAAGACTCTTATGATCAGTGTACACCACACTCTTTGTCCCGTATAAGTGGTGTCTCCAGATTTTTAGTGCAAAGACAACCGCTCCTAGCTCGAGGTCGTGAGTAGTGTAGTTCGCTTCATGGGTATTTAGTTGTCTCGAGGCATATGCGATAACCTTACCCCGTTGCATCAAGACACAACCGAGCCCCTGATTGGATGCATCACAGTATACAACAAAATCTTCTGTCCCTTTAGGAAGGGATAATACCGGTGCGGTGCATAGGGCTCGCTTCAGGGTTTGGAATGCCTTCTTTTGTTTTTCTTCCCAGTCGAACGATACGCCTTTCTGTGTTAGCATAGTGAGAGGCTTCGCAATCCGAGAGAAGTTTTGGATGAATCTACGGTAGTAGCCAGCGAGGCCTAGAAATTGACGAATTTCTGTGGGCGTCTTTGGTGCTGACCAGTTCTCAATAGCTTTAATCTTGGAGGGATCCACATGAATTCCTTCTTCACTAACCACGTGACCTAAGAATTCAACTCTTCGGATCCAGAACTCGCACTTAGAGAACTTCGCATATAACTTTTCGGATCGCAACGTTTCAAGGACTCGTTGTAAGTGATCCCTATGTTCTTCCTCGCTCCAAGAGTAAACGAGGATATCGTCAATGAAGACGATGACGAACTGATCCAGGTATGGACGACACACCCTATTTATCAAGTCCATGAAGACTGCGGGGGCGTTAGTCAGTCCAAAGGGCATCACTACGAACTCAAAATGTCCGTAGCGGGTTCGGAAAGCTGTTTTCGGAACGTCTTCCTCAAGTACCCATAACTGATGATACCCAGATCCAAGATCAATCTTGGAGAAGTAACTTGCTCCTTGTAGTTGGTCGAATAGATCGTCGATGCGAGGAAGAGGGTAGCAATTTTTAACCGTGAGTTTATTGAGTTCTCTATAATCGATGAACATCCGAAACGATCCGTCCTTCTTCTTGCCGAACAAGACCGGAGCTCCCCAAGGTGAGAAACTCGGTCTTATAAAGCCCTTGCTGAGCAGTTCGTTGAGTTAACCGGATAGTTCTTGAATTTCGGCGGGCGCTAGACAGTAGGGCGACTTAGCTACGGAGGTAGCTCCTGGAATTAAGTCGATTCTGAACTCAACCTGACGTTTGGGAGGTAAGCCGGGAAGATCCTCCGGGAAGACATCAGGGAAATCGCATACTACGGGAATGTCTTTTGGAGCTTTCGATTTCTGGTTAGTCTCGACGACGTGAGCAAGAAAGGCGCGATATTCCTTGCGTAAGTATTTCTGAGCCTGAACACTGGAGATGATACGAAGGCTCGTACTCGGCTTATCTCCATATATCAAGAGGGTTTCGTGATTCGGAAGGTTCAGACGAATAGCTTTGTCGGAACATAGGATATCGGCGCGATGGTGACTCAACCAATCCATACCAACAATGTCATCGAAATTTTTGATTGAGACTGGCATAAGATCGATTGGAAATGAGTGATCGTCTAACATGAGAGTGCAACCTATGTAGATTTCGCTAGAGCTTTCTGTTTTCCCGTTAGCCATTTCTACGACGAATGTTTCTTTTAGTGGTTGAGGGGTTTGTTTGAGTAAGTATTTAAAGTTATGATTTACAAAGCTTCTTTCTGCACAACTATCAAATAAGACACAGGCATAGGAGTTGTTGAGAAGAAACGTACCCGTGACTATCGTGGGATCTGCTACCGCTTCATTGTGACCGATAGCGAGTAGCCTTCCGGTCCCTCCAGCATTTGTGGTCTTTGGACAATTTCTCTTAAAATGACCCGCCTCTCCGCAGCCATAACAAGTTAGGGTCACTCCCGTACCAGGAACCTGCGTAATAGGTTTGGGAGGGGCCTTACAAAATCGGACAGTATGGCCCTTTCGACCGTAGTTGGAACACTGCAGTTCACGGCAGGGGCCGTTGTGGTGGAAAGGGCACTTGGGACACTTGGGCAAATTTCCACTATAAGCTTTCGGCGGGGCTGGAGCAGCTGGAGTGGCCAGGGTGGTGGCAGCATGGACTGCCACATTTTGCTGATCCCTTGATGAGGTCTGAGTTTTCTTGCCTTTCTTCTTATCCCATCGCTTTCTTTTCCTATCAGATGAAGCGGGTGGTGCAGTGATTGTTGTGGTTGCTGTTGCTGGAGTGGAGGAGATTTCGTGGTTGATCAGACTCTGGGCCAATTCCTTGGCGCTATCAAAAGTGGTAGGGCGTGAAGCTAGAACATTTCCTCGATACGGAGGCACTAAACCCCATATGTATCATTAATTCTTCTTGCTTTCAGAGGGGATCATATTGGGACACATTGCCGCCAAGTCGCAAAACCTGGCCGTATAAGCCGTTATGTCAGTCCCCTTCATCTTGAGGTTCCAGAGTTCTTCCTCAAGTTTCTGAACTTCTCCCCTAGGGCAGTACTCTCCTTTCATAAGATCTTTCAGAGTGTCCCAGCCCATAGCATCGGCTGTGACCAAGGAGAGTGAACTAACATGCTTCGGTTCTTTCGAACCATTGGGATAATGCCAGGATTCCTCCGGTACCGTCGAAGAAGGTAGGTTTACAGTTCATGAAATCCTTATCAGTGCATCCCTGCACCCTTTGATGGACTTCACTGAACCTAGAGTTACCACCGCTCGCATCCCCAGAATTCATTTGGGCCATGGCTGCTGTCACGGCTGTAGTCACCGCTGTTTGGAACAACACCGGGTCGATCTGCGGAGGAGGAGGTGGAGTAGGAGTTTGAGTTGCTGGTCTTCCTCTGCTGGGACACTTTCGCGGAGGCATCCTTTACTGGAAGAATTATAGAAATGATAGCAATAGTAAGAGCTTATTGCGAATATAAATAGAGTGTTTCGTGGATTAAATCAATATAATCCAAGATCAAGATGAGAGTTATGGCAATAGAGAAATCAGCTGCCAATAAACTGGTATCGATGATGCAACACAAGTTCATGAAATTTAACCTAGCAATAGTTCTTACATCATACCATAGAGAAAATGTTGGCAGTTTAGAGGTTTAACTAGAGTACTTTCAATCTAGGAATGTTTACAGATAATATATCTACGGAACATAGAGTGAAAAGGTTAATCCATTAAACAAAAGATTGAGGTAACTAGACGTCTTCTACTGGCGATGGTTACTTCCTGGGCGAATCCTCAGGTCCGCTAGCTGACGCATAACTTCTTGAAGTTGTCGATCATGTGTCCTTTGGCGTGCACGAAGTTCTCCAACTTTGGCTCGGGATGCAGCCAGTTGATGTTGCAGAGCCTCGTTGGTCCTCCTTGTCCTGTCCATGGCTTCTTCGAGTTGGTAGATGCGAACTGTGTTGAGATTTTAGTTGGCATCCCCTTCTACAACTCGACCTATAGCAGCTTGACCTTGCTCGGCATTCCTGGAAATCCTTCGGATCATGATGGGTAGAACCCGATCTGCTGATCCGCCTTCGCTTATGTTGTAGAAGCTTTGGTCTCCATCGTATGGCATGGGCTGACCCTGCTCCTCGCTCCATCTGGGCAAGAATATGGCCCACATAGGAGTGGGGCCCTGAAATGTCGGATGGGGGTTGGGTTTCGGAGCTCCAGGAGGTAGGTTATTAACTTCTGGCTCGGAGTCGGAGTTATCCGAAAAGCCTTCTGCTCGGTGGTCATCCAAAGGGATTGGGTGATCATCGTCCGACTCTTCGCTGAGCCATCCTCCATTACCCTGGTTTGGGTAGTACGGGTCGCCAGGAGGGTGGAAGCCAGCCATGATATCTATGCGAGAAAAGGGAAAAGAAGATTAATAGGCGCACTATCCTAAATTACTTATAAGGTGATCGTCACGAGTTAGACCAATACTTGCATAATGATACTAATTACATGTGACTGTGGCATGATAGTCCGTCGAATAAGTGACCCTAACTCTAAATCCACAACCAAACAAGGAACAGGAAGTAAAGCAAAGATCACAGATTCTAAGTCTATAATGCCCTAGTCACATGTAACCGGAAAGTATCCATTTAGTAACTATTGCTCCATCAGTAACGACCCTTTTTAGTTCTCACAGATATATGTTTTTTTTTAGAGGTACAGAATACTCCTATAGTATTATAATGTTAGCGTTATTGTAGTAGTGTTGGTAAGTTTTAGACTTGTTGTAACACCACCACCAAGCTTAGGCACATGCTAGTCACTCCCAGGAAAACGTAGTTGATCAGGCTACATCCCCCTAAATGTGACTATATGTCTCTAAGCTCAATTGTGCTATCCAACAATCTTAATACTTTTGTTTTGTTCTAGGATGATACTAACTTTTGTGTTTTATAGTGATGTGTGTATATATATATACTTAGTTAAATCCTTTGGATACTTAACAGTATATATTATTGGTCAGAGTGTTTTAGTCCCGAAGTGTTTATAGTTCGTATATCTTTTATAGGTTGATATACTTGATTCACTATAAACAATGCTCTGATACCAATCTGTCACACCCCAAAACCGACACGGCGGAATACGTTTCGGGTTGGATGACGTAGTGTACAGTATCATCACAATTGTATAATAGTAAAAGCAAGAAACATACAACCATTTCATTTACATAGTAAGTGTATTTACAAGTGTGTTTTGCAATGTTTGACAAACACCAAAAGTAAACAAAAATAAGAGATGGGTCTTGCATGCTCCATCTTCTCCCAAAAATGCTGCAGTTGTACCTGTCTATCTTTGACCTGAAGATACAAGTTATTTTGAAAAGAATATCAGCATAAAGCTGGTGAGTTCATAAGAGTTTAGTGTGAGTTCTTGTATAAAAAGCATTAGAATCATTAGTATGAAAATTGAAGTTTGTAATCATAGGTAGTGGTAAAACCTAGAAAATCCAATATTTTCCAGAACTGTATAGTAAATGATAGTGACTCACCAATAAGTAAAGCATTAAGTAAAGAATATCAGCATTAAGAAATATGGTGTTTCTATCTTTGAAGGTCATTTATCGTAGAAGTATAATAGTGACTCACCAATAAGTAAAGCAATATGGTGAGTTATTCTTGGAGTACATAATAGTGGTGCATCCTTTAGTATTAGATACTTATTTACTTCGGGATATTAACTTCATCTTTCTTTTAGTATTTTAGTGCGGTTATAGTGTCTTTCTTGTATGTTACCAATAGTGTGAGTAATAGCGGACCCTCATGACCTTCCCAATCATGCTTAGTGTAGTAGAGTAGAGGCATCCCTGGACCTGAGCGGCTCGGATTGAAGTTATCATTCGGGATGTAATAGCGTCTGCCCCGTATAGATCTATACATATGGTGTCGTCTTCCTATCGGAAAACTTCGGGCGTAGTGTGTAGCGAATAGAGTATCTCGTAGTGGATTAATGAATTATCTCATGATTAGTACATTCTCTTGTATTATAGTGTAGTAGTAGTCTTTTGTATAACTTGTATTGTATTCTCTTATTAGTGTATAGCTTCATAATAGAGAGAATTATAGTAGTGTAGAGTAGTAGTTAAAACAAGGGATAGAGACCTTAACTATACCTATTATAGTTAAATTAGTGTGTGTGGTTCTAGTGAGGTTAGTGATTTAGGCATCTAATGAAATAAGAAGTGCTCATAATTCGTACTAATATACAAGATATATAATTAAGAATTCAACGACAGTCAGACGGATAACCACTACCCTAAGCCCACAATCAAACAAGAACAGGAAATAAGGCGAGCTATCGGTCCTAAGTCCTTCAAGTCTTACTTATATAAATATATCAGTGTGGTTACATTTTTATAAGGAGTTTTATTAAACAAAAGTGTTGTACAAAAGAAACATTTAAAGCTTGTTTGTTTATCCAAGATAGTTTTGAAAACAATTGATTTATTTATAAAGCATAGTGATAAATCACATGTGATTTGAACTACAGGTAGTGAATCACATGTGATTAATTCTGTAATATGAAAATTTGTCTTGTATAACTTTTCATAAACCTGTATATTCAACTTGTATCTCCCCCCTAAAACATATAAAACATTTGAAAGGTTCATTAAAGGGGTATGAACTCACCTGAATTCGCGTAAAGCGAGTGAATCGGGTAAATCTGGTAAAAGTGTCGGTTGAGCGTTTTATTCCAAATAATGACTTGTACACCTTTAGGACCCTAATTTCATATGAAAATATGTGTTTTACAATGAATTAATCCTTTTATGCTTTCCGTTTAATTATTGAGGCATTCTAGCATCAATTCGGGGTTTTAGGGCCTAGAAGGGGTCCCCGGGAGTGGTTTAAGGCTAAGAAGGATTTACGGGAGGGTCCATGAGCTCACTCCCTTGGAGTTTACGGCCCAAAGGCCACTCCTTGGGAGTTTACGGCCGTAAGCCCCCTAGGCTTGGCCGTAAGCTCATGTGGTCTTCCAAGTTGCATGTTTAAGGCCTTATTTCACTTCCTTACTTTAATGGTATGTGTCTTGGACTAATATGGAGGGATTAAACTATTATTTTGTGACATTTTGGGGATTTTACAGCCAAGATTTGTTCTTGGGCCGTAAACTCCATTTAATCCTTCAAGATGGATGTTTAAATGGTACATCATGTTCTCATTCACCTTAGGTAAATTCTAGAAGGCCTTAAAATGAGTTTTGGGACAATTTGTCATGAAAAATTGGGGAGTTTACGGCCCAAGAATATCCTTGGCCGTCAAATCTTCATTTGGCCACAAAATGGGAAGTTTAATGGTACAACACACATCCAAGGGCCTTAGCTAAATTCCTTACATGCATTAGAGGAGTTTTGGGACTTGTTTGACACAAAAACATGGGTGTTTACGGCCCAAGCTTAGCCTTGGCCGTAAACTCCTCTTTTTTCCTCAAATGATGTTGTTTGATGCATTTAAACCTTCCTTAGTGTCAAGTCTAAATTACCAAACACCCTAGATGAGTTTTTGGGACTTTAAACAAGGGTTTTTGGGGTGTTTGAGGTGTTTACGGCCTAAGCACAAGCTTGGGCCGTAAACTCCTTTTTAAGCTTCAATTCGTTGTGTTTTAGTGTCCAAAGTCTCCTAGGTTTATACCTTAATTAGTCCATAAGCTTAAAGGAAGGAAAAATGAGGTTTTTGGCATGTTTTTAGGGGTTTACGGCCTAAGGGCCTTCTTAGGCCATAAACTCCTTTTTGTTCCTTGTTTTCTATGATTTTGGACTCTAAATACAGTAAAGTATGTTTAGATTAAGATAGGGAATGAGTCCTTACGATTTCGGGTCTAGAGAGAGAAAGTAGTGAGAGAGAGGTGAAGGTGTGGTAAAAGAGTTCAATTGTAGTGTTCAATCGTTTTTTTTATATGTCTCGGGTCTTACACCTGATATACGGCTACCCAATGCTAAAGTTTAACGGGGTTAAAACTTTTTACCCGGGTGAAGTGGTTGAAAAGTAATATAACTCTATTTAGTTAAACGGGGTTAACATTTACAAGTTATAATTACTTATGATAATACCGGAACATATAAATAACTAGATATTTGTTTATTGACGACCCAAACATTACCGAGAAATAACATATAGTGACACATTCCGTTAGTGAAAATAGGGTTTGTAACGGCAATATATTTGGGGTTGTCACACACATGTCTTAAAAGCATCTCATGAAATAGTAATAATGTCAAAGTACAATCCCAAGAATCTCATAATGTATAAATATTGTGTGTGTGATATACTACTACCGTGCCTGCTCCTTCCCCTTTGATGAAGAGGTATCTGAAAATAAAACTGAAAAATATAACCACAAAGCTTTCTGAGTTCCCCCATCATACCACATAACACATAACTAACGTACTACCGGGCAATTCTGGGGTGCCCGACCTACCCTGTCTGGTAATTTTGGGGTGCCGACCTACCCTGTCTGGCATTTCTGGGGTGTCGACCTACCCTGTCTGGCATTTCTAGGGTACTGACCTACCCTCCGGTTTAACTCAATCAGCTACGGGGACTATTCCACCCCTACTACTACCACATAATAACATAGCATAAAAATACTATTGGGCATATCTGGGGTGCTAGACCTACCCTTCGGTCCTTAAGACCATAACACGTGGACTATTCACCCTACTACCTAACATCGTATCATGCTAGTACATAGTCATAACAAATAGCACATATTAGATAATTATCACGAAGACAATCATCTCTACTATAACTCATACTAGTGGGCCGGCCTTGGTTCCTTAGACTCACTTCTACTGGAAGGTAACTCACCTCAATGTCGTGAAGTGTCTGAACTGTCCTCGATGTTGGGATCAACTCCTCTCAACTCCTACACATAAAAACATTCCTTAATTACCATTTCATACTCTAAACCCTTTCAAGGGTCAACTCAAGTCAAAGTCAAAGTCAAAGTCAACACCCTAGTCAAGTCAACTTTTGGTCAAAGTCAACAGTTGGTTGACTCAACACACCGAGTTGGTCCACTAACTTGTCGAGTTCCATAATCCACAAAATACTGGAACTTCGATCCTACTCATCGAGTCTTTCAAGAACTCGTCGAGTTCTCCTTCATATAGAATCGGGACCTTTTGCTCGGGACTCGCCGAGCTCATCCTTGAACTCGTTGAGTCTTTCTTTATACAAGTTGAAGTGTTTAGCCCTTGAATCGTTGAGTTCTTCCTGAACTTGTTGAGTTCTTCTTCATATAAGTTAGGACTTTGCCTTGAACTCGCTGAGTTCATCCTTGAACTCGTCGAGTTCTTTGATCTTCAAGTCCATATTCTCATCCATCTTGTTGAGTCCTCTTCTAGACTCAACCAAATTGCTCAGAAACTGAAAAGGTTGGGGAACCATGACACGACTCACCAAGTCCTATGAGTGACTCGTCGAGTCCCCCAAAGTCCAAGTCCATACTATCGATTTCGGTCGGTCTTAATGCATCCAGAACATAGATCTGACCTCCTAGGATCAATATAGCATGTAAAGTTACAAACTTTATGTGCATGCATGGGTTAACTAGTTCATAAGGACCCAAAATGAAGTCTACAAGGTGCATGGGACTCCCATGTCCATAAAGTTGGCATATTTATGCCATGGGAACCCCTAAAGGTTCATGATCTATAGTACAACCCCATTGATACACACAATCCTGAATATGGCTTCCATATGACTTAGAAAAGGTAGAAAATAGCCCTAAATAGAGATCTAAGAAATGACTAGTCAAGGTATCAGCGTTATACCTCAAATGAGTTGGGAATGTGCCAAAACCTCTACATCTACTTTCTTTCTATTAATCTCCCAAGCTTCCTCTTTCTTCTCAAGCTTCAAAGACACACAAATGGCACAAAAAAGCCAAAGAGCACTCAATATTCGATTAGGGTTTAGTGAACAGAGTCTGAGCATGATGGAGGCTGGAGTAGAGACCCTTTAAGTTGTTTAAATAGGGTGAAAACCCTTAAATTTAGGGTTTCATCCAGACAGGTCTACTTTTCGAGTCGGGGCTTCTGACTCAACGAGTAGACTCTTCCACCCGCGTCCTAAAATCCGCATCTACTCAATGAGTTGGGCCTCCAACTCGTCGATTACCAGGAACCGGGTGTTACAAGAATTGGAAGGGAAAGTCCCAAACCGATCATCAAGCAATGGACCCAAAGGAAAGGCCAGTTCTGACGCTCTGCCTGCCTTCGATCCCAAAGAGTCTACTTGCTTTTACTGCCATGAGAAATGGCACTGGAAATGAAGCTGGCTGAAGTACTTGCAAGATATTAAGGATGGAAAGGTGAAGACAACCGCGGCAGGTATTTACACAATCTTATCTGATAAATCATCACATTCTCATTCTTAGGTCCTTGATACAGGATGTGGTTTTCGCATTTGTTTTGATTTTCAGGGCCTAAGAAGAAGTAAGGATGTGGAGCATGGAATGATAAACTTGATCCTTGGAAACAAGCGATCTTCACTTGTTACCAAGATTGGAGTTTATAACTTAGTGCTTAGTAGTGGATTAGGTTTGGATTTGATAAATTGTTGCTAGTCGTCAGAAATGACACGGGATATCATTTCATTTCATGCTTTATTTAAAAAAAGGTTTTAGATATTCTTTTAATGATGAGAATGGATCTATTTCTACTTTTAAAAATGGTGTTTTTTATTTTGAATATTTACCTTGTGATGATGTGTATGAAATTGTGATGATTGTAGACATTTTCGGTAATGGTGTTCTTCAAATTGATTCATCTAATGGTATAGACAAAGCACGCTTGTGGCATTGTTGTCTTAGACATGTTAACAAGAAACGCATTATCCAACTCCAAAAGGATGGAGTTTTGGAATCATTTGACTTATTGTCAGATGATACGTGCAAGACTTGTTTACTAGGAGAGATGACAAAATCACCTTTCACTGGTTCTTCTGAAATAGGTGAAAGATTGTTGGATCTCTTACACACATATGTGTGTGGACCCTTTAGATCCACTGCAAGGGATGCAAATCAATTCTATGCGACTTTTACTGATGATTATAACAAATATGGGTATATCTACTTAGTCAAGCATAAGTCAGAAACCTTTGAAAAGTTCAAAGAGTTCAAGCAAGAAGTCAAGAATCAATTGGGCAGGAAGATCAAGATGCTTAAATCCGATAACGGCGGTGAGTATCTTAGTATCGAGTTCCACGACTACCGCAAGGAATCCAGAATAGTTTCAAAATTGACACCTCCTAGGACACCACAACTTAATGGTGTAGCTGAGAGGCGTAATCAAACCTTGTTAGACATGCTTCGTTCCATGATGAGTCGAGCTTCACTTCCAATCCCATTCTGGGGGTATGCCTTAGAGACTGTTGCCCACATTCTTAATAGTGTCCTAACTAAGAAGGTTGCCAAAACACCTCACGAGATGTGGACGTGGAAGGTTCCCTCGCTGGCACATATCAAGGTTTTCAGTTGTGAAGCTTTCATTAGACGAGAGACTCACGACAAGCTTGAAGATCAAAGTGAGAGATGTATTTTTATCGGTTACCCATAGAATTCCTTTGGATATTTGTTCTACAGACCTAGTGACAACATGGTCTTTATAGCATGACAAGAAGTCTTTCACGAAAGAGGGCTGATATGTATAGAGGACAGTTGGAGTACAATTGATCTTGAAGAAATTCAAGAGTCAAACGATGAAGGAACCTCTGAAAATGCTAGGGCTCAACCTAAGAAAAAAAAATCCATTTGAAACAATCGACGAGTCATTACCTCTTAGGCGTTCCAGTAGAGTAAAAATGACATCTTAGTTTTATGGTTTCTAGGGGTGTCCGTTTGGATAGATCGGTTTGATCCGATCCAATCAAGTGAATCCAAATAGATTTTGGTTTTCAAAACATTTATCCAAATAGTCCAAACTAAATTTAAATCTGACCCGATCCAACCAAATTAGAATTCGGTTGGATTGGTTTTTACAATTCGGTTGTCAAGAGGCAATGCTTTATGAAAAATATATAACTTGAATATTAGCAAAATCTATAAAGAAACTATTTTTTATTTTTTTATAAATTATAATTTATGAAAAAATACTAATAAAACATATTATATTTAATATTTCATTGACAAAAAACTTTTGATAAGAAGTAACTTTAAAGTAGTACATTCGATGAAAATTTCTAATAACTAAAAATAATAATTTAGTAAATTTATAAATAGTTAAAGATACATATGAAAATTAGATAATAAGTTGTTATTCGTTTTTTTTTTTTTTTTTTTTTTTTTGTCTATTCGGTCCTTAGTTTATAAACCAAAATTAATTCGAAATCCAAAATAATAATTCGCTTTTGCTGAAGACCAATCCAAAAATCTGAATATCTGAATATACTGGTAAATTAGGATGAACTTTCTAACTACAAGGAAGAAATGAAGGGCCCTAAGCCTACCAAGTGGAAAGCGGAAATGGGCAATGAGATCAAGTTTATGTATGACAATCAAGTCTGGAATTTGGTTGACAGTGTACCAGGTCGTAAGACAGTTCGGTGCAAATGGATCTTCAAGAAGAAGAGTGTGACATCCCCAAAATCTCGGCCAAAAAAGACCGATTTTCAATTATGCTTTTAAAATAATTTCAGAGTAAATCCTTTTGATTTTAAAGAGTTCCAGAATTTGTTCCCAAAACAAAACATGATAAAATAATATTTATCAAAGCATTTCATCAAGAGATGCATTTTCATTATATAATTAAAACTCAGGGTGTCATGTTCCGATACAGACCATTAAGCATAAACAATAATATTACAAGTCATTCAACAAATATATACATATACAGACTTGTAAACAAAACAACTTGATGGTTCATCCATCTACGCCCTTGCGCCACTTCCTGTAATACAAATAAAACTGAGTGGGTCAGGCTTGGGAGCCTGGTGAGCATATAGGGTTTTCAACCCACAATAAATAAATTATATTTAATTTCACCAACCAATCACTATCCCGATTACCCATTCCCGTTATCCTCACTTTACGTCCCTAAAACAACATCTATCTCAAGGGACCTAATCTAGGATTTTCATCGGGACGGACATTACTGCTAAGGGGTTTCCTCAACAATAGATATCCTAAGGCAACCATGAGGGGGATAGAGTACACCGATGAACACATCGTTCACAACACCTACAGGTTATGAACCTGCTAGCGTTCCACGAGACTGTCTAGAAGGAGTCTGTGGTCGTTATCCATACTCCGCTGAATAAGTAGGTCAACAACAACAACAACATCGAGGCCTCTCATCTGTTTATTACACACCAACTATCTACCCATGTTCTACCCAACATATTAGTAGATAAAAATATATATTTTTATACATAGTTTAAAACCTGTATAGCATTTTCATTCAATACATATTTCACATAACAGATGAGGCATACCGACATAACACGTATTTCATAGAAAACAAATCAGATCTATGAGATTAAAGAGAGTGAATATACATTCACGTACATAACAACAAAACTATAGACATAACACGTATTTCGTATAAAATACTTCATAATTATGCGTTAGAAGAAAGTAACTACACGCTCACTTGATCAGAAGATGATCAAACAGTACTACGGCTTGTAGAAGTAGTAATCCTCAGCAAATCTGGAAGATCTTTACAAAAATCGAACTTCTCGCGGGCAGAGCTTCGGCTCGGAAACCGCACTTCTCGGGATCTTCGGGATCTCGGGACTTGCTTCGGGACTCGGGAGTATTACCGGGCTTTGGGGTGGCTTCGGGGGTAAAAGCGCAGAGCTTCGGCACAAAAACGAGAGGAAATTAGCAATTAAACCCGGAACCCTCGCATCCTATTTATAGGAGGTTGGAGCCTCGGAGTACGCGGGGCGTACTGCTCCGAAATCGTAAGCGCATGCGTCATCCGAAGTCCTCGAGTGCGAATGTCGACATCTTCGCTGTACGCGAGGCATACTCGAGTACGCTGGGCGTACTCCAGATGAGTCCGGTGACTCGTCTTCGGATAAGGCCGGTATTTAATAATTAAATATAATTATTAATTATTTAATAAACTTCGAAAATTCATATCTCCTTCATACGAACTCCGTTTTCAACGTTCTTTATATCCACGCGAAGGTGAGACTATGCTCTACAACTTTTGTTTAGACTCTGTTGGATAATTTTAAATTTTATTTTTATTATTTATTTTTAATAGGCCGGGACAGAAAATTTCTTTATAAATTCATAACTTCTTCATTTGATGTCCGTTCTCGCCTAACTTTTTATTGCTTTGATACTAACAACGAGATCTTCGATTCTCGTTTAGATCACTAAGGCTAAATATCGCTCTAACGTAAATTTCACTTTTTACGTTATTCAGCGTTGTCGGTTGTATCGCGAAACTTCGACAGGTCATAACTTCCTCGTTATAACTCGGATTTCGGCATTCTTTATATCTTCGGAAACCTTGTTTCAACTACTACAACATTATCTAAAGATATCAAGTTTATTTTACACTTAAATTTTGACGCTTATTTTTATTCTTTAATTAAATCAAACCACATAATTAAGCAATTAAGCACAAAATACATAATACTCAAATAATACACTTATATTATTTCAAAACGGGTTACAAAGGTTAACCTAGACTATCACATTGCTAAAAATGGAAAGCCCAGAAACACAGGCGTTACAATTCTCCCCACCTTACAATGATTCTGTTTCCGGAATCACACCTCAACAAACAAATGCGGATAGCGACCCATCATGTCACTCTCCGTTTCCCAGGTGAGATTCGGCCCATTCGTGTGTTTCCATCGGACAAGCACTAACTCAACCATCTTGCGTCGCAACTTCTTAGTCTTTCGGTCAACAGTTGCCTCTGGTTCTTCAATCAACCTTTTGTTCTCATCGATTCTCAACTCCGAAAGTGGAATCATGTCGGGAACTTCCCCCGTGATCTTCCGTAAATAACACACATGAAAAGTGTTATGAATTCCATTCAGTTCTTCTGGTAGTTCGAGCTTGTAAGCTTGGTTCCCAATCCTCTGAAGAACTTTAAACGGTCCAATAAACCTTGGACTCAACTTTCCCCTTTTACCAAATCTTATAAGTCCCTTCCATGGCGAGACTTTAAGCAAAACCGAATCCCCAACTTCAAAAGTCATCGGTCTTCGCTTTTTGTCAGCATAACTCTTTTGACGATCCTGAGCCGCTAACATTCTTTCCCTAATTATTTTCAACTTTTCAGCAGTTTGATGAACCATCTCCGGTCCCATAAACTGCTTTTCCCCAGCCTCAAGCCAACAAGATGGCGTACGACACTTTTGTCCATACAAAGCTTGGTAAGGTGCCATCTTAATGCTCGAGTGACAACTATTGTTATAGAAAAATTCTACCAATGGTAATTGTTCATCCCAATTACCTAGGAATTCCAAGGTACATGCTCTCAGCATATCTTCAAGTGTTTGTATCGTTCTTTCACTCTGACCATCAGTCTGTGGATGGTAAGCTATACTTAAACATAACTTGGTACCCATTTCCTCTTGTAGACATTTCCAAAACCTTGAGGTGAAACGACTATCATGATCCGACACAATTGTTAGCGGAACACTGTGAAGTCTCACAATTTCCTTCACATAAGAATTCG
Organism: Lactuca saligna; assembly: GCF_052625555.1. Classification (NCBI taxonomy): domain Eukaryota; kingdom Viridiplantae; phylum Streptophyta; class Magnoliopsida; order Asterales; family Asteraceae; genus Lactuca; species Lactuca saligna. The sequence continues at coordinate 206,100,048 of NC_136424.1, read as the reverse complement.
CAAGCTTTTCCATAGACCATTTCTCCCTGGCTGCTACGAAATGCGCACTCTTAGTGAATCGATCAACGACCACCCAAATCATGTCGTGACCATTCTTTGTTCTGGGTAGTTTAGTGACAAAATCCATAGCAATGTCTTCCCACTTACCCATAGGCACAGACAATGGTTCTAAACTCCCGTACGGTTTCTGATGTTGTGTCTTGACTCTCGCACAAGTCACGCACTCGGCCACGTACTTTGCATCATCAAGCTTCATCGTCGGCCACCAGTAGTAGGGTTTCAGGTCCCTATACATTTTAGTGCTACTGGGATGAATCGAGTACATGGTCTTGTGAGCTTCTTCCATCAGAAGATCTCTGACTCCTCCTATCTTAGGTATCCAAATCCGATCTTGGAACACCTTCAATCCATGACCGTTTGTACCAAACACCAACGTTTTGCCCAAACGTTCCTCCTTTCGGTCATTCTTCTCAGAAGCTTCGTTTTGAGCTTTCTTTATACTTTCTAAAATAGTCGAGACAACTTCAATTCTCAATGCTCTTGGCCTTTTCCTTTCAAGATTGATTTTCCGACTGAGAGCATGAGCAACAACATTAGCTTTACCGGGATGGTAAAGTATCTCACAGTCGTAGTCCTTGAGTAACTCTAGCCAGCGTCGTTGCCTCATATTTAACTCTTTCTAATTGAAGAGATATTGGAGACTCTTATGATCAGTGAAAAGTTTGCACTTCGTGCCATAGAGGTAATGCCTCCATATCTTCAGAGCGAAAACTACCGCTGCCAACTCCAAATCATGAGTCGGGTAGTTCTTTTCATGCTCTTTTAGTTGTCGAGACGCATATGATATCACCTTTTCACTTTGGGTCAAAACACAACACAATCCAACCCCAGACGCATCGCTATAAATAGTGAAGTCTTCAACTCCATCGGGTAGAGAAAGTATCGGTGCCTCGCATAGTTTCTTCTTTAGCTTCTCGAATGCTTCTTTATGCTTCTCACTCCAAGCATAAGTAGCTCCTTTGTGGGTCAAAGCTGTCAATGGAGTAGCAATCGAAGAAAAGCCTTGGATAAACCTTTGGTAATATCCGGCTAATCCTAAAAAGCTTCGGATCTCCGTGGGACTTTTCGGTTGTTCCCACTTCATCACAGCTTCGATCTTCGTTGGATCAACCATTATCCCTTCTTGGTTGACCACGTGACCCAAGAATTGGACTTCACGAATCCAAAAATCACATTTGGAGAACTTAGCATACAGCTTCTCCTTCTTCAAGACTTCTAACACTTCTCGTAAGTGTCTGCCATGCTCCCCCTGACTTTTTGAGTAAATCAGAATGTCATCTATGAACACTATCACAGATTTATCAAGGAACGGATTACAAACCCTATTCATTAAATCCATGAATGCTGCCGGAGCATTGGTTAGTCTAAACAACATAACCAAGAACTCGTAGTGTCCATATCTAGTTCTGAACGCGGTCTTCTCTATATCCTGTTCTCTCACTTTCAGCTGATGATATCCTGACCTTAGGTCGATCTTCGAGAAATAGCTCGAACCTTGTAGGTGATCGAATAGGTCATCAATCCTCGGCAACGGATATCTATTCTTTATTGTTGCCATATTCAGCTCTCGGTAATCAATGCACATTCTCATGCTTCCATCTTTCTTCTTCACGAATAACACCGGAACTCCCCAGGGTGATGAACTAGGTCTAATGAAACCTTTGTCCAATAACTCCTGAAGTTGCATCATCAGCTCCTTCATCTCCGTCGCTGCTAATCGATAAGGTGCTTTTGCAATTGGCGTTGTTCCTGGTAACAAGTCAATACGGAATTCCACTTGTCGATTAGGCGGTAATCCAGGAAGATCTTCGGGAAATACTTCCGGATAATCACACACCACAGGAATACTCTGCATCACCTTTTTCTCCTTCTTAGCATCAATCACGAATGCTAAATATGATGTACATCCCTTGGTCAAACACTTTCTGGCTTTCATTAGAGAAATGATTCCAGAATTTACCCTACGTTTATCTCCATATACCATAAACGATTCCTTCCCTGGCGGGTTTACCTTCACTATCTTCTTCTTGCACAAAATTTCGGCATCATTGGCACTAAGCCAATCCATTCCCAAAACGATGTCGAAACCATTAAGATCGATAGGTAATAATTCTTCGTGAAACTTATACCCATTAAGGTCGATTAAGATGTTTTTCATACGTGGCTGACAGGTACAAACTTGCCACTAGCAACTTCGACTAATAAAGCATTATCTAGTCTATCAATAGGCAAGGCTAGTTTTCTACCAAATTCATGCGATATAGAGTAGTTGGCTCCAGAATCAAATAAAATTTGGGCAGGCAAACTGTTAACAAGAAAGGTACCTGAAGCGACATCAGCTTCATCTTTAGTGGCTTCCAGTGTCATCTGGAATGCTCTCGCCTTTGGCTTTGGCGGAATGTTGGGTCTAGCTGCCTCCTTCTTCTTCGGGCAGTCCCTCGACATGTGTCCCTCCTCACCACACCCATAACAAACTTTCTTAGTGAGGGTACATTCATTGGCATAGTGACCTAGCTTTCCACACTTGTAGCATGTGGTCACTACCTCACATTTTCCATGATGCTTCTTCTTACATTTGTCGCACCATTTCACTTCGCCTCCACTTCCCCTCGAACCAGACTTCGAGAACTTGTTTTTCTTATTGGACCCTGAAGTTCCATCGAACTTCCTCTTTTCACCAACTTCTATCCTTTCAAGACCCTTTTCCTTCTGCTGGGCCTCCACATTCTTAGCTGCACGAACAACCCTTTTTAGAGTAGTTGCCATCTTGACTGTCGGACCAAAGTCGACAGGCAGTCCATTAGCAAACCTCTCAATCTTGCAGAGTTCCGTTGCACTAGGTACGGAAATAATTTCATTTTCTCAGTGAATGCCATAGCATAGTCGTCTACGCTCATCCTCCCCTTCTTCAAGTTTTGGAACTCATTGTTCAGATCAATTAGATCTATCCCTGAACAATATTGCACCCTTAATTGTTCCAAGAACTCTTTCCATGACATTTTCAGGGCTTTCCCTTGTGGCATAGTATCTGCCAACAACTTCCACCAACTTAATACTCCAATCTTCAGTTTTCTGAGTGCAAAGACAGTCTTCTGTTTGTTGCTACAGTCGCAACTTTCAAATACCATCTCCATTTCGGAGATCCAATCCATTATTTCAACAGGCTTTGGGCTCCCAGAAAGACTTGGCGGTTTGGCGCCCAAGAAATTCTTGTACATTCGCCCATCGTTGTTGTTTCTCCTTTCCGGATTGTTCCTTCGTTCTTCTTGAGTCCCAACTTGACTCATAATGCGACTACTGTTCCCTTCCTCCGATTGCTCGGGAATCAATTCAGGTTCCTCAATAGGTATGATAGGTTCGTCCCTATTATTATGCAACATTTGTCACATTTCCTCCCTTTGCTCGGCTAACATAGCCCGAATCATGGCTTGTACTCCAGCCATGGTGATTTGTTCTGGTGCTGCTGCTACAACAGGTATTTGCTCAATCACTGGCGGTTGATTCCTGTTTTCATCCGCGTTTCCAACGCCACTCCATGTTCTCACCATTTTTGATCTACACACCGAATAATTTCACCTTATTACTCCAAACGATTACATGCTAGTTCTAATATCGTATACATACGCTTAGAATCCTAAACACATAAACCTTCAGATCCGGTTGGCAACAAACCGTAGATCCGAACAAATAATACCATATATGGCAACATATAACATTTAGCACATAAAAGAATTTTAGGCAACGTTCCTAAAATAAACTAGTGCTTGTGTCTAAAATCCAACAGACACACATCTCAAATTCCACTTAGCATTCTAAGTTTAAGTTTAGAAATCCTACAAATTCCTAGTTCGCTTAAACTAATGCTCTGATACCAACTGTGACATCCCCAAAATCTCGGCCAGAAAAGACCGATTTTCATTTATGCTTTTAAAATAATTTCAGAGTAAATCCTTTTGAATTGAAAGAGTTGCGGAATTTGTTCCCAAAACAAAACATGATAAAATAATATTTATCAAAGCATTTCATCAAGAGATGCATTTTCATTATATAATTAAAACTCGGGGTGTCATGTTCCGATACAGACCATTAAGCATAAACAATAACATTACAAGTCATTCAACAAATATATACATATACAGACTTGTACTCAAAACAACTTGATGGTTCATCCATCTACGCCCTTGCGCCACTTCCTGTAAAACAAATAAAACTGAGTGGGTCAGGCTTGGGAGTCTGGTGAGCATATAGGGTTTTCAACCCACAATAAATAAATTATATTTAATTTCACCAACCAATCACTATCCCGATTACCCATTCCCGTTATCCTCACTTTACGTCCCTAAAACAACATCTATCTTAAGGGACCTAATCTAGGATTTTCATCGGGACGAACATTACTGCTAAGGGGTTTCCTCAACAATAGATATCCTAAGGTAACCATGAGGGGGATAGAGTACACTGGTGAACACATCGTTCACAACACCTACAGGTTATGAACCTGCTAGCGTTCCACGAGACTGTCTAGAAGGAGTCTGTGGTCGTTATCCATACTCCGCTGAATAACTAGGTCAACAACAATAACAACATCGAGGCCTCTCATCTGTTTATTACACACCAACTATCTACCCATGTTCTACCCAACATATTAGTAGATAAAAATATATATTTTTATACATAGTTTAAAACCTGTATAGCATTTTCATTCAATACATATTTCACATAACAGATGAGGCATACCGACATAACATGTATTTCATAGAAAACAAATCAGATCTATGAGATTAAAGAGAGTGAATATACATTCACGTACATAACAACAAAACTATACACATAACACGTATTTCGTATAAAATACTTCATAATTATGTATTAGAAGAAAGTAACTACACACTCACTTGATCAAAAGATGATCAGACAGTACTACAGCTTGTAGAAGTAGTAATCCTCAGCAGATCTGGAAGATCTCTACAAAAATCGAACTTCTCGCGGGCAGAGCTTCGGCTCGGAAACCGCACTTCTCGGGATCTCGGGACTTGCTTCGGGACTCAGGAGTATTACCGGGGCTTCGGGGTGGCTTTGGGGGTAAAAACGCAGAGCTTCGGCACAAAAACGAGAGGAAATTAGCAATTAAACCCGGAACCCTCGCATCCTATTTATAGGAGGCTGGAGCCTCGGAGTACGCGGGGTGTACTGCTCCGAAATCGTAAGCGCATGCGTCATCCGAAGTCCTCGAGTGCGAATGTCGACATCTTCGCTGTACGCGGGGCGTACGCGAGTACGCTGGGCGTACTCCGGATGAGTCTGGTGACTTGTCTTTGGATAAGGCCGGTATTTAATAATTAAAATTAATTATTAATTATTTAATAAATTTCGAAAATTCATATCTCCTTCATACGAACTCCGTTTTCGACGTTCTTTATATCCACGCGAAGGTGAGACTACGCTCTACAACTTTCGTTTAGACTCCGTCAGGTAATTTTGAATTTATTTTTATTATTTATTTTTAATAGGCCGGGACAGAAAATTTCGTTATAAATTGATAACTTCTTCGTTTGACGTCCGTTCTCGCCTAACTTTTTATCGCTTTGATACTAACAACGAGATCTTCGATTCTCATTTAGATCACTAAGGCTAAATATCTCTCTAACGTAAATTTCACTTTTTATGTTATTCAGCGTTGTCGGTTCTACCGCGAAACTTCGACAGGTCATAACTTCCTCGTTATAACTCGGATTTCGGCATTCTTTATATCTTCGGAAACCTTGTTTCAACTACTACAAAATTATCTAAAGATATCAAGTTTATTTTACACTTAAATTTTGACGCTTATTTTTATTCTTTAATTAAATTAAACCACATAATTAAGCAATTAAGCACAAAATACATAATACTCAAGTAATACACTTATATTAATTCAAAACGGGTTACAAAGGTTAACCTAGACTATCACATTGCTAAAAATGGCAAGCCCAGAAACACAGGCGTTACAAAGACCGACATGGATGGAAAGGTACACACTTTCATACATCGACTCGTTGCAAAGGGTTTTACTCAAACACTAGGGGTTGACTATGATGAGACCTTCTCACCAGTAGCTAAGATTAAATCTATTAGGGTAATGTTAGGCATAGTTGCATTTCATGACTGAATTTCGCAAATGGATGTTAAAACCGCTTTCCTTAATGGGAAGTTGGTTGAGGATGTTTTCATGAGTCAGCTAGAGGGTTTTGTGGATGCAAAGTATCCTAATAGAGTGACTAAGCTTGAGAAATCAATCTAAGGATTGAAACAAGCTCCTCGCGGATGGGATCTTTGCTTTGATGAGAAATTAAAGAGTCTGGCTTCTCTAGAAGTGAAGATGACTCTTGTGTATATGTCAAAGCTAGTGGGAGTATAGTAACCTTCCTGGTATTGTATGTTGATGACATACTTCTTATAGGGAACAACATTCCAACTTTGCAAGAAGTTAAGTCTTGGCTTGGAAAATATTTTGCTATGAAGGATCTAGGAGAGGCTACCTATATTCTGGGGATAAGGATTTTGAAAGATAGCAGCAAAAGACTAATTGGAATTAGTCAAAGTACTTACTTGGAAAAGGTACTAAAACATTTTAGCATTGGATAGTTCCAAGAAAGGATAACTACATATCCAGAGTAATACCAAACGGAGTAAGACTCGAAGTCTGAGTACTGATGCAAAGATATCATAAATGAGTCGAGTTCCATATGCTTCCATTGTTGGATCAATCATGTATGTTATGACATTTACTCACTCTGACGTGGCTTTTGCTTTGAGCTCACTGGTTTGCTTGGTGGTAGTTATAACTTAAGAGTAACTGAGTATAGTGATGCCAACTCTCAGAAAGACACAGAGAACTTCTATTCTCAATCTGACTGGGTATTTACCTTTAATGGAGGAGCAGTAATTTGGAAAATTTCCAAACAGGAGTCGGTAACTAATTCTACCTGTGAATTAGAGTACATAGCAGCAAGCGAAGCATTGAAGGATGCTATATGGTTGAAGAACTTCATCGGAGACCTTGGAGTTATGCCAGCCATAAATAAGAAAATGGAGATTTTCTGTGATAATGAATGAGTGGTTTCCTTGACAAAGGAACCGAGAAATCATGATAGATCAAGACATATCGACAAAAATACCATTTTACCAGACATAGGGTATAAGAAGGACACCTCGTCGTGAAGAGAGTATCATAAAAAGAGAATCATGTAGATCTCCTCATGAAGGGTCTGAGTAGGACTAAGTGCGTTCAGCATGCAAGGAGCATTGGTTTGAAAGCTGATATTAGTTTTAGTAGTTAGATAGGTATTTAGAAACTTGTAACAAAGTAAATGTAATTGACCTTTGATGATTAAATAATATAGATTTATTTATAAGTATTGTTTACTATCTTTTGTAAAGTGTTTATTATTGTGTTTCATTTTGCATGTTTTACTTCCAGGATAATTAGATTATTCAAACATCCATAGTCAATCATACTTTTGGAAGTAAGTAGTGAATTAAGACCATGAATCTGATGTAGATTGTCTAAAGGAGTTTTAGACATAGCAATAGTTGTGCTGTAATATTCATGAGTACTTTGAAATAGAGAAGTTAAGTATTGGAATAACTCGTGCTTAGAGAACTACTTCATGGAATTTATCACAAGTAATTATGAGATGATAATATCTTACAATCTTTAAACAGAGATATATGAGTCATAGTTTACAAATCAATTGTGCATTGATGATATGTAAATGCATCAGTAACTTGATGTTATAAAACGTATTGTTGTGTATGATTTTGTGAGTAAATAGTACAAGCAGATAAGTCAAAGTTTATCTGTTCCTTTTTTCCTTAATCGGAAAAAGTGATATATTGGGCCTCTCGATGATTTGATGTTGACTTATAGTGTCGGGCCCGACCAAGATTTAATTTATGTATTTGATTTGAAGTTCTTTGTCATTACAAATCAGAAATCACGAAAAAGTATTGAACAATGAGATTGTTTATGTTCCATGTCATTTGTCCATATAATATCTTGCAGAATGGAGGATTAAATCATCACTTATCTTAGGACACATAACTAACTAGGTCAGAGTTCGATAATAGCTTTTGAAACCTACAATTTGCTGATCAGTTTAGAAGTTATACTATCAACTAAATTTATTACACTTGTCCAAGTAGGAGATTGTTGGATTATGTGTTTAAGCCTATAACTATAATTGGTATATACTTGAATTGATAGTAGCACAGTCCTATTGGGTTGCCCTCAAAACTATCAACAAGACGGGGTGACTTTTTAGAATAGAGGTTGAATTTATTATTTAATTAATAAATTGAAATAAATAATTTGTTAATATATTATGAGAATAATATATTAATTAAACATAGCAATATTTAATTAATAGTTAATCAAAAATTAATTAGAATTAGTCATGGGATTAAAAGAATTAATTAAAAGTGCAGGGTCAAAGTGTAATTATTCAATGGTTGAGCAAGATATTCCAGAACCTAGGGGCTGGATGGTTTTATGGGATTATTCTAGAGTTTCTAGAATGTCTCATGAGGATAATTAAGGAGGTGTATAATTACTTAATTTGAAATATTAATATTGTATTCAGATTAGGGTTATCCAGGGCATTCTTGTTTCACCATAAATAGGCTTTTACCCCTTTGGATTTTTAGCCACTAGAAACCCTAGAGTTATAGTCGAAAACCTTAACCCCCTTCTCATCTCTCCTCTCTTATCCTCCTGCTAGTTTTGGGTGTGATCTACTAGAGACTCGACATTTGTGGTGCTTGCTTTCTAAGCTTCAAACAACACAAGGCTTTCTTATTATTCATCAATAACTATCAAAGATATGTATTGTAATCCTAGTTCCTATTTTCGAAATTAGTATAGGTTTCCTAGGATTTTCCATTTGATGTTCAAAAGCTGTATGTTCAATTAGAGAAAACATAGATCAAAATTTAGGGTTGCAAGCACACATTGGTTTTTTGTTTGTTATGCTTAATACCCATCAATTACTGATCATAAGCTATTCCGTCTCAAACATGACCTCGTGGAAAGTTTATAAACCTTTCATCAACTTTTATTTCTATCAGTTGCCTAAATTTCCAATGTCACAAGTTTTTTAATTCAACTCCATATAAGTTGATTCTTTTCATAAATTATTCATTTTAATCTCAATTTAAACTACTATCATGGGGTTATTGTAAAAAAACCCAACTTTCCTAATGACATATAAGTGCTTCATTATAAGTCGAATTCAAGAATGTGTACTCTAGTATTCTTGTTCCCTACATCCTTTCCACCTATACAACCACTCTTAGGCAATGTTTTCTGATGTGTTTTCGTGACCAACCATTCATTTCTTGACTCTCGTCATCCCCCACAATGATCTATCACATATGTGCACATTATAGCAGCCTACTATAGTCTTTATTCCAATTATAACAATATACGTTCTTGTTTCTTGGAAATCCATGTGAAGATCTAAACTTATTGCACCTTTTAACTTTTAATAGATATTAAAACATGTCTAAACACAATTTTTACTATAACCCTGTAGGGAAATAAAGGGTTTGTGGTGGAGATCTGGATACCAACTTGGATCGTGATATCACTTTCTGAACTAATATTTCTACCCTATGCCTAAGTTACAAAAAATTCAGCCTAGGATAATCCGAGTGGACACTTACGATTCTAGGCACATAAATCATAAGCCAATATGCTAGAGGATTCTGTGAAAGTATGAGGAAAACGAGAGCTTAAGATCATGACCCTCTTCTAAAGAGGAAGAACTGTTTATATATTAAACAAGATTAGGGTTTCATTAGGGTTGGGCCATCTTAGTTGTTTTGGAAGCAAGAAATGTTAATTCGGATTTAATGAGGATTTAGGGTTAACAAAAATAACGAGTTTCGTTAGTTTTACCATAATCACCCTTAAGAAATTGAATTTTCCACTATGTTCCCAGCCAGGGGATCTGCCCCTTAGACCCTGCTAGGGGCGCTGCCCCTAGACCGCGCCAAAGGGTTGCCGCCTCCATGGAAACCCCGGATCCAGGGGCGCTTCCCCCAGACCCCCGACTAGTCGTCGAACCGGCTTCTAATTCTATCTTATACATGTGTGCACTCCGCACAACCCCGTACATATATTAGAGTACAAATTACGAAGCTCTTTAGCTTACATGTTGGTTACAGTTACTTAAAATGATATGGTGACACTAAAATCACCAACAAACCCAACATATAATACTCATTTATCACTATGTTGCATTTTTGTCCCAATTTAAATATTTATCACACATAGTTTACCATTTTTCATTCTTCATTGTTGAGTTGTATTAGTAAGCACACAAATTTGATTATCAACTACGATTCAACTTTCTTGAACATGAACAAAATTCAAATTAGATTATTAACTCATATCAGGCAAAAGAAAGCATATGTTTGTCCCCATTTTTCATACGATCAAAACATGTCGATCATTCCATTAGATAACCAATGTCTATTAACATTACAATTTGTAATCTAATAACCTTACAAGTTGAGATTTTGTTCGTTACACTTATTTCATCACATAAATTTTGTTTTTCTCATAAGGGTTGTAGGGCATATGCGTAAATAAACTAGCACTCATGTTGTCTTGGAAACCACTTTATTCAATTATTCTAATATCAAGGAATCCAACACTAGGTATTGATCGTATCTTGTCATATATTTGTGGGTTCCAAATGATAATATACCACCAAATTTTCTACATGCTTTCACAGTTTCGAATTCTATTATAGGTTATCCCCAAAAACATATATGGCGATGCTTGTTTCCACTTCTTCTATCATTAACTGTTGTATATGTATACCTACGAAGTTAACATTATTCTGCATGCAAAAGTTCACTAACCCAGCACCTTTTGGCATCGCAGCCAATCCCACAAATATTTAGAGAAATAATATTCATGGTTTACCTAAGATAGCCCTTTTCTATTGATTATGTCTCCAATTCCTTTATCATTTCTTCTGTTCAATGATGCCTTGTACAAGAACACTTACTCTATTCATCATCTTTGTGGTTGAAATTCGTTGCTTTTAGGTTTTCTTGGTTGCTAGTTGCTACCTCTCTTCTCCGATTTCCCGCCTATTTTATTTTTATGTGCTGACTTATTCAATCTTCCTATTAGTTTGATCGTTGTATATGTAGGATAGTTTACCCATTCTCAGTTACCTGTTCTCTCTTGGTCTTCAGATTTTAATAGTCTGATGTAGTTCTTCACTGAAGTTTGATTGGATCGAATCATCAGTCTCCTGATCATCATTTGGTGCTAAGTCTTATGTTGCATCAGAATCCAAATCCACCATTATCATTTTTCATCGTCAATTTGTTGTCGACATCCATTTGATTTGAGTCATCTGAATAAGTATCCGGCAGAAGCTGGTTTGTATCCATGTTGATTAATTGAGCTTCAGGATATTGGGTGTTGTCTGATTAGTAGGCCCAACATTATGAGATTCGTTAAGCAAGTTGGGCTTGTCCACATTCAACTAGCAGTTGGACACTCTACCATTGTTATTCTTAGTGGGCCCAGATAGGTCAATGATTTATCACTTATTTTCTTGTGTCCCCGATCGAATCCAGTGTGGCAATAAACCCGATCAGAATCTATAACATAATGACTCTTTTGATTCTCAATGCTTTTTTAGGGCACAACTTTGGGTCTTATGGTGTTGTTTGGAGTGAAAAAAGTCGGTTAGAATTTTTTTATTTTTATGTTCACTGCAAATATTGGTTCTCAAAAAAAAAATCTCGTCACTGACTTTAGATAAGAAACTTGTTAATGAGAACTTGGGAAAGAATGCCTCAATTATCCGGTGGAAAGTGTTGTATGCAAAGTTCTTACATAGAATATAAAAAGAAAAGATTTGGTAGATTCTATGGTGCATGACAAAATAGTATTTATTGACTTACTTAAGATTCCATTAGCACTAATGAGTAAAACATCGAAAGAACATATAGTCATATACGACACGGACACCAGGTAGGTTGTTGAATCAGATGACAACATTTGAAATATAAAGGCTAATTTCAAGTCCATGATCTTATTTTTCAAGTGGTTGTATCAGTTGTTGTGTAATATGCCTATTTGTTCTTTGGGGAGGATATGAAATGGTTGTCCGTCTACAAATATCCATCACCATAATCTTAAACAAAAAATTGGATTTAAGGAACCAAGTTGAGAAATGAAGCTTCAATAACAAAAGTATACTCAAATTTGGCTTTAACCATTAGTTTTATCACAACCCCTAAAACACAAAACATACAAATTTCATGTTTTCAAGATTGAATCTTGTAAAAGACTAAGGCTGCATGGAATGGTCTCGGTAGAGATCGGCAACTGCCGACGTGTCCTCGATGAACAACGAACAACAGGCAACCAACTCGGCATGTTGAGTTCGGTGGCCAAACTCGGTGGTTGTATACCGATGAAAGTGAAAGCTGCTTTATTTTTTTTTATTTTTTTTTTACCATTTACGATTTCAAAAAACACCCCACTTCAAAAAAAATACCTCATTTTTAAAATACAACTGTTTTTTTTTCTTTTAATTTCAAAATTTAAACCTTTCATCCTCTACTATAAATACCAACATCATTTTTCACTTTTCAACACATTTAAACCTTCTTAATTCAACTCTCCTAACCTTTTTATTTTTCATCTTCATCAAAACTTCATCTCTAAAAAATGGCTCGTGTGCTTGGTCAACGGATGAAGAGATCATATTGAATCGTTCATAGGTCGACGTAACTGAAGAATCAATCAACATTAGCATCGATACGCCTACTTTCTGGAGGAGAGTCTCCAAAAGCTACAACTTCGAAGCAGATCAACCTTGAAGTAAAGATCAATCTTCTCCAAATAGAGAAATGCAAACGTAGTTGTAATGCAGCTTAACAATGTGTTTCGTAGGCATGGTTGGTCCAATCATATTTTTGGGTGCATGGCGAGAAGAAAAAAAAAATAGCCCCTAAAGTCATAAAAAAAATAAATATTAAAAAAAAAAACTTCTCTCTTCAAATACAACACTAGAAAAAAAAAAAAAAACTTTTCTCTGTAAGATACCACGGTAACAATAATAGATAATATAATGACGTATGCAATATAACTTTTTTGGTTTTAACATGTAAAAATTGTGTTATAAATAATTATGTGTTACCTAAATATAGTTTTTTTAGCCCGACCAACAACTTCTCTAAGCCCAAAAAAAGCAGCCCAAAATCAATCTAAGACAGGGGAACAAGGGCGGGGACAGGGGTAATAAGCGGGATTCGGGGGCAGGGGCAGGGGTAGGAAGACTGACAATTCGGGGGCGGGGCGGAGACGGGGGAACAGAGAAATTTCGGGGATGTGGGCGGGAGATGCACTCCCCGTCCCGTTTTGTCTCGTTGACATCCCTAACTTTGAGATAAGAATAAACCAAAATTTCAATTTATGTCTCCAATTTATAGGGCGGCAAATTAAACAAGTAAAAATAAAAAATTTAATACACTAGTATTCTAAAATACAAACAAAATTCAGAAAGTTCTAATTAGAAACATATTACCTTAAATATGATGGGTAGTTTGAAAGAATAAAGAAGTATAAAACCCTAATATTAAAATCAGAATAGAGTCAAGAAATCAGATATATAATTACAATCATAAAGGACTCTAAAATTTGAAATAACGAAAGCCAAGAAATGTGAATTACATACGTAACAAAATCATGAAACTTATACTTTGCAAACCAAATATTGAAAACTGGAGAGTGAGAAATACAAATAGTGAAAAATTCCATACACATCAAAATCAGGAATTGGGAGCCGAGAAAGGAGAGTGAGAAATCAAAAACTAATAATTAAGGATAAGAAATACAAACCTGTTACTTTACAAAATTATTATCTTTTGATACTTAATCGAGATTCACTAACTGGGAACTAAAATTGGGTAACCTGATGCGAGTTGTGAAAACTAAGATGCTGAAAATTTGGGTAATTTGTTGCGACTTGTGACAACCGAGAAGAATAATGGAGGGTATGAAAGAATTGTTAAGATTATGAGGAGTGGTCACACTCAGCTCACTCAAAAAGTGTTGAAAACTCAACGGCAGGTCACCTCCACTATAAGCTCGTCACCAAACCACTAACCCTTGGAAATGGTTACCACCATACAATATTTATCATTTTATTTTTTATTTTTTTACATTGAATTAAATAAAAAAACATAATTTAAAACATAAATAATATTTTACATTAATTAAAAAAAAAAATTTTAATCCTAAATTACATACTAACATTAAAAAAAAAAAAAAAAAAAAAAAAAAAAAAAAAAAAAAAAAAAATTAAAACCTAAATTACTAATAAAAAACATAAAACATACAAAATAAAACATTACATTAATTAGAAAGCATAAAATTTTAAAACCCGAAAAAACATAGAAAACATAGAAAATGCTACTCGTCATCGTTGTCGTCCTCATCTTCCTCGTCGTCACCAACTGCGTTTTCGGCGTCACCGTCCTTAGCCTCCTCATCGTCAGCATCCTCATCCTCCTACTCCTCATTGTCATTTTGCCCTTGGAATTCTCTTTCCCATATGTGATCGGTCAAATCGTGACGTGTTTCACAGTTTTGTACTTCCAAAACCCTTGTGAAGTATGTCAGGCTGCCAACTTGTATTACTACAGATGGATTATCGTTCCCGGTATACATATAAATAGTCCAACCCTCTTCTTCTATTATCATGTTCTGTAAAATAACAAAAGCAGTCAAAACTTTTCGTCAATATTGCCATATCTCATGTCTATGTCGGATATTTCATTATGTGTCATTTTTGTTTGAGGGCTCTAAATTCCCGTTCCACATCCGTCCTAGCAGATTCTTGTGCTAACTTGAACAATTTTTGTTTTTCATCGGCCGGATATGTGTATGACTTGACAAATGTAGTGTATTCTGGATATATCTCATTACCTAAGTAATACTCATGCTTATATTCATTTCCATTCACAACATATGGCATGTTTGGCGCTTTACCCTGCAAAATGTCGTTAAATAATGGAGACGCTCCAAGTACATTCAGGTCATTATTTGACCCCTCCATACCAAAGCATGCATGTTAAAACCATAGGTCATGTGAATATAACAGTCGACACCCCATGATCATCTCACTTGAATTGACATTGACATGTTTTGGGACAATTTGTCCACTCCCAATGTGTACAATCAATGCTACCAAACATCCCAGGAAAACCATGTTTAGCTTGATGTGCAACATACAACTGTTCGACATCACTTATAGATAGATATCACAAGTATATGTCACGGTAAAGCTCTATAATATACTTACAAAAAATATATGTACATTCTCAACCCGTCCTCTTAGACATTTTCAAATACTCATCTGATGTGTCTGTGGCTATATCATAAGCCAAATGTCTAAGAGCGGATGTGCATTTTTCTATTGGAGTAAAATCACATTTACATCTAGCATCCCATCTCAATTGGAAATAGTCATAATTATTTTCCAAATCTTTAGCTATACGTAAGAATAAATTTCTACTAATACGAAAACGTTCTTCGGATTTCGATAGATCGTATAAACTATCAGGGCAAAATAACGAAGGTTTGTATCGATTGGATACACTCAAGTGTGAATAACAAAGAACAAATAAACTAAGTAAAGATTAAACAGAAAAACGAAAGAACATGAGTAATAACAAAGATGATTTCACTAAGAAAGAATTTTTTTCACAAAGACAACAAGGTCACAAAGACGGTCACTAAGACTACATTAGGGTTTCACCCTACTTTTGATTATATACGATTACAATAACAGTTGTAACATGTCTCTAGATTAACTCCATCTCTTTGATGGATGCGATGGAGTTCCTGAGAATCACAGCAAAGGAAACAAACCTGTCAGCCCTCGTCTGGGAGGTAGTCCCGGATCAAAGCTCCGACGACCAAGTTAGTCGATTTCTTAGAGAGAAAGTGAAGGTGTTATGAAAGGTCTAGAAGATTTTCTTTTTCGGTCCCTTCTATTGGAGGAGAAAGGACCTTTTTATACATGTGATCAGGGGAACAAATCCTCGATGGATCTTTTATCTTTTCAAAAGTGGCAGGGGAAAATGGTCCTTCATTGGTAGATCGTTATAAGAACACGACATCTCTATCTTGTACAACAATTCAACTCAATCAAAGTTAGACTTATTTTTGCTATCTGTTTAGCACGGTTTAGAGTTTGTTTGAGAGTTCTAAGCCTAGTACATCCAAGGATCGGGTGTTAGGAAGTATATGCTTGAGTCCATATGTACTAGCCAAGCCTTAAACTTCATCATGTGGAGTTTATGGCCACATTACCATGATTTTACGGCCGTAAACTCATGGTGGTCGTAAACTCATGCCTTATACATGATGTTCATTCATTTCTTCCTCATTCTTCACCATTTCAAGTCAAGAAACTCGAATTCTCTCTCAAGTATTGTAACGCCTCATTTCTGGTATGTGATTTAAATAGAGTAATTTCATTCTTAAGGGGGTACTCGACGAGTCTGTAGCCCGACTCGTCGAGTAGAGACAAGATGATCACGCAAATTGAGTTGGATACTCGACGAGTCCATATACTGGGACTCAGCGAATCCGCCTGTCTGGACGAAGCCCTGATTTTAAGGGTTTGCACCCTATTTAAACACGCTTATACGCCTACAACCTCGCCTCTATCACTCTCAGAACATTTCCCCTGTAAACCCTAGCCCTATTGTTGAGTTTGAGTGTGTTTGTGCTAGCTTGGAAGCCTTGGGAAGAGAAAGAAGGAAAGAAGGTCCATAGAAGAGAAGGGAGATCCAGGAGTTAGCTTCCATTTGTTTCTCATTCAGGTAATGAAGATTTGATCTTGTGTTTTCCTCCATTAAAATGTTTTTTATGCCTTCTTTGGAGCCTATTATGATTCAAACTTGAGATATGGACTCCCCTTTTATGGAAACTTCAGATCTGGACCCTCATTGTATTCTAAAAGTGTAAAGTTTCAGTCAAAATCGTGATTGAGGTCCCTCTTGAGCTTAGAACCCCATTAAGAGCTTAGTTTTTACATTTGAAGCCTTTAAAGCCATGTATACACGTAAAGCAACTTTACATGATAAGCATACCCTAGAAGCTTGGATTTGTGATTTGGAGCCGCTACATGGCTCAAATCAAGTCTGTATGGAAAAGGGACTGAATGGACTCGGCGAGTCATATGAAGATAGTCGTGGAATCAACGAGTTGGATGAGCAACTCGACGACTCCGATGAAGATTGCCTTAGACTCGACAAGTTTTTTTAACAACTCGGCGAGTCGGATGAGTTTTCCCGAGGAAAGTAGTGTTTGAGTGAAATAGCTTCATTCCTTCTTAGTTACACGTAAAGTTAGCAACTGTACGTGTTCAGATGGTCCTAAGAGCTTAGATCTACGAGTTAGATGCTCTTGAATGGATTAAAATCAATTTTATGAAATCTCCATGTGAGGACTCGGCGAGTTGTTCGTCGGACTCGGCGAGTCGAGTTGCAAGTCCCCCGTGTTTCTTCGAGTTGTGAGTTCAGGGTGAATCGTTGAGTGGGGAAAGGACTCGGTGAGTTAAAGTTAGAGTTAGTGATGAAGGGACTCGACGAGTCTACGCCCTGACTCGGCAAGTCCGGTCAACTGGAAGTTGACTTTAACCACGGAGTTAACTTTGATTAGTCATTTTACCCTGAGGGCATTTACCAGTAACTGATCTATTGTTTTTGGAATTTGTATTCGGATAGTTCAGGAGCAGCGGTCAGCTACTTTTAGAGTTAGCATCTCAGCAGTAAACAGTTCGAGGTGAGTTTTCCTTCCAGTAGGAACGGGTGTACGGCCACAATGTCGACCCGTCTAATTAGCAGTAGTTCCGGACATTGGTCCGGTGCAATAGTTCAATGTGCTTGATGTCTTTGTGATTTAAGCAAGTCCTTGGGTTATGTGTTCCGGACTTCGGTCCGATGCAGTATGCAGTATATGTGTTTATGCTAGTTGATATGTTTATGCTATGCTATGTTATGCTCAGTCAGTTTCCGGACTTCGTTCCGATGCAGGGGACAAGGTCCCAGTCAGTTCCGGATTTCGGTCCGATGCGGTTAGTTCCGGACTTCGGTCCGATGTAGGGGACAAGGTCCCAGTCAGTTCCGGATTTCAGTCTGATGCAGTTAGTTCCGGACTTCGGTCTGATGCAGGGGCAAGGTCTCAGTCAATTTCGGACTTCAGTCCGATGTAGAGGGTAAGGCACTGGTTAGTTCCGCACTTCGATCCAATGCAGTTTCTGGAATTCAGTCTGATGCAGTGGGCAAGGCCCAATGTGTGTTTATTTATTATTGTTTGGTATGCGGTAGTCTGCGGGAGCTCACTAAGGTTGGTGCTTACAGTTTTAGTTTGGGTTTCAGGTGCTTCCGTAAGCAAAGGGAAGAGCTCGAGATGATGGCATTGCACACACCACAACTTTGGCTTTTGTCCTGGGAGTTTATTTCAGATACTATGTTATGTTATTACAGTTCTTTTGTTATTACACATCTATTATAACTTTTTGGGATTTATAACGTATGATTTTATGATATATTATAACTCGTTGATAACCTTAGTATTATTTAAACAAAAAATTTTAGGTCGAATATTGGGTCGTTACAAGATGGTATCAGAGCCTTGGTTTGAGGGATTCAGGAACACTTATGGGTATGACTGAACTCAAACTAAGGAAATAGTAAAAGATTTTTGAAAGAAAAATGTTTTCAAAAGAATTTTTGAAAAAGAGACTTAAAAACCAGAATTTTGAAAATGAGAAATGGGTGTGGTGGATGCGATCAACCGAGCTCAAGTAAGTACTCCCAAATTACCCATATAAGTTTAGATTATGATTATCTATTTCAGTTACAGTAGAACAACATGCTAGAATAGGACTAAGGATCTGGGGAGATGCCTGATGTGTGTATTATAAGTGTTTCAGCCTTATAAGAATTGCATGCTAGTATTAAGTAGACAACAGTAGGATAGCCTGAATAGGTTATGCCTGATATTGTGAGCTTAGCACTGTATGCTAGTACAATTTCTTGTTACGAGAACAGAGTCTCTTGATTAGTTCTGGTGTCCGAATGTTTCTTGCTTTGTGCTTTGTGGGACTCCAAGTGATGGGAGTTAGCCATTAGGTGAATACGTCACATCACATGTGATCAGGGTTGGATAATTTCAGAGTGTTGGATTTGGCCCTATTGCGCAGCTCTTGTTTGAGTCCAACCGTTGTAAGAATGAGTGTTTTACTCGAAGGATTATCTGAGCCTCGTCACATGTGGTCATATTTAGGTGATGACTAATTGACATTACAAGGAGGCCTTTAGCAGCTGAGGACTGGTTTTTGGTTAAGTCAGAGATTTCCCTAGGGCGAGCCTAGGATGAGAGTAACAGAGATCAGTAGCAGTAGCAGTGACTTGGTGGAGTTGAGGAAATTCTTGAGGAAAGTACGGATAGATGTGGAAGGTAGTAGGGGCCCATACTACTGAAAACAGAGGATTTATACTCGAATCAAGGAAGGTCGAGGCGAGACCAGGAAACTTGTAGTAGTAGCAATCCCTCAAGATATATCAGTGTTTCTGAGGTTTATCATGATGTGTTTTCAGAATGATGGTTCTACGTCCTAGACCAGTAGGCGGCAGTTCAGGTGCCGGGGATGGATCAGGATCAAACTCGGGGGCCGAGCATTTGGTTGAGCAGACTAGGGAGTTTTTCACTTCATAGGTTACCCGTATCATACTTGAGCAGACTCTTGTGATCTTTGGTTCGATCAAGGAGGGTATTTTAGAGTTGATGGATGAGAAGTTGAGCACGTTCCGTGCTGAGATGGCGGCCATGATGGGGTTGTGCACACTCACCTTCAGGGAGTTCCGAGCTTGTGGAGCTCCAGACTACCATGGGGTGCGAGACCCTATTGCGAGTACTAGGTGGTTGGCAGAAGTTGCCAACGCGTTCCGCACCAGCAGATGTCCTGAGGGGGACAAGGTCAGATTAGCATCCTATCTTCTGAAGGACATGGCACGAGATTGGTGGGAGGAGGTTGGGCATGTCATCGGCGATGAGACAACACTTGATTCCATGACTTGGGCTGATTTTACTACCAAGTTTAGAGTCGAGTTTGCACCGGTTATTGAGGTGCAACAGTTAGCCAGAGAGTTTCAGGACCTTACTCAGACTACGGAGA
Source organism: Lactuca saligna (assembly GCF_052625555.1). NCBI lineage: Eukaryota > Viridiplantae > Streptophyta > Magnoliopsida > Asterales > Asteraceae > Lactuca > Lactuca saligna. The sequence goes on along the minus strand of NC_136424.1, from coordinate 206,079,718 downwards.
TAGTGGTGGAGATTACCGCCAAGTTCAGAGAGAGGGCTCTTCTTGTTCCTCATTACGCAGCTGATGAGGAAATGAAGAAGGCCCGTTATCATGAGATGCTGCAGAGTGATATCCGTCAGTTTGTGAGCCGATCCAGTTGTAAGACGCTAGATGATATGATTGCGAGGGCTCAAGAGAGGGATATTGATCTTGAGATAGAGAAGAAGAGGAAGTTGGAGGTGGATTCGGGTACAGGGAGTTCGGGCAAGAAGCCCAAGGTTTCAGACCATAGGTCCAGAGGTCAATAAAGCCACAGTCGGTGTGGTAAATGTCGGAGATTGCACGATGGGGCTTGCAAGGTAGGGAGTTCTGGTTGTTACAAGTGCGGTCGGACGGAGCATATGAGCAGAGATTGTACAACTTCTACCACTGCCACCGCATCATCAGATCTGATTTGCTTCCATTGCAATCAGAGGGGACATAAAAAGTCCCAGTGCCCGAGCTTAGCCATGGTTGGGAAGGTGTCAGCACCTGCCCCTCCTACATTGAGGATTACGGATGGTCGTCATGGCCGGGCCGAGACGCCAATGGCGAAGAGTAGAGCTTTTCAGATGACAGCGAAGGAGGCGCGAGCGACTCCTGACGTGGTGACGGGTATGTATTTTCCTTTTATCTCTACATTTATTATTGATTGTTTTTAATGTTATATGTTTGTGTATAGGGTCGTTCTTAGTGAACGACATTTCAGCTACAATGTTATTTGATTCGGGGGCTACCCGATCATTTTGTCTCTCTTGCGATTAGCAAGAGGTTTAGCAGAGCTCCAGGGGAGCTGGTTTGTCCACTCAAGGTGGAGATAGCCAATGATAGGACCGTCAGGGTTGTGGGAGTGCATAAGGCATGCTCGCTGCAATTATTCGATGAGCAGTTTTCGATAAACCTGGTCCGTATTCCTTCGCGAGGGAACAAGGTCATAATAGGCATGGATTGGATGAGCCCTAATGGGGCGGTGATTGATTGTGAGTTGCAACTAGTGAGGGTTCACACTCCCAGTGGGGGAGAGTTAGTGATTCAGGGCGAGAAGCCACAACGCGGATCAATTCTTTGTTCAGCAGCAAGAGTGAGGCGCTACTTCCAGCCGGGTTGCGTAGGTTATGTCGCATATGTAATGGACACCCGAGATAAGGATAAGACGAAAGTAGATGATGTAGTAGTGGTGCGAGAGTACTTGGACGTTTTCCCAGAGGAATTTCTTGGGATACCTCCATAGAGACAGGTCGAGTTCAGAATTGATCTGAATCCTGGTGCGGCTCTGATAGCCAAGGCACCGTATCGGTTGGCTCCTCCAGAGATGCAGGAGTTGTCTACACAGCTGCAGGAGCTGCTAGACAAGGGTCTCATCATACCAAGTAGTTCACCTTGGTGAGCCCCGATCTTGTTTGTGAAGAAGAAGGATGGGTCGCACCGTATGTGCATAGAATACCAGGAGTTGAACAAGGTAACGGTGAAGAACCGTTACCCACTCCCGAGGATAGATGACTCATTCGACCAGCTTCAGGGAGCATCTTCGATTTCCAAGATTGATCTGCACTCCGGTTATCATCAGATGCGGGTCAAGAATGAGGATGTTTAGAAGACAGCTTTTAGGACCCATTATGGTCATTATGAGTTTGTGGTGATGCCATTTGGACTCACCAACACTCCAGCCGCGTTCATGGATCTCATGAACCGCGTATGCAGGCCGATGTTGGATCGGTCTGTGATAGTCTTCATCGACGACATCTTAGTTTACTCCAAGACCTAGTAGTAGCACGAGGAGCACCTCAGAGAAGTGCTAGAGACACTGAGGAGGGAGAGACTTTTTGTGAAGATCTCCAAGTGCGAATTCTGGTTACGTGAGGTGCAGTTCCTTGGTCACCTTGTCAACCATAAGGGTATTCTAGTGGATCCGGCCAAGATCGAGACCGTGATGCAGTGGGAGGTCCCGAGGTCTCCATTTGATATTTGGAGCCTCCTAGCATTGGCAAGGTACTATAGGAGATTCATCCAGGATTTCTCCAAGATAGCAGTTCCGCTCACCCGACTAACCAAGAAGTCGGTGGTGTTTCATTGGGGGCCTGAGCAGTAAGTAGCATTTGAGACCCTCAGACAGCGATTGTGAAAGGCATCGATTCTTACCCTGCTAGAGGGAGTGGATGATTTTGTAGTCTACTGTGATGCCTCGATCACAGGTTTGGGAGAAGTGTTGATGCAGCAGGGGCATGTGATAGCTTATGCCTCCAGACAGTTGAAGCCTTACGAGGCTATCTATACAACACACGATTTAAAGTTGGGGGTAGTGGTGTTCGCCCTAGAGATTTGGAGACACTACCTCTATGGGGTCCGTTGTACCATCTACATGGATCACAAGAGTCTAAGATACCTCATGGACCATCCAAATCTTAACATGAGGTAGCGTCGGTGGTTAGATGTGGTGAAGGATTACGATTGCGAGATCCTTTATCACCTGGGGAAGGCCAACGTAGTGGCCGACGCCCTGAGCCGCAAGGCGGCCGCAGCCCCGATCAGGGATATATGATAGAGCATGGCAGTGATTACTCCATTGTTGGAGCAGATCAGGGAGGCAGAGGTCGAGGGCCTCAAGGAGGCGAGGCAGAAGTGCGAGAGGATCGTGGGCCGAGTAGCTTCTTTTGATTATGACAGTCGAGGATTGTTTACCCTTCATGGGAGAATTTGGATACCGTATTGGGGCGGAGTACGGCAGGTGTTGATGGACGAGGCCCATAAGTCTCGATTTTCCATCCACCCAGGGGCGACGAAGATGTATAGAGAACTTCGACCCGGCTATTGGTGGCCCTGCATGATGCGGGATGTCACCTGCTATGTGGAGAGATACCTGATCAGCAGGAAGGTCAAGGCAGAGAACCAGAGACCCCACGGCAAGATGCAGCCGTTAGATATTCCCGTATCGAAATGGGAGGACATTACCATGGATTTTATCACTAAGCTTCCCAGGATCGCTCGGGGAGTGGACTCGATTTAGGTCATAGTGGATCGGCTTACCAAGAGCACGCATTTTATACCGATCTAGCAGAGCATATCGACTGAGAAGCTAGCCGACATCTATGTGCGCGAGGTAGTGGCATGGCACGGTGTGCCTATTTCGGTGGTGTCAGACCGAGACGGCCATTTTACTTCCAAAATTTGGAAGCGATTTCATGACGAGATGGGGACTCATCTTCATTTTAGCATCGCTTTCCACCCCCACACGGATGGGCAAAACGAGAGGACGATTCAAAATCTCGAGGACATGCTCTGGGCATGTGTTCTAGACTTCGGTCGTAGTTGGGATACGTATCTTCAACTGACGGAATTTTCATATAACAACAGTTACCATGCTAGCATTAACTGTCCTCCTTTCGAGATACTCTATGGAAGGAAGTGTAGGACTCCGATTTGTTGGGGCGAGGTCAGTCAGCGAGTCATCGGGAGCACCAAGGTGGTGCTGAAGACCACAGAGTTGATCCAGCAGGTTCATAGTAGATTAAGACTACGCAGAGTAGGCAGAAGAGCTACTCCGATAGGAGGCGTTTGGATTTGGAGTTTCAGGTGGGTGATATGGTCCTCCTGAAGGTATCACACTGGAAGGGTGTTATCAGGTTTCAGAAGAAGGGAAAGTTGGGCCCCAGGTTCATTGGTCCTTTTAGGGTTTTGGCCCGGGTGGGTTGGGTTGCTGATCGGTTGGATCTTCCGACAGAGCATAGCCAAATCCACAACACTTTCCATGTTTCTCAGTTGACACAGTGTTTGGTGGATGATTCAGCAGTGGTACCCTTGGAGGATATTCAGGTTGATAGCTTCCTGAATTATATAGAGAGACCAGTGGCGATCCTAGATCGAAAGACGAGGACCTTGAGGAACAAGGTGGCTCCGTTAGTGAAGGTGGAGTGGCAGCACCGGATGGGTTCAGAGTGGACGTGGGAGTCCGAGGAGGAGATGAGGGAGCATTATCAAGAATTATTTTCAGATACGGCAGCAGCAGCAGACTTCAAGGACGAAGTCTAAAATAAATGGGGGAGAGTTGTAACGCCTCATTTCTGGTATATGATTTAAATAGAGTAATTTCATTCCTAAGGGGGTACTCGACGAGTCTTTAGCCCGACTAATCGAGTAGAGACAGGATGATCACGCAAATTGAGTTGGATACTCGACGAGTCCATATACTGGGACTCAGCGAGTCCACCTGTCTGGACAAAGCCCTAATTTTAAGGGTTTGCACCCTATTTAAACACACTTATACGCCCACAACCTCGCCTTTATCACTCTCAGAACATTTCCCCTGTAAACCCTAGCCCTATTGTTGAGTTTAAGTGTGTTTGTGCTATCTTGGAAGCCTTGGGAAGAGAAAGAAGGAAAGAAGGTCCATAGAAGAGAAGGGAGATCCAGGAGTTAGCTTCCATTTGTTTCTCATTCAGGTAATGAAGATTTGATCTTGTGTTTTCCTCCATTAAAATGTTTTTATGCCTTCTTTGGAGCCTCTTATGATTCAAACTTGAGATATGGACTCCCCTTTTATGGAAACTTCAGATCTGGACCCTCATTGTATTCTAGAAGTGTAAAGTTTCAGTCAAAATCATGATTGAGGTCCCTCTTGAGCTTAGAACCCCATTAAGAGCTTAGTTTTGACATTTGAAGCCTTTAAAGCCATGCACGTACATAAAGTTTTCAAATTTACGTGATAAGCATGCCCTAGAAGCTTGGATATGTGATTTGAAGCCGCTACATGGCTCAAATCAAGTCTGTATGGAGAATGGACTGAATGGACTCGGCGAGTCGCAAGCTTGACTCGGTGAGTCATATGAAGATAGTCGTGGACTCAACAAGTTGGATGAGAAACTCAGAGACTCCGATGAAGATTGCCTTAGACTTGACGAGTTGTTTGAACAATTGGGCGAGTTGGATGAGTTTTCCCGAGGAAAGTAGTGTTTGAGTGAAATAGATTCATTCCTTCTTAGTTACACGTAAAGTTAGCAACTTTACGTGTTCAGATGGTCCCAAGAGCTTAGATCTACGATTTAGATGCTCTTGAATGGATTAAAATCAATTGTATGAAATATCCATGTGAGGACTCGATGAGTTGTTCGTCGTACTCGGCGAGTCGAGTCGCAAGTCCCCCGTCTTTCTTCGAGTTGTGAGTTCAGGGTGAATCGGTGAGTGGGGAAAGGACTCGGTGAGTTAAAGTCAGAGTTAGTGATGGAGGACTCAACGAGTCTACACCCCGACTCGGCGAGTCCGGTCAACTGGAAGTTGACTTTGACCAGGGAGTTGACTTTGACTAGGGGTAAAATAGTCATTTTACCCTGAGGGCATTTACCAGTAACTGATCTATTGTTTTTGGAATTTGTAGCCGGACAGTTCCAGAGCAGCAGCCAGCCACTTTTAGAGTTAGCATCTCAGCAGCCAACAGTTCGAGGTGAGTTTTCCTTCCAGTAGGAACGGGTCTACGGTCACAATGTCGGCCAGAGTTAGCAGTAGTTCCGGGCATTGGTTCGGTGCAGTAGTTCAATGTGCTTGATGTCTTTGTGATTTAAGCATGTCCTTGGGTTATGTGTTTCAGACTTCGGTCCGATGCAGTATGCAGTATATGTGTTTAGGCTAGTTGATATGTTTATGCTATGCTACGTTATGCTCAGTCAGTTTCCCGAATTCGGTCCGATGCAGGGGACAAGGTACCAGTCAGTTCCGAATTTCGGTCTGATGCGGTTAGTTCTGGACTTTGGTCCGATGCAGGGGAGAAGGTCCCAGTCAGTTCCGGATTTTGTTCTGATGCAGTTAGTTCCGGACTTCGGTCCGATGTAGGGGACAAGGTCCCAATTAGTTCCAGACTTCGGTCCGATGCAGTTTCTGGACTTCGGTTCGATGTAGAGGGCAAGGCCCTGGTTAGTTCTGGACTTCGTTCCGATGTAGTTTCTGGACATCGGTCTGATGCAGTGGGCAAGGCCCAATATGTGTTTATATGTCATTGTTTGATATGTGGTAGTCCGGGGGAGCTCACTAAGCTTTGTGCTTACAGTTTCAGTTTTGGTTTCAGGTGCTTCTGCAAGCAAAGGGAAGAGCTCGAGATGATGACATTGCACATACCACAACTTCGACTTTTGTCCTGGGAGTTTATTTTAGATACTATGTTATGCTGTTACAGTTCTTTTGTTATGACACATCTATTATAACTTTTTGGGATTTGTGACGTACGATTTCATGATATATTATAACTCGTTGATAACCTTAGTATTATTAAAACAAAAAATTTTGAGTTGAATTTTGGGTCGTTACAAGTTTCATAAGGATCTTCATTTCAATCTTCAAAAATGTAAGTGTTTCATCATTTGCTTAGGTGATACATCTCATTGCCTTGTATCACCCTTTGATTTCATCCATTAACTTCATCTTTTGTGGTTAGATCTTCAAGATCTTCAAGAACACCAAGAACACTCTAGTGTTTTTGGCCGAAATCAACCCTTTTTGCTTCCATATCGTAAGTATCTCTACCCTATACTTGTTATCTAGTAGAAGCCCTTGATTTGCATCCTTGAAATTAACGAAAACCCAAGACCAATGAGAGTTTATGGCCAAAAGCATCTCCCTTCGCCGTAAACCGTTGTTAAGGCTATTAGTTGGCTATAAACTCTTCCTAAGGCTTAGATTTGAGTCTAGAACACTTCCTTGTTGATTGTAAGACCTTAAAACACATCCTTGGCACAAGACTGCATGAGTTTATGACCGTAAACTCATAGGGTCATAAACCATATGGTCGTAAACACAAAGGGTCGTGAACTCTTGGCCGTAAACTCCATTATGTGGCTACGCACCCCTTATACACAATCATATATTATTTATAACACTTCCATTCAAGTGTATCCTAGTCCCTAAGTTGTCTCCCTTCATGATTAAGTTGTATAAACATTAAGTATGTACATATATGTGTCATATTATGCTTAGTAGGATCCACTTATGCCCGAGATTTCACTTAGCACTCAACATCCTTTTCCGATCATTCAGTCAAACCACTCACTACAGGTGAGTTCATACCCCTAACTAACCTTTTAAAATTATTTTAAATGCTTTTATGGGGGGGAATACAAGTTGAAACATTATAGTTATTATATCAATCACATGTGATTAATAACTAGATCAGACAAATAGATTTCTTATACTTCAAAACTATGTTAGCAAGCATCTACTTCAAAACATTTTTATCAAACTCTTTTATGCTTAAACTATTTATCAAACTCTTTTTACTTATATATTGTCAAAATCATGTCTATATAGATATATTTATATATGGAAGATTGAAAAGACTTAGGACTGATAACTCGCTTTATTTCCTGTTCCTTGTTTGGTTGTGGAGTTAGAGTATCCGGTTGTTTGTCCGAGTGTTGTTTGAACCTTAGTGATATATTATATATATGTATATAGATAGAAAAGCTTTTATCTCTGTTCAGTACCTTTTTGTAGCAAAGGTGTATAAAACACACTCAGTCATTCAAGCAACATTACTAGTAAACTATAATAGGTATAGTTTAGAGGTTCACTACTCACTACTTCTAGTACAATGAAACATACAAGAGTCAGTTCATTCATGAGTCAATTCAAACTTACTATTATGAGAAACAGAAAGAACATACTATGATGACAAACTAAGAGAACACACACTACACTATACAAAGAGAACATACTATACACTAGAACAAAGAGAACATACTATACACTAGAATAGAGAGAACATACAATACACTAGAGCATACTATACAAACACTAGAACACTATAACATAAATGTGAACCACTACTTCGGGACATGGCATCATACTACTACGTCTCGTTTTGTAACCAGAGTCTCCTGGAAGGAGAGCGTGAATTTGTGTATAGATCTATACTGGACTGACCATCCTACACCTTGTTGCTAGCTATAGTGGGACCTACATGTCTACGGGTGACGAATGTCATACCATTTTGACATCTTCGAGCCCCGTGTTTTACTAGTCGATCAAGTATGGGTACAATCATATCACATTATACCTTAATTAACAATTGCTTTAAGGTATTTAGTATAACAGTAGCTACTATATACAACACTATAGTACTTTATTATTTTCCCACTGCATTCACATTGTGATCCTCTCACATAAACAGTAATGTAAAACTATACTTTTTGTAATGATAGTTACATTTGGGAAAAACAATCACTTTTACATAGAAACAAACATTCAGAACATTCAAGTCTTGGTAGAAAGCTACATTTTAGTAGAAAATATAGGATTTTCTAGGAGTTACAAACATTTACAATATATACAAAAATTTACAAACACTTTTTTTCAAACTTACAACATTTGAAACTAAAAACTTATGAACTCACCAACATTAAATGCTGATCCTCTCATTCAAAATAACTTGTATTCTCAAGTCACTAGTAGACAAGTACAGATGATCAGGTTTTGAGAAGACGGAGCTTTCAAGACTCATCTTTATTTTAAGTATTCATTTTTGGTGTCTTATAAACTATACACAGAACACACTTGTATTGAATTATAATATTAATGCAATGGATGATGTTGTTTCTTGTTTACTATTATGCATTGTTGTGATACTGTACATGACATCCTCTGCCCCGAAATGTTTCTACCAATTCGGTTTGGGGTGTGACAATCGTGCTCGGCACGTAGTTTGTTACCTTTGGTGCAGGGCTTCCAGAATCGAAGTTCTAAGTGGCACACCTATCACTCGGGGAGATGGCTAGTACTATTTTGTCTCGACATCAGCTTTAATTCTTAGGCGCCAAGGAATGAGTTTGGGATAATGAGAATGAGAGTGAGAGTAGGGGTTCGATGTTGGGCCTATGTCGGTCTTTACTCAAACCATATTATTGCTCCGTTATTTTTGACGTATTCTTGGTGGGATCCACTAAAAAGTCCCCTAGGCTAGTAGACATCAACATTTTCTTGGGGTAGTTGAGTAGTTCTAGCATATATCTAGGCACGCGTTTTGATATTTCTATATTTATACATATTTTTAGGCACTATTTAAGTACATTTTTATATATATTTTGGTCATTTGCATAGAATAACGATACTTATAAGGTTAAATTATATTCTGCAGCCAAAGAGAAGGCATTTTGAAGAAAGGGACTAAAAGCGTTAAAGGATAGAACTTTGGAGGTTGAAGGCTTGAAAGACATGAAAAACTCCCAAAAAAAGATGCACTCACAACATGAAGAGTTGATGGTTCACGATGTGAGAGTGAAAAGTTAGAAGATAAGCATCCGAGGAGAGGAATCCTTGGCGATCACGATAACTTCGAGTTCACGATGTGAGTTTTTAATTCTCATGACGTGAACAGTGATTTTCTAGAATATATATATATATATATATATATATATATATATATATATATATATATATATATATCCTTCTCCATTACGATTGAGGAGACTTTTGGCTAAAGGAAGAGGTTCTAGGAGACGAATTACAACAAAAGAAAGGTTCTGGAAAAGGTTTTTCAACACCAAGAGAGTAAAATTTCATAATTTATCTACTTGTTAAATACTTATGAACATGTTTTCTTATTTTAATTGTGTTTATGTGATAGTTGTTACTATGAGTAGCTGAATCTAGCTACTCTTATCTAGCTAGATGAAGCTTCTAACTTATGAATAGCATAATTTTATCTGGATTTATTTAGTTGGTGAATTGCTTGTGTTTGATTAATTGTTACCTAGCATGCTTATGTTATTACTTTAAGTTGCCTTAATTCATGTTCTGTGTAGCATAGTGACCATTAACTTAATGAACGTGATAACCTAGTAATTTAATGAACATTGGATTGCAAGAGCTAGGATCAACCATAAACTTAGTGAGTAATTGAAGTAATTAACTTTGTTGTGCTAGAGAACATAAATGATGACCATAATTGTGTTTGCATGATAAATCTTACATAGCATATTCATAACATAATTGGTTATGTGTTTAATTATGTGTGACCATACATAATTATACATCAATTAATTAACTATTGGAAAATTTAGACCTAAATTACTAATATAATAACAACCAACTTAATAATCCATAATCATTGGCTAGCCATAAGGACGAAGTGGATTCGAACTAGATAGGAGTGTTTTTAATTGATTGAGTTTTGTTAAAGAATTAAGTTCATCTAAACTTGCAAAATTAGATAAAAACCCCTTTTAGCTTATTAATAGGTAGATTAATTTAGTAGTGAATAGATTAAATAATAACACCAGTCCATGTGATCGACACCCAACTTACCTAAGCTATACTGTAATCTGACTAGGTACACTGCTTACAAGCGCATAGTTAGTCTAAGTTTGTTAGGTTATAAATATTAAAATTAGAGGGTACTTTCGTGCACATCAAGTTTTTGGCGTCGTTGTTGGGGAACGACTTAGTTAATTATTAGTTTGTTTGCCTTCAATTAATCGACCCTTTTTGTAGAGTAAAACCTACAAGAAGTTACTTTTTTGTTTTATTTTTTATTTAATTCCTGCATTATAGGATTCATGACGTGAACCTTTTAGATTCACGACGTGAATTCTTTCTTCCTTAGTTTTGCTTATTTTAGTCCGTTTTTCTTAATTCATTTTTACGTCTTATTTTTTTTGCTTTTACAGGAGTTCTTGACAAAAGGCTCTTACACCCCTTTGGTGATACCGCTTGAAGATCCTGAATTTACAATTCACAAAAAGAAGACACCGCTACAAGAATTCAAATCAGTATTCTCAAAGAAATCGGGGAAGAAAACGGGGGAGTCAAGTTCATATTCAAAGAATAAGAGCAATCTCGAACACTTGGATCAAATACCCATCCAAACCGAATCTGAATACGATACCGAGCTTGACTTTGAAGAACACACAAGTGAACCCGAGAACGAGCCAAGGACTGAGGTTGAAAATATTGAAGAAATGTCCATGGGAGCTTACTGAAAGAGAATTTGAGATGATGTTGGTCTAGGCTTAGTACAACCTACAATCCCTGCCACTGCCACATTCGAGCTGAAGGGACATATCCTTTCCGCACTAAAGGATATCCCATTCTATGGAAAGGTGTGACAACCCGAAAATTTCTTATGGTCAAACCTTAAAATTCAACCCCTTCGTATCGTGATTTAATATCATTATTTCCTATTTTTAAGAAATATAAAGTTCGTTTAATTATTTAATTATTATTTTTAAACGAACGAGTAAAAGAAAGTGTCGTCTCGAGTTTTTATTTTAAAAACCGCAAACACTTCCCGTATTAGGATCACCCGGCTAAACTTTTATATTTTGGCTTTGAAAATCACGCAAAAACTGTAAACTCATATCTATGTATGAGTTTACTCCCCAAGAACTAACCATTTGTGTTTACTCCCCAAAAAGTGAAAAGAGTAAACTCCCAAAAACTCTCTCAACTATCATCCAACATTTAATTCCAAAACTCCGATCTTGTAAATGTTCTAACCATTTCAAGTTAGTAAAACACTTAATCTAGTGTTTGTACACCTATTCATCCGTTTATTTGTGTATTTTGATTAGATTTCCAAAACACCAAGAACACACATTAAGTGTTCTTGGCCCTTTTAGCTCAAATCAAGCACCATTATAGTAAGTACTCTCATCCTTAAGTGCTTGTAAGCTAGTATATCAAACAAACACCAAGGAAATCAGCCAATAACACCATGATTGAGGTGTTCATGGTCCAAGATGATACTTGGGCCGTAAACACCATAAAGTCCCCCAAAATGGACTAAAGTCCCATGTTTAGCCCTAGTTTGAAGTTCAAGACTTACCTTAACATATTTGAACCTTCCATTGATATGTTTAAGCTTTGAAAAACACCAAACATCACCATTTATAGGTGTTTACGGTCTTAGGATGCCCCAAAACCGTAAACACCCAAAAAGGTGTTTAAATGAGTCATATTCCTTTCTTAGCCCTAAAGACTAACTTAGATGTTTACCTAGTTGTGATAAGGACTTGAAATCAAGGCAATATCCCTTCCCATAAGGGTTTACGGTAGTAAACCCAAGGGAAATTACCCTTAGGCTATAAACACCTCAAGGTGGGTGTTTTGTGGTCTTAATCCATTCCAAGAGCTAAACCGCTTAGCAAGGTTACTTCTATGGACTTGTTAAACTCCAAACCAACTCCTGGTTGCAATATTTGGAGTTTAGACCGTAAAACCTAGAGTTTACTGCCGTAAACTCCAAGGGTAAAGGTCATTTAGACCGTAAACTCCCAAGGAGTTTACCCTTGGACCCCAAACACCCTAGTTATGCCCTACTAGCACTCGGATGCAAACCTTGTGAACTTTAACACTTGAAACAAAGTGTTTTCAGGTTCTAGAATGTCCCAAATCATATTATTAGTTATAATAAGGCTAATTAGTTATACATATGTTCATTATATGATAACTAGGCTCGTGCGTGTGTACAAGTCTCCGCTTGCCACCTAGCACGGTATCCGATACTTCAATCCAATCCACTCACCACAAGTGAGTTCATACCCCTTTAATTAACCTTTGAAATACTTTTCAAATATTTTAAATACTTTTATGGGGGGGAATACAAGTTAAATACTTATAGATATTTCATCAATCACATGTGATTAATAACTATAGAACCAATGATTTTATCATTGTTCAAACCGTTTATCAAACTGCTTTACTTCAAAATGTTTTACAAACTCTTTTCTTACCAAATAATTTTATTTAAACTTTGTTGTACTTCTTATAAATTACATGTCCATATATGTATAGATATATAAGAAATGTTTAAAGGGCTTAGGAAGGTCATCCACCCTATTTCCTTTTCGCGCTTGAGATGTGGTCTGGTGGGATTTCGGGTAGTCGTCCGAAAGTCGTTTCAATATTAATTATATATCAATTGTACATATATAGACATAAAAAGGTACTTCCATATTCATGTGTATTAGTTACATCATTAGTAAGTTACCATCGGGGTAACACAGGATCATACTACTACAATTTCTAGATCAATGAGTCAGTTCATTCATGAGTCAATACTTATTACTATGAGAACATATACATTACATTACTATGAGTACATATACAACTATACTATAAAGAGAACATATACAACTATACTAGAGAAGAACATATACAACTATACTAGAAAGAGAACGTATGCAACTATACTAGAGAAGAAGATATACAACTATACTAGAGAAGAACATATACAACGATACTAGAACAAGTAAAATTACATTACATATACATGAATACGTTAACAATTGTGATCCACTGTATCGGAGCATGCCTTAAATGTCATGGCCCGAGTTGTAGCCAGAATTCTCTTGGAGGGAGAGCGTGAGTTTGCATATAGATTTATACTGGATTGACTATCCTACACCTTGCTGTTAGCTATAGCCGGACCTGCAGGTCTGCGGGTGCCAACCGTCATTTCGTTTTACGACCATTCATATGTCGTTGTTACCAGTCAATAGTATGGTGCAGTTAATCACATGATGCCTTAATATAAATCTGGTTTAAGGTAGTTAGTACAACAGTAGTTCATATAATACAACACTACAGTACTACATTAATTTACTCTTTACAAAATTAGTGATCTTTTCACTTAAACATTTATGTAAAAACTATATTTTGAGAATGATAGTTACACTTGAGTAAATTACACACTTTTACAGTAAACGAACATACAAAACAGTTTAGCCTTGGTAGAAGGCTACTTTAATAGAAAATATAGGTTTTTCTGAGAGATTCAAACTTTTACAAATACTTACAAACATTTACATACATTTTACAAACTTACACTTGAGACATGTTTAAACGTTTTGATAACAACCACCGACACTAAAATACTTATGAACTCACCAGCTTTACGCTGATAAACTCTTTCAAAATAACTTGTATTCTCACGTCATCAATAGACAGGTATCGAGACCAGCTTTTGGGAAGATGGAGCGCATCCAAGACTCGTCTTATTATTTTGATTTACATTATTTTTGGTGTTTATAACTGTAAAGAACACACTTGTATTAAAATTACATATATTTAATGCAATGGATGATGTTGTTTGCTTATTTACTGTTATACAATGTTGTGATACTTTACATGATGTCCTCCACCCCAGAACGTTTCCGCCATTCAAGGTTTTGGGGTGTGACAGATTGGTATCAGAGCATTATTTATAGTGAATCAAGTATATCAACCCATAAAAGATATACTAAACTATAAACCCATTTGGGATTAAAAAACTCTGACCAAGAGTCTATACATTAAATACTAAAATATTTAATTAAGTATACTAGTCTGCATTCATACTAAAACCAGTGTCACAACGACAAGAACAAGAGTATTACGATTGTTAAATATCATAGGTAAGCTCGGGGATGTATGGTCAGTCCTGGGAATGGCATAGCCTGATCAACTATGCTGGTCCGAGGAGTGATTTGCATATGCCCTAGAACGGATGTGATATGTTAACAAGTCTAAAAACTTACCAACAATACCACACATAGATCAGTAAAGCCTAAAATACTATAGGAGTATTTTGTACTACTACGAGCTACTTATATACTACATTCCTATACCTCTCTTCTCGCGTAGATCTAAATGGCTGGATTCCATCATGGCGCCCGTACTTTCCGAATGAAGGCAATGCAGGATGGCTCGAAGTGGAGTCGGATGATGAACACCAAATTCCGTTGGATGATCATCAAGCTGAAGGCTTCTCGGATGGATCGGACTCTGAGCCCGAAGTCAACAACCTACCTCCAGTAGGACAAGCCCCGAACAACAACCCTCGACCAGCTTTTCCAGGTCCCACTCCCTTGTGGGTAAACAACTTGAATCGCTGGAGTGACGAACAGGGTCAACCCTAACCTTACTTTGGGGACCGAACCTTTTACCACATTAGCGATGGTGGCTCTGCGGATCGAGCTCTACCCGTCATGATCCGCAGAACAGATCGCAATGATGAACAAGGTCAAGCAGCCATCGACTGGGACATGGAGATTGATGCCAACTCTGGTGTCAACACAGTCCGCATCTGCCGTCTCGAAGAAGAAATGGAACGGACCCGGAGAACCAATGAAACCCTGCAGCAACATCTAGTTGCCTCTCAAGCAGAAGTCATAGAACTTTGAGCTCGTCAAAGGGCTCATGAACGACACCTTCAAGAAGTGATCCGTCAAATGAGAGACCTCAGGGGCCTCCCGAGGAATACTCATCGCCGTTAGGAGATGTCTAGTACATCTTTATCTTTTGGGTTAAGGATTAGCCTTTAACATCTATGCTCTAAGTAGCACTTGTCTGTAAAATATTCCTAACTTTCAGTACTCTAATTAGGAATCTAAGGACTGTCAAACTTTTCCGTCTGGTATGATGTACGACCTACTGTTAGGTCGATTTTCCCTGAACTTATTACATCGGTAATACCAGTATTATTGACATCTATCTAATCCGTGGGAAAAATCTTTACGCTCTTGTTTTCCTACTAATCTTCCTTGTTATGATCTCAAACACTCATTTAACTGTTGGGCTATGGTGAGTTAGTCCATGTGTTACTCTTACCTTACTTACAAATTAATTCTTACCACTTTGCTTAACTTTATAAACTTATAGCTGAAAGATGCCTCCTCGCAAATCTCCCCGAAATAACCCTGCACCTCCACCGCCTCCTCCACCTCCGGTCATCGATACAGCAGCCCTAAATGTTGTCGTAGCTGCAGCAGTGGCAACTGCCATGGCACAGTATCACTCTACTGATGCCAACAGAGGTGGAACCCCTGTTAACTCTATTCCGGTGGAAACTCCTATGCGCTCGAGAGAGTGCTCTTACAAGGATTTCACCAACTGCAAGCCGAAGTCCTTTCATGGGACCGGCAGAGTCATTGCCCTCTCGCAATGGTTCGAGAAGACTGAATCAGTCTTCGAAATTTGTTCATGCCCTGCTGCGAGCAAAGTCAAATATGCCATATGCACCTTTGAAGGAAAGGCCCTGACGTGGTGGAACGACCACGTTAAGGCTCTAACCCTCGTCGTAGCCAACGACATAGGCTGGGAGATGATGAAGACCTCATGATTAAGGAATACTGCCCAAGGGGCGAAATCCAGAAACTAGAGCACGAGCTTTGGAGCCTCACCATGAAAGGCATCAACATTGTCGCTTATACCGCCAGATTCAGCGAACTGGAGGCCCCCTGCCCCAATATGGTTCCCACTGAAGGGAAAATGATCGAAAGGTACATATGGGGGCTAGTGCCTCCGTATCAGGGGAATGTCCTATCATCAAACCCCGCTACCTTCGACAGTGCCAAGCGACTGGCACAGCGACTCATTGACCATGGAGTCAAAACCCCTGCAACAACAACAACCCTAGCCATCCCGGAACCCTCCAAACCCGCTGACACTAAGCGGAAGTTCTGGGAAGGTAAGAAAAAACAGCGAGCTGCTAAAAAGCAGCAAGATGTGGTTGTTCATGCCGCGGTAACCCCTGCTGCTGGTACTGCTCCGGTGAGACAGTATGCTGGAAGTTTGCCTAAGTGCAACAAATGCAACTTCCACCACAATGTCCCTTGTCGTGAAATGCAGTGCTCTAACTGCAACAGGAAAGGACACACCATCCGTTTCTGTAAATCCCCGGCAAGGCCGATCACCCAAGTCCCCGGCTCTGGCGCGAGCCCGACCTGCTATGGATGTGGTAAAGCAGGCCACTACAAGAGGGACTGCCCCAAAGCGAAGAATGCAAGTGGAGCAGGTGGGTACTGGCAATAGGCCATGGGGAAGCAGTTGCTGACCCGACGGTGGTAACTGGTACGTTCCTCCTCGATAACTCTTATGCATGCATTCTGTTCGATAGTGGAGCGGAGCGAAGCTTCGTGAACCATAAATTTACCTGCATGCTTAAACAACAACCACACGCACTTAAAGAACAATTCACAGTAGAAATGGCTAATGGAAAAACAGAAAACACCAATAGAATATACTTAGGATGTACCCTAACTCAAGATAACCATTCATTCCTAATCGACCTTATGCCGGTCTCGATTAAAAGCTTCGACATTATCATCGGCATGGATTGGTTGAGCCTTCATCGCGCCAACATCATGTGTTTCGAGAAAGCAGTCCGTCTAAACCTCCCGTCTAACGAAACTCTTATCGTCTACAGCGACAAACCCGGTGTAAGTCTCCGTATTATATCAAGTATTCAAGCACAGAAGTATCTGCGTAAAGAATACCATGCATTCCTTGCTCACATCGTCGACACGAACCTCGAAACGAAAGAACTAAAGAACATTCCAGTAGTGAGCGACTTCCCCGACATTTTTCCAGAAGAGTTACCCGGATTACCTCTTCAATAACAGGTCGAGTTCAGAATCGACTTAGTTCCAGGAGTTACCCCAGTAGCCAAGTCGCCCTACCGATTAGCACCAGCAGAGATGCAGGAATTATCTGGTCAACTTAACAAACTGCTCAGCAAGGGCTTCATAAGACCAAGCTTCTCACCTTAGGGAGCACCAGTCTTGTTTGTTAAGAAGAAAGACGGATCATTCCGTATGTGTATCGACTACAGGGAACTCAACAAACTGACGATCAAGAATCGATACCCTCTGCTGTCGCACCCCAAAACCAAGAATGGCGGAAACATTCTGGGGCGGAGGACGTCATGTAGAGTATCACAACACAGTAATTGTAAATAAGTAAACAACATCATCCATTGCATTAAATATATAATTTTAATACAAGCGTGTTCCGTACAGTTTTAGACACCAAAAATATAATGTATATCAAAATAGTATGATGAGTCTTGAATGCGCTCCATCTTCTCAAAAGCTAGCATCGGTACCTGTCTACTGATGACCTGAGAATACAAGTTATTTTGAAAGAGTTTATCAGCATTAAGCTGGTGAATTCATAAGTATTTTAGTGTCGAGGTTCGTTATTAAAACGTTTTGAACCTGTCGCAAGTATGAGTTGTAAATGTATGTAAGTGTTTGTAAACATTTGAATCTCTCAGAAAAACCTATATTTTCTGTTTAAAGTAGCCCTTTACCAAGGCTTAACAGTTTGTATGCTCGTTTGATGTAAAAGTGTGAAATTTCCCAAGTGTAACTATCATTTATCAAAATATAGTTTGTACATTTAAGTTTAGGTGAGGCTATCACCAAAATGTAATGGGTAAATTATTGTAGTACGGTAGTTTCGTTTTATATGAACTACTGCGGTACTAACTACCTTAAACCGGGTTTATATTAAGGTATTGTGTGATAAATTGCACCATACTATTGACTGGTAACATCGACAACGTATAGTCGAAAAATAAGTTATGACGTTTGGCACCCGTAGACCTGTCGGTCCCACTCTAGCTAACAACAAGGTGTAGGATAGTCAATCCAGTATAGATCTATACGCAAACTCAACGCTCTCCCTCCAAGAGACTCTGGCTACAACTCGGGTCATGACAATTAAGACATGCTCCCATACAGTGGATCACAATTGTTAACGTATTCGTGTGTATGTAATATAATATTACTTGTTCTAGTATTGTTGTATATGTTCTCTTAGTAATGAATATTGACTCATGAATGAACTGACTCGTTGATCTAGAAATCGTAGTAGTATGATCCCGTGTTACCCTGATGGTAACTTACTAATGATGTGTTGATAAGCATGAATATGGTAGTACCTTTATGTCTATATACGTATATACGACATATAACTAATATTAAAACGACCCTCGGATAGTCACCCGAAATTCCACCAGACCACATCCAAATCGAGGAAAAGGAAATAGGATAGGTGGCTTTCCTAAGCCCTTTAAACATTATTTATACAGCTATACATATATAGGCATGCAAATTTATAGGTAGTAAAACAAAGTTTACAATAAAGCATTTGATAAGTAAAAGAGTTTGTAAAACATTTTGAAGTAAAACAGTTTGAACAGTGATAAAATCATTGATTTCCTAGTTATTAATCACATGTGATTAATACCATCACATGTGATCGAAACAATAACTATAAGTGTTTAACTTGTATCCCCCCCCCATAAAGTATTTAAAACATTTAAAAGCATTTCAAAGGTTGGATAAAGGGGTATGAACTCACTTGGAAATTCGAACATAGCGAGATCGAAAACCGGGCAGAGTTTCGTCTCGCGAAACGGATTTTTCTCGGGATTCTCGGGAATCTCGGGAGTAAAATCGACCCTCGGGACTTGAGCAAAAAGACCAGAGCTTCGGGTTTGAACGGGCACGGAAATCGAGGCAAGATCGGGAGAGAAAGAGAGGAAATGAACAACATTTTCGGAAAGGCTCGCATCCCTTTTATAGGGGTGCTGAACCGCCTCCGAACGCGGGGCGTACGGGCGTACGCAGCGCGTACCCATACGTCATCGCTTACGTATTTCGGACGGAGCAGGTCGGACGGGACAGCGGGTCGGGTAGCTTCACATAGGGCGACGTGGACGTTCCGAGGCCGTGCCCTTCGAGTACGCGGGGCGTACGAGCGTACGCGGCGCGTACCTCGGCCCTAGGCTGACTCCTCTTCGGATAATGCCGAATTTTGAATAAAATTTATATATAAATTATTTATCAAACTTCAAAAATTCATATCTCCTTCATATGAACTCCGTTTTCGACATTCTTTATATCCTCGCGAAGGTGAGACTACGATCTACAACTTTCGTTTAGATTCTGTTGGCAAATACCGAAATTATTTTTATTATTTATTTATTAAAATGACGTAATTAAGGAATTTCTTTAAAAATTCATAACTTCTTTATCTGACGTCGGTTTTTGCCAGACTTTTTACCGTTGAAATACCATTGTCGAGATCTTCAATTCTCGTTTAGGTCATTCCGGCCAAATGTCGCTCGATCTCCGTTTCGAGTTTTTAGCCGTTTGTTACTAAGCTGGACTTGAAATATCATAACTTCAATATACGAAGTCGGATTTGGGCGTTCTTTTTACATACGATCATGGTTGGATGATATCTAAACATAGAAGAATTTAAACAGAAACTTTTTGGACATTTTATTATCAAAGTTAATTTTAGTAACTCAAAGATGTTTACAAAACTTGCCCTATTAGGTCATTACAAAGAGTTGAAATATCGGGTTGTCACATCTGCCGCGCATAGACGATCTATTTGACCAACTGCAAGGGGAGAGTTACTTCTCCAAAATTGATCTAAGATCCGGATACCACCAGTGACGAGTACTAGAGGAGGATGTTCCGAAGACAGCCTTCCAAACTCGTTACGGACACTACGAGTTCGTGGTGATGCCATTCGGATTGACCAATGCACCCGCAGTTTTCATGGATCTAATGAACAGAGTATGCCGACCTTACTTGGATCAGTTCGTCATCGTTTTCATTGACGACATCCTGATCTACGCCCGAAGTAAGGAAGAGCATGGCGATTACCTGCAACAAGTTCTAGGAACTTTACGAATGAAGAAACTCTATGCGAAGTTCTCGAAATGTGAATTTTGGATCCGAAGAGTCGAATTCTTAGGATACGTGGTAAGCGAAGGGGGAATCCACGTGGACACATCCAAAATTAAAGCCATTGAGAACTGGTTAGCACCGAAGACGCCTACTGAAATTCGTCAATTTCTAGGCCTCGCTGGCTACTACCGCAGAGTCATACATAACTTCTCCCGAATAGCGAAACCTCTTACAACCCTGACCCAGAAAGACGTGGCCTTTGACTGGGAAGAGAAACAAGAAAGAGCGTTCCAAACGCTCAAGCGAGCCTTGTGCACCGCACCAATACTATCTCTCCCCGAAGGGATAGAAGACTTCGTAGTCTATTGCGATGCATCGAACCAAGGGCTCGGGTGTATTTTGATGCAGCGAGGTAAGCTCATCGCCTACGCCTCCTGACAGTTGAAGACACACGAAGTTAACTACACGACCCACAATCTTGAGCTAGGAGCAGTGGTGTTTGCTCTGAAGATCTGGAGACATTACTTGTACGGGATGAAAAGCACTATCTTTACCGACCACAAGAGTTTACAACACATATTCGATCAGAAGGAGCTCAGCATGAGACAACGACGGTGGGTTGAGCTGCTCAGTGACTACGAATGGGATATTCGTTATCATCCGGGTAAAGCCAACGTAGTAGCAGACGCCCTTAGTCAGAAGGAATATTCTGGTCGCAGGGTCAAGTCATTGTCTATAACCATCCATTCACACTTGTCTAAACAAATTCAGGCGGCCCAACTTGAAGCCATGAAACCTGAAAATGTGTCGAGTGAATCCCTCAGAGGAATGGACAAGAATTTAGAAGCCAAGGGTGACGGAGCCTTATATTTCACGGACCGGATCTGGACACCGAAACACGGTGGTTTCCGAGACTTGGTCATGACCAAGGCGCACAACACTCGGTATTCCGTCCATCCAGGTTCAGATAAGATGCATCTGGATCTTAAAAGTTTATACTGGTGGCCTAATATGAAAGCAGAAATTGCTACCTTCGTAAGTAAATGCCTTACTTGCGCAAAGGTTAAGGTCGAGTACCAGAAGCCCTCTGGTCTACTGCAACAACCAGAGATTCCAGAATGGAAGTGAAAGCAGATCACTATGGATTTCATAACCAAGTTTCCCAAGACAACGGGTGGACTTGACACCATATGGGTCATCGTCGATAGATTGACCACGTCTGCACACTTCCTGCCTATCAAAGAAACCGACAAGATGGAGAAGCTTAAGATAACATACATTAGGGAAATCGTACGGCTACATGGTGTACCTATATGCATTATCTCCGATAGAGATAGTAGGTTCACCTCAAGATTCTGACAATCACTACAACATTCCCTGGGAACAGGGCTGGACATGAGCACAGCCTACCATCCACAGACTGATGGACAAAGTGAGAGGACCATCCAAACACTAGAAGATATGTTGAGAGCCTGTGTGATTGACTTTGGAAAGGCATGGGATACTCATTTACCCCTTGTCGAGTTTTCTTTTAATAACAGTTATCACACGAGCATCAAGGCTGCTCCATTTGAAGCCCTCTGCGGCCGAAAGTGCAGATCCCCTCTGTGCTGGGCCGAAGTGGGTGATACCCAATTAGCCAGGGGGCAAGCTTCTGACAATACTCTCACCGGTCCGGAGATCATTCGGGAAACGACAGATAAAATCGTTCAGATCCGTGAACGATTGAAAGCCTCTAGAGACCGATAGAAGAGCTACGCTGATAAGCGAAGAAAACCTTTGGAATTTCAGGTGGGAGACCGAGTCCTTCTCAAAGTCTCACCCTGGAAAGGCTTGATACGCTTCGGTAAGCGTGGGAAGCTTAATCCGAGGTAGATAGGGTATTTCGAGATTCTCGCAAGAGTCGGCCCCGTAGCTTACAAACTCGACCTACCCGACACACTTCGTAACGTACATTCTACATTCCACGTATCTAACTTGAAAAAGTGTCTGTCCGACGAGACTCTTGTAATCCCACTCGATGAGATCGAAATCAACGAGAGCCTCAACTTCGTGGAAGAACCTGTAGAGATCATGGTCCGTGAGGTCAAGCAGAAGAAACAAAGCCGTATCCCGATTGTGAAGGTTCGCTGGAACGCCAAGCGAGGACCGGAATTCACTTGGGAACGTGAGGATCAGATGAAACTAAAATACCCTCATCTCTTTGCTTAGTTATTTGTAACTACTTTATTTTGCTTAGACTTTAATTTCGGGACGAAATTCCCTTAACAGGGGGATGATGTGACAATCCAAAAATTTCGTTCGGTCAAACCTTAAAAGTCAACCCCTTCGTATCCTGATTTAATATCATTATTTCCTATTTTTAAGAAATATAAAGTTCGTTTAATTATTTTATTATTATTTTTAAACGAACGAGTAAAAGAAAGTGTTGTCTCGGGTTTTTATTTTAGAAATCGCAAACACTTCCCGTATTAGGATCACCCGGCTAAACTTTTATATTTTGGGTTTGAAAATCACCCAAAAACCGTAAACTCTATCTATGTATGAGTTTACTCCCCAACAACTAACCATTTGTGTTTACTCCCCAAAAAGTGAAAAGAGTAAACTCCCAAAAACTCTCTCAACTATCATCCAACATTTAATTCCAAAACTCCGATCTTGTAAGTGTTCTAACCATTTCAAGTTAGTAAAACACTTAATCTAGTGTTTGTACACCTATTCATCCGTTTATTTGTGTATTTTGATTAGATTTCCAAAACACCAAGAACACACACTAAGTGTTCTTGGCCCTTTTAGCTCGAATCAAGCACCATTATAGTAAGTACTCTCATCCTTAAGTGCTTGTAAGCTAGTATATCAAACAAACACCAAGGAAATAAGCCAAGAACACCATGATTGAGGTGTTCACGGTCCAAGATGATACTTGGGCCGTAAACACCATAACGTCCCCCAAAATGGACTAAAGTCCCATGTTTAGACCTAGTTTGAAGTTCAAGACTTACCTTAACATATTTGAACCTTCCATTGATATGTTTAAGCTTTGAAAAACACCAAACATCACCATTTATGGGTGTTTACGGTCTTAGGATGCCCCAAAACCGTAAACACCCAAAAAGGTGTTTAAATGAGTCATATTCCTTTCTTAGCCCTAAAGACTAACTTAGATGTTTACCTAGTTGTGATAAGGACTTGAAATCAAGGCAATATCCCTTCCCATAAGGGTTTACGGTAGTAAACCCAAGGGAAACTACCCTTAGGCCGTAAACACCTCAAGGTGGGTGTTTTGTGGTCTTAATCCATTCCAAGAGCTAAACCGCTTAGCAAGGTTACTTCTATGGACTTGTTAAACTCCAAAACAACTCATGGTTGCAATATTTGGAGTTTAGACCGTAAACCCTAGAGTTTACTGCCGTAAACTCCAAGGGTAAAGGTCATTTAGACCGTAAACTCCCAAGGAGTTTACCCTTGGACCCCAAACACCCTAGTTATGCCCTACTAGCACTCGGATGCAAACCTTGTGAACTTTAACACTTGAAACAAAGTGTTTTCAGGTTCTAGAATGTCCCAACTCATATTATTAGTTATAATAAGGCAAATTAGTTATACATATGTTCATTATATTATAACTAGGCTCGTGCGTGTGTACAAGTCTCCGCTTGCCACCTAGCACGGTATCCGATACTTCAATCCAATCCACTCACCAAAAGTGAGTTCATACCCCTTTAATTAATCTTTGAAATACTTTTCAATATTTTAAATACTTTTATGGGGGGGAATACAAGTTAAATACTTATAGTTATTACATCAATCACATGTGATTAATAACTATAGAACCAATGATTTTATCACTGTTCAAACTGTTTATCAAACTGCTTTACTTCAAAATGTTTTACAAACTCTTTTCTTACCAAATACTTTTATTTAAACTTTGTTATACTTCTTATAAATTACATGTCCATATATTTATAGATATATAAGAAATGTTTAAAGGGCTTAGGAAGGTCATCCACCCTATTTCCTTTTCGCGCTTGAGATGTGGTCTGGTGGGATTTCGGGTAGTCGTCTGAAGGTCGTTTCAATATTAATTATATATCAATTGTACATATATAGACATAAAAAGGTACTTCCATATTCATGCTTATTAGTTTCATCATTAGTAAGTTACCATCGGGGTAACACAGGATCATACTACTACAATTTCTAGATCAATGAGTCAGTTCATTCATGAGTCAATACTTATTACTAAGAGAACATATACATTACATTACTATGAGTACATATACAACTATACTATAAAGAGAACATATACAACTATACTAGAGAAGAACATATACAACTATACTAGAGAAGAACGTATACAACGATAAATACGTTAACAATTGTGATCCACTGTATCGGAGCATGCCTTAAATGTCATGGCCCGAGTTGTAGCCAGAATTCTCTTGGAGGGAGAGCGTGAGTTTGCGTATAGATCTATACTGGATTGACAATCCTACACCTTGCTGCTAGCTACAGCCGGACCTGCAGGTCTGCGGGTGCCAAACGTCATTCCGTTTTATGACCATTCATATGTCATTGTTACCAGTCAATAGTATGGTGCAATTAATCACATGATGCCTTAATATAAATCCGGTTTAAGGTAGTTAGTACAGCAGTAGTTCCTATAATACAACACTACAGTACTACATTAATTTACTCTTTACAAAATTAGTGATCTTTTAACTTAAACATTTATGTACAAACTATATTTTGAGAATGATAGTTACACTTGAGTAAATTACACACTTTTACAGTAAACGAACATACAAAACAGTTAAGCCTTGGTAGAAGGCTACTTTAATAGAAAATATAGGTTTTTCTGAGAGATTCAAACTTTTACAAATACTTACAAACATTTACATACATTTTACAAAGTTACACTTGAGATATGTTCAAACGTTTTGATAACAACCACCGACACTAAAATACTTATGAGTCACCAGCTTTATGCTGATAAACTCTTTCAAAATAACTTGTATTCTTAGGTCATCAGTAGGCAGGTACCGATACCATCTTTTGAGAAGATGGAGCGCATCCAAGACTCATCCTATTATTTTGATTTACATTATTTTTGGTGTCTATAACTGTAAAGAACACACTTGTATTAAAATTACATATATTTAATGCAATGGATGGTGTTGTTTGCTTATTTACTGTTATACTGTGTTGTGATACTTTACATGAAGTCCTCCACCCCAGAACATTTCTGCCATTCATGGTTTTGGGGTGTGACAAAAGGATCATGAGGATGTGTTCAAGTACTTAGATGAAGTAACTAACATTACTGATTACTTCAATGTCCCAAATGTTAATAGAGACACCGTCTTGCTAAGGATGCTTCTCGTTACCTTTAAAGGAGCTGCAAATGATTGGTTAAAAGCACTCCCACCCGGTATAGTAACTACCTGGGCTTAAATGCGTGAGCAGTTTCTAGACCAATTCTATCCACCATCCAAGATTGCTAAACTTAAAAACGAAATAGCCAATTTTGAGCAAAACCCGGGGGAGTCACTTTACGAAGCTTGGCAACGTTACAAAGGGTTATTAAGGAATTGTCCTCAACATGACCTTAACATTCAACATGAGCTGTCCATATTTATAACGGGGTAAATGTGATGACAAGATAACTCCTTGATTCTCAAGGACCACTTATAAAAGAAAATTTTAGGCGAATTCAAGGAATTAATTGAAGAATTCGCAAAACACTCTCGTGAATATCATAGCCCAAGGAATGAATGCATTAAAGGAGTTGGGGTGCACAACCTGAAGAGATGGCTATGGTGATGGCAATGCTTAACACTATGGAGAGGAGATTAACACAAATGGACCAATCAATTCATGCAATTCGAGTTGGTTGCGAGAGATGTAGTGGTCCACATTTGACAAAAGATTGCAACTTGGACGAATATGGAAACAAGAAAGCTCAAGTTTGCTATTCGAGTGGGGACGAGTATGATGAAGATTAGAGGAAACCAAAGAAGGAGTGGCTGCCTTATGATGAATACAAGAAGCAAAAGGAGGAAAAATATAAACAAAATGGTAGAGGCTTCTACCAAAAAGAACAACCACCAACTGAGAAGAAACCCGATCTAGAGACCATGTTACTTAAGTTTATGGAATCTTCAGAAAAGAGACACGAGGCTGCTGATTCCTCTATTGATGAACAAAGAACTTTGATGAAGAATCATCACGCATTGATGATAGCACATCAAGCTTTAATAAAAAAATCAACAAGCCTCCATCAATAATCTTGAAGTCCAACTTGGTCAACTAACCACTTTGGTTCATGAGAAGATGTCCCCGAAAAATCCTGAAAATAAGACCCAATCTCACGTAATGGCCATAGATACTAAAGAAGAGGCCATCTCTGAGTTCCTAGAAGCATTAGAGGTGGAGCCACAACAGCCCGATCCAAAGCCAAAGAAGCCAAGACTCAAAAATGAAGAAACTGCTGGAATACCGAGTTCAGACGTCAGCCCGCTAAGCTCACATCATGGGCTCTGTCTAAACAGAAAAATTCCATCCCTGTTTCAGCTTATCAACCACCTTTTCCATTTCCTTCCCGAGCTGCCCTTAGTCCACTGAAAAGAGAGCATATATAGAGTTTATTAAGCATGTGAAGGATATCATGATTAATACTCCCTTTGTCGAGTCGTTATCCGAAATTCCCGAATATGAAATTTTTTTACAAGACTTGATAGTCACTCGTCAGCAACTAAAGAAGAATTCTAAGGTTATTCTAAGTGAGCAAAGTTCAAGGGCAGTATTGGGAGACATACCTAAGAAGATGGGGGAAACTGGACGACTCACTCTTCTATGTGAGTTTGGGAACAACACGAAGGTTTATGTTATAGCTGATTCTGGGGCTAGCATAAATTTGATGCCTTATTCATTTTGTCAAAAGTTGGATATTCAGAAGTTGAAGGCTACAAGGATGACTATTAACATGACGAACCGTTCAGTGACACAACCCAGGGTCATTGTGGAAGATATTTTAGTAAAAATTGGAAATTTCATTTTTCCAATAGACTTTGTGGTATTGGATATGAAAGAAGATCCCAATGTACCGATTATTCATGGTCACCCATTACTTAACACTGCTGAAGCCCTTGTTGATATACGCGAGTCTGAGCTCACCTTGACGGTTAGAAATGAAAAAGAAATTTTTAGGATAGAAAATGGCTTTCAAGGGGATCATGCTTAAGAAGAGGTTTTCAACATTGATGAAGATAATGAACTTGAATAATTAGAGAAGCTCATGGAAGAATAAATCAAGATAATTCATCAAGTTAAAAGAACAAAACCCAGAGCATCTGTTCCATATTTAGTTAAAGTCGTTGCATACATGAGTCCAACTTCTTAGGTGAGTAAGGAAGATGATGAGATGATGAGTGATGAAGAAGAGGTTACCTCAAAAGCAACAAATCCAGTGGTGAAGGAAGAGAAGGATGCTGTGGAGTGCAAGGAAGAAACTAAAGGAACCAAATGCAAGCTTGATAGAGACGAGGTAAAAGCTAAAAAGAAAAATTCAAAAAAGGCGTACAAAAGACAAGTTCAAGCTTACAAAAAGTGTTTCAAGGAACAAAAGCTCCTAGTGGTGGTCTCTTCAGATGATTCAACGTAGGAAGCATAGAGTCCAGCTCAAGACTCCTCAAAAAGAAGCGCTTCTCGGGAGGCAAACCGAGTTTGATATGGGTAATAGAAGGGAGGCACCTCTTGGAGTGGCAAGTTTACACCCGTTTTACAATTTTCCCACAACAATGTACCGCGACATCTTAACCAAACAAATTAGGGTGGCTCTACAACCGATAAATTGCAGTTACTCCAATAATTAATTGGACACAGTTGAGGGAAGTCAGGCTAGTGGACCGGCTGTCCCCGTTTTTATCAAAAATGTTTATTGGAAATGGGTATTCATTCACTTATTCTGGATGGCGCAACCTGTTTCGGATCCAAGAGCGCATATATAAGGAATTTTGTGTTGATTTTTTCTCAACAGTAACATTCCAGAAGACTGTTCAAGACCCGCATTGGCCACAAGCTTTAGTATGCCTGTTAAGGGGTGAGTATCGGGAGTGCATCCTCGTTGAATTTGCTTGGAGGTTTGGCATATATGATCGACAAGAGGCAATGACTCCCGAATTTGGTATGTTTTTGAGCGAGGCGGCTAGAGGGTACACGGAGGGTGTCACTGGATACGCTTTCTAGCATGGTAATGCATCCAAGATTTTTAATTCTAGGTTATCTACCGAGAGTAGTATTCGGTCCCCTATCCACCGTTTAATCCACCATTTCATCACATTCTCCATAAATCATAGGAGGCATGGAGATAAAGTAACCAAGAAGAATCTATTCATCCTATGGTGTATCTTGCCGCCAGGAGTGTGTTGCAACATTCCTTATTTTTTGGCACGTTTTCTGGCCGGGTCAGCAGCTAGTTCTCGCCCAGGGAGACCCATATGTGGAGGGCAATTTATTATGCATCTGGCACGCTCATATCATTTTCTTTTCCCTGATATTACTCGTTCTATGACTTGTGTGGATGAGCATGATTTTGGCATGGGGTATTTGGAGACCATGTGGGTTGTCAGAAACTTTGGGTCACAATTGGGGGATAGTACCTTCCGATGATGAGGGTAATGAGGGTGAGGAGCAGCCTGATACACAACCAGAACAACAACCACAACCACGTCCGAGGCACAGAAATGTGAGAGGAAGAGGAGAAAGGGGGCAACCAATGCATCCACCCGCACCCGCGTTAGGATCCCAAATTGGGGACGATATGGATGGGTATTTTGACCAATTATCATTGAGCATGAACTGGATTGGGGGTACTATGGAAAACATTGTTCAACATTTCCATGTGGAGTAGCCGCCTTACCTTGGGTATCATTACCCAATTTTCCTGAGGTGGACAGAGTATCGAGGACATGGAGGCGATGGAGCAGGCACTAGCGGGGTGAATGAGGATGACGGGGATGATTGATCGTTTATTTTAGTTTTATTATTTTAGTTTTATCTTGTTTTTATTTTTACTTGTTTTGGATTGTAAAACTAGTAAGATATTATGTTACTTTCTTTTCTCTTTCTTAGTTGTTATTTTTCAGCATTGCTAGGAGTGCATGCAAAGGATGTCAAGATATGAATGCATATGTGTTTAGCCGGGAGTGTTTGAAGTCGAGAGTCGAGACCCATAATTTAATTGAAGTATGGGGTGAGTCAGGTGAGAAGAAAGTTAGAGAGGAGAGTCAGAATTAATAGGGTTAGAAGAATCTTAACCCATTAAGACATGGGGTTAAATATAAGAATTGAAAGAAAGATTGGAATAAAAATATTTCTGAGATTCCAGTTTTCACGTCGTGACTCCTTTGTTATTCACGTCGTGAGTCAGTGTCTGGTGACATTCCAAAACCCGCTTCCAATAGAATTCACAACATGAATCTTCATAAACTCATGTCGTGACTTTACCGTTTTCACTAAGGAGTCTTATTTTTCCGTATTCATTATGTGGTTCACCACCATTTTTCTTTTTGGGATTGTTATGAAGATAATCATGGCTCATTTTCTCTCCCATGCAATGTGGTGTATGCTTTCCTACATTTATCTGTTCATTTTGCACGTTTTTCTACACTACATTTGTTCAAGATAGAAGACTCGATTCCATATTTTGCCAGTACATTACTTATCTCGCGTGTTCAACATCTAAGTTTCTATTTCTCCAAGTCTGTATTCAAGATGCACATATTTTTTCCACACTTTTGGAGTTGATCACGCCACTATCCTAGGGGAGTTTGTTCCCTTTTCTCCTTTCTCTAAATTTTTATATTAATTTAAGCATACAATGAGGGCATTGTATGAACTAAGTGTCGGGTAGGGGGTAGAACAAGTAAATTGCTAGATAATTTGGTAAATTTTGAAATTTTTAATAATTCAATGTAGTAATAATAATTTGATTCGTAGTTGCTAGTGTTATATGGGATGATCCGTAAGAGCTCAAATATTTAGTTGAGCCAATACACGTTATAGTGCATTTGTGGCCTCCCTTAGTTTAGTGAAATCATGGAACAAAAACATGACCTCGCTTAGTTTGAAGGATGCAATATGTTTAGCATCGTGTACCAGAAATGTATTTAGGAAAATTATTATCTCTAACCAATAAAGGTTGAATGTAACATCCCGGAATCGCAAGAGTAGAGTTGAAGGGCTAAAAGTGTATGTTTCGGAGGGTGACTCGGCAAGTCCATGGATAGACTCGGCGAGTCAGGTCGCGGCTATGGTCGCGTGTCTAGTGGCCTACTCGGTGAGTCCAAAGATGGACTCGGCGAGTAGGTGTTGTATGGAGAAAACCCTAATTTTCGAGGTTGAGCCCTATATAAAGAGCATTATACCCCTCCACAGCCTCCCTTATTTCCCCCTTGAGTTCCAGAAATCCTAAATTCGTGGAGAGTCCCATTATTGAGCCAATTAGAGCTTGGAGAGGTGTTGTTTGAAGAGATCTTGAAGGAGAAGTGGCTTGGATCAAAGGGCTTTGCTTGGATTCGAGTTTGGTTGCTATTGAGGCATCTTTTGGAGGTAATACTTTCGTTCTTGGGCTGTATCTTCCTATTTTCATCATTTTGGGGTTTGTGGGGAGTATATCTTGGAATGTT
This sequence comes from Lactuca saligna, assembly GCF_052625555.1. Taxonomy (NCBI): domain Eukaryota; kingdom Viridiplantae; phylum Streptophyta; class Magnoliopsida; order Asterales; family Asteraceae; genus Lactuca; species Lactuca saligna. The sequence goes on along the minus strand of NC_136424.1, from coordinate 206,048,568 downwards.
TTGGAGTTTGGAGGTTAGATCTGAGGTTGCTACCTCAGATCTGGAATATTGAAGGCCTAGAGTGCATTAAAGCTCCTATGTTTGAGTGCTTAGTGAAGCCACCATGTCCCAAACCTTGGTTCTAAGGTGAATAAGGATTAGATCTCCTTAGATTCACGTAAAGTTTTCCACTTTACGTGATGGATGGATTGTAGGAGGTTGGATCTATGTTTTGGATCAATTGCATGGCCTGAGATGCTTCTGTATGGATTCAGACCGGTGGTACTCGACGAGTCACATGGGTGGACTCGACGAGTTGCTTGAAGATGGCCTGGAACTCGATGAGTTGGAAGAACAACTCGGCGAGTAGGTTGAAGATAGCCTTGGACTCGGCGACTCTTGTCGAGGAAGTCCCAATATTTCTGGTTGAGTCGATGAATCGGTGAGTCAAGGGATGACTCGGTGAGTTGGGTGCAAGTGGACTCAGAGTTGTTGGACTCGACGAGTCTTGGGGTGACTCGACGAGTTGGGTCGCTGATTGAAGGAAGTTCTGAGCATATGGACTCGGCGAGACATCACGTTGACTCGGCGAGTAGTGTCAGTCAGGGGTTGACTTTGACTTGTCCAAGGTTGACCAGTTGTCTTCCAGGGGTATTTTGGTAATTAAGGGTATTTATTGAGTTGTATGTTTTGATGTTCAGTGGAGGAGTTCGTGTCAGAGTTCGGAGTAGCAGGACTTTATCCTTTCAGCCTACAGTTTCGAGGTGAGTTATCCTCACTATATCAACAGGGTCTAAGGCACCAAGGCCGGCCCTTTATTGGATTGAGATTCGGGTATAGTTATTATGTTTGATGTGTCTGCATCCTGGTAGCTAGGATTGAACATGCTAGGAGACCTTGTTAAGGTCAGTTTCCCGATATACAGAGTGATGCTATGCTAGTGACCGGTTAGGTCAGTAACCCGTTTAGGGTAATGATATGCTATGTGATCTGCTTGCTCGGTTTGTTGACTATGACTGTTATATGAATGTATGTTTTGTGCACATGGTTGTTTGGACTGGAGATGGGTTGAGGCGGGTCCTGCTTTGTGCTGTAGGCCAAGATACCCAGGGCGGACCGGTTGTTCCGAAGGCCCAGCGAGCGGTCCGGATAGGCTATAGGCCCCACGAGGGCGGACCAGACATGCCGAGGCTCGGAGAGTGGACCAGGCCGACTGAAGGCCCGAAGCGGGCGGACTAGTCACACTGTAGACTCAGAGAGTGGACCAGGTGGGTTGAAGGCCCGATGCAGGTGGACCAACCCTACTGTAGACTCAAAGGACATGACTAGACCTGGAGGATGGATCCGATGGACTGAAGGCCCGATACGGCGGACCAGTCACACAATAGACCCGATATGCATGGTTGTTCTATGTTCTATTATGTTATGTATGTTTTATATGTTCTGGACCGGAAGGTCGCAGCCTGGAAGGGCGTATTCGTGGTTGGTATTTTGGGGGTATCTCACTAAGCTTTCGGGCTTACAGTTGTGATTTAATGTTTTTCAGGTTCTTCAGGAGACTGTGGCAAGGCGAAGGCGCGATCGTACCGCTCCTCATGATTTTGTAGTAACGTGATCCTGGAAACACTCTAAATGAATTGTATTGAAAACCTTTTGTAAACATTTTAATAAAAATCGGGTTGCTTTGAAAAATTTAAATTTGTTGTATTTTTCGAATGTTACAAGTTGGTATCAGAGCCTTGGTTTGAGTGAATTGGAGGAACCCTTGTGTGACTCCAGTCTCAAATCGAGGAGGGTTTTCAAAAGAGAATTTAAAATGTTTTTCAAAATAAGTAAAGGAGGACGCGAAGGTACGATCAGCCGAAGCCAGTAAGTAACCCCAAAATACCATACATGACAATTGTTTTATTGAGATTTGATAGAACAGCATGCTAGAGTTAGGCTAGGGATCTTCAGGATTTATTGATGAGTTGCCTGATTTCTGATGCCTGCTAGCCTAGGGTTCGTTGTGAGAGATTTCTAGTGTTCCTCTAGTTGTGAGGATAGAGCGTTGTTATGTATGTCGTTAGGGTGTTGTGGGAGTACTTCATATAAATATGGGTAGGTGTGGAAGGTAGTATGGGCCCGTACTACTGAAAGCACGGACTCATACGTGTGTCAGGGAAACCATGACCTCTAGGGTTGGGATGAGAGCTGGTTCCCGGGATAGTGAAATATGTCTGAGATTTGGTGTTTTATTTTCAGTATGGAGATTTCAGGGCACGCTGGGAGTGGATCCGGGTCAGGATCAGGAGTATGAGAGGGAGTTCCGGGTGGGTCTGTTCAGCCCGAGGTTGTCAGTCAGATGAGTACGCACGAGTTGGATGCGAGGATTCGTGAGATCCTGCATGATGAGGTTGCTGCATTGTTTCGCGCTGAGCTGCCGGAGTTGTTTGGGTCGATCAAGACCGCCATGGTGGAGTATTTTGATGAGCGCTATGCGGCTCTCACGGAGACGGCTGCCGCCGTGGCTACCGCAGCAGTAGCAGCGGCAGGGGGAGGAGCCAGTAGAGGTTTCCAGTATCGGGACTTCGATAATACGAAGCCTCCCACTTTTGATGGAGTTCAGGATCCGATCGTTGCTATGAGATGGTTATCAGATGTGGAGGGATGTTTCTTCACGTGTTCATGCCCTGCTGATCAGAGGGTGAGGTGTGCTCTGAACCTGTTAAGGCTCGGGGCAAAGGATTGGTGGAGATTGACCACGGGGTCGTACTCGGATGCGCAGAGAGCTGCGATTTCATGGGATCGGTTCAGAGAGATGTTCAGCACTCGTTATGTTCCGCAGGTCGAGAGGGAGAGGTTGGCTCAGGAGTTCTTGGAGCTGAAACAGGATTCGGAGTCGGTGATGGAAATCACCAGGATGTTTACTGAGTGGGCGATGTTTTTCCCTGAGTTTGCTTCGGAGCAGGCTCAGATGTCCCGATATCTGAGTATGCTAAAGAGAGACATCAGACAGTTTGTGTCTGCGCAGAGGTGCGAGACTTTGCTGGAGTTACAGGAGGCCGCCAGGCGGCGTGAGTTAGAGATTGAGTTGCAGATGCGTGAGCTGAGGCAAGCTCCGGTTCAGTCGCAGCCGGTGACGAAACGGTCTAAGACCGTTGATTCCAGGATGGGAGATCAGGGTAGCCATGTCTGTGGAAAGTGTGGAAGGGGTCACGCCGGGGTTTGTCGGTCCGGTGGAGCATGCCGCAAGTGCGGAAAGGAGGGACACTATGCGAGGGATTGTCGGCAATCAGTGCCGGTTCGGGATTTGAGGATATGCTATCATTGTCATCAGGTTGGAGATTTGAAGGTCAACTGTCCACGGCTTGCTGCAGGACCGGTGCAGGCTCCAGCACCGGCTACGTTGAGGATCACAAGTGGAGGTCAGGGTGGAGCGGAGCCCCCAAGGGCTTAGGGACGTGTTTTACAGCTTGCTGCTACGGGTATGTTCTTTCTGCTGTTTTTGATTATTTATGATTGTTGTGGAGTATTGTTATCTGTTGGTTTCGTTGGTTAGTTATGGAATTGCGTTTCGGGTTTTCGTGTGGTATCCGTGGTTCCTTGAGGGTTTGGCGAGTTGTGATCGGGATTTCGTTTTGGTATCCTTTGTTCCCTGAAGGATCGTTATGGTTATGGATTAGAACTTCGAGCTATCGTTGATTATCTTTTTGAGGATCAGTGGCGGATGCGGCGTTGGTTTGAAGGCCGGGTAGATTCTGCAGTCTGAGGAATGGATAGTTGAAGATTGGGTTCCTTTCGAGCGGGTTTTGCAGCGTGGAAACATGATTTGTATGAAAGTTGTTGGCACTGGTGAAAAACATTTTTGCATGTAAGTGTTGATTGTCTGCAAGGTTGCTTTGGGAGATCAGTGATGGCGACCGGTGATTAATGGCCAGTGTCTTAAGTGGGGGAGAATTGGAAATTCTCCGGATGATCGTTGGGCCTGAGAGGTTGTTTAGTTGCTTAGGGAATTCAGTGGTATTTCTATCAGTCGAGAGCGGGCTCATATGGGTGAGTAACAGGCGTGCGGGGCGGAATACAGACCTAGAGCAGTTGATTGTGGAAGGCATGGGAGCAGGCCGGGATCGAGTATGTATGATGGAGATAGAGTTCGGAACCCCTAGAGGGCTAGAACGGTATGCACGGGAGGATTTCCCGAAGGGATAGTTCGGAATGATGAATGTTAGTTGAGCGGTCCGGATTGACTGAAGGTTGGTAGGCGTACCAGTCAGACCGAAGGCTTGGAGGACGGTCCAGTCAGGTCGGCTGAAGGTTCTGAGAGTGGTCCAGATTGGCTGAAGGCCAGGGGAGGCGGTCTAGTCATGCTGAAGACTCTGCGAGTATTGTTGGATCAGTTCGAGGTTATGGGTTGCGTATGTTGCAGTATGATTACATTAGGAGGTCTGGCCCCGGGTAGCAATTTTGAGCAGTGGAGGTAGTGCATGGGCTTGAAAGTCCCTGCGATGAGAGTCAGAGTAGTGGTGATGCATGGATGTCGAGAACGCTTTAAAGAGGTAATGTAGCGTGGGATGAGCACCATAGTGCCTGTCATGGTGATTGGGCGGACGAGTGGTTTCCTTGGTAAGGAAAGAGGGAGGAATGAAATTCTGAAAAGGGAGTGCGAATTCACGGAAGTAAAAAGCGGCAGTGTAGACTTACGATTGGAATGGTCCGTCGATGGTCTTTGAGTAGTGTGTTGCGGCGGTAGTATAAAAGCTCATTCGACTTGATATGTTGCTCAGGGCGCGGAGGGAATACTGCGGCGTAGAGCCAGGGAGAGGGGTTCGGAAGGGATACAGAGAAAGAGTCTTGGTCTCTCAGTGAGATTCTGATCAGGGTTTTGGGTACATATCAGCGGTTCATCCTGGAAGGATGCTTGAGGATGTCATCAGTGTATTAGGTTATCCAAACCTGAGGGTGCTAGAGCTAGATCAGCATGTGTGTGTGATTGCAAGAGGAGAACTCGGGGGAGTTGCTCCGAAATGGAAGAATGGGTCTTTCGGTCGACTTGGGATGAATAGAGTGGAATTCGGATCGGGGATCCGATGGTTCGTGGTTTTATAGCCATATGAGTCAAGTGAAAGATGAGAATTGGAGCAGTAAGGCATCATGGGTAATTCTCGGTTGTTGAGTGTGGTTATCGGAGGGTGCAGCTGGTGCCCGGTTTGAGTAGGTGATGGGGGGCACCGTATGGAAGGAGAAAGTGAGCTTTTGGTTTCTATGATTGTACCTTGAGGGACTTGGTTCGGTCAAGGTCAGATGGCGCGTCGTGGGAAGTAATTTGAAGATGAGATGCCGTAGGCTTCGAGGACGAAGCCTAATTTAAGTGGGGGAGAATTGTAACATCCCGGAATCGCAAGAGTAGAGTTGAAGGGCTAAAAGTGTAAGTTTCGGAGGGTGACTCGGCGAGTCCATGGATAGACTCGGCGAGTCAGGTCGCGGCTATGGTCGCGTGTCTAGTGGCCTACTTGGCGAGTCCAAAGATGGACTCGGCGAGTAGATGCTGTATGGAGAAAACCCTAATTTTTGGGGTTGAGCCCTATATAAAGAGCATTATACCCCTCCACATCCTCCCTTATTTCCCCCTTGAGTTCCAGAAACCCTAAATTCGTGGAGAGTCCCATTATTGAGCCAATTAGAGCTTGGAGAGGTGTTGTTTGAAGAGATCTTGAAGGAGAAGTGGCTTGGATCAAAGGGCTTTGCTTGGATTCGAGTTTGGTTGCTATTGAGGCATCTTCTGGAGGTAATACTTTCGTTCTTGGGTTGTATCTTCCTATTTTCATCATTTTGGGGTTTGTGGGGAGTATATCTTGGAATGTTTTGGAGTTTGGAGGTTAGATCTGAGGTTGCTACCTCAGATCTGGAATATTGAAGGCCTAGAGTGCATTAAAGCTCCTGTGTTTGAGTGCTTAGTGAAGCCACCATGTCCCAAACCTTGGTTCTAAGGTAAATAAGGCTTAGATCTCCTTAGATTCACGTAAAGTTTGCCACTTTACGTGATGGATGGATTGTAGGAGGTTGGATCTATGTTTTGGATCAATTGCATGGCTTGAGATGGTTCTGTATGGATTCAGACCGGTGGTACTCGACGAGTTACATGGGTGGACTCGACGAGTTGCTTGAAGATGGCCTGGAACTCGACGAGTTGGAAGAACAACTCGGCGAGTAGGTTGAAGATAGCCTTGGACTCGACGAGTCCATTTGGACTCGGCGACTCTTGTCGAGGAAGTCCCAATATTTCTGGTTGAGTCGATGAATCGGTGAGTCAAGGGATGACTCGGTGAGTTGGGTGCAAGTGGACTCAGAGTTGTTGGACTCGACGAGTCTTGGGGTGACTCGACGAGTTGGGTCGCTGATTGAAGGAAGTTCTGAGCATATGGACTCGGCGAGACATCACGTTGACTCGGCGAGTAGTGTCAGTCAGGGGTTGACTTTGACTTGTCCAAGGTTGACCAGTTGTCTTCCAGGGGTATTTTGGTAATTAAGGGTATTTATTGAGTTGTATGTTTTGATGTTCAGTGGAGGAGTTCGTGTCAGAGTTCGGAGCAGCAGGACTTTATCCTTTCAGCCTACAGTTTCGAGGTGAGTTATCCTCACTATATCAACAGGGTCTAAGGCACCAAGGCCGGCCCTTTATTGGATTGAGATTCGGGTATAGTTATTATGTTTGATGTGTCTGCATCCTGGTAGCTAGGATTGAACATGCTAGGAGACCTTGTTAAGGTCAGTTTCCCGATATACAGAGTGATGCTATGCTAGTGACCGGTTAGGTCGGTAACCCGTTTAGGGTAATGATATGCTATGTGATCTGCTTGCTCGGTTTGTTGACTATGACTGTTATATGAATGTATGTTTTGTGCACATGGTTGTTTGGACTGGATATGGGTTGAGGCGGGTCCTGCTTTGTGCTGTAGGCCAAGATACCCAGGGCGGACCGGTTGTTCCGAAGGCCCAGCAAGCGGTCCGGATAGGCTTTAGGCCCCACGAGGGCGGACCAGACGTGCCGAGGCTCGGAGAGTGGACCAGGCCGACTGAAGGCCAGAAGCGGGCGGACCAGTCACACTGTAGACTCAGAGAGTGGACCAGGTGGGTTGAAGGCCCGATGCGGGCGGACCAACCCCACTGTAGACTCAAAGGACATGACTAGACCTGGAGGATGGATCCGATGGACTGAAGGCCCGATACGGTGGACCAGTCACACAGTAGACCCGATATGCATGGCTGTTCTATGTTCTGTTATGTTATGTATGTTTTATATGTTTTGGACCGGAAGGTCGCAGCCTGGAAGGGGGTATTCGTGGTTGGTATTTTGGGGGTATCTCACTAAGCTTTTGGGCTTACAGTTGTGGTTTAATGTTTTTCAGGTTCTTCAGGAGACTGTGGCAAGGCGAAGGCGCGATCGTACCGCTCCTCATGATTTTGTAGTAACGTGATCCTGGAAACACTCTAAATGAATTGTATTGAAAACCTTTTGTAAACATTTTAATGAAAATCGGGTTGTTTTGAAAATTTTAAATTGGTTGTATTTTTCGGATGTTACATTGAAGTTGAGCGCCCTTGCTTAAGCATGTAGGGATTTGAGTGAAAAAAATATGAGTTACATGTAAAAAAAAAGATAGAGAATTACAAGAAAAAGTTTGAAGAATTTTTAGAGCAACAAAGTCAAAATATGAGGATCAAACTGAAGAAATTCAAAAGTTGAAGATACCCAAAAATCGAAGATCAAATATCAAAGAAGTGAAGAATTCCAAAAGAGCTCCATAGTGGTATCATAAATTATAATTGTCTAGATTATGTATGCTTGCATTGCTCAATCAAAAATACCTTGAGGTTAGGAGGTTTTCTGCGGATGGATTCGGAGCGATGCATAAAATGAGCATTGTTCGGAAGAAGTAGGCGAGTGTTTATGAAGATTGTGATTATTTAAAGTATGAGGGTACTTTAGGAAAAATTTAGACACAAATGCATGCGTTGAGGTCTTGGCATAATGTGTAACAGCCCGAATCCAGGTATTCTTCTATTTTGGATTAAGTTGTAAGATTTAGGGTTTCCGTGGTAGGCGAGTACGCTGGGCGTACAAGGTTTACGATGCGCGTACTCGCGCGCCTCATTTGGACGTGTTCCCCCTCAGGTACTTGGGGCGTACCCATGGTTACGCCCGGCGTAACTCATTCAGACCCAAACCCTAATTTCCTTTGTTGAGGCTATAAAAGGAATGTGTGGCTGGACTTCTTAGCCACCACCCCTCAGAGTGAAACCCTAAATAGTGTGTGCCATCGTCCTTAAGACTTTGTGTGTGCATTCTAAGCTTTGTAGTGCCATTTTAAGGTTGCAAAGGAGAAGAAGAACTTGTTGGAGAGGCTAGAAGTGGTGCTCAAGTGTAGATCTGAGCTTTGCAAGGGTTAAAGCTTCAATTTCAGGTAAAAAGTTTGGATCTTGACACTTGGTTCTTGTTGTATGCTTTAGAAGCTTCATAAGCTTAGATGCTGCATGTTTCTGATCTATTGGAGTTGTAGACTCATAAAAATGGCAACTTGGTCGTGGATATTGCACCATGCATAAGATCTAGATCCTTGAGTTTGAATAAAAGGTTGTTATGTGATGTTGGAGCCTTTACAACCATGCCAAGGCTTAAAGGTCTCAACTTTATGGGTTTAGACACACTAAAAGAGTTGGATCTAGAAGTTGTAGTAATGGCTTGACCGATAAAGACCAAAAATGGAGGGTGGCTGATTCTGGTGGTTACGCAGGGCGTAACTTCCAGTACGCACCGCGTACTGGGTGGAGACCCCGATCCAGGGGGAGTTGGCGATGTATGCCCCGCGTACATCTAGAGTACACCCCGCGTACTCTCAGGGTTTGACTTTTGTTGACTTTTAAGGTTTTGGTCAACATAAGGACTTTAGGTCAAGGATGGGTAAAATGGTCTTTTACCCTCTCAGGAATGATGATAAGGGGTAAACTTTTAGTGGTGGAAGTCTTTGTGTATTAAATGATATTTTTATGTTTAGGCGAGGTTGAGCCGTCGTTCGGGTTCGGTGATAGCAAGGACACGAGATCTTAGACTTTCCACGAGGTGAGTCTTCTCACTATACTGTACCCGGAAGGGTTTGACTGTGTGACCGGAAGGTCGAATATGATATGAGATATATGCATTATGTGTGATAAGTTAATCGTTATATGTGCCATGTATGATATGTCTGATATGGGCTGGAAGGCATTATGTTATGGGCCGGAAGGTGAATATGCTCTGGACCGGAAGGCGTTGTAATATGGACCGTAAGGTTGACATGGGTAGGACCGGAAGGTTTACCCAGTCGGGACGGAAGTCCCCTGAGACACATGGACCTGAAGGTTAGGGCCTGGAAAGGCGTATGTGCGTAGGTTGTATTTTGGGGAACTCACTAAGCAATTATGCTTACAGTTGTTGTGTTATGTGTTTCTGGTACTAGCGAGGACCGAGGGAAGGCGCCGGCGTGATCGTACACATTATCGGGGAAAACTATTTTTATGATCTTTGTGATGTATTCGGTTGTGACAATATTGTTTACGCTTGAATTTGAAATGTTAATCGATGTTTTTGGTGTTTGCAAAAATGAAAATTTGGTTTTAAAATTTACGTCATTACAAGTTGGTATCAGAGCCTTGTTCTGAGGGATTCGGGTACACCTTCGGGCGTAATTGAACTCAAACCGGGGATTTCAGAAAATTTTAATTAATAAATCAATAAAATTTGATAAGTGATTTTTGAAACCACCAAAGAAGAAGAAGTGTGTATGGTCAGCCAGCGCCCGAACGGTAAAATCGCCAAAATACTCTTACAATATGTGTTATGAGATATGATATGATATGATACACATGCTAGTAGACTAGGTATTCATATTAGGACTAGAGTAGCCTGATTTGTGATGCCTTAGTTTAGGGAAACCTGCTTCTATGAGGTGCTTTGAGAGCGAGTGGGTAGCTAGTGCATGGCAAGAATAGAGTACTCACGATCCGGGGTTTGGGGAGGAGGACTTGGGGTGAATGCTGATGCGCTGTAGTTTGTAGTATTGGGCCCGTAATACTGAAGACATCGGGTCAGTGGGCAACCCAAGTAAGAATCCCTGGGTATCGGAGAGTGACTAGGGCTGCGTTATCGAGTGCGATTATGCTCGATAGAGTCTCTGATATTTTTATGTTGTATTTCAGAGACATCATTGTTGGACCACGCCACAGACCTGGTACGAGTAGTGTGACTGACGAGGAGCTTCGCCAGATGATTCATGAGGAGGTGGCTGCAGCGATCCGGGCTGAGATTCTGGAGATGTTTGGGTCTATTAAGACCACACTGATGGAGACATTTGATGAGCGGTACGCCGCATTGACTAAGGCCGCAGCCGCTGCAGCTACTGCAGCTGTGGCCGCTGCGAAACCACTGGGAGGTGACTTGTTGCTGTTCCGGGAGTTCAGCAACACGAAGCCACCTGAGTTTGACGGGACGCAGGATCCGATCACTGCGACGAGATGGATTGCTGATATCGAGGGATGCTTCTACACTTGTTCATGTCCGGAGCATCTGAGGGTACGGTTCGCCTTGAACCAGCTCCGCCTGGGAGCAAAGGATTGGTGGAAGTTCGTGACGGTGAACTTTACTCTGGCAGAGGATTCAGCTGTGACTTGGGAGAGGTTTACTACTATGTTCAGAGATGAGTACGTTCCCCCGGTGGAGAGAGAACGGTTGGTTCAGGAGTTCTTGACCCTCACGCAGGGTAATGATTCTGTCACGGTGATCACGCGGAAGTTTCATGAGAGGGCGATGTTCTGCCCCAACCAGGTGTCCACGGAGCAGGCTCGGATGAGTCGGTATTTGGGTGTGCTGAGGAGTGATATCCGGGAGTTCGTATTGAACTCGTCATATCAGACTTTTGCTGAGCTTCAGGCGAATGCCAGGAAGCGTGAGATCGAGTTGGAGACCCAAACCAGGGAGGAGGCCGAGTCTCAACGGGTGGATCGGCGGCCGGCTCAGTCTCAGCCGGCAGCCAAGCGGACCAAGTCTGCCGATTCGAGATCGGGAGGTCAGAAGGGCCAAACTTGCGGAAAGTGCGGCAAGGGTCACGAGGGGGCATGTCGATCGGGTGCTTGCTACAAGTGTGGCAAGGAGGGGCACATTGCTAGGGATTGCCCCAAGGGATTCATGGTTTGCTTTCATTGCAACCAGACCGGCCATCGGAAGGTCGAGTACCCCCAGCTTCGCAAGGGATCTACGCCTGCTGCCAGGGTTACCGAGACTCGGCCAGTGAAGGTCGAGGCTCCGAAGGCTCGTGGAAGAGCTTTCCAGTTGACTGCAGAGGAGGTCCGCGCGGCGCCTGATGTCGTAGCCTGTATGTATTCTTTCATGTATTTACTTTTATGCTAAGATATTGTGCGTATATTATGATATGCGTAGGTACTTTTCTTGTGAATTCTGTACCTTCTTTGGTATTATTTGACTCGGGTGCGAGTCGGTCTTTTGTATCATTAGCTTTTAGCTAACACATTGGTATTGATCGGGAAGTGATGAGTCGACCCCTGCGAGTTTCTATAGCAGATGAGAAAGCAGTATACGCCACTGATGTGATTCAAGGATGTGTGCTCGAGATTTTTACGGTCGAGTTCCCTATAGACTTGGTTTCTATAGCTATGGGGGATGTCTGCGTCATCGTAGGCATGGACTGGTTGAGTAAGTTTGAGGCAGTCATTGACTGCGAGAGACAGCTGATGACGATTCGAGGCCCTAGTGGGGGAGTGCTTACGGTTTATGGCGAGGGGACCTGGTGTGGGTCGGCGTTTTGTTCGGCTGCCAGGGCAAGGCAGAGTTTGCAGCAGGGCTGCAATGGATTCATAGCCTACGTGATGGATACTCGAGTGGCCGCGGGGAGGCCCAATTCGGTTGATGACGTTCCTGTTGTATGCGAGTTTTCGGATGTGTTCCCCGAAGAGTTACCAGGTGTGCCTCCAGAAAGGCAAGTGGAGTTTCGTATTGATTTGGTTCCGGGAGCGGCGCCCATCGCCAAGGCGCCTTATCGTCTCGCTCCACCGGAAATGCAAGAGTTATCCTCGCAGCTTCAGGAGCTGTTGGGAAAGGGGTTTATTCGACCGAGTAGCTCACCTTGGGGAGCGTCGAGTTTGTTCGTCAAGAAAAAGGATGGTTCACACCGGATGTGTATCGATTACCGGGAATTGAACAAGTTGACGGTTAAGAACCGGTATCCGTTACCTAGGATCGACGATCTGTTCGATCAGTTGCAGGGGGCATCTTGGTTCTCCAAGATAGACTTGAGGTCGGGTTATCATCAGATGAGGGTCCGGGATGAAGATATCCAGAAGACTGCTTTTAGAACTCATTATGGACATTATGCGTTTGTGGTGATGCCTTTTGGGCTCACCAATGCCCCAGCTGCATTCATGGATCTTATGAACCGGGTGTGCCGGCCGATGCTGGATAGGTCGGTGATCGTATTCATTGATGATATTTTGGTGTATTCGAGGTCTAGGGAGCAACATGAGGAACATTTGAGGGAAATTCTTGGGGTATTGAGATTAGAGAGGCTGTATGCCAAATTCTCCAAGTGTGATTTCTGGTTACGAGAGGTCCAGTTCCTCGGGCATCTTGTTAACCAGAAAGGGATATTGGTCGACCCGGCCATGATTGAGGCGGTGTTGAGGTGGGAGATGCCGAGATCGCCCACTAAGATCAGGAGTTTTCTGGGTTTGGCTAGATATTACTGCAGGTTTATCAAGGATTTCTCCAAGATTGTCGTGCCACTTACTAGGATGACCCGGAAGGGTGCTGCGTTTTCATGGGGACCAGAGCAGCAGTCATCATTCGAGACGCTTCGTCAGAAATTGTGCGAGGCTCCGGTACTTGTACTCCCAGAAGGGATGGAGGATTTTGTGGTGTACTGTGATGCATCTATATCGGGTTTGGGGAGGTGCTTATGCAGAGGGGACATGTGATAGCGTATGCTTCGAGGCAGTTGAAGCCTCATGAGTCGAGATATCCCACCCACGACCTGGAATTGGGGGCTATAGTGTTTGCCCTCAAGATCTGGCGGCATTATCTTTATGGGGTTCGGTGTACCATCTACACGAACCACAAGAGCCTGAAGTACTTGATGGATCAGCCAAATCTGAATATGTGACAGAGGAGATGGTTGGATGTGGTGAAGGATTACGATTGTGAGTTCCTGTACCACCCGAGGAAGGCTAATGTGGTGGCCGATGCGTTGAGCCGTAGGGCGGAAAGCGCCCCGATCCGAGATATTTGTATGAGGTAGACGGTGATGACCCCGATTTTGGATACTATTCGAGGAGCTCAGGCTGAGGCTGCGAAACCAGAAAACCAGAAGAGGGAGCGGGTTGTAGGTCAGGTATCAGGATTTGTCACGGATGGTCGAGGGATTATGACTTTTCAGGGTCGGATTTGGGTACCGTTTGTGGGCAGTGCGCGTGCTATTTTGATGGAGGAAGCGCATCGATCGAAATTCTCGATTCATCACGGGGCTACGAAAATGTATTTGGATCTAAGGATGGAGTATTGGTGGGCCTCTATGAAAAGGGATGTTGCATGGTTTCTTGAGAGATGCTTGACTTGTCGGCAGGTTAAGGCCGAGCACCAACGACCGCACAGTAAATTGCAGCCGCTAGATATTCCCGAATGGAAGTGGGAACAGATTACCATGGATTTTATCACCAAATTGCCACGGACTGCGAGGGGAGTCGATGCGATTTGGGTGATCGTGGATAGATTGACGAAGAGCGTTCATTTTCTAGCCATCAGTGAGAGCTCTTCTGCGGAGAAGTTGGCGGAATTATACGTGAGGGAGGTGGTATCGCGGTATGGGGTTCCGATGTCGATTGTTTCAGACCGCGATGTTCGTTTTACTTCCAGGTTTTGGAAGAAGTTTCATGAGGAGTTGGGTACGAGACTGCATTTCAGTACTGCATACCACCCGCAGACGGACGGACAAAGCGAGCGAATGATTCAGAAGCTTGAGGATATGCTCCAAGCATGTGTTTTGGATTTCGGAGGGAGCTGGGACACCTATCTACCTTTAGCAGAGTTTTCGTATAACAACAGCCATCATTCGAGCATTGGTATGCCTTCCTTTGAGTTGCTGTATGGGCGGAGGTGTCGCACCCCCATCTGCTGGGGAGAGGTGGGGCAGCGGGTGATGGGTAGCACGAAGATCGTACTCCAGACGACCGAGCAGATTCAGCAAGTCAGGCAGAGGTTGTTGACCACGCAGAGTCTCCAGAAGAGTTATGCGGACAGGCGGCGATCCGAGCTCGAGTTTCAAGTGGTTGACCTTGTGCTCCTAAAGGTCTCTCCTTGGAAGGGAGTGATAAGGTTTAGGAAGAGGGGCAAGTTGGGGCCCCGGTATATTGGACCCTTCAGGGTAATTGCTAGGGTAGGTCGGGTAGCCTACCGATTGGATCTACCTGGCTGATTTGGGGCAGATCCATGATACCTTTCATGTCTCACAGTTGAGGAAATGTATTGCCGACGAGTCGGCAGTGGTGCCATTGGATGATATTCAGGTGGATGCAGGCATGAACTTTGTGGAGAGACCGGTAGCGATCAGGGATCGGAAAGTTAAGGTTATGAGGAACAAGAATGTACCCCTGGTGCAAGTGTAGTGGCAACATTGGAAGGGGTTCGAACTGACATGGGAGTCCGAGTCTGAGATACGGGATTAGTATCCAGAGTTGTTTTCAGTATTGAGACTTTGGGGATGAGGTCTAGTTCTAGTGGGGGAGAATTGTAACAGCCCGAATCTAGGTATTCTTCTATTTTGGATTAAGTTGTAAAATTTAGGGTTTCCATGGTAGGCGAGTACGCTGGGCGTACAAGGTGTACGCTGCGCATACTCGCGCGCCTCATTTGGACGTGTTACCCCTCAGGTACGCGGGGTGTACCCAAGGTTACGCCCGGCGTAACTCATTCAGACCCAAACCCTAATTTCCTTTGGTGAGGCTATAAAAGGAATGTGTGGCTGGACTTCTCAGCCACCACCCCTCAGAATGAAACCCTAAATAGTGTGTGCCATCGTCCTTAAGCCTTTGTGTGTGCATTCTAAGCTTTGTAGTGCCATTTTAAGGTTGCAAAAGAGAAGAAGAACTTGTTGGAGAGGCTAGAAGTGGTGCTCAAGTGTAGATCTGAGCGTTGCAAGGGTTAAAGCTTCAATTTCAGGTAAAAAGTTCGGATCATGACACTTGGTTCTTGTTGTATGCTTTAGATGTCATTTTCTAGGGTTTAAGTCCCAAAGGTGGAGACTTTTGTGCAAATGGCCTCCATAAGCTTAGATGCTTCATGTTTCTGATCTATTGGAGTTGTAGACTCATAAAAATGGCAACTTGGTCGTGGATATTGCACCATGCATAAGATCTAGATCCTTGAGTTTGAATAAAAGGTTGTTATGTGATGTTGGAGCCTTTACAGCCATACCAAGGCTTAAAGGTCTCGACTTTATGGGTTCAGACACACTAAAAGAGTCAGATCTAGAAGTTGTAGTAATGGCTTAACCGATTAAGACCATATATGGAGGGTGGCTGATTATGGTTGTTACGCAGGGCGTAACTTCCAGTACGTGCCGCGTACTGGGTGGAGACCCCGATCCAGGGGGAGTTGGCGATGTACACCCCGCGTACATCTAGAGTACGCCCCGCGTACTCTCAGGGTTTGACTTTTGTTGACTTTTATGGTTTTGGTCAACATAAGGACTTTAGGTCAAGGATGGGTAAAATGGTCTTTTACCCTCTGAGGAATGATGATAAGGGGTAAAGTTTTATTGGTGGAAGTCTTTGTGTATTAAATGATATATTTATGTTTAGGCGAGGTTGAGCCGTCGTTCGGGTTCGGTGATAGCAAGGACACGAGATCTTAGACTTTCCACGAGGTGAGTCTTCTCACTATACTGTACCCGGAAGGGTTTGACTGTGTGACCGGAAGGTCGAATATGATATGAGATATATGCATTGTGTGTGAAAAGTTAATCGTTATATGTGCCATGTATGATATGCTTGATATGGGCCGGAAGGCATTATGTTATGGGCCGTAAGGCGAATATGTTCTGGGCCGGAAGGCGTTGTAATATGGACCGTAAGGTTGACGTGGGTAGGACCGGAAGGTTTACCCAGTCAAGACGGAAGTCCATTGAGACACATGGACCTGAAGGTCAGGGCCTGGAAAGCCGTATGTGCGTAGGTTGTATTTTGGGGAACTCACTAAGTAATTATGCTTACAGTTGTTGTGTTATGTGTTTTAGGTACTAGCGAGGACCGTGGGAAGGCGTCGGCGTGATCATACACATTATCGGGGAAAACTATTTTTATGATCTTTGTGATGTATTCGGTTGTGACAATATTGTTTACGCTGGAATTTGAAATGTTAATCGATGTTTTTGGTGTTTGCAAAAATGAAAATTTGGTTTTAAAATTTACGTCGTTACATAATGGCTAAGCTCGTATTGGATTGTTCTATGAAATGCTAGTGATGAAAGTTGGAGTTTAAATAAGTAAGTGTGAGGTATTTTGATATTGCCATATTTATACATATTTTTAGGCAATATTTAAGTACATTTTTATATATATTTTGGTCATTTGCATAGAATAATGATTTATAAGTTTAAATTATATTTTACAGCCAAAGAGAATGCATTTTGAAGAAAGAGACTAAAAGCGTTAAAGGATAGAACTTTGGAGGTTGAAGGATTGAAAGACAAGAAAAACACCCAAAAAAGGATGTACTCACAACGTGAACAGTTGATGGTTCACGACGTGAGAGTGAAAAGTTAAAAGATAAGCATCCGGGGAGAGGAATCCTTGGCGATCACGATAACTTCGAGTTCACGACGTGAGTTTTTAAATCTCACGACATTTGAAACTTACAACATTTGAAACTAAAAACACTTTTTTTCAAACTTACAACATTTGAAACTAAAAACTTATGAACTCACCAGCATTAAATGCTGATCCTCTCATTCAAAATAACTTGTATTCTCAAGTCACTAGTAGACAAGTATAGATGATCAGGTTTTGAGAAGACGGAGCTTTCAAGACTCATCTTTATTTTAAGTATTCATTTTTGGTGTCTTATAAACTATACACATAACACACTTGTATTGAATTATAATATTAATGCAATGGATGATGTTGTTTCTTGTTTACTATTATGCATTGTTGTGATACTGTACATGACATCCTCCGCCCCGAAATGTTTCTACCAATTCGGTTTGGGGTGTGACAATCGTGCTCGGCACGTAGTTTGTTACCTTTGGTGCAGGGCTGCCAGAATCGAAGTTCTAAGTGGCACACCTATCACTCGGGGAGATGGCTAGTACTATTTTGTCTCGACATCAGCTTTAATTCTTAGGCGCCAAGGAATGAGTTTGGGATAATGAGAATGAGAGTGAGAGTAGGGGTTCGATGTTGGGCCTATGTCGGTCTTTACTCAAACCATATTATTGCTCCGTTATTTTTGACGTATTCTTGGTGGGATACACTAAAAAGTCCCCTAGGCTAGTAGACATCAACATTTTCTTGGGGTAGTTGAGTAGTTCTAGCGTATATCTAGGCACGCGTTTTGATATTTCTAAATTTATACATATTTTTAAGCACTATTTAAGTACATTTTTATATATATTTTGGTCATTTGCATAGAATAATGATACTTATAAGGTTAAATTATATTTTGCAGCCAAAGAGAAGGCATTTTGAAGAAAGGGACTAAAAGCGTTAAAGGATAGAACTTTGGAGGTTGAAGGCTTGAAAGACAAGAAAAACTCCCAAAAAAAGATGCACTCACAACTTGAACAGTTGATGGTTCTCGATGTGAGAGTGAAAAGTTAGAAGATAAGCATCCGAGGAGAGGAATCCTTGGCGATCACGATAACTTCGAGTTCACGACGTGAATTTTTAATTCTCACGATGTGAACAGTGATTTTCTAGAATATATATATATATATATATATATATATATATATATATATATATATATATATATATATATATATATATATATATATATATATCCTTCTCCATTACGATTGAGGAGACTTTTGGCTAAAGGAAGAGGTTCTAGGAGACGAATTACAACAGAAGAAAGGTTCTGGAAAAGGTTTTTCAACACCAAGAGAGTAAAATTTCATAATTTATCTACTTGTTAAATACTTATGAACATGTTTTCTTATTTTAATTGTGTTTATGTGATATTTGTTACTATGAGCAGCTGAATCTAGCTACTCTTATCTAGCTAGATGAAGCTTCTAACTTATGAATAGCATAATTTTATATGGATTTATTTAGTTGGTGAATTGCTTGTGTTTGATTTATTGTTACCTAGCATGCTTATGTAATTACTTTAAGTTGTCTTAATTCATGTTAAGTGTAGCGTAGTGACCATTAACTACATGAACATGATAACCTAGTCATTTAATGAACATTGGATTGCAAGAGCTAGGATCAACCATAATTTGAGTAGGTAATTGAAGTAATTAACTTTGATGTGCTAGAGAACATAAATGATGACCATAATTGTGTTTGCATGATAAATCTTACATAGCATATTCATAACATAATTGGTTCTGTGTTTAATTATGTGTAACCATACATAGTTATACTTGAATAAATTAACTATTGGTAAATTTAGACCTAAATTACTAATATAATAACAACCAACTTAATAATCCAGAATCATCGGCTAGCCATAAGGATAAAGTGGACTCGAACTAGATAGGGGTGTTTTTAATTGATTGAGTTTTGTTAAAGAATTAAGTTCATCTAAACTTGAAAAATTAGATAAAAACCGCTTTTAGCTTATTAATATTTAGATTAATTTAGTAGTGAATAGATTAATTAATAACACCGTTCCCTGTGATCGACACCCAACTTACCTAAGCTATACTGTAATCTGACTAGGTGTACTGCCTACAAATGCATAGTTAGTCTAAGTTTGTTAGGTTATAAATATTAATATTAGAGGGTACTTTCGTCCACATCACGTTTGGAGGGAACGGTCCCTGACGTGTAATAGAGCCGTTCTAGCGAGACAACGTCGCTTCGTTCCATTTTTTCTTCTTTTCTTTCTTCCTTTTTCTTTTTATTTAAGGGTTCTCTATCTTTGGGAACGGTTATACAATTCCTTTTCCCATAATCCTTCGTCCCATCCTCTATTGTCATTTCTTTTTTCACCCATATTTTTTCTTTCTGATTCTTGATGGCCTCTGCTAGATCTGGAGTTGCTCCTACACCCGAGGAGGTAGAGTCCCTTCAATTCCGATTTTAGTTCATTCTCAAGCGTAGGTTTCAATTCACATTGGAAGGGTCTACCATATATCAACCACTGGCTGGGAAAGTGGGTATTCTGGTGGTGATCTTCGAGGTCGGGTTTCGGTTTCCAGTTTCTAGTTTCTTTGATGAGGTTATGTGAGAATATGGTTTCCTATCCACAAATGTACCCCGAACGCTGTGAACAAGATAGTTGGGTTTGAATTAGGGTGTCGAGTGTTGGGGGTGCTTCCCCATCTTCAAGCAATCCGGTCTTTCTTCAATTGGTCTACTCATTTGGGTGTTCACACTTTCTCTAAACGTCGTAACACACATTCCTTTATAGTTAACCAGCAAATGCCTTAGAAGTACTAACAGGATTGGTGGTTGTCGGTTAATAGTGATTTGTTTGGGGCCGGCTATCCTCGCAAGCCCATGGCTTCAGATCAGGCACACCAACGGTTGGCGTTCTGTCTGTCGATGGCTCTCACGTTAAGAGGAATCTATTTCAATGGCAAAGACTGGTTGGACTATGTATTGGCAGCAATCGGAATGAGTGCTACTTGGCGGTCGGGTCAAAAGATGCCTCAAATTTATTGGAGAATGATGGTAAGTGTCACCTTCCCCCTTCCCCTTTTTGCTTTCCTTTGCTTGGTATCTGGTTTCTATTTCTAAGAAAAAAAAGGGGTTTTGCATTGTTTACCATTGTAGGTAGCCAGAGGTTTCTGTCTCTTGAGCAAGTGCTACGGGGGGATTTTGCAAGGGACCTATAATATCAAAAACTCCCTCAAGTGGAGATGTTACCGACTCCAGCCAGAGTTGGCCCTGTTTTTAGGGTGATGTCCCTCTTGTCGAGGCGGGGGTCCGCGGATTCGGTGTGGAATGTGGTAAATTTGTCCCCTACCGTCAGTCTGTTGTTGTGGATTCCGCCCTCAAGGTAGATGTTAGTGGTAGTTCTATTATCTGACATTTGCATCAGAAATGCAACATCAATCCTTTGCTTTTTAAGTCCCATGTTGTTATTGAGATTGTTGATACCAACGACCCGCAAGCGGTGGAGGCAACGGATTTGCATCAGCCGGGGGATCCAGGCATTGTGGGCACTTACTCCATATCTCCATACGTTCCCGGTGATGCCCCATTCGCAGCGGGTCCTTCGACTTTGGGTGCTATTGGTGTATGTCTCCCTAGGTGGAGTCTCGCACCCGGTTCCTTTTTTTCATAACACAGACATGCTCATGAATGATGTCGGCATGCGTTTCCTCCTGCTACCCTAGAGGCTCTCGATGCTCTTTCTTATTCTCACATGGTGAACGATCTTTAATATTTCACTGCTCAGGTTAATCCCTACTTGGTGGTGGATACTAGTCGTTTTTGTTACATAGGGGTTGATTTGGCGGAGTTGGCTGCTGTTAAATCTGAGCATGACAAACTCACGGAGAACGTTTGGCTTATCGAAGAGGAGCGACGCAATTTTGATGAGTGCTACCTCGTGCTGTCCAGCGAGAAGACTGTTGTGGAAGCTCAGGCGGCGACTCTGGTTGGGGAGGTGAATCTCTTATCCCAACAGGTCCAAAATTCGGTATCGGAGAAAGAAGTACTGGCGGAGCGTTTGACACTGTGAGACGATCAGTTCACCGCTAAGGTCTCGAAGAGAACTATCTTGGGATTCGTCACTGATTAAGCATGGGTTCTCCAGAAGGGAGTGGTTCAGGTGGTGGACCGTGCTATTGAAAGTAGTGAGTTCGCGCTTGGGATTCGCCGCATGAAGGCATCGTGTGTGGCTACTAGTGTAGAGAATGGTAAGCAGGTGGCACGAGCTTGGTCAGTTGGTAATGGCCCTGGCTCGTCTGATTCGGACGTTGTGGCACAATCTAATGATGCAACGCATGATGCCATTAGGGCTTTTTCCGAGACAAACTTCGCGTCCTACCTTCGTTTGGGTGAGCTCGGCCTTGCTGATCTTTTCCAATTGTGCTCTAAAGAGGACGAACACATGCCAGACGGAGGCGTTTGGGGCACTACTTTGACTCAACCTCGTCGTGGTTAATTCTCATTTTATTTTTGTATGTTTGTTGTTTTATTTCTCATTTTTTGTATGTACTTTGTAGAATTTAAATGTATTCGCCCTTGTTGGATCTTTATCATTAATGTTTTTCCGTTCTTACGAGCTTCCCCCTTATATATATATATATATATATATATATATATATATATATATATATATATATGTGTGTGTGTGTGTGTGTGTGTGTGAGTGTGTGTGTGTGTGTGTGTTTGTGTGTTTGGGGAGGGGTCTCCCCGAAAAGTATTTTGTAGGCCTTTCTGTAACACTAGTCAAAATAGGTCAATAACAATCACATGTGATTATACCAATCATGTAATGTGATTTTGTTAAACTAGTAATGTAGTAAAATCACTATGTATTTCATGATAATTCTAATATAAATATGAGCTTTCATACATACTTTATGGTATAAATCAAAGTATACGTCCATACAATTCCAAAAATATAGAGAACATCTAAATATGACTTTGCATGAAGAAGTTATGATAAACCGAACACTATAAAATCTCTGTAAAGAATTTAAAATAGTCTTAGAATTATCTATTTAAGTGTAAACGAGAGTTGTAGTGCTCGTAAATACCTACACGTGGATATAAAGAACGTCAAAAACGGAGTTCGTATGCAAAAGTTACGACCTTCCGAAGTTATAGTTGTCTGAGTGCACGACACGTGTCAGAAACCCTAATCTGACTGGACTCATGACATGAGCATAAAAACTCACGACGTGAGGAGTCAAACTGCCTCATTTTGCAACTAGAAGTCTACGGAACGATAACCCAGAAGCTCACGACGTGAGCTAGGTTTTCTCACGACGTAAGGACGCTACAGGACACTATTCAAGGCTAGAAAATATGCGTTAAAGCTACGGGATGACTCTTGCCATGACTCACGACGTGAACCTATCATTTCTCATGATGTAAGGGACAAAAATCAGCCTATAAATAGCCATTTTGACCCTAAGTCTCATTACACCATTTCTGCTTTCTTTCTCTCTCGTTTGCTGAAGCCGTTTGGCTTCCCCGAGCCCGGTGATCGCGAACTGCTGAACGTTTTCAGTTAGATTCTATCGAAACACGATATTAAGGTGAGTTTCACGGCCCCACTTTCTAATTTTTTCGGGGGAAAACGCATCCTAAATATTGTATATACATTATTATTATGTCTAAATGATAGTATATTAGTATCAACGTAGATAGTTATAATAACCGGGATATAGTTATTTCGTATATGAAAACATACAACTGTCGTAAAGTTGTTAGCATGTTATTGTCTCTGTCACACCCCGACCGTCGGCGGAAACACTGGGCGGTGTAATGTCCTTTCTCGTATCATAGTTATCAACATCCTGAAAACACATGCATTTTAAAATACATCAACATAAAGTTGGTGAGTTCACAGGTTTTGACTCCATATAAAAATAATACATTTTCCATGTTCAAAAAAATATAGTTTTGAAAGTATTATTTTGACTTTCCAACATTTAGTATATATATATCCTAGCTATAAAATTTTACTTACCAAATAAGTAGTTTACCTATAAGTCTCATATACTATGAATATAAGCGTTTGTAATTCCATACAAATGAAAGTTGCTACGTATAAATCTTATTTCAATTCTATACGAGTAACACCACTACGTATAAATCTATTTCAATTCTATACGAGTATGTGTGTTAGGTATAATTATCTACTTAATATACAAGTAGTATACCTACCAGTTTCTTGTACCTAGAGTATAAGTGTTTGGGAAAGTTATACTTAACATTAATACTTGTATAACGACAAAGTATAATGCTTCTAACAATTTGCTACCATGAGTCCGTACTGCGACTGTATGACTTAGTTTTATACCTCTTATTATTATTACAAGGATCACACACCACGGTAATACAAGGATTACACCTTGCGGTAGTACAAGGATCACACCTTGTGGTAGTATAAGGATTACACCTTGCGGTAGTACATCAACTATAATTAGAATTAAAACTAGCTTTTATCTTGACGTAAAACCAATAATTGTAACATACACTACTAGAAAAACAACCTTTTACGATGCTCATTGCGCATCGTAAAAGACTCAGACGAGCGCAAATGCGCGTCAAGGAAGGCCCTGTCATAAAGAGAGACGACGTGCATTTACGACGCTCATTTATGATGCGCAATTACGACGCGCGTTTACGACACGCAATGCGTATCAAGGAAGGCCCTGTCATAAAGGAAGACGACACGCATTCACGTGTCGTAACCTTACGACGCGCCTGTTAATGACATGCAATGCGTATCAAGAAAGCCCCTATCAAGAAAGACCATGTCATAAATGAAGATGACACACATTTTTGCGTATCATAATTTTAAATGTTTAGAAAAATATTATTTATAGATTTACTAATTTTCAAATTAAATAATACATTAAAAATCTCATAATACAAAATAAAATACCATAAATAACAAAGATAATTTATTTCACAAATATATCAAATACAAATAATTATTCCAAAAGTGAGTAAATGTTATAAAAAAAATGAACTCATTTATATACAATTGCATCATCTAGCTTACTATGTGCCAACAACTCTCTGTGTGTTTATTTTTGCTTGAGTCTCGTTTCCTCCAAAGCTCCTAGCCATGCCAAAATATGATATCTTGAGTCTCGTTTCAAGAACCAAAATCACCTTCAATCGCCCAATTAAACTCTAATGTTGGTAGACTGAGAGTTCCATAATCAAGTTTACATCCATCACCTTCAATCATCCAATTAAACTCTAGATCTTCTGTTGTTTGAAAGAAATTGGTGTTTGTTATCTATGAACAAAAAACACAAAGATTAAGATTAACATTTGCTATATAGCAATAGCTATCAATCAAACAGAGCCAAAAGTGTTTACCAATAAATTAATGCCCCCTGCAACAGTTTGTCTTTGATTCCTCTGATTCACATGACATGATAACTCAGCAACAAACTCATGAGCTTCAGTAATTTTTGAAGCATAATTATGTTTCATGTGAAATACACCCCCTGGTCATCTTCCTTGTATCCAATAACTAATGTCATTCAGTTCTTTCCAGTCCTCATCAGTGAATTGCAAAGCTTGATTTCATCTTCCATTAAACCACACAGTGAAAAAATATTTCTCATTGAATAGAAAAAAAAAGTAACTAAACACCTGAAGTACGATGACATGGAAGCTGCAATCTAAAAGATCAATTAACAATGGTGAATATAAAGTTAATCAGAACAGAAAGGCTTACATATCTTCTGAAGAAAAGTTAAACAAAAAAGAAAGGCTTCCATATCTTCTCCTGACTGGAAGTTTTGTCCTGATCTATTAGGAGATTTATAATCCAAATCGTACTTTGTACCTAATACAAGAAAAGAAATAAATATAAATGTCAAGTAATCAATCACATGAATATTTGCTCACGTATCATAGAGAAAGTTGTTTTATATTTCAATGGCATACCTATAACTAGGTAGATTTTTCAAACTTGTAATACGGAGAGTTTAAGAAAACAAAAGTACAATGATATTGTAAATAAGTTGATGAAAGTATGTTGTTATTTCTTGAATGCAACCAATGTTAAGAGCATATGAGAGGAATGATAATTGACCAAATGCCATCCCGATGTTAACTGTATACACCTCTGACTTGTAGTACTTGAGGGTAATTTCAGAAATTAATAAATCACATCAGTAAATAACCTTAAAATGATAAAATGAATGATTTTAATTGCTTACAGCCATGATGTCAGCAATGGTGTATGCTTCTGTTTCAGACCCCACTGTCTCCATTTTGTCATTCTACAAAAGAAAAAAAATCAAATTCTTTATTGACTTATTTCTTGTATTTAGTAATTTAACCTTAAAAGAAACAAAAAAAACAAAAAATTCACCTGTGTTCCGGATGAATTAATGTAAAGATAAATAGGATTAGGTGGATTATCATAATCCAACCACATAAATTGAGCAAAAAGAAGCTCAGTCACTTCAGGAACAATCTACAACAACCAAAATTATACTTAAATTCATTATAAAAATAAAGAATTAAAAAAAAAAAAAAAAACACATTACTATTTCTTATAGGCATTCCTAGGAAACAAATACGAGCATCTAGAAGCAATGATGGAAGATATGGAGACCAGAGCACTTCTAGGTCTTCCGGAAGCTCTACCGCCACCTCCGTGATACATATGCTAATATATAGTGTACAAATATTGAAAAAGGCTTACAGCAGAAGAAGCTGCAGTAGCCACTCTTCTACTAACACTGGTGCCTAGCACAAACCTCTCGCTCAAAGTTGCAACCTCTATGATGCCATCTCTCGCTCTTTCAACCCCTTATGTTGTATACTGACTCACCTGCACCACAACACATAATTACATTATATGCATATGCACAATGACTCACCTGCACCAAAAACCAAAAACAAGTAGGAATAGAGAGAGAGAGAGAGAGAGAGAAAGAGAGAGAGATGATTAACAAGTTGCGAGGGAAGTTACTGATTTGCCCTTCCTCCAAAATATCTTTATTGTTCAACTTGTAGCTTATTCGTATGTGCATCACAACTGATTTCTGCTTAAAACAACATTCATGAGTTAGTTGGGTGATAAAACAAGAGAGTAGTATTCTATATTGAATATTAAAAATAAATAAATAAATAAATACCTTGCAATGTTGATTTTTGGTGACTCGTAATTTCTGTGTTATAGAACCACTGGCATTTCCAGGAAGAGTATTACTGCTAGCAGGCTCTAAATGCAGTTGTATGAACTGTGTATGTGTGTGTGGATTGTAAATGAGACAATAAGTTAGAAAATAAAATTTCAATTTGGGACCTTAGCTGATTTTTGCAATTTTGGTACCAAAAGCCATTGTACTTGGACAAAGGAGCAAAAGCATTATAAAAAGTCTCAAATAAGGACAAAATTTGCAAGAAACCAAACCAGGTGTATATATATATATATGGAGGGAGGGAGCAGATATAGTTTTTACCTTGGGCACTGCTGCATGGAAGATGAAATTTGTATAGACCTGGGAAGACTTGTTTGTGAATTTTGCTTTAATTAAAGTTATCTATGGACTTCCAAGTTGCTTAGACAAGTTGAACATTAGGCTCAATGCACCAACGTCTAATGCAACAATTGGTGGATATGTCCGCCCATTGTCCTCTTATCCTATTCAATGTTCATGCATCAAAATAAAATCTTATACCCTTTTACCTTTTTTCCCCTCCCATTGGCTTAAAGTTGATGGATATTGTGAAATTTGTTTTTTGGAATGTAAGAGTAAAATGAACAAGATCGAGTCACGTAAACTTAATTTATTTTTTCCTAGCTGTTCCCCAAGTGTGCTGTTATTTTGTAAGCATCATTTACCTGGATCGAAAAAATAATAAAATAATAATAATATACTTACTAGGTGGTGGTGGTGGTGGTGTAGGATTTGGACCGAATCCGTCTAATATATCCATCATAGGGCACCAGGTGTTGCTATAGGTGATGAAAGAGTATCCAAAGCACTAAAAGGTGAGGGTGAGGGTTTATTATTATTATTATTATTATTATTATTATTATTATTATTATTATTATTATTATTATTATTATTATTATTATTATTAAGTTGAGTCAAGGATAAGAGTTCAGATGTACATCAGCTTTTTTGAGTAGCAGAAGCAGGAGCAGGTGGTGACCCGCTTGACAATAGATCCAGCAGAACATCCATACCACTTTTATGCCCATGCATTGTATTTCTACCTCCTGAAATCAATCACACACAAGTACATCAATATTAATATCTAATCTCTATTATGCACTCTATATTTTATTGTACATTTAGTCAATTCATGGTTTCCCCGTGCTCTGATTATTATAACATCAAAGTTTAACTTTTTATAATAAAGCAAAGTAATAAGATTTAACCTAATTAATCATCTAAAAAAAACAATAACAACCTTCAATAATTCATAAAACAGTAACATACCAGTTTTCTTCTATTCATTTGCAATTGTTGGAAGTCTTTAAGTCTTGATAGATTACTAGTCATTCAGCATTATGAAGGAAGGCTAAGCCTTTTGCTGCCCCAAAACAAATCATCAGTCTTGTTGGCCATGATAATGGCGCACTTGTTTATGAGGATTTCAAAAATAAGTTAACAGTACACAAAATATGGTGTTCTTTCACAAGTTTTTAGTTATTTAGAATGTCAGGAAGGGTAAAATAGTTATTTATAAATTTTTAATGTCTTTACTCTTTGTTAATCTTATTTGTATTAACATAAATATATAAGCACGTTTCCCACACACTAAGCTATCAACAACCCTATGTCCTTACAAATATTTACAATAATGAAACAATGCTAGATCAGTATTAGCTTTGACATAATTGTGATCAAAGTACAAACATGGCAAAATGATGAAGCACTATTGAACTGTTAAAAGGGCAAGAAAGACAGAACAAGTCAGATATAATAAAAAATTTTGACCTAGCTGCTAAAACATAATGAAGGGATTGTCACCCTTCCTCTCCCTCTTACAATTACCACTAAATCACTAATATTTCTAATACAGTTACCAAGAAAGTCTTGTTATGATCATTGTTGGTATTTAAGTTGGTATTACAACTATCATGGTTGAAGATGCCATATACTATTTGTTATGTAGAGTATTGAAGTTAGGAAAAAGGGGGGTTTGAGACGTTTGACATAAAGAAAAAAAGGATATATATGGAAGGAAGTTGCATACTTCGAAAGAGGTGATTTTCAAGGCTTCCTCAAAACATGAACTCATAAACAAGCAATCTGTGGTTATCTTCATAGCAATACCCAATCAATTTCACCAAATTGGGATGTCTGAGCTGAACAAGGAAATTAACTTCAGTCTACAACACAAAACGCCATTACAGATATGGATTAATGGTATAAGGAAGATAAAACAAAACAAAGAACTAGTTGCTACATGGATAGAGAACTAGAGGAGATTACAAGCCATTCTTTGTGGCCTTGAAGACCTTCCTTGTTTAGAACCTTACTAACAAAAGGAAGAGATTTGAGACAACCCGAATATTCTCATCAATATAGCCCTTGTAAACAGTCCCAAAAGAAACAGCCCTTAAGTCAAAAACAAATAGCACCTGTTATAATCTTGATCTTTTTAAACAAGTTGTAATGATCGAATAACATAAATAATGGGAGCCATGGAACCATGAAAACCTTCAAGAAACCAAACCCAAATAAAAATCCCTATCAGAAAATGTAAAATTTTACAAAAAAAACGTAAATATTTCAATAACCTCCAAAATTGTATTCCTTCAAAACTATATAGGTTAAAATTGCATTTAGCTTCCATAGAATGTGTTGAATCAAGAATAACATACATTCATAAACATAACCATATGAAGGAGGTGGTGGAGGATGGACAAGCTAGGGCATATAAGAGTGGAGCATGCCGGTGAAGCAGTAGTGTAGGCCACGAACCACAAATGAGGCACAATTCTGTCTCCCAAAATTCTGAATCGATAAACTGTGGGATAGACAACGAGATATTTTGATTTTTGGGAATGAATCAAAGCAGGTATCCTTAGAGGATTTGAGTTTAGGTGACCGACATTTGTCTCGAGGAAGGGAGAAGAATCGGTAAGTGCCAAAGGGAGATAGGAACGAGAAAGAATGGGAAATCTAGATATCGATTTGTTTTGGAATGAGAAACTGAGACACCATAGCATCCCCAAATCAAAGGCCCCAATGGAGATTCATAAGCATTTAAATGAAGAAAAAAAAGGACAAGGGAAACTCTTGAAGAGGGAAAACCTTGATGATTGTAATGGAAACGATATCGTCGCATCCATTTGAATCACCTAAATAATGATGAGATATAGTGATCATACCTTCCGTTAGATGTGGTGGAGTTTCTGTTGAGCCGTGTCGCCATAAAGATGTAGGATAGAAGGAGGCGAGATCTAGGGTTTGAGTATGAGAAAGAATTATTATAGAGTCGTTGGTGATCAGAATTCATTAGTCGTACTCTAGACTCTCAGATACTTAGGTTCAATGGTGAAGGCGGCGACTTAGAATTTGCAAAGAGAAGGGAAGCAGAGAGTGTTCGGCCGGTGGAGATGTAGAAGAGAGAACGTGCAGTAGAGGAAGGTGGGGCAAGTTCTTGACAAAAAGCCCTAAAAAAGGAAGGCGGGGTTTTTAAGTAATTGGGATTTCATTTTTCCCTCCAGATGGAACACTCCTGACTATTAAAATTTATAAAGCGATAGCCTTAGACGACATACATTTTATTATAGGTGCCCTCCGTATTTTTTTAAAACACTAATTTCAGAGCATGCAAAAATGTGTGATCTGAATTCTTTAAATTTTAAGAGAGATGGCATTATTTTTAGTGCACGCACAAATGCGCGTCCTCTATCAGCGAGTGTCATTGTTTGCGCGTCATTAAAGGGCTGTTTTTTAGTAGTGATATCACATATCGGGTTTTATCTTGACATAAAACCAACAATAACAACATACGTATCAATTAAAATATATAAAAGTTCCGAGTATAACTTTGGAACTATATCGCACACAACATATATATAGAATCCTAAGTATAAATCAATATCTACATTAGTATACTACTATAACAATAACATGCTAACAACTTTACGATAGTTGTATACTTTCAAATACGAAATAACTATATCCGGTTATTATAATTATCTACGTTAATATTGATATACTATCATATAGACATAATAATAACATATATATATATATATAGCATGCATTTCCCCTAGAAAATATTAGAATGTGGGGCTGTGAAACTCACCTTAATATCGTGTTTCGATAGAATCTAACTGAAAATAGTCAGCTGTTCGCGATCATCGGGCTCGGGAAGCGAAACGGCTTCAGCAAACGAGAGAGAAAGAAAGTAGAAATGGTGTAATGAGCCTTGGGGTCGAAATGGCTATTTATAAGCTGATTTTTTGCCCTCACGATGTGAGAAATGATAGGTTCACGTCGTGAGTTATGGCAAGAGTCATCTCGTAGCTTTAATGCGTGTTTTCTAGCCTTGAATAATGTCCTGCAGCGTCCTCACATCGTGAGAAAAGCTAGCTCATGTCGTGAGCTTTTGGGTTATCATTCTGTAGAATTCTAGATGCAAAATGAGGCGGTTTGACTCCTCAAGTCGTGAGTTTTTATGCTCACATCGTGAGTCCAGTTAGATTAGGGTTTCTGACATGTGTCGTGCACTCAGACAGCTGTAACTTCAAAAGATCGTAACTTTTGCATACGAACTCCATTTTAGACATTCTTTATATCCATTCGTAGGTATTTACGAGCACTACAACTCTCTTTTAGACTCAAATAGCTAATTCTAAGCCTATTTTAAATTCCTTACGTTATAGAGATTTTATAGTGTTCGGTTTATCATAACTTCTTCATGCAAAGTCATATTTAGATGTTCTCTATATTTTTGGAATCGTATGGATGTATACTTTTATTTATACCATAAAGTATGTATGAAAGTTCATATTTATATTAGAATTATCATGAAATACATAATGATTTTACTACATTACTAGTTTAACAAAATCACATTACATGATTGGTATAATCACATGTGATTGTTATTGACCTATTTTGACTAGTGTTACATTCTCCCCCCATTGATAAAATTTCGTCCCGGAATTTATTTTTAACTAGATACCACCCAAGTGTACTAGATACCATTAGAGATAAATGCTTATACCGCTAGATTCAATGATCTTGCGGTGATGTGTCCGACACTTGTAACCCCATAATACAAGAAGATTGAGCGATATATCTGGGGTATAGCATCACAAATCAAAGGAATGGTGATTGCATCAAAGCCTACAACATATGACAGTGCAAAGTGTATAGCTCATCAGCTAACCAGAACAGAAATCCAAGTAGGATTTATAGCTGAGTCTCCTGAATCTGGAACGAACAAGCGCAAATTTAATGGGAAGAATCCCATACAACCATCTAAGGAGCCAATATGTGGCAACTAATTATGAAGCCACAACAACAATACCCATGCAACCAAGGAAGTATGTTGGAAAACTCCCATGGTGCACTCAGTGTAATCGCCATCACCTAGGTAATTGTTCATGGTGCAGTCAATGTAACCATCAGCATGCAGGTGACTGTTATATTTGCATGAAGTGCAAAAAAAAGGGACACATTGCCAATTACTATAGGAGCACAACAACTACAACAGGAAATCAAGATACAAACACTGGAACCGACTATGATGGAGGAAGAGCGTGTTTTAAGTGTGGTGAAATTGGACATATCAAGAAGGAATGTCCAATGTTAAGGAGTCAAGGAAGTGAGGTTGTGGTATGTCAATTGCAACAGGAAGAAGGGAAGCTATCTAGTACCCTTCGGTGGTATCTAGTTAAAAATAAATTTCGGGACGAAATTTTATCAACGGGGGGAGAATGTAACACTAGTCAAAATAGGTCAATGACAATCACATGTGATTATACCAATCATGTAATGTGATTTTGTTAAACTAGTACTGTAGTAAAATCACTATGTATTTCATGATAATTCTAATATAAATATGAACTTTCATACATACTTTATGGTATAAATCAAAGTATACGCCCATACGATACCAAAAATATAGAGAACATCTAAATATGACTTTGCATGAAGAAGTTATGATAAACCGAACACTATAAAATCTCTATAATGTAATGAATTTAAAATAGTCTTAGAATTAGCTATTTGAGTCTAAATGAGAGTTCTAGTGCTCGTAAATACCTATGCGTGGATATAAAGAACGTCAAAAACGGAGTTCATATGCAAAAGTTACGACCTTCCGAAGTTACAGCTATCAGAGTGCACGACACGTGTCAGAAACCCTAATATGACTGGACTCACAACGTGAGCATAAAAATCACGACATGAGGAGTCAAACCGCCTCATTTTGTATCTAGAAGTCTAAGGAACAATAACCCAAAAGCTCACGACATGAGCTAGCTTTTCTCACGACGTAAGGACGCTGCAGGACACTATTCAAGGCTAGAAAACACGCGTTAAAGCAACGGGATGACTCTTGACATAACTCACGATGTGAACTTATCATTTCTCACGTCGTGAGGGCCAAAAATCATCCTATAAATAGCCATTTCAACCCCAAGGCTCATTACACCATTTCTACTTTCTTTCTCTCTCGTTTGCTGAAGGTGTTTCGCTTCCCAAGCCCAGTGATCGCGAACTGCTGACTGTTTTCAGTTAGATTCTATCGAAACACGATATTAAGGTGAGTTTTACGGACCCACTTTCTAATATTTTCGGGGGAAAACGCATGCTAAATATTGTATATATGTTATTATTATGTCTAAATGATAGTATATTAGTATCAACGTAGATAGTTATAATAACCGGGATATAGTTATTTCGTATATGAAAATATACAACTATCATAAACTTGTTAGCATGTTATTGTCATAGTAGTATACTAATGTAGATCTTGAGTTATACTTAGGATTGTATACATATTTTGTGTGCGATATAGTTCCGAAGTTAGATTCGGAAGTTCTATCAGTTAAGTTATAAAGTATGTTGCTATTATTGGTTTTATGTCAAGATAAAACATGGTATGTTATATGTTGTTATTGTTAGTTTTATGTCAAGATAAAACTAGGAATGTTATATGTTGCTATTATTGGTTTTATGTCAAAAAAAAAAAAAAAAAAAAAAAAAAAAAAAAAAAACTGGTTTTAGTTCTAATTATAGTTGTTGTACTACCTAAGTATTATAAATATTAGGAGTAATGTTAAAAGCATAGTCTAATAACCTAGGGTTTTAGACATGAATATGATTTTACTACTAGAAATAACGGAACTCGACTAGTCTACATGAGCTATTGTATTCATCAACCAAGATTGGAAATCTTAAGAAAAGTCCTCTAACCTGTAACCGTTAATCCCGTGTGAGTGAGGAAGTCGTGTATGAATAAGATACGGGTTGACAACCCCACTCGTGGTTTCTAGCTACAACAAAACCATGTACGAGCGACGAACTGTCCTTTTGTTTGTTTATTGTTCCGACGTTGATGAAGCGTGTGAAACTTATCTCAAGATGCGATACTTGTAGCATCAAGCAGAGGTTTGAAACTAGTCTTATAGTCGCTGTTACGGACTCATGGTAGCAAATTTTTAAAAGCATTATACTTTGTCGTTATACAAGTATTAATGTTAAGTATAAGTTTCTCAAACACTTATACTCTAGGTACAAGAAACTGGTAGGTACACTACTTGTATATTAAGTAGATAATTATACCTAACACACATACTCGTATAGAATTGAAATAGATTTATATGTAGCGGTTTTACTCGTATAGAATTGAAATAAGATTTATACGTAGCAACTTTCTTTTGTATGGAATTACAAACACTTATATTCATAGTATATGAGACTTATAGGTAAACTACTTATTTGGTAAGTAAACTTTTATACCTAGGATATATATACTAAACGTTGGAAAGTCAAAATAATACTTTCAAAACTATATTTTTTTGAACTTGGAAAATGTATTATTTTTATATGGAGTCAAAACCTGTGAACTCACCAACTTTATGTTGACGTATTTTAAAATGCATGGGTTTTCAGGATGTTGATAACTATGATACGAGAAATGACGTTACACCACCCCATGTTTTCACCAACAGCCGGGGTGTGACACTTTCTTTTGACTCCTAACTGAGTAGCCAGTTGCCTCTCTTTTGCAGTCACCTAAGGTGAGCCGAGGTCATCACCTGGAGGCTCCCTAAACTCGTATGTGCTAAATTTTCAGGGGAAGGTTATGATCCTTCAGACCCTTTGGGCACATTTGGTTTGAAATCCTGGAGGCTTTATTTCTTATTTAAACCGACGTATACGTAAAGGGATTATCTCTTTATGATATTTGTGGTTGCATGTTGATGGGTCATTTTGCTCAAACAATGTAGGTGATTAGCCCATGTTGTCGTTTGGCAAGCCCATGCACCCCCCCCCCCCCCTTTGATCTTTGTGTTTCTATTTATGATTTACATACGCGTGTGCGTATATTGACTTGTAAGGTTAGTCTACTATCTTGTGAAACTTTATTAATCGAAAAGTTCTAAGGGCAACTTCAACATCTTCTTGTAAACCGTTTGACCAAAGTGTGGGTT
The DNA here is from genome assembly GCF_052625555.1 of Lactuca saligna. Taxonomy (NCBI): domain Eukaryota; kingdom Viridiplantae; phylum Streptophyta; class Magnoliopsida; order Asterales; family Asteraceae; genus Lactuca; species Lactuca saligna. Next base: position 206,014,043 of record NC_136424.1, on the reverse strand, counting down.
TTAGGCTGGAGGTTCGAGCCTCACTACTCCCTCCTTTGGTTATGACCTTTGTCAGTTGTTTTTATGAATAAAAGTGGTGCATGTTGCGTGCGGGGTAACGGTCTCCCGCCTTTTGCTTCTAGTATTTATGATCTGTCCCGATGCTCCCCCACTATTTTGTAGGGTCCTTCTCATGTTACACTTAGCTTCCCCAGTGGCTCCGAGTGGCTAGCCACATTCTTCCTCAACACCCATTCTCCTACCTTGAAGTTCTTTACGTGTATCGTTTGTTATAAAAGTTTTCCGTAAGAGCTTTGTAGGCTGCTTTTCACTGTCGGTCAGCTTGGCGTTTCTCGTCTAACACATCCAGGTCTTGTTGTCGCTTGTCATCGTTCAGGCTTTCATTGAAGCTTATTACCTGCAACGATTCACTTAGAATCTCAAGTGGGAGCACTGCTTCCATGCCGTATGTTTGGCTGAAGAGCCTCTCTCCTGTCCCTGGCCTTGCGGTAGTACGGTATGACTACAATAATGTTGGCAGTTCTTCTGTACAAACCCTTTATGGTTTCATCAAGCATTTCTTGAGCCAATTTACAATGGTACTGTTTGATACTCTAGTTTGGTCGTTTTCCTAGAGGTGTGCAAACGAGGTAAAGCGATGAAAAATCCACTTTTCCTCACACCATTCTTTGAAGGGGCTTCGCCCGAGTGTTCACGTTGGGCCAATATACCCCTAAACGTAGTATCTTGCCCATGAGTGCTCATGCTCCCTCATTTGCTCCGACTTCACCCGAGCGGTCGGGTGTCTAGGAGGACTTGGACTTCCTCGTGTGACATGCATCTAAGCCAAGGCGCTAGGTAGCCTCTCTAGTATAGTTGCATACCTTTTACGGAAAATTGGGGGTCCTTGGTTATTATCTGCTTGGCCTCTTTCGGGTCATCCAAAAGGACCCCGTGATACAGATAGTCTAGCTATGGCTTGGTCCAGTTCGGCAATTCTGCAATGGCATCGACTTGCTTGTTGTCGATGTTTCTTTCTCCCAGAACCTCTACTAGTACCTTATTGGTTAAGTGGTCAAAGAACGTTGAGGCCAGCTTCCTAAGGGCGCCTGCCCTTGTATTGTCCCCCCTAGGTATTTGTTTGATTTCGAAGCTATTGAACGAATGTGCCAATTGTCGCATATTTTCTAGATATTTTTGCGTTCTTTGATCTTTGGCTTCATATGTGCCATTAACCTGGTTGGTTATCAACATTGAATCACTAAAAACCCGAAGATGTGTTGCGCCGACTTCATGTGCCAATCGTAGGCCTGCAAGAAGTGCTTCGTACTCTGCCTCATTGTTCGAAACTTGAAAGTCGAATCTCAAGGCGTATGTGATTTTGTCTCCCTAAGGGTTTTTGAGGATAAGGCCTGCACCTGAGCCCTCCTTACTTGCTGCACCATCAGTGTGTAGTTCCCAAATTTATTTGTATGCGTTGGGCTCTAGCGGATTTGCTGATAAAGCTTTTGGTATTCCTCTAAGTGTGTCTGGTATATCTACCAAAAAGTCTGCTAGTGCTTACGCCTTGTAACATCCTGTTTACAAGACATTTTCATTTTGAAACAGTGAACAAGGTTTGGGTATTAGGTTGTGACTTGGAGAAAAAAGAGTAATTTAATAATTTGTCAATCGGGATTTATGGGGAATGGATTTCAGATGTGGGATATCTGATGGCAAGTATGAATTGATAATAGTGTTGAGCATCTCGATGCCTTTCTATGGGTATATGGATGCTCAATATCGGAGTTGTATCGAGTGAGCTATGGCATTCGGAAGAGTTAGGGTTTGGTAGAAAACCCTAGTATGCAGGGCATACCGAGGAAAAAAGGTATATGCAAGGCGTAGATAGGAAGAACGTGCAACGTAGGTGTGAGGATTGAGTCGAGTGCGCAACCTCGTACGCGGGGAGTACGAGGGTCAGAATGAAAAACCCTAATTTTAGGGATGGACACTATATAAAGAACATAATGCCTCAAAGATCATCCTCCCTCTCACCCTTTGACAACTTTCACGAAACCATAATGCTTCTTGTGTGTTCTTGGACCTTAGAAGACCATTAGAAGAGTGTTTTGGTGATTATGAAGAAGGTGCTCACTCTTGAAGATTCATTGAAGAAGCTAGAACTTTTATATCGAGAACCTCATTAACCTTTGGCTCCTATTTGAGGTATAAAGTCTCAAACTTGGTTTTTATTCTCTTAGATCTCTTTTGGGTTGAGTTTATGGACTCTTTTGGTCCCAATGATGAAGTCCCTTGAGTCTATGTCATTTTTGGAGCTTAGAGTTTCCCCTCTCAGTGTTATTGGGACTTAGAGTTATAAAGTTGCTATCTTGGAAGTCTTAATGGGTTCATTCAAGAGTTAAGACCATTTTCATGGAAGTAGAATGCCATTTTGGAGTTTGGGATTATGTGGGGAATGCAAAGTTACCAATCCAGTGATTTTATGGGTTTAAACATTAGTTGGGACTCGGATCTATAGTTTGGAGTTATAGCTTAAAACATTAAGTGCTTAACGGAAAAGTGGGTTTAAGTGGGATGTACGTTAGGCGTACAAGCCAGTACGTGCGGCGTATAATCCATTAAGTGAGTGCGCGCAGCGTACTACTGAGTACACCCTGCATACTCTATCTGAGTGGGTTTGTGTATTTGGGCTTCAGTTTGGGATGTCTTCTTGTGCCCGATTGTTGGTGACTGGTTGGGCCATCTGAGAAAGGGTGTTTTGGATTAGAGTTAAGTCGTGAGCTTTAGGGTAAGAACCAAGCAAGGGTTTGTGCCTAATTTGGAAAATTGGGCCATTAGAGGGCCTTTATGGACCTTTTTGGTCTTGGGCCTTGGTGGGCCCAAGGATTTGGGTCAGTAGTGGGCCTGGTTAGTAGGGATATCTATGGGCCATAGTTTTAGGTGTAGCATTTTATAGTCTTTGATTATAGTGTTGGGTTGTTTTTGCCCAGTTCAGGAGTCAGTGTGCAGCAGCAACGATAGTGTGTGGTTTTCCGCGTAGCAGTTGAGGTGAGTCTTCTCACTATACATACATGGCTGGTAATACTGAGTGACCGGAGGGTCTTATTTAAGTTATCGACCAGAGGATCCTATGTGCTTATATTGAGCTATGTGATATTATACATTTTGCCTTTGTGATATATGCTATATTATTATGTGCTTTACTGAGATACAGGACCAGAGGGTCTAACCCGAGCTGTGAGACTGGGGGGTCCTCACTAAGATACAAGACTGGAGGGTCCAACCCGAGCTATGAGACCAGAGGGTCCTCACTGAGACATATGATTGGAGGGTCACCGGAGGGTCCTCATTAACTATGACTATCCATTCGCATCTGTCCACACAAATCAAGGAGGCTTAGCTAGAAGCCTTGAAACCGAAAAATGTGGCGGGTGAATCCCTAAGAGGGATGGATAAAAACTTGGAAGTCAAGGGTGGCGGAGCCTTATATCTCATTAACTGGATTCAGACACCGAAGCACGGTGGTTTCAGAGACTTGGTCATGTCCGAAGTGCACAACACTCGATATTCCGTCCACCCAGGTTCAGATAAGATGTATATGCATCCCAAAAAGTTATACTGGTGGCCTAACATGAAAGCAAAGATTGCTACCTTCATGAGTAAATGCCTTACGTGCGCCAAGGTTAAGGTCGAATACTAGAAACCGTCATGTTTACTACAGCAACCAGAGATACCAAAATGGAAGTCAGAATCACAATGGACTTCATAACCAAGTCGCCCAAGACAATGGGTTATCTCGACACCATTTGGGTGATCGTAGACAGGTTAACAAAGTCCACACACTTCCTACCTATCAAAGAGACTGACAAAGTAGATTCACCTCAAGGTTCTGGAAATCGCTACAAAGTTTCCTAGGAACTAGGCTGGACGTGAGTACAGCCTACCATCCGCAGACCGACAGAAAAAGTGAGAGGACTTTTTAAGCATTGAAAGATATGTTGTGAGCCTATGTGATAGACTTTGGAAAGGCATGGGATACCCATTTACCCTTGTCGAGTTCTCCTACAATAACAATTATCACACAAGCATAAAGGCTGCCCCACTTGAAGCCCTATATGGCCGAAAGTACAGATCCCCTCTGTATTGGGTTGAGGTGGGCGACACCCAATTAGCTAAAGGACGAGTTCCTGACAGCACTCTCATAGGTCCGGAAATCATGCGGGAAATAACAAAGAAGCTCATTCAAATTTGTGAAAGATTGAAAGCCTCTAGAGACCGACAGAAAAGATATGCAGACAAGAGAAGGAAGCCTTTGGAATTCCAGCTTGATGACCACGTCCTATTGAAGGTCTCACCCTAGAAGGTCTTGATACGCTTCGGAAAGCATGGAAAGCTAAATCTAAGATACGTAGGGCCTTTCAAGATTATTGCTAGAATCGGCCCCGTATCTTACAAAGTCAAACTACCTGATGAACTTAGTAACGTACATCCTACCTTCCACGTCTCAAACTTAAAAAATTGTCTATCCGATGATACTCTTGTAATCCCGCTCGACGAGATCGAGATGACGAGAGCCTCAACTTCGTGGAAGAACCAGTAGAGATCATGGACCGAGAGGTCAAACAAACGAATCAAAGCTGCATCCCGATAGAGAAGGTTCGCTGGAATGCCAAGCGAGGACCTGAATTCACTTGGGACCGCAAGGATCAAATGAAACTGAAATATCCTCATCCATTTACCTAGTCATTTGTAATTACTTAAACTCTAATTTCAGGATGAAATTCCCTCTAATGGGGGGATGAGTGACAACCTGAAATTTCTCTTTTCTACAAGCCATTTAATTCAATCAAAGTCAAACTTGTTTCTGCTATCATTTAGCATTTTTTTGGGGGTATGTTTGAGTGTTCTAAACTTAGTACAATCAAGGTTAAGGTTTAGGGATGAGTAACCTTTAGTCATAATGTTGTTTTCAGGCCAAACACTCCTTCAAGAGGAGTGTACGGCCGTACACCCCCTCATGGTCATGAACTCTCACCTATATAAATGATACTTAGTCATTTTTCAACACTTTACACACTCCCAAGCCAAGAATTCGGATTCTCTCTCAACTATCAACAAGTTTCTCACCTAGATCTCCTAAGATATAAGTGTTTCTTACCATTATTAGTTGCTTCATTGCTTTAACTAGTGATGAACCCATGATTTCATTCCATAAATTTCATATTTGGTTAGATCTTCATCTTTCACTAAGAATATACACTAGTTCTTGGTGGCTGTGAACCCTCATCAAGCTTCCAAATCATGAGTAACTGCTTACTATGCTTGTTATCTACTAGAAACACTTCTTATTCATCTCAAAATCGACCATCTTAGCAAGAACATGAAGGGTGTATGGCCATAAACCCTTGTATGTCCGTACACACCTCATAGCGCCGTAAACCCTTGTTGATGTTCATAGTTGGCCTTAAACTTTCCTTAAAGCTAAGCATGGGACCAAGAACACTTCCTTGATGCTAGAAAGGACCTTAAAACACCTCATTTTCATACATCTTAATGAGTGTACGGCCTTACACTCATGGGCCGTGAACCCCATGGCCGTACACACCTTAGTGTGGCCGTGAACCTCTCTTATTCAATCACATGTGATTTTAACACTTAGTTTCAAGTGTTTTCTAGTCCCTAGTGCGGTTCCATGTCATAAATAGTTGTGGTATACCCTAATTTGATACATATATGTCTTATTATATGCTAAATAGCATCCGTTTGTGTTCGACACTTCACTTGACACTCAACATCCAATATCGATCTTACATTCGAACCACTCACTTTAAGTGAGTTCATACCCCTGCAATCAACCTTTTAAACTGTTTTAAATGCTTTCGGGGGGAATACAATCTGAACACAAATAAATTGTGTTAGTATAAACATTTTCATATTTGTCAAATATCTCATTTCAAACTCATTTCCAAACTACTTTTAAATCATTGTTAGACTTTATTGTAAAACTCTTTTTAAACTACTTTTAAACTCTTTTTCAAACTCTTTTACTTTCAAGACCTTATTCATTTGTGTATTAGTGTATAAGTATGCTTTAATGGACTTAGGACTATTGTTGATAACCTTGACTCCTGTTCCTTGTTTGGTTGTGGGCTTAGGGTAGGATACACTAGTCCGACTGTCGATTAACTCATAGTTATGCATGCTAAATGCGTATATGAATATAAAATTCTATCTTTAAAAAGTATAATTAAATCAATTGTTCAAGCTGAACAGTTGACTCCTTTCTATAAGTCGAGAACAAACTAAACCTGCTAGTAAACTATAATAGGTATAGTTTAGAGAACATATACAAAGAACGCAAGAGAACATATACATATACATCTACATATACAAAGAATGGAAGAGAACATATACATATACAAGAACAGGAAAGAACATATACATATATATATATATATATATATATATATATATATATATACAAGTACAGAAAGAACACAATAACTAGAATGTGAAATATTACTTCATGATACAACAATACATTTTTGTATCACATTTTTAACCAGAGTCTCCTGGAGGGAGAGCGGGCATTGTGTGTATAGATCTATACGGGATAGACACTCCCACACCCCGAATGCTAGCTACAGTCCAAGTCGGTAAGGGCAAGGGGTGACAAAATGTCACCTCATTATTTTTTGATGCCAGAAGGTCGTCAGGTATTCAGTCGTCAATCAGCATGGTTACAACTACCTCACATTTAAATCTTTAATTAAACAAATCGGTTTTAAAGGCAATAAGACTCCCCAAAGCGTATAGTACATTTAATACGACTATGAGTCTTCATTTTCCCATTTCATATTTCAGCAGTGGTACTGCTGGGTTAAAACATTCTATTTTCCTAACAGATGATAGTAATAAATGGGAAAAACAGACTTTTTTTACAGATATAAAGTACTACTATATTTTCCATACTATTCCAAGTATATATGCAAACATTACATTTCATACGAGAACAAACATGTAAATAGTCGGGCCTCGGGTAGAAGGCCACTTTTCATTATTAGTAGGAAATATAGGATTTTCTTGGAAAACTTTACAAACATATCAAGGTTTTTAATACAAACATTCGAAGCTTTTAATTACGTTAAATGACACTAAACACTTATGAACTCACCAACATTTTATGTTGATACTCTCTTTCAAAATAACTTGTATTCTCAGGGAACTAGTAGACATGTACACCCATGCAGCTTTTAAAGGACAGAGTGGATTCAAGTCTCGTCATTATTTTGATTATTACATTTTTGGTGTCATTTAAACTTTACTAAAGAACACACATGTATTTAACTATTCTATAAATGCAATGGATGTTCTTGCTTATTCTACTATTATGCATTGTTATGATACTGTACATGACGTCCTCCACCCCCGAATGTTTTCGCCAATTCGGTTTGGGGTGTGATAGTTAGTGGGCATAGTGTTGTGTGTAGCATTGTATAGTGTTTGATTACAGTGTTGGGTTGGTTTTGCCCAATTCAGGAGTCAGTGCGCAACATTAATGACAATGTGGGGTTTTCCGCATAGCAGTTAAGGTGAGTCTTCTCACTATACATACCTGAGTGGTAATACTGAGTTACAGGAGGGTCTTATTTGAGTTATCAACCAGAGGGTCCTATATTATTTTGTGCTTTACTGAGATTGGATCGGAGGGTCCAACCTGAGTTGTGACACTGGAGGGTCTTCACTAAGATACAGGACTGGAGGGTCCAACCCGAACTGTGAGACAAGAGGGTTCTCACTGAGATACAGGACTGGAGGGTCCAACCCGAGCTATGAGACCATAGGGTCCTCACTGAGACACATAACCGGAAGGTTCTCACTGAGTCATATAACCGGAGGGTCCACACTGAGGCATGAGACCGGAGGGTCCTCACCAAGACGCATGACCGCAGCGTCCATAACGAGCTATATCCATGACAGGCTTATTATTTGTGTATGTGGTATTTGGGGAACTCACTAAGCTTCATGCTTACCATGTTGTGTGATATGTGTTTCAGGTACTTTCGGATCGTGGGAAGGCGTCAGCTTGATTGTACACACTAGTTAGAGATCATGATTTTAAGGATTCTGGGATTTTATTAAACATTGTTAACTTGTGTTTTGACAACTCGAGTATTTTGTGGTTTTAGGAAATAAGATATTGAGTTTATGTGATTTTAAAAATGTATATTTTACTTGAAAATTTATAGTGTTACAACTTTGATACTATTCCGGGGGCGGTAATCTATATCATGCTCCCCCAGCTGTATCACCCATTTTGCTAGTCGTCCTTACTCTTTGGGCCTTAATAGGACATGTTTTATTGGGAAGGTGGTTAGTAGTTCGATTTTATGTGCTTGAAAATAGTGTCGCATGCATCTGGTCGTGTAGATTAGGGCCAACACCAGTTTTATAGGACTGGGTAGTTGATTTCGGGGCCTTGTAATGCCTTGATTAAGAAATGTATTATTAACTACTTCTTGATTCTTTTCTACCATTAGTACCGATGAAATGGCTTCATCGGACGTTGCGAGGTATATTTGTAAGGTTCCTCTCGAGAGGGGGCTCGCCATTTTTGGTATATGGTGAAGGCCTTCCTTTAGGCATTGGAAAGTTGCATCTGCTTCTTTCGTCCATTTGAAGTGACTCTTATCGATACACCCTTTCAAACTTTGGAAGAGTGGTAGAGCTTTCTCTGCTGATTTGGCGATGAACCTGCCTAGCGCGGTCAGCCTCTCGTTGATTTCTTGGACCCCTTTTATGCTGTGTGGGGTTTTGGAATCGAGAAATTCCTTAATCTTGACTTGGTTTGTTTTGATCACTTCTTTAGTTATCCGATATCCTAGGAACTGGCCTTCGTCTACTCCGAAAGTGCATTTTCCCGAGTTGAGTTTCATCTATGCTTGCGCCAGGGTTTGGAGGGTCTCCTCAACGTCTTGGAGCAACATTGCTTCGCTACGAATTTTAATTACCATGTTGTCGACATATACTTCCACATTCTTTCTGATCTGCTCTGCAAAGACTTTATCCATCAAGCGCTGGTATGTCACACCGGCGTTTTTAAGGCAAAATGGCATTTTCTGGTAGCAAAACGTGCCTCGACCGGTGGGGAAAACTGTTTGTTCCTTGTCTTCCCGAAGCACTCTAGACTTGATGATAGCCTTTATAGGCATCAAGAAAACATTTGAGTTAAAACCCTTCCAGAGATTCGACCTTCTGGTTTATTTCCGGGAGGGGATGATGGTCTCTTAGGCATGCATTATTCAGGTCGGAAATAGTCGATGCACATTTACCACGAGCCATTGTGTTTCTTTACCATTATCGGGTTTTCAATATATATAGGGAACATTGATTCTCGAAGGATTCCTGCGTTTACGAGCTTCGAGACCTCGTCATTGATTGCCTTGTTTCTAACACTTGTCTACCCCATCCTTTTTTGCTTTATTGGAGCGCTGCCCGGGATGATGTTTAGGTTGTGTTCGATGATTGTTCGGTCTACTCCAGTCATGTCTGCAGTTTGCCATGTGAATACCTCGATGAAGCATGTTAGCAACGTGACTAGTTGAACTTTGGTTTCCGCCAGTAGGTCTCCTCCGATGTTTATTTCCTGTTCAGGGTGTTCACCGTGTATTACATGCTTTTCTAGTGGGTGGTCTTCTTTAGATTTCTTTTGGGCGCTGATCGGGTCGAGTGTTGCCATTATTTGGTGACACGTCCGCCTGTGTTGGGTGTCAGCGACAATGGTAGCTGAGCCAAGTCGTGTGCCAAATTTTAGTGTGCCGTGAATTTTATGCAGCACGGCTTGCAGATCGAAGAGTGCGGTAAACAACCAATTCTGCTAGTTGGCGGCGTTTTCCTGGTGGAACCGATGCTATCATTTTGTGGTGTTGCAAACTTTGTGTTTTTTGTGATAGATACGTATCAATGTTTATCAGGTTGTGTCGTAATGGGTGCACGTCCAGATGGCTCCAACTGTTGTAACAGGTCTCCAGCTTAACTCCGTCTTTTTGATGGATGGGATGGAGTGCCAGAGAATCACAACAAAGGAAAAAAGCTCGTTAGTCCTCGTCCAGGAGGTAGTCCCGGATCGAAGCTCCAACGACCAAGTTAGTCAATTTCTTAAAGAGAAGGTGAAGGTTTTATGAAAGGGGTAGAAGATTTTCTTTTTCCAGTCCCTTCTCTTGGAGGAGAAAGTACCTTTTTACACCTGTGATCAAGGGAACCAATCCCCGTCAGAGTCTTTTACCTTTTCAGAAGCGGCCGAGGAAAACGGTCCTTGATTGGTAGATTGTGCTCCGTGCATAGTTGCTTACCATTGGTGCAGGCTGCCAGAACCGAAATTCTAAGTGGCACACCTGTCACTCAGGGAGATGGCTAGTACTATTTCATCTCGACATCAGATTTTATGCTTGGGCGCCAAGGAATGAGGTTGGGATCACAAGAATGAGAGAGAGAGAGAGAGAGAGAGAGAGAGCGAGGGCCCGGTGCTAGGCGTACGTTGGTCTTTGCTCAAACCATCTGATGGTTCCGTTATTTTTGACGTATTCTTAGTGGGATTCATTAATAATAACTAGTATCCCAGTAATTAAGGGATGTATACTTATCTAAGTAAAGGTATAATCCTAATCACTAAGATTACGGATCAGATATCTATTTTATATATATATATATATATATATATATATATATATATATATATATACACACACACACACACACACACATAACTGCCTAACATACATATGATCACCAAGATAATTGGTTCATGCTGACGTTGATGAGATCTGATGTTGGTGTTGGCATTGGTGGTCAACGTGTAGTGTTTGACTCATCAGATCATAAGGTGTGACCTTACAATCTCCCTATCTGATGATGTCAAAAATAATTTTCAACAAGTTCCTTAGCATTGCCCCCCTGAAGGTGAGAATTTCATTTGTTGATTATGATGACATAGTCGATTCTTCACTTAGAGATATTTGTTTGGAAACAAATGAAAATATTTCAAAGACAACGTATGGAGGTTCATATGTCGAAGACTGAAAATATCTCCCCTTGAGAAAATGAATAGTATGGGTATTTGTAACGCACCAATTTTCAAGGCCAAAAATTTCATTTTTGAATTAACACTTTTAACAAACACTTACCAAGACATTGTCAATAAAAAATCCATTACAAAATCATAATGTTGTATTTCAAACCATAACATCATAAGTATCGAAAATCAGAGTACAGTCCCAAAAACATCTTGCGGAAACATGTGTGTGTGTGTGATGCATTGCTACACCGTCGACTCTTTCCCCTCGACGAAGAGGTACCTGAAACCAAAACCAAAACTGTAAGCACAAAGCTTAGTGAGTTCCCCCATCGTACCATATACCATACAATATCGTCGATATCTTTCAACCGGTAACATTCATCGGTATCTTTCAACCGGTAACCTTCATCGGTATCTTTCAACCGGTAACCAACATCAGTATCTTTCAACCGGTAACCATCATTAGTATCTTTCAACTGGTAACCAGTTTCGGTATCTTTCAACCAGTAATTGGGGACTATTTCACCCCTACTACTAACATGCAATCAACAGTTATAAGCATACAGTCAGGCATATCCAGGTACTGACCTACCCTTGGTTCCTACAGACCACTGTTAGGGAAACTAATCCCTACTAAACACATAACATATAATCCAGATAAATCACATAACCCGACCAAGATAATTATCACAAAGACCATTATCTTCTAAATACCCCTTTTTGGTGGGCCGGCATTGTGGCCTTAGACCCACCCCTACTGGAAGGTAACTCACCTCAATGTCATGCAGTGTCTAAACTATCCTCGGCGCATAAGTCGACTCCCAACAACTCCTTGATCCCTACACGACAACCTTCAATTCAACACATATCATATACAACCCTAAACAGGGTTAGCCCAAGTTCAGTCAAAGTCAACATTCAGTTGACCTGACTCGCCGAGTTGGCCTACCAACTCGTTGAGTTCATGCTTCACTAATCCCACACAAAGCCCCGGCTCCACTCGTCGAGTCAAGTAAAACTCTATGGGTTCTCCTTCAATCATAACATCGGGACCATCTTCATCCGACTCGCCGAGTTCCTTCTTGAACTCGTCGATTTCATCTTCAACTTAAGAACTTGTCCGATCTATGATTTTCCATGTTGTATGAACAACTCATCGAGTCCATCTTCAAAGATTGGGAGATTTCTATGGACTCGCCGAGTCTGCTCATACTACTCGCCGAGTCCCAAGGTTTCCATGTCCCTTTTCGCGTCTAAACCCACAAGGGACTTCCTTCTTAACATTTACCGATTCACAGGAAGGGTGGTGCACAATGGTCAGCGATTCGTCGAGTGCCAAGAACAACTCGCCGAGTCCAACCTTGACCAATTCCATACAGTCGATTAAAATAACGTCTAACACACCAAAACCATAGATCTAGCCTCCTAATGTCCATTTTATACGTAAAGTTCCAAACTTGATGCACATGCATGGGGTTTTTAGCTCAAAAATCCATATAAAGTGTCTTATAATGTGCATGGGGCTCTCATGGCCCTAAAGTTGGCACCTTTATGCCATGAGACCCCTCTTAAGGCCTAGATCTGAAGCTAGAGTCCACATAACACTCCTTAAACCCGAAAATGGCTTGAAAATCCCTAAATGCACCCAAGATCCACATTCTAAAGATGAACAACCAAATGAAAGACCAAAGCAGGAGCATTTTACCTTGATTAAGCTGAAAATGGAATGAGATTTCTGGATCCACAAGCCCCAAGTCGAATACTCAATCTCCTCTTCTTCCTTCCAAGCTTCACAAGTCAACAAAAGCACCAAAATGGCCTTAACACACACACAAATGGCTAGGGTTTCGATATGCAGCTCTAGGAGAGTGTTAGGGACAATGGAGGCCGAGTTAACGTGTTTATATAGGGTGCAAACCCTCATATTAGGGTTTTTGTCCAGACAGCACGGACTCTTCGAGTCCGGTCTCTGACTCGCTGAGTCATCCACTTAACTCCCGTGTCCAATCCGCTTCTACTCGACGAGTTGGGCGACCAACTCGCCGAGTCCCAGACCAAAATGCAAAATACTTAATTTAGAATACGTACCAGGAACCAGGTGTTACAGTATCTCCCCCTAAAAATATGAATATGTTGTGAAAGTATTTATCCCCTTTTTTAACATTAGCAACATTTTGGTACTACCAGAAGTGATCAGTGTTTCCGACTTACTCCATAGTGGATCAAGAATGCAACTGACAATCAAGTGAGATTGTGATGTCTCAGGTAAGATTGTGATGTCTCCTGATCGTGTGGGTTTGAACTATCACTCACTGACATGTATTTTGAGGTCTCATCAGCGTATGGTTTTATACACTAAATCATCAATTTCTTTTATTAGAATAATAAATGTGAGAATGGAATGATGCGTGTAATACATTTCGGTATGGAATGTACCCATCAACAAAGAGTGTCGAAGTTTTATCAGTGAGTGGCAGATACAATGAATCATTAACTTCTTTAATAGAAGATTTGTTAGGAGAGAATGGGTAGGTGCGTGTAATACATCATGGACAATGATATACCCATCGACACAAATTTTTCGAATTCTCATCAGTGTCTGGCTTCATACGCTGAATCATTAAATTCTAAAGAATAATGTATGGCGAGAATGGATTGGTGCGTGTGATCAGTTATGGTACAAATCCTAACCATCGACACATATTTTTAACTCTCTTATCAATGTGTGTTATATCATAGTGAGTCGTTAAGATTTTATCAAGAAGATTTTGAGGAGAGAATAAAATGTTTCAATCACGCTGAGGTGGAATCGACATGAATCATAAAATAATGTAAACTTATCAACAAGAAGTGGTTTATCTTCTTTATCATAAAGTTAAGTTTTGGTCTAGAATTTAGAATTCATCAACAATTCATTTAATATGGTACAAGACAAAAATGGTAAGGAGATAATAGCGTAAGAGATGGTCAACAAACGAATAGGTAAAAAAGGAATATATAAATTTTTCAGAGACCTTTATGTAGCCTTTTTTAGGATAATCATAAAACCCATGCTAGAAAATCTTTTGATTTAAAAGCTCATGAATCAGTTTCCTTTCTTGGAGATACCTCCCCCTCAATATAGTCTATAAAAGAGTACACAAGCAAGAACAAAGACATCAATATAAAACACAATTCATAACAAACCGACAAAATGATATCTATGTTTTGGACATGTTTTTTGCTAACAACTCTCTTCGATGATGTCTCTTCTCTCGTTCTCAGTCTCATATGAATTAGTTGTGGCATATGAAACTATCTCACTTGAACTTTAAGAACATAAGAGACTATCTCACTTAAAGTACATAGAACCCGAAATGTCACTACCACACAATCAGGTAACATAACCACATAAGTTATATTAGCATATTAGATACTCTTGGCTACTAGCCTTCCCTAGTTAACCTAACCAAACATAACTCCTAACAATATCATAGATCATCATGCAAGACCTACCAGTCTAACATAACATAAAACCAATTGTCCAACATTGCACATGCATAACGATGAGTTATCCTAGTCAACTATCATACTTGTACTCTAGTAGTACCTCTATGCTACCATGCAAAGGATATATAATCGAATATGTGGCATAGTGAGAAACTCACCTGAACTTAAGAACCCACGAAGCACATCACTCTCCCACCTTGAACAACTTAATCTTGTGAACCGACTTACATCAGAAGAAATAAATCCCCAATCAACAAACCAAATCCTCCATGTTTGACCCCATGTCAAACAGGTCAAAACTCAATGGTCAACAAAAGTCAAAAGTCAACCTAGTTAACGGCCACCACGACGCAGAGACCTCTTGGCCACGTCGTGGTTTCTGTTCAAGAGCCAAAAGCTTCATTTAACACTTAATCCTTACAGTCCAAGGCTCAAAACTTCATACCTACTTCTTCTCATTAACTTAATAGATAAAGTTTACAACTTTATCCATTAGGACATCACCACAAGACAAAATGTTAAACCTTAAGTCCATTAAGTCCTCAATATGACCTCAACTAGTGCATAAAGCAATGGGGACTAAGACTTGACACTTTTTCCCATCACCAAAGGCCAAAAGATGGTCACAAATTAACCTAAGGTTCTGGAGTTGTCCAGAACTCCAAGATCACTTCTTCAAGGGACTTCATGGCATGAAAGAAAAAAAAGAGGATGATAAACGTTGAGGCTTTATACCTTCCCAAACCCCACAAGATGTAGGAGACGCAAAATTTGAATTAGATACACTCTTCTATCTAGCAAGCACGCCTTCTTCTTCTTCCCAAAGTTTAATCCAAGGCATCAAACTTCAAGAACACCAAGAATACATCAAGAATCAACAAAGGAGGCTATGGTTTCATTTTGGAAGGTTAGAGGCTGAAGAGGATGCCCTAATCTTGGGGTTAAAGACTTTAAATATGGAAGTAACCCTAAAAATCTTGGGTTTGGACTGTAACAGCAACATGTTGTGGCAACCCTCTTGCCACGTCGTGGCGCTCACCAGAAGTGTGTGTTCCATAAAAGCTATGTCACTTCGTGTTCATCCACGCACCACATCGTAGGATATGGTTTTCCTAAAAATCCATTCTTTGATCCCATTAATTCTTTAGTTGATCCATATTAGAAAATGGGTGTTATAAGGGGCTTCTTGATTAATTAAATATCTATTTAATTACGAAAATAATTTTATTTATTAATAATTTATTAAATTCATAGCTACTGAATTGTTAGGTATTTTGGCAGTTATTTTCGATTTTTAACAGTTTTCAACTGTCATGATCAAAGCCTATAAATACTTGTTTTCAGTCATTTGTAGAGGGTTACATAAATCACATTACACCACAAAACTCTTGCAAGTTCATTTTTCTGAAGATGAAGGGAGCATAGAGATTTTTGACAGATTCAAAATCACATCTTGAATAGATTGTTATATCATCCAGATAGATTCCTACTAGGGAAATTTTTTTTCTTAGGACACTGCAAAGCATGCCTGAATCTTTATATCTTTGAGTCTGTGTATTCTGCTATGCATATCACATTAAAGTATATTTTTTTGTGAATTGATTATTGTATTTACATTTAACTTCAATTTATTTTGTTATATATATGTGTTACTTTGTTAATTGTATACTTTTCTCATAACAATGCCTTGTGTGTTTTTTAACTTTAAGTTTGTTGTCTTTAATCCGTAGTGTTGTGTTTGTTTTAATTTCTATTTGTTTCGTGTGTTATTTTAATTTTAAGTGTTGTGTATTTAAAGCGTATTGTAATTTCTTTTCAAGTTAATGAAATTTAAGTTTTTATAAAGATAATTTGTTCAAACTGATTAATTTTTATATAAATTAATTTATAAAAAAAGGCAAGGGTGACGACACATGTGCTCTAAATGGTAAACTTTTGAAACAGTG